>NW_028261382.1:165577837-166777837 GCF_051295495.1 Thamnophis sirtalis
ATAAGGTCAGGCAATGAATAGACATGGCAACTGGGTCAGCAAATGAGGACTGTTTGGAAACTGAAACAGTATTTGCTGGAGACAGCTAGGAGTCTGGGTGTGGTTTAGTACTATAGCTCCGAGTCTGTGCTAAAGCAAGAATTAGTCTGTCTGGTGCTGGAACAAAAACTGAAATCTGTTCTCTCCTCTGGCTGTGTTTGCTTGTACTCTCTACCACATTGGAAAAGCCATTCTTGGTATTGTATATATATATATATACAGTAGAATCTCTGGTCACAAACACTTCTGACCATGATTAAATCGGGTTCCGACCAAAAAAGAATCACAACTTTTGTTTTCGCAGCTGATTTCCCCTTCCGTGCCATTTTTTTTTGTAAGCGCCAATTTTCCAAAATTAGATTCATGTCACAAACAAATCAGTTTGTGATGAAAGTTATGGAACAAATTATGGTCGTGACCAGAGGTTCTACTGTATTACTTCATACATTATTATCAGTGGTGGGTTCCTATCGGTTTGGACCGGTTTGGCCGAACCGGTAGTGATTTGGTGGCCTGGGTTGCTGGAACCAGCAGCAACCCAGGCCTGCCACACCCCCAAACTGGCTTTCCGGGCAGTGCCAATTTTTATTGCACTGTGCTTGTGCACGCATGCACGCACGTGGCACTCCCACGAGCGAATCAGCAGTAGTGACTGCTGGAACCCACCCCTCGTTATTATGTATATAAAGAGAAGTTAATGAATCCTACTGAATCTGTTACCTGTGTGTGCTTTCTGGATTTGATTGCTGCAACAAACTCTGACAGGTTATGGGCCCAGAGCACACAGAAAGACTGAATTGTAATTAAGCTGAGAGACTGCCTGTGTTGAAAGAGAAACCAGGCAGAAAAGGCTTGCAGGATGGCTGTTGAATTTAAGGAGAGATCAGAATTATATAATTTAGGCTGCAAAGATGGAATGTTTCCTGAAGGCTAAGAAGCCCTGGGATATTGTTAATCCAGCCCAGGCACCATTAGTAGCTGCAGAGCAAAGGCAGCATGATAAAGGAATGGCCTACATCATCTTAAGTTTAGAAGATGAACAATTTATCAATGTGGCCAATTTAACAACAGCACAGGAAGTCCAGCTGGAATTGAGAAGTGTGCATGTGAGTGTGTCAGCGTGCATTATTGTGCAATTATCAAGAAAATTATACAGAGCCCAGCTTGAACCACATGATTCTGTGGAACAGCATTTTGTACACTTGCAAACTTTATTTGTGGAGTTAGAGCAGCGTGAAATGAAGGTTTCTGAAGCTTAAAAGGTGCTATTGGTGTTAAACAGTCTGGATGAAACATGGGACATAGTTCCTGTGGTATTTGAGTGCAAACCAGAGCAGGGATTACATCTGGAGACCTTAAAGGCTTGTTTGATTGCTGAGGAAAAATTGCTGTGGGAAAGGTTGGCTATTGCAATAGCAGAGACAAATGGTTAATAGACAGTGGGGCTAGTCAAACAATTGTTAATAATTCTAAATTGTTTTACAGGGTGGATCCAGCTGCTGGAGATGCAGTAGCCTTGGCAAATGGCCAGAAAGCTAAAGTCATTGGAAGAGGCAGTGTGCAAATATATGATATTTAATATATCATTAAATAAGGTTTAATGATATATTATGTGTGCCTGAATTGAAGAATAATTTTTGAGTGTCTCTAGTTTAGACAAGCAAGGATTTGAGACCACATTTGCAAATGGGAGATGTCTCATAAAGAGAAATGAGAATGTATGTGCCCAGGGCATAAAGCAGGATAATCCTTATGTGTTGCAGGGGCAAAAGGTTCAATGTGCCCAAACATTTGGAAATGTGGCACAGCATGATTCATGTATTCATCTCTTGGACAGAAAGCTCGGACATGCCAGCTTCTGAGTTTTGCAAAAGATGGAACAGTTTGGAGAAAGTTTAAATTTAAAGGGATGTAAGGCATATTTGGATTGTGCAGTATGCAAATCATCAAAGTCCAAAGCATTCCCAGTACGCAAGAGTAGCATAAGGCAGACAACAAGAGCTCTAGAGATGGTACATGCAGATTTGGTTGCGCCAATGCAAGCCAGTTTGGGAGGAGCAAAGTAATGGCCAATGTAGATGACTAAAGCAGGTTTGGGTTCTGCTATTTACTAAAGAGTAAAATAGAGGTGCTACAGAAATTTAAGCAATGGGAAAGCTTTGTAGAAAGAAGATATAAACAACAGGCATGTCAGATACAAACTGACAAACTGTGAAGACGAGGCGTATGCAAACGAATTGAGGGCACACATTCATATTTATGAACCAGTAGGGAAGGTAAGTGAATCCCCCCTCTGTAACACGGTATGTAAATTGAACAAGGCCATGTATGGGCTGAAGCAAATCAGCCAGGAATTGGAATAGATAAGGCATTGAAGGATCTTGGGTTGAAGAATTGCAAGGCTGATGGTTGCATAATATACACTGGAAAGTTACAAGGTGGGGATGATCTTGGTTTCATTGCAAAGGATGTATCACAGTAAAAAGGATTCTCAGGTATTTGAAGGGAGTTGTGAATGTGGGTCTTCAAATACAGGTCTGGGAAGAGTATTAAATTATTTGATTTCATTTCTATTCCAGTTATGAAGTGCGGAGTGTTGGAGTATATTCATAGACTGGAATAGGCAAGAAGGTCAGGCAATGAATAGACATGGCAACTGGGTCAGCAAATGAGGACTGTTTGGAAACTGAAAAGGTATTTGCTGGAGACAGCTAGGAGTCTGGGCGTGGCTTAGTATTATAGCTCTGAGTCTGTGCTAAAGCAAAAACTAGTCTGTCTGGTGCTGGAACAAAAACTGAAAACTGTTGTCTCTTCTACATGTGTTTGATTGTACTCTCTACCATCTTGGAAGAACCACTCTTGGTATTGTAAAGATTACTTTGTTATTATGTATATAAAGAGAAATTAATGAATCCTGCTGAATTAGTTACCTGTGTGTGCTTTCTGGATTTGATTGCTGCAACAAACTCTGACAAAATCCAATTTATTTCATTTGAACATGGAACTATTGTAAAATATTACCTGTACATCCAGACACCACAGATACTGACCTTAGTTTACAACTGGCCAGTTTAAACAAGTAATAATTTAAAATATACAATGTTTGTAATTCAGGTGAAATATCTTTCAGGATGTTGAAAACAATCTCTCTTAATGGCTGTGTCAGAGGAGATGGTGGTGGTGGGGTTTATATTGCAGCAGCCTATGTTCTATCTTTAATGTACTTCAGAATTCACTCCGTATACTGAGATGTCCAAACTTGGCAACTTCAAGACTTGTGGACTTCAACTTCAAGAATCCCCAAACCCTATCCCTATCCCTATTCTTATCCTGCTTCCCAATCCTAAATTTATCCCTAACCCTATTCCTCTCCCTCTACCTAACCTTAACCCTCTCCCTAAGCCTAACCGTAACCCTAACCCTATCACTAACCTTAATCTAATCCTATCTCTATCCCTATCCCTAACTATCTCCCTAATCCTAGCCCTAAACCTAACCCTAATTGTAACCCTAACCCTAATCCTAACTCTGACCCTAACCCAAAGTATAACCCTCTCCCTAACCGTCTTCCTAACCCTAACCCTAACCCTAACCCTAACCCTAACCCTAACCCTAGCCCTAGCCCTAGCCCTAGCCCTAGCCTAGCCTAGCCTAGCCCTAGCCCTAGCCCTAGCATTAGCCCTATCCCTATCCCTATCCTGAACCCAAACCCAAACCCAAACCCAAACCTAATCCTAACTCTAACCATCTCTCTATCCCTAACCCTAACCCTAACTCTAACTCTAATGGTCTCTCTATCCCTATCCCTAAATCTAACCTAACTCTAACCTTAGTGCTAATCATCTCCCTAACCCTAACTGTAAACCTAACCCTAACCCTAATCATAAAGCTAACCGTATCCTAACCCTAACCCTAACCCTATCCCTATCCCTATCCCTAACTCTTACCCTTATCCTTACCCTAATCCTATCCCTAAAGCCAATGCTACCCAAACCCTAAACCTAACCCTATCCCTAACCCTAACTCTGTCTTCCTAACCCTAACCCTAAAGCTATACCTATCCCTATCCTTAACCTTAACCCCAACTCTATCCCTAAACCTAACACTATCCCAAACCCAAACTCTAAATCTAACCTTCAGCCTAACTCTAACCGTCTCCCTATCCCTATCCCTTTATTGAAAAGATGTATGAGAAAAGGAAAGGTTAGGGTTAGTTTAAGATAAACCCAGGATTATCCTCTTGTATCTTTATTGGATCCACTTTTCTTTCGATAGCACCATTACAAATCTTTTATTATCAAATGTGCTAGAAAACCATTCCATCATGTTTGTGAGGACAAAAAGGTTGAGAGAAACTATGTGGAAGTTCTGAGACAGCAAGAGAAGGAGAAAGAACAAGATTTTTTTTAAAAATAATCAAGGTGAATAAGCAGGATTCTGTTTTCCCTTTATTTTGAAGATGGGAAATTTGCTCACCCACAATCCCCTTTCATTAAGCATCTTCTCCAAGAATTTACCATTGCAGATAGAACAGAGATGATCTTGTACTCCACCTTTAATACTCAAGAGATGCAGTTATTCAGGTCCAAAAGACCTGAATATACAGGTAGTCCTCGAGTTACGACCACAATTGAGCTCAAAATGTATGTTGCAGGAGCACACCGATGCATTACAGCGAAGCATGGATTTTTCTCTTTGCTGCCTCTTTGTGGTTTAGTTTTGGAAACAGTCCTTCTGCATTTACCATTCAGAATTCCACAGGAGGGCAGCCTTGTCCAGTTTATGTTACACAAAGAGACAAAATCGGCACTTGCAAACATTCCCAACAAACTATCTTGCTATGCAAATAATTAATTAGTAGAGAAACATAGATTTATAGCCTGAGACACAAAACGTACAAAGACACATTCTAATGATCACCCAACGTTTAAAATAGGTTTTTATTACGTGTTTTAGAAAAACCAATGATGTATTTTAAAATAAAGAGGGGGGCTAGGAATTTTCTGCCCTTTACAAATGGAAAATACATGTATGTTCTCCTACATTTATGTAGCCAGTGCCTTTTTCTTGAATGTGTTTATATTTTGAAGGAAATTATTGCATTTTTAACCTCCTTCCAGGAATTTCAGCCAGCTTTTCAAACTTTCCTGACCTCCTCAGAACCATTCTCAGAACAGTGAATAGTTCTCAGCGCAGCTGCCAGGAGCTCTGGATGACAGACTAGCATTCCCTCCAAATAACTAAAAAGATTTGGGTGTATATTGGGTTCCACCACAAAACCGCGGACGACAAAATCGCGGTCGACGAAAGCGCGTATGTGACGTCATCACAGCGCGACGAAAAAGATCGAAAAATGTAAAAATAAAGCGAAAACCTTACCCTAACCCCCCCAAACCTAACCCTAAACCTAACCCTAAACCTAACCCTTAACCTAACGAAAAACCTAACTCTAACCCTTAACCTAACGCTAAACGTAATGCTAACGCTCTAAGCCTAACCCTAACCCTTAACCTAACCCTAACCCTAAACCTAACCCTTACCTTTATGTGAATCGGCTTGCTGTAATTTAATTTTTATTTCAATTTTTCGATCTTTTTCGTCGCGCTGTGATGACGTCACATACGTGCTTTCGTCGACCGCGCTTTTGTGGAACGCAGTTTTGATGGGTCACAGTATATTGAAGGATATTGTGGTGGCATGGCAGGTTAACAGTTGTAGAGAGTGTGGAGGAATCAAGGAGCTGGCAGTTATCAAAGAGAGACTAGCCAACTCCCAACCTCTGCAAAACTCGAGCACTGTGGCTTCCAAAACCACAGAGTTGCAATTTAGCAACTTTCAACTTTAGCAGAGTTGAAAGCAAATCAATGTTCATCTGTTTTGCGCTGATGATGACACAGAATCACAAGATATGAAATTTGCCTGAAGAGAGAGGTTGGACTAGAAGACCTCCAAGATCTCTTCCAACTCTGTTATTCTGTTAAAGAGCCCTGAGATATAAACAGGGATGGCTGAATGTCAATTTGCAGTTGTTGCAGGCAATTTAAAAGGTGGAGATGCTCACTCTGGTTCTAAAACAACCACATTGTTTCAACATCTCATCCTGTTCTTGGTAGAAATGGCGAGATTAAAGGTAAAGATAAAGATTCCCCTCATACATATGTGCTAGTCGTTCCCGACTCTAGGGGTGGTGGTGTTGCTCATTTCCGTTTCAAAACTGAAGAGCCAGCGCTGTCTGAAGACGTCTCCATGGTCATGTGGCCAGCATGACTAAATGTCAAAGGTGCACAGAATGCTGTTATCTTCCCACCAAAGGTGGTCCCTATTTTGCTACTTGCATTTTTACATGCTTTCGAACTGCTAGGTTGGCAGAAGCTGGGACAAGTAATGGGCGCTCACTCTGTTATGGGGCGCTAGGGATTCGAACCGCCGAACTGCCAACCATTCTGATCAAAAAGCTGAGTGTCTTAGCCACTGAGCCACTGCGTCCTTCATGGTGAGATTAGCTGTATGATAATTTAGCTACTGGAAACATTTAATTGTTGTTGGTATTGATCCATAAGGGGGAAAAAGAGTACTGTTGTGCTGTTTTTTTAAATATGCTTATGCACTTGATCTTCCTATTGTCATCTTCTGAAAGAAAATATTTATAGCCAGGGGACCCCACTTAATGCTTATCAATCAACCCTGTCCAGCCTAAAGTCACATATTTTAATGTGAAATCAAAAGATAGATGCATATTGTATAAATTTAAGGTTAATCATAATGATGAAATTGGTGATGCAGGGAATAATGACACCCCATTCATTTCAGACAAAGCACTTTCTGTTCTAATTTCTAATTTTTTTTTTGGCTTGGGACTTCATGGGCCACTTTGTCCATGTTTGGATGAATACAGACTATTCATTTGATATACAAGGGATTAAAAACAACCTCTAAGGTCTACTAACTTTGTTTTCTTAGGTACAGTAAATTCTATCAAAATGTGGAAGAAAACCCTCCAATTTCTTATTTACTTCTTACGTAATGTCCTCTCTCCTTAATATCTTCCAGATTTGTAATAATAACAGAGCCAGGATTAATGACACCAGATGGTTGAAGGTTCAGGAAAAAGAGAAGGTGAACTCAGGGATGGGTTGCTGCTGGCATTACTGCCAGTTTGTCACACAAATTTTTTTGCTCCGCGCGTATGCGCATTTGCACCAAAAAGGTCTGTGCATGCGCACAACGTTAGAAAAGGGAAAAAATATTACATTTCTGCAATGAAGATTTGTCTGGGCATGCGCAGAACTGAAAATCAAGATGGCACTGCCGCCGATAGAACTGGTTCGATGGCATGGCAGGCTGAGTTGCTACCTATTCGGCCGAACCGGTAGGAACCCACGTCTGGGTGTACTCCTGCACACTGTGCACAATTAGTTTGTGGAATTCAATACTATTAGATATCCAGGTCATGGTTGTCCCAAAGGTGCTTTTTCAAAAGCAACTGGACTGTTTTTTCCCCTTCTTGGAAATGTTTTGCTTCTCATTCAAGATGCTTCTTCAGTTCTGACTGGAACAGAGGTGGGTTCCTACCAGTTCACACCTAATTGGTAGAACCGGTTCGTCAAATCTACCGAACCGGTTAGAAGAGGTTCCACCAGTGGACCCGGAAAGCAGGCCACACCTACAGAAGAGGTTCCAAAATTTTTTGAAACCCACCACTGGTCCTTGGATATGATTATTCTACACTATCATGCTCATATTTATAAAACTCAGTGCCTCTGTGAAAGGTAAGGATGACTACTGCGTTTGTGGTGTAATCAGAGCATTGCGTGTGTTGAAGTTGTTTTAAAGCAAACCAAAGATGCCTTTTAAAAAACAAGTTTACATCATATTCTTATGCATGCCAGTGCTGTGTGTGAGGTAATTTAAGGTGGTTCTGACAAGTGTCGTTGGCATCTTCATATCCGGTCACATGGGCGGAAAGTCACTCCCATCCGGTCACATGGGTGGCAAGCCACTCCCACAAAGGAGGCCACACCCACAGAGTAGGTTCGAACAATTTTTGAAACCCACCACTGGACTGGACAGTAGGGAATGGAAGCATTTACTGCAGTGAATATTAATCCTTTCATTCCCTGCCATTCAGTCAGAACTGAAGAAGCTTCTTAGATGAAAATACTGTACTACTATGGCCCTATGCTGAGAGATAATATCTTGGAAGAATCAGCATTATGAACTTGTTTGCCCTCCCACATGATGCAGGGAAATTAAAAGTATATACAGGTAGTCCTCAGCTTACAACAGTTTGTTTAGTGACTGTTCGAAGTTACAATGGCATTGAAAAATGGCATTTATCTGAAATAGTATAGGTTGCTTTACTAGAAGACCTCCAAGTTCCCTTCCAGCTCATTCATTCTAAGAAGATAGAGACCGGGCTGCTATCAGTATCCAAAGGCTAATTATTTTTGTACCCTATCTTGCAGGCACATCATATTCAGTTGTTTAGTTTTATCTAGAGATTTTCTAGCTTGGATTTATTACAGCATTATGGCAGTGAGCATTTAATACAGCATCATTTCAGAATCACTGCTTTGTTTTCAAGAAGGGAAAATTTCTTATCTATTCATGACTAGAAAAAAAAAGTGCTGTTAGACTCTGCCCTTATTTTTTAAAATGCACGGGGGAATGCACAATTTCATTAAGGTGCATCCATGTGTGGACCTTCTCCATGTTGTCATATATAATGTTATCTTTCCCAAAAGGAGTACATTTCCCCCCCTATTTAAAATAAAGAGCAAGGATTGGGGAGATATTGCATGTTGTCTATGGTAATCAATTTATAACTTGCCCTCCCTGCTTATTTTGTAGTATGGGGAAATGTTTCTCCATGGTGATTTAATTAACTCCATTTCAGGCATGGTGGTAGAGATAATTAGCCTAGTGGTAACACAAGGACTGCACTGTCAAATGCCGGGGGTTGACTCATATTCACCAGCAAGATACGGACTCTACAATGGGAGTGTGTGCAACAAAAGAACAGCCTGTTTTATTAATTTGCCAAGTTCCCCCTGCCCAGCTCCTTTGGGAAGGCTACTGCGTATTTCTCGGAGACAGATGGGGAAAGGAGCAAGAGTATATGGTGAGGAATAATGTTTTTAGTAGGTTGGAGCCATTTCACACATACAAAAATGTCCCTTCCGGAAAACAGAACCGAGATGCTAACGTTATACCTCATTTATTGCCAAGCATATTCAGTGACATTTCATAATGTACATCTGTCAGCCAGAGATAGAAATGAATGAGGCGAATTGTACAATTTACCCTCAGGAGCGTCCATTAGAGTCCCCCGAAGTATAATATCTGGGAGGTCAGCGTCAATTAATCAGATAGCTGTGTTTGTTTTTTCTGCTTGAAAGTGGTTTCTCACCAAATTCTTGCAATGAGGAAGAAAAACAGAACAGAACAAAATCTAAGCCAGTGTTTCTCAACCTTGGCAATTTGAAGATCTCTGGACTTCAACTCCCAGAATTCCCCAGCCAGCATTCGCTGGCTGGGGAATTCTGGGAGTTGAAGTCCAGAGATCTTCAAATTGCCAAGGTTGAGAAACACTGATCTAAGCTGTTCAGGTTAATTTAGATAATGGTTATGTACTTAATAGCAGCAACAAAATCAATGGCTGCATGCTAACTACAAAAATAATGCAACCAGCATGCACTACACTTTCCGTGGGCAAAGTGTTTCGCAATTGGTCTGGCCAGGGGTCTCCAAAGTTGGCAATTTTAAGGCTTCTGGACTTCAACTCCCAAAATTCCTCAGCCAGCCATGCTAACTGTAACCCTAACCCTTGCTGGCTGGGGAACTCTGGGAGTTGAAGTCCACAAGTTGCCTAATTTGTCGATCCCTTTTCTAGGCTTTGTCCTACCTGCCTTACTTCTCCCATCTCCACACACAAAGGGACAGGCCTGAGGAGAGAGGGGTGCAGCCCAGTGGTGGGTTTCAAAAATTGTTTGAACCTACTCTGTGGGTGTGGCCTCCTTTGTGGGAGTGGCTTGCCGCCCATGTGACCGGATGGGAGTGGCTTGCTGCCCATGTGACCGGATATGAAGATGCCGACGACACTTGTCAGAACCACCTTAAATTACCTCACACACAGCACTGGCATGCATGAGAATATGATGTAAACTTGTTTTTTAAAAGGCATCTTCTAAAGCAGTTCAAGATGCCAGAGAAAGGGGGCAGTTAAACGGTGACTTTTTTCTAACAGAAATTGGTCCTGGATATGCCTATATTACCAGAAATATTCTAGTAGAGGAGAAAAATATTATTCTGTCTCCATGAAATATTGCTTTTTGAAAGGTAAGTAGTCTTCTAATCCTTTAGAATTTCTTTAATGGTTAATTGCAAAATAATCATAATAATGTTCTGTAATTGGAATATGTTAGAAGATTTTGGTATAATACCATGAACTCTCTTATTATAATCAGTATTGCTTTATTTAGAATCACATTTGAATTAGCAACGTTAAGTAAAATCCATTTTATAAAGGTAGGTTTTTAAAAATAGAAACTTATAAACCTGAAGTTTACAAGTGTTCTTTCTGTTGGTTCTCCATTAACTCTGTATATGTATCACAATATAATTTATCTGGTAGATAAATTATCATTTTAAATTTATTTATTATTTTTAAATGCTTTTTGGAAACAAAATGTTTAAAGCTGCTCTGTGCTTAGAATCAACATGTACACCAGGACATATTTCTAAGGGATTCCTTCTATCCATTTCTCCTCAATTTCATTGGCAACACCAAGAAAAGTGTAAGAAGGACAGGCAGTTTTTAATAGTTTGCAGACAGTCATTAATGTGAGATCAATATGGATCTCTGGAGAGCGATTGATTTAAAGGGCACAAGCCACCACAAAGAAGGCATGCTTTAGGGTCCTGCAAAACAACACAGCCTAAAGAACAACACTGTCTCACTTCACTGGATGAGCAGAAACATTTGGAGATAGATGTTTCCTGAAATTGCTAAGCCCTATGCCTATAGATAGCAATAGCAATAGCAGTTAGACTTATATACCGCTTCATAGGGCTTTCAGCCCTCTCTAAGTGGTTTACAGAGTCAGCATATCGCCCCCAACAACAATCCGGGGTCCTCATTTTACCCACCTCGGAAGGATGGAAGGCTGAGTCAACCCTGAGCCGGTGAGATTTGAACAGCCGAACTGCAGAACTGCAGTCAGCTGAAGTAGCCTGCAGTGCTGCATTTAACCACTGCGCCACCTCGGCTCTAGATGATAACCAGCAGCTTGAATTGCACCTAGAAGATGACTGGTAATCACAATAGGTCCATATTAGCAATACTCTGGCATGGCCCTAAAGAAGTGGAATGGGCCAGCTCGCCACAGCCAACTCACCATGGCCAACTTACTGCAGGACAATTTGCCATGGCCAACTCTCTGTGGGACAACTCGTTGCAGGCAGGGATGGTTTCTGCCCGGCTTTACGGCTGATTCGCTCACTCGCATGTATGTTGCAAATGTGCTATGCCTGCACGTGCAGCTCAAGTACATTTGTTCTGCACATGCACAGAACTAAAAACCAATAGCAATAGCAATAGCAGTTAGACTTATATACCGCTTCATAGGGCTTTCAGCCCTCTCTAAGCGGTTTACAGAGTCAGCATATTGCCCCCAACAATCCGGGTCCTCATTTTACCCACCTCGGAAGGATGGAAGGCTGAGTCAACCCTGAGCCGGTGAGATTTGAACAGCCGAACTGCAGTCAGCTGAAGTAGCCTGCAGTGCTGCATTTAACCACTGCGCCACCTCGGCTCCAACAAGATGTTGGAGATGACGGTATGACGAGGGAACCGGTTCGGGCTTGTGGCAGGCCTGGATCGCTGCCAGTTCCAGCTACCCAGGCCACCTGGGTTCAGCTGAACCGGGCCGAACTGGCAGGAACCCACCATTGGCTGAGGGGCAATTTAACAATTCAATTTAATTATTTAAACTAAATTAAAAAAAAAATTGTTCCATGGAAAGTTGGCCCCAGCAAGTTGGTTGTGGCAAGTTGGCCGCAGTGAATTATCATCGACTCCTAGAAAAGAGCTTTCCTTTTAGATAGAGCTGACCTGCTGTTCGTCATTATACATATTTTTTTATATATATAATTTTTTTTTACTTTTAATTTTCAAAACAGACACAACACATAGAATCCTCCTTCTTGGAGAGAGGGCAGGAAGGGGAAGAGAGAGGGTAGGAGTAGGGGAGGGAGTAAGGGAAGAAGGAAGGGGAAGGAGAAGGAGAGGAGGAAGGAAGAAAGCAGAGAAGGAAGGGAGGGAGAAAAGAAAGGGAGAATAAGGTGGTGTTACAACAGGCACCAGGGATGGTAAACAAAGCAACTCAAATTGTATATTATAACCTTTTAAATGGAATAACAAAAGTATAAGAATGGCAAAGAAAAAGAATAACTATGTGAATGTATACCTATAATCGTATGTAAGAGAATAAATGATAGTAAGAATATAAAGCATAATATAGGTAAACAATATTTTGTTATAAATAGCTAAGTATAAATAAATATAGAATAGTACATAAAAATGGATAACGAATAAGGGGACCATGAATGCAAGATAAAAATGTATAGAAGGGAAAACACTAACTGTAAAGAAACTAATACGGAACTGCTGTATGATATATGGTGGAACTTCTTGTTCCTATGTTGTTTTAAGTCATGTGTTTGTTTTTGTTGATGTGTTCATGTGTTTAAAATTAAAATAATAATAATAAAAAAAAAGAATCCTCCTTCTTTACATACTGTAGAAAGTGTATCAATTGGTTACAAAATATATATAAAGTCACAACCCCGTGCATCTCTTCCACAGTCATGGCTGCAGCGAATTATCATAGACTCCTAGAAAAGAGCTTTCCTTTTAGATAGAGCTGACCTGCTTTTCATCATTATACATATTTATGACAATGCTGATTGAACTTAAACTGGCTTTTGTTGCTTCTTTGCTCACTTCTTTGTATCACTTTCCTGTTTTCCTTTCAGTTATTTTTCTCCCTCCCTCCCTCCCCCGCCAGTCCCTACGAAATAAGAGACAAGGTCCCTTAACGGGCAGTCAGTTTCAATTATTCCATTTTAGAGGGCATAGCTAATTACACAATCGTAGCAGGGTCTGTCCCCCAAATTTCTGGAGCTATATCTGTCGTCTTCTCATGTTTCTTCCCCCCCACCCTTGCAATATTTTTAACCTTTGAGTTTCCAGATGGAGTGTAGAAGAAGAGCCAGACAAAACATCTTAGACCTGCAAAGGCAGTTGGCATTCCTAAACTGCAGAATTGCACAATAACAACTGACCCTTTCTCCTTTTTCCACACTGATGAACTCACGGATATTTGACTCTATTGGCTGATCACATGCTGGAGGGAGAAGGCAGGAAAGCAAGTCACCTTGCCTGTAACAACAAGTCTAATCATGATGACATAATTCAATATAAAATTATTAATAGACAAAACAAAAGAGGATCCGAACTGGCAAAGGAGTCAGCAGATTTATGATGTCATTGTCTTCTGTCAATAGAAGAATGAGGACCGCACTTTAATTCAAGAGTGGAGAAATGTTTAACAATGTATAGTTCAATAGAATTATCATTACTTTTTTCTCTCCTTAGAATGAGATTTTATATCATTGCTGTGATTATTTTTCATGACTTTAAACATTCTTATACAAACACAATCTATGTATGAAAGTATGCGTGAGAAATGTGGCTGGATTAGCTTTTCATTCACACAGAAACATTGTTTTTTTTTAAAAAATGTGAATCCACCAAAAGAAAGATTCGGGTTAGAGATGAACTTTAAAGCTAGCATCCAGATTATTTGATATTAACTTTATTGTTTAAAACAAATGTAGTATATACTACATACACTCTGCAGAAATATAATGTAAGTTTCAATGTATCTAATTTAAGTAATAAAAAATATCCACTCTGATTTTTATTTTTATTGCAGGTTCCTTACAATCTTAAGAGATGAAAAGGCCCCTTGAGAAATTGGATATTGATTACACAACATTTTGCTTACATTATTTTCTGATAGCTATTCTAGAAGGCTAGTTACCCTGAATAAATATAATTTTGAGGATCAATAGATTTAGTTAGACAATCTTACTGAAAAAATGTTAACAAATACATAATGGTTTTGAAATGTAAATATCTATACACATACCCAGAGGATAAGGATAGATATAGCATGATATGAAAATATTCTTTCATTGGGTCACTTACATAGTGCTCTGCACATTTGAATTAATAATAAAAGTTGAAATAGCTACACAAAACCTTGAACCAGTAATAGGCACAGTCAGAGCCTCACTGAAATTCTACATATCCATTCATTGTAGAGGTGGGTTCCTACCAGTTCGCACCTATTCGGTAGAACCGGTTCGTCAAATCTACCGAACCGGTTAGAAGAGGTTCCACCAGTGGACCCGGAAAGCAGCCACACCTACAGAAGAGGCTCCAACATTTTTTGAAACCCACCACTGGTCCTTGGATATGATTATTCTACACTATCATGCTCCTATTTATAAAACTCAGTGCCTCTGTGAAAGGTAAGAATGACTACTGCGTTTGTGGTGCAATCAGAACATTGCGTGTGTTGAAGTTGTTTTAACGCAAACCAAAGATGCCTTTTAAAAAACAAGTTTACATCCTATTCTTATGCATGCCAGTGCTGTGTGTGAGGTAATTTAAGGTGGTTCTGACAAGTGTCGTTGGCATCTTCATATCCGGTCACATGGGCGGCAAGCCACTCCCATCCAGTCACATGGGCGGCAAGCCACTCCCACAAAGGAGGCCACACCCACAGAGTAAGTTCGAACAATTTTTGAAACCCACCACTGATTCATTGGTTGGCAGAAAAGCATGCCGGCATAATATGCCCTGCTCTGATTATTGGGTGCTTTTCTGTCAGATTAATTAGACCAGTCATCGTTGATGTCCTTAATGCTTTAATGAAGGACAAGTTAGGAAAGCTTTGTATGCAGTCCCATCAAACATTACTTGCTCTGGGAAAACAACAGCTCCCTCTAATTGGGCTGGCCAGAGTTGGGTGAATGGAAATGGATGTTGAGAATGACATGTTTAGCTACTGCTCAAGTCCTTTATCTAAAGCAGGGGTGGGGAACCATAGCCCCTTTATGACTTGTGGATCTCCACAAGTCATAAAAGGGTCATAGTTCCCCACTCCTGAACTAAAGGCATGGAAAGTGACCAACTTTATTACCGGAATTACTTCTGGACATGAGTTAAGTGCTCTTCTAGAAGGATGCTAAACCCAGAGCAGAAAATAGCTTGGCAGGATGCAGGTTTGGAGGAAGGACAAGTGGTAAAGTAAGCCTTTAGTGCAGAGGTGGGCAATTATGACAACTTTATGACTTGTTGACTTCAACTTCCAGAATTCCTGAGCCAATTCTGGGAGTTGAAGTCTACAAGTCATAAAAGGGCCATAGTTGCCCACCCCTGTTCTAGAGAATCAATTATACAATTATTGACCAGCTCTCTAAAGTAGTTGCAAAACATTTTATTTTCTCCCTCTACATAGATTCAGTTGACAGGTGATCATCATTATCTTTTAACGACCCCATAATCCCTTGCTGGATGGAGTCTGGACAACTGAATGGAGCTAGCAGAGTGTTTAATGGCCAGAGTGTTTAATGGCCAGATGCCCTCCCTGTTGCCAATGCGGAGTTTTGTTCAGCAGATATATTCTCATTTCCCCCAGAAATATCTGCCTCTACTTAGGATCGAACTCGCAGCCTCTTGATTGTGAGGTGAGACCTCCATCTCTAGGCCACCGCATCACTCGATTCATTTGAAAGATGATGATTCTTGCTAATGCTCTATTGGTTATTCAAAGAACAGCATTACTACCTCTGTTAGTAAATTTTTAAAAATTAGCATGGTCTTTTTTATTAAGTAAAGCTTTGATGTAGAAGATTTGCTGGGTTGTTGAGTTTGATTTACTTAGGCTCCAGCGAAAGGTGAGAATGCTGACGGAGGAATGATATTTGCACATGCCAGCATTTTAATTATTTCTGTCTAGGATTTGTCTAGCAATGTCTATATAGGTGATAAAGAAAGCAAATATAAAAAGACACCTTTGTTGATATAGCTCACAGCACCGAGCCAAATAAGGAGAGGATTATAATTTTCCCATTTTGATGTCAAACAGTAGCAAACTTAATGTTTAATTCCTGGCTAATGCTTAAAGAGACATAGATAATACTATCTGAGGAACACCAGTTTTACTGGTGGTGTTCTGATCAAAACAACATATCATTTTGTTCATAAATCATGAAGACATGAGTAAAAATAATTACAGATTGCTATCCTGTGCATACCTATTGAGGAGCAACTATCATTGTTGTCAGTTGGACTTATGTCTGTGTATAAAGAATGCAAGAATCTTTTTTAATTCTTTACTTAGGCTGTCCTTTGCTGTTATCTAATGTAGCCCAGGTTTGGTAATTTGGCCCTTGATAATATTTCTTTTCAGGGTGTATTTGAGTCCCCTAAAACTGTTATTGTCAGAATTACTACACATACGAGTAAGAATCAAGAACAGGCATTCAGAGTCTTGTTGACTTAATATTATATGCTTAGTATATACAGTAATGTACATGTAGCCCTAGACTTACGACCACAATTGAGCCCAAAAGTTATGTGGCTAAGTGAGAAATTTGTTAAGTGAGTTTTGCTGCATCTTATGACTTTTTTTGCCACATTTGTTAAGTGAATCACTGCAGTTGCTAAATTAGTAACACAATTGTTAAGTGAATCTGGCTTCCCCGTGGACTTTGCTTGTCAGAAGGTCGCAAAAGGTGATCACATGACTCTGGGGCGCTGCAGCCATCATAAATATGAACCAGTTGTCAAGCATCTGAATGTAAATCATGTGACCATGGGGGTATTGCAATGGTCATAAGTGTGAAAAATGGTCAGAGGTCACTTTTTTCAGCGCTGTTGTAACTTAAAACTAAATGAACTGTTGTAAATTGAGGATTAATTGTGATTGCCACAATTTCACTCATGCAAGTTCACATAGCACAAACAAGTCCCAATGACATCCTTTTAAAATTAAAATAGCTCAAACCAGTGGTGGGTTTCAAAAATTGTCCGAACCTACTGTGTGGGTGTGGCTTCCTTTGTGGGAGTGGCTTGCCACCCATGTGACCGGATATGAAGATGCTGACGACACTTGTCAGAACCACCTTAAATTACCTCACACACAGCACTGGCATGCATAAGAATATGATGTCAACTTGTTTTTTAAAAGGCATCTTTGGTTTGCGTTAAAACAATTTCAACACACGCAATGTTCTGATTGCACCACAAACACAGTAGTCATCCTTACCTTTCACAGAGGCACTGAGTTTTATAAATACGAGCATGATAGTGTAGAATAATCATATCCAAGGAACAGTGGTGGGTTTCAAAAATTTTTGGAACCTCTTCTGTAGGTGTGGCCTGCTTTCCGGGTCCACTGGTGGGGTCCTCTTCTAACCGGTTCGGTAGATTTGATGAATCGGTTCTACCGAATAGGTGTGAACTGGTAGGAACCTACCTCTGGCTCAAACCTTCCATTCTTCCAGGTATGCATTCCAGTTATCTTTTCCCCCCACTTAGGATCATTGTTCATGAGTAAATGTTATTGTGTACAGTGTGCACAGAAAAGGATGGGGGGAAAAGGGGAGGGAGGGCAAAGACCATCATTGGTTTGGGATTCACACAAAAATAAAACTTGCTTCACCTTCCTTTAATAAATAATAAACCATTAATTAATAATAAACTTTCCTTTATTGTTGGAAATGTACGGGAAAAAATGGCCATCATGGATTTGCTGAAAAACCTGGATAACTTAACAACACTCTCAGCTTCACTACTCTTCTGACAAGATTGTCTGTTTTAGGTTGCTGAAATCTCACATCCCCACCTAATGTGTATCCCTGTAGCTTCTTGAGAATGTTTATGCCAGTGGCAAAAGACTTATTTTGGCATTTTTAACATAGTGGCACTGAGAATTGGTGCTTCCAGCGATCTCTGTGTTCTTTTCCCCCTTCTCTCTTAAAAATTCCAAAACTTGAACTGGCCGGGGATGTGTGCTAGTTTGTAGGTACCATACAATAAAATTGGGGGAAACTTTTCAGAGATGTCATCAGAGATTTTAAGTAAATTATAGAATTAATCTAATTCTTTTAACTCTGAAATCCATGTTAATTTTTGTGAATTGCCGTAAGGAACTTTTGCATGAAGAAGTGCATATCAACAACTTGAATAAATAAATAAATAAATAAATAAATAAATAAATAAATAAATAAATAAAATATTTAAATGTATAGCAGGAATTTAATCCATCCATTGCCCTCTTTGATCACAACTATCAATTTATTATTACTTCTTAGTTGTTAGATATAAAAAAATCAAGATATGGCTTTTGTATGCAGGTCTTAAAATATAATGCAGGCATGCTCAGTGTAAAATGTTCAATGTGTACCTACTACATGTGAAAGTTAAGGAGTTAACTGAAACTAGACTTTCCTTCAAGAAACAGTATTATCAAGAGACTCAGGAGTAACGTCGCTATAATTTAGCCAAGTCTTAATTTCCAGTACCTATTATGGATCAACCTATATTATCCATAATAATATGAAGAAATAGGAAACTGCATTGGAATAATATCTGTATTCTGCCACACTTTCTATTATTCTAATACACATTTTCTATTGTGGGAAAATGGGAGGGGGATTATACAGAGTTGGGTGATATGTAGCCATAACAAAATTCTTTCTAGAGAACCAAGGTCTTCCTTTGTCTCTGCACCTGGCCGGAACTGGATGGGTGGAAGCTACCAGTGTGGCAGTGGAAGCTACCAGCGTGGCATGTGATGAATTTGTGGGTGTGGGGGCAGGATCTTGAACTTTCAACTGGGTGGGAAAACCTGAAAGCTTTCAGATTCAGGTTTTCTCAGATGTGCCAACATGGCTCTCATAATAAATTGGAACTTTGAGGAATCCTTTGCCTTGGACTCTGATTTACTTTTGGATGCTATTTGGAACCCTGACAATCTGTTTTTCTAAACCTAATTTTCAAAATGTGTCTTCTTAATTGCCACATTAGACAAGTCATCATACATAAACCTGTCTCCAGTTATTGCATTGACTGCTAAATATGGCTTTGTAGGGGAAGAAAATAATGGCTTTCTAGAATACACCATCTTTGGATTGCCCCAAACAGATCCTCTGTACAAGCTGATGGTCCTCTTAGACACATGATTCCTGCCCAAGGAGCTGATGGTGGCTGTGACTAGGAGGCCCTTTGCACAACTTCATATTGTGCATCAGTTCTACCTGTTCCTTGATCAACTGGCCCTACTGATGTTCACTCATGCCCTGGTTACCTCCAATTGGACTATTGCAATATCAATAGCAGTAGCACGTAGACTTATATACCACTTCACAATGCTTTACAGCCCTCTCTAAGCGGTTTACAGAGTCAGCATATTGCCCCCAACAATATCATTTTACCCACTTGAAAGGATGGAAGGCTGAGCCTGGTGAGATTTGAACTGCCAAATTGCAGGCAGCCAGCAGAAGTAGCCTGCAATACTGCACTCTAACTACTGTGCCATGCAGCAATGTATTCTAGATGGGAATGTACTGAAGAGTATCCAGAAACTTCAGCTGGTATAAAATGCAGTGACATGAGCACCACTGAGCCGTGGTGGCACAGTGGTAAGAATGCAGTATTGCAGGCTAACTCATTGCTCACTCCAGGAGTTCGATTCTGAGAGGCTCAAGGTTGACTCAGCTTCCATTCTTCCAAGGTCAGTAAAATGAGGACCCAGATTGTTGGGGAGCAATATGCTGACTCTGTAAACTGTTTAGAGAGGGCTGTAACGCACTGTGAAGTGGTATATATGTCTAAGTGCTATTGTTATTGCTTTGGGTATTTATAGTTGAGTGTATATTATATCTCTGCTGCCTGAGCTACTGTACATTGGTCTCACAGAATAAGTATGTTACTGGTTCTAATGTCTAGAGAGTTACATTTGTCTGGCCCTAGGCTGTGGGCCACTTCTGCTGTAGTTCTCATAGTGTGGATTTTTCTCTACCCCAAAGATAAGATTGGCCCCATCACTCCTGAGTTTTCACACATCTCTCAAGACCTTATTATTCCCCTGCACTCCAGGGGATGACTGAATGTGAGCTGGTTCCCTTATTATTAACAACCTTCCATGTATTATCCGAGATGGCGCAGTGGTTAGAGTGTGGTACTGCAGGCTACTTCAGCTGACTGCTAGCTGCAGTTCAGCAGTTCAAATCTCACCGGCTCAAGGTTGACTCAGCCTTCTATCCAGTGGTGGGTTTCAAAAATTGTTGGAACCTACTCTGTGGGTGTGGCCTCCTTTGTGGGAGTGGCTTGCCACCCATGTGACCGGATGGGAGTGGCTTGCCACCCATGTGACCGGATATGAAATTATGAATTAGTACTTAGGTCGGTCCAAGTAGCTATTCAGAAACTCTGGCATTGAAGCATGCAAGTCTTAAAGCTGTCAAGTTACAAGATCCTTGCCAGTGGTGGGTTTCAAAAATTTTTGGAACCTCTTCTGTAGGTGTGGCCTGCTTTCCGGGTCCACTGGTGGAACCACTTCTAACCGGTTCGGTAGATTTGACAAACCGGTTCTACCGAATAGGTGCGAACTGGTAGGAACCCACCTCTGCTTCTATCCTTCCAAGGTGGGTAAAATGAGGAGCCAGATTGTTGGGGGCAATATGCTGACTCTGTAAACTGCTTAGAGAGGCTTGTAAAGCCCTGTGAAGCGGTATATAAATCTAAGTGCTATTGCTATTGCTGTTATTCCCCTTTCATGTTTTAACCTTGCGGTTAAAATTTTCAATTCCCTTTCACAATTATTTAATAATTGCTATTCATATTTATTATATAAGGGTTTTAACTAATGATTGCCTGATTTATAAACTGTTTATACTGGATTGTTGTATGCTGCCCAGAGTCACTTTCTGTAAGGTGGACAGCCAAATAAATTTGATAAACAAACAAACCATTTTACTAATTCAGATCCATTAGAAATATTTTTTCTAAAAGCCTATGGACACAGTGTAATAAGAACCACGCCAGTCTCCCTTGTCTGACACATCTCCTGTGCAAATTCAATATGCACTTTCTGTAGTTCTACTCAGGAATGGTATTTTGTGTAGTTTATGGCCTGGGACAGTAAAACTTTAGCAGGAGATAGTCCTTAAGAGTACAGTACCCTTCATTCATGCAGTGGTATTGTACCGTAGTTTTCAATTAGGTCCTGAAGTGCTTATGGAAGATGACCCTCCTTTTTTGACCAGAGAACCTTTTATCCCTTCCTCCAGTGATACCATTTGGTGTTGACTAACACCAAGAAACGTCCCTGCATTGCAGAAACTGGAATTATGTACTTTAAGGCTCGTTTGTCTCTCCTAAGAAAATAAAAGACTTAGCTGGAAATTTCAAGTGAGAATGTAGTGTTTTGTTATCTGTAGCACAGAAATACTCCAGTCATTCACTTATCTTTCTTAGTCTGAAAAAACAGAATTTATAACCTTTGGCTACAAAGAACTCTTTTAAAAGAAATGTTCAAGCAGATGCACAATTGCAGCCAGTTAAAACCTAGAGGGGCCTAATGTGTAAATAATTGAAAAGGTCTGATACTCTCTACAGGAAGACAGACACTGGCATGTGGGCAAAAAAGCCAATTCATCACACACAAGGAAAAAAAAAGTATTGCAGATTTTCAGCTCAACAACAGAAATCCCTCAAGCATTTCAGTCCAATCTAACAGAGCTAAGAAGAATTCATTAGGAAGTGTAAGACTGCAGTAGTAGGCCTGTGGGAGGAACACTTTCAGGCGTTTTTAGCTTTCAAGCTGAAATGTTTAGCTATGATTGCCGTGCCATCTGGTTCAACAAAACTTTAGCATGTAAACTCTGGCATTATAATATCCTGTTCAGCCAAAATGTAACCGAACCAGAAATGTTTTCCAGGATGCTCCTGAAGGTTATAGAGGAGGTGAACTCTGTAAGGTCCCGCTTATCCCGCTTATCCATATTGGTTATTGGACCATAGGATATTGAGCCTGCTAATTATAAGCAGTAGTATGTTGTATGTTAATTTATTTAGTTTTTTCCATTTTTTTTCTGTTCTGTGTGCATCATTCTTTAGTATGATGGAAGTAAAACATATATGAGAATAAATGGAATGTATAGTGGATGAGTTAATACTGAGGGAGGTATAAGAGAAAGGTCTGTGATGGTCCCTCTGTTGTTCAATATAGTTATCAATAATTGTATAAGGAATGCTTCCATCACTTTGCTAAACACATAATTCTCACAGCACTGTCAATGCCTAAGGATATCTAACCACGTAGCAGGACTGTATTACTATTATCCTTCTCATCTTTCCTATTACCTACTCCTATTGATATCTTATGACTATCATTTTGTTGGTTGTATTTATACTGAGAGTTTATGAGACAAATTCCTTGTGTGTGCAATTGCACTTGGCCAATAAAGATTATTCTATTCTATTCTATTCTATTCTATTCTATTCTATTCTATTCTATTCTATTCTATTCTATTCTATTCTATTCTATTCTATTCTATTCTATTCTATTCTATTCTATTCTATTCCATCCCATCCCATCCCATCCCATCCCATCCCATCCCATCCCATCCCATCCCATTCCATTCCATTCTATTCTATTCTATTCTATTCTATTCTAGGTGCATTGCTCAGGCAGATGAATGATTTTGAGTCCTCAAGAAAATGAATGAATAATTCAGGGAGTTGCAGTTTTCTATGTAGACAGTATCATGTTGTGGACAGAGAAAGAAAATAGTTTGCAGTGAAGATTAGATAAATCATATAAGTGAGAATTATGGATCTGAAAATTAATATATCAGAGATCAAGATAGTTGGGTTTGACAGTTGAGTTAAACAACTTAATTAAGTTAATTACTGCAAGTGATTTGCAAGGAAGACTATTTATGGATAAATATACAAGAGATGCTAAGAAATGCAGTGGGACCTTTAATGACAGATCGAAAATGAAATAGCAATAGCAATAGCAATAGCAGTTAGACTTATATACTGCTTCATAGGGCTTTCAGCCCTCTCTAAGCGGTTTACAGAGTCAGCATATTGCCCACAACAACAATCCGGGTCCTCATTTTACCCACCTCGGAAGGATGGAAGGCTGAGTCAACCTTGAGCCGGTGAGATTTGAACAGCCAAACTGCAGAACTGCAGTCAGCTGAAGTAGCCTGCAGTGCTGCATTTAACCACTGCGCCACCTCGGCTCCTAATGTTCTGTAGGAGCCATGAGAACAATGAATGTTTGCACAAAGCCAACAAAATACATTGTTTCTTGGGATTACTTTTGTATAAGCCACAAAGTAAAATCCCTGGAGCCCTTATGCACCTTTTGTTAATAAACTTGGGGGACAGATTGAAATGATCTACATTAACTTTGATCAGAGGAATGAATTTGATTACAATCATCCATCAATGCAACAATGATTTAATAATGAGAATAATGCTAGTGAAATCTGGTGGCCTTTTCATGAGAAGAGGACTTGTGGCTCATGGCTGCCCTATAGGTAGACATGAAAGCAGTAGCAGGCCTTTCTCCAGTCAAAATGATATTTAAAATGGGCTGAAAGTATTAAAAATTGTCCATGAATGGAAAAAAATTAATGGTTGTGAAGTTTCAGAAAATACAAGGCTATAGGCACAGCCAATATATTATTCAGATAACCACATGGTTACTATGCATCTAACAATGATGAATTACCTCTGGTAGTTGGCTGGCAGGCACAGCCAATCAGCAGAGAGGAAAACTATCCTTAGAGATAGCAACAGTCATTTGTACATGACCAGCTGCTGTGTCGAAGAGAGTCAAACAGTCTGATGCTGGTGAACATCTGACATTCAGCACCTGCCTTCTTTTTAATTCATCTCGCATTTCTAGGAAAGAGCAATCTGCAGAGACATTTATTGAATTTTGCTGCTCTGTTTGAAACTACCCAGGTCATGGCTTAAATAATCGTAGCTCTGTTATTTGCAGCAAAGAAATAGGAGAAATTTTTTTTTTTATTAAGACATTTACTCATTACGACTCTGATGGCTGCCAAATGGGATGTGTGTCTCCCTCTTTTCATAGGGCTTCTGCCTAGCTGGATGTAACTTGCTAGCCAGTAATCCCTTCCAAGGCCTTGATTATTCTCCTGACTTCAGCCAGACAGAGTAT
This sequence comes from Thamnophis sirtalis, assembly GCF_051295495.1. NCBI lineage: Eukaryota > Metazoa > Chordata > Lepidosauria > Squamata > Natricidae > Thamnophis > Thamnophis sirtalis. The sequence goes on from NW_028261382.1 coordinate 165,602,221, forward strand.
GGCGAGCGTGGACAATTTCAGTGTAGTAATGGAAGGTCATTCTTTATTACTGTTCAGTACCATCAGCCAGAGTACACTGTTCATCTTCTTCTGCTCTTTACATGCAAATAATAGTTTGCTAGTTGGATAGCAAATAGTTGGACTATTGGATAGCAAATAGTTGGACTAAACAATGTGCAAATCTCTTCTCTTCTTTGCTGGAGTTAAAAATGGGTATACTTTTCCCTAGTACTTTGAGCCAAAGAATAAAATTTCACTGGGATTGTGCTTTCTGCAAAAAACATCATAGAAAAGAAAACTATTTCCTTCCTGCCAAGCTGGCATGATTATTACTCCTTGGAAAATGCTGGAAACATGTTTCCATTTTTGCTATCTCAAAGGCTGAAAAATAAAATGCTTATTAAAGAACTTGCTGGAAGCTCCGTAGTAGAGCTTGACTTTGTTTGCAAGACATCACAAAGTTCATTAACAGAACTGGGATCAGCACCAGAATGCTTTCACACTGTTACATTGGTCTCCTACATGTCATATGGGCTTGTACAGGAAATGGTCCTGGTGGATTCAGTTCTCTATGAGCAAATATTGGCTTTTGCTGAGTTGGATTAAAACACCACCTGTCATCTTTCTCTTTTTAGCTACCAAACTGAAAGACAAGGTTGAGTCTGCTGAAGTTAACCATTAGCTAAAGTTTCTATTCTTGCTAATGGATTGCCTGCATTTTCCTGGACCAGGGTGATGACAGTGGTGCCAGTGGAACAGATGCCTCCAGCCAGCCATCAAGGCATGGTAGAATCTTCACCCAAGGCATCAATCAAAATTACAAAATGATTGGGCTCAACTCTCCATCCAACTCTGGATTGAAGCATTAGAACTGATACTGCATTGCAGAGTTGATACTGAGACAAAGATTCTAACAAAATAGTTTTGAGACACATATGTATCGTAACAAAAAGTTGCAAAGAAACCTAGACATGATTCAGTGTTTTTTTCTCTGGTGGGACCAGTCTTTCAGGACAACCTGGTCTACCCAATTATGGGATGGAGCATGCTGTTTCCGTCCCATAATTGGGTAGACCAGGTTGCTCTGATAGACCAATCCCACTGGAGAAAAAAAAACTTCATCTCTCCCCTGGTATAGCCAACAAAGTGAGGAGAACCTGTGGCTTAGAGGTTAATACATCTACCTAATGTGCAAGCAGCCTGGGTTCGAATCCCAGAAAGGTATGGCTCAGTGTTGAGATTGAGATTGAGATTTTTTTTATTTATATGCTGCCCTATTCCCTGCGGGACTCAGGGCAGCGAACAACTCAAACGGGAAAGGGAACACACAAGTACAAGACAAGCATTTAAAATAGCCAACAGCCACACAAGTCGAGAGGGGAAGGGAGCTCATCAACCCCAGGCTTGCCGACACAGCCAGGTTTTAACGGCTTTTCGGAAGGCCTGGAGAGAGGTGAGGGTCTGAATCTCTGCGGGGAGTTCGTTCCAAAGGGCCGGAGCTGCCACAGAGAAGGCCCTCCCCTGGGTCATAGCCAGATGGCATTGGCTAGTAGATGGAACCCGGAGGAGGCCAACCCTGTGCGATCTAATGGGTCTTTGGGAGGTAATTGGCAGCAGGCGGTCTCTCAAGTACCCAGATCCAATACCATGAAGGGCTTTATAAGTAATGACTAGCACCTTGAAGCGTATCCGGAGACCAATCGGAAGCCAGTGCAGCTCGCGGAGGATAGGTGTAACGTGGGTGTATCGAGGTATACCCACAATCGCTCGCGTGGCTGCATTCTGGACAAGTTGAAGTCTCCGAATGCTCTTCAAGGCCTGCCCCATGTAGAGCGCATTGCAGTAGTCCAGTCTTAAGAGAGAGCTAAATAGCTTCAAATAGGTCTATACTAGTCTCCCTTTACTCCCTCCCATCAGTAATAACACCCTCCTTCTTTCCTTCTATATGTAGCTGGTAGGTTGCTGGAGTGGGGATGGTGGATAATGCTGTTTTGCACCATCCACAGCAAAAATATATAGTTGCCATCACAAAAGGCAAATGGTCCTGAGTACAAAGTCTACAAATTAAACTTAAGCCCCCAGAAAAAGCAGGCATCAGCAGATGCTAAGTCCACTAACAGTCATTGTGGTGTGGATGGAAGGATATTAGTAGACCTAAGGTCATAGCCATGGGACCATATAATGCTGCACTAAGGAAAAATATTAATTCTCCCTGGGAAAAAACAAAATGAGATATTCCTGTAAGTCAATGAAGTTTTCATACATTACTGCATTATTGCAAATGAAAATCATTTAGCATACCATCCTCCTTAAAATTAGTAGAGTTGAGAGAAGGGGAAGGAGGGAGCGAGGGAATATAATTGTAGTTACTGTGCATTTTAATATGTTTTAATTGTTTTACTTGAGTTCAATTAATCACGTTGATCATTGTGTTGGATGGAATCACATGAACAAATGAACAAACTGCAGAAATTAGAAATGACAGTTTTTATTCCACTAGTTGTATTGTAGTATCTAGCAGCCTTAATTTTTTGAACGAAACTTATTTCCATGTATTTGAACACAGGAAAAATATAACATGCTAAGAATGTAGATGGATAGGCTCCTGAAGGTAGGATTTACTTTTTCTTTCAACTTTGAGAACTCCAGCTGGATTTCAGATTTCAGATTTAATTTATTTGTATGCCGCCCTTCTCCGGGAGGGACTCAGGGCGGCGAACAACTCAAAAGGGGAAAGGGGATACAAACACAATACATATAATTAAAATACACAAGAGTCATACGGCCATACAAGTCGAGAGGGGAGGGGAACTCATCAGCCCCAGGCCTGCCGGCACAGCCAGGTTTTGACGGCTTTCCGGAAGGCCTGGAGAGGGGTGAGGGTCCGAATCTCCGCGGGGAGTTCATTCCAAACTATCCTGTTTTCCCCAAAATAAGACCTCCCTGAATAATAAGGTTTTTGAGTGCATGTGCTAAGACCTCCCCTGAAAATAAGCCCTCCCTGAAATTATTGCAACATAGCAGCAGCCATGAGTTGATCACGCTCGCCGCCTCCTACACCTCAAAAATAATAAGACCTCCCTGAAAATAAGCCAAGTGCTTATTTTGGGGGTTAAAAGAAAATAAGATCCTATCTTATTTTTGGGGAAAAACAGTAAATGCAAAAGCTAGTTACTTGTGCAAATAAGGAAACAATTTATTGACCACACACTAATCCATGGATTTGTTTTGTTTTGTTTACTATATCTTCTGTGGCATCAGGAAACATTGTATGTACAGCATTCTAAATTGCATTGGAAATTTATTCAACCACAGAAGGCTCTGTTTTGGAGAACTTCAAACTCTAACTTATGGAAGTCTGCACATTAGAATTTTAGAATTAAAGAATTTTAAGCCCAGAAATAGCAATAGCAGTTAGACTTATATACCGCTTCATAGGGCTTTCAGCCCTCTCTAAGCGGTTTACAGAGTCAGCATATCGCCCCCACAGTCTGGGTCCTCATTTTACCCACCTCAGAAGGATGGAAGGCTGAGTCAACCCTGAACCGGTGAGATTTGAACCACTGAACTGCTGATCTAGCAGCCAGCTGAAGTGGCCTGCAGTACTGCACTCTACCCACTGCGCCACCTCGGCTCAAATGTACATGTACAGAAATGTATGTACTGGAACTTAATGGAACTCTTAGTCACTCCATTGAAAAGTTTCTTTTACCTAGGCTGACTATTTTTTTTACCATGTTCCTTACCTGATTAATTTTGTTATGGCAACTACTTCTCTGTTGGCAGTGTTTTGTCCCCTATGATTAGTACTGCTAGGCAAATTAATATGGCATTTCTGGACTTCATTGGGAGTTGTTTCGACTGCTCTGGAAAAGTAACTTAATTGCATTAGCAATAATAGGGAAGTGAATAAGTAGCGGGGAGTGATAGAATTGATAGAAGTGAAAGTCCAAAAATATTTGGGCTTTGTACACTGTTGGGATCAAAGCCGGCAGGAAACAAGATGGATTGGGTGGATTAAGTTCCTCTACAAGTCATCCAGATTCCATGTGACAAATTGTGATATGTTGTGTACAGATACTGTGCAAAGAATAAGGTGCCATTGGCTGACACCAACCATATTTTCCCGTTATTAAATGTGTCTTTGAATTCAAATAAAAAGTGAAAAATGAGTGATATGCCACATCTTTTATTTTAAGTGATAAATAAAACTACTTTGGAAGGCAAAAATATGTATAAGTAACAGCGCTTTTTAATGGAAGTGTTCATTTAAATGTCCCAAAGATGCTTTTTGAAGAGGCAACTGGACTTTCTGGTTTTTCTTTGAAGACATTTTGCTTCTCATCTAAGAAGCTTCTTCTGCTCTGAAGATTTATACTCCTTGCAGACAGCTGGTTATCTGCATTCTTTTAGCGAGTCGTTAAGGGCACCTGGAGGTTTGTGTGCATTATCAGGGTCACCTGAGTGGTGCAAATGGACGTGGAGCCTTCTTGGAACTGTTGAAAGGACTGTAAGGTAGATTGGAGTTGATGTCCAGGAATGGTATCCTCTTATCATTCCTATGTTTGGTAGTGGGAGCGTGCACATATCTGGGCATGCACAGAAGGTCCTTGATGAGGGCTGAGTGGGTGGGGGGAATCTTGCGCCACTGCCACTATTGGTTCACCCAAACCAGTGCGAATCAGTAGAACACTACCTCTGCTGATGTTGTATCCCTCCTTCTCTATTAGTAATAGCAATAGCAATAGCAGTTAGACTTATATACTGCTTCATAGGGCTTTCAGCCCTCTCTAAGCGGTTTACAGAGACAGCATATTGCCCCCAACAATCCGGGTCCTCATTTTACCCACCTCGGAAGGATGGAAGGCTGAGTCAACCCTGAGCCGGTGAGATTTGAACAGCTGAACTGCAGTCAGCTGAAGTAGCCTGCAGTGCTGCATTTAACCACTGCGCCACCTCGGCTCTTTATTACGATAAAGCTGTTCAATTTTGACATAGATGGCCTCTTTGACTCCTCTTTCAAACCTCTTTCTGCAAGGAATATAAATCCTTCCATTCCCCACCATCTAGTCAGAGCTGAAGTAGCTTCTTGGATGAGAAGTGAAACATCTTCAAAGAAAAACCAGAAAGTCCAGTTGCCTCCTGAAAAAGCACCTTTGGGACAACCATGACCTGGATGATTGAGAATCTCCATAGACATTGCAAAAAATGAGGAAGGAAGCAAAGGTTCATTCTCTACAGTGTAATAAATGATGTCCATACGATTCATATTTACTTTCATAATTACTACAACTTCCTGTCCTAGCCAACATGGACTTTGGAAGTGGTGATGGTTATCTACTCCTTCCAGACGCATTCTCAAGGAAGTGAATATATTGATGATCTGGTGTTTTAGCAGCAAATAATAATAAGAATAACTGCTACTTCAGAAAAATCAAGTATGCTTTCCTCAATACTTTAAAAAAATGAATCTGTTAATTATTGAAAACCGTATGGTTATTCACTTGAGATATTATGGAAAGAAGGAAAACACATCACCAAGAAAGGTAACTCAAGGCTCAAATGATAATCATCTCATACATTTCAGCATGTAGATCAGATTAAGGGCTTGGCTTATGATAATCAGCTATATCAGCCAGCTCTGAAGAAGCAAAGAAATACTCTTCCTTTGTGAAAATTAGTGAAACAAAGCTGATCTATTGATGAAAGTTGGTCTAACTGATGCCTGGTTGGAAGTAGCTGCTAATTTGCACTGGGGTTTGATTATACTAGCTTTAGCAAGACCATAATCTCTCCAATAGATACATTTGTAGAATGTATTACTACTGTTACATGGGTAATGATGGGGAGCATTGCTATCTATTGTGAATGGTAAGATAATGGTGCATTAGGGAATAATCATAAAGTCTATTAAAGCCTTGAAATTGCAGTATTCCAAGTACACACAAGGGAAAATAAAGAAGTTTTATGCTAGATGCTTTGTGAAACCATAATGAGCAGGCACTGAATTACATGTGCAGAGCTCCAGAGCAACTTATACAAAATTTTGTGGGCTCAGATTATTATTTTTTAATTCACATTTGAAAAAGCCATGCGGATGGTGTGAAATATACTAGGTCGCAATCATATTTATTGCTATTGACATTTTATAAATACTTGTTTTGGAGCACAATAGGGATGGCCTTTGTTTTCTTTAAAACAGGCAAAGGATGAGCTCTGTATTTCACCTGGTCTGGATAATCCCAGTGCCAAAGTGGAGCTAAGTGCAGCCATGCCTAAAGCTGAATTTGGAAAATGGGTTCTTTAAGTAGCCTCTAAAACCTAAATTAGAGAGTAGGGTGATTCAAACAAGAAGCTTCTGAAGCCTGTGGATTCTTGATCCACAGCAGTTCACCAAGCCAGCTCACATCCTCAGTCAGTGAGATTCCTCATTCAACATCCAGAGGTCTTCAGAGTAAATTTTAAAAAGTCTAGTGCAGCGGTAGTCAACCTTTTTATACCTACCGCCCAGTGGTGGGTTTCAAAAATTGTTCGAACCTACTCTGTGGGTGTGGCCTCCTTTGTGGGAGTGGCTTGCTGCCCATGTGACTGGATGGGAGTGGCTTGCCGCCCATGTGACTGGATATGAAGATGCCAATGACACTTGTCAGAACCACCTTAATTACCTCACACACAGCACTGGCATGCATAGGAATATGATGTAAACTTGTTTTTTAAAAGGCATCTTTGGTTTGCGTTAAAACAACTTCAACACACGCAATGTTCTGATTGCACCACAAACGCAGTAGTCATCCTTACCTTTCACAGAGGCACTGAGTTTTATAAATATGAGCATGATAGTGTAGAATAATCATATCTAAGGACCAGTGGTGGGTTTCAAAAATTTTTGGAACCTCTTCTGTCGGTGTGGCCTGCTTTCCGGGTCCACTGGTGGAACCTCTTCTAACCGGTTTGGTAGATTTGACAAACCGGTTCTACCGAATAGGTGCGAACTGGTAGGAACCCACCTCTGCTACCGCCCACTTTTATATCTCTGTTAGTAGTAAAATTTTCTAACCCCCCACCGGTTCCACAGTAATGGTGATTTATAAAGTAGGGAAGTAACTTTACTTTATAAAATTTATAAAGCAGAGTTACAGCAGACCTCCACCGCCCACCATGAAAGCTGGGCGGTAGGGACCAGGTTGACTATCACTGGTCTAATGCATTGTTTGTTATAAGCATAGAAAAACAACATACCACAGTGCTGTTTAAGCAGAAGCAGTTTGTTAACAGAATTACAAAGTTGGAAGGAACCTTGGAGGTCTTCTAGTCCAACCTTTGCTCAAGCAGATAACCCTATAACATTCCAGACAAGCGATTGTCCAATCTTTTTTTAAAAAAACCTCTAGTGTTGGAGCACTCACAACTGCTGGAGGAAAGCTGTTCCATCAATTAATTGTTCTGTCAGGAAATTTATCCTTAGCTCTAGGTTGGTTCTCTCTTTGATTAGTTTTCCTCCATTGCTTCTTGTCTTGCCCTCTGGTGTTTTGGAGAATAGGTTGAACCCCATCTTCTTTGGGCCAGCCCTTTAGATATTGGAACACTGCTATCATGTCATCCCAAGTCCTTCTTTTCATTAAACTAGACTTGTTGCTCAGCTATGGATTAGCTTTGGTATTATGTGGATTTTGCCACAGTCTATTGAGCTTCTGCTCACCAATCTGCCTTGCATGGATGGGATGGAGGATTCACTTTGTTCATGGGAGATGACAGTGCAACAGACACAAGAGAACTGTGAATGCACTTTACCTTTCCTCCATATTAGGTAAACACTGACATAATAATATTTTTCTTCTTCTTAAGAAGAAACAGTCAAGAGTTTGAAGTTTCAGAAAAGGGAAACTTTAGTTTAGTGGTCAAAATGCACCAAATGTTAAGATGTATCTAACTTTGGGGGTTTTGTTTATTGTTTTCAAAAATAATTGCATTAGAGAGTGTGGAGAACTGAGATTTATAGAATTGATTTCTGTTCTGCTTAATTTTTATACATGTATTTTATTCATGATATGTGTACTGCTTAAGTTACATTTCTGTACGCAATGTGTGAAGTTGAGCCAAGCCGATGTGTTATCATGATTTAAACACTTATTAGAATGTATGCCTTTAGACAATCAGCAGAGTCAAGGATGTGTGATGCGGCCCTCTTATTTTTTCCTCTTTCTACAGTATAGATTTAACTTGACAGAATAACAGTTATAGACTTGGTATCTCTATATATCAATGCTGTTACATGTCAAATAATGTGCTTGTATGTTTTCACATTTTGAATTATAACCATGTCTTGTTTTTTTATTTTTATTTTGTATACTTACCGGTTTAAAGTAATTATCTCAATGCATTGGGGTCTTGTTTGATTGACATAGAAGACCCCTATAAACTGGGAACTCTTTACTTTTTACAAGAGATTCAATGTTACTTGTCAGCTGGAGTATCCAATAAAATATTGTTGGATTGTCTAATTTGTTGGTGTTCTTTAGAAAAGCTTTTTTTGTTGTTTTGGGTTGTTTTTCTTTCACAAATAGGCTCAAAAGAGACATAGAGACCCATGGTGTACTCCTGAAGAAAACTCTTCTTCTGAAGCAGATACTTTTGGAAGTTCCCTTATTAGTGCCAAATGTGAATGAGAGAGAAACGTTACCCCTTTAAGGCAGCTGAGGTGCAGATTTGATTTGATTTGATTTGATTATATTTATATGCCGCCCTTTTCCCCCGAAGGGGACTCAGGGCAATTCAAATCCGGGAAGGGGGGTACAGACAAAAAATAAAAGACGAAACATAACAATACATAATTTAAAAACACACAACAGTCATACCATTCGAGACGGGGGCAACAGCTCTTTAGCCCCAGGCCTGTCGGAACAGCCAGGTTTTAAGGGCTTTGCGGAAGGCCTGGAGGGTGGTGAGGGTTCGAATCTCCACGGGGAGTTCGTTCCAGAGGGTCGGAGCAGCCACAGAGAAGGCTTTCCTCCAGGTAGTCACCAGTCGGCACTGGCCGGCGGATGGAATTTGGAGGAGGCCTAATTGGGATCTAATCGGTCTAGTGGAGGTGATTGGCAGAGAGAAATCACTGAGGTAAGTGGGACTGTACAACCCTCATACTTTTTTTCCTAATGTGAAATGGCTTATGGCACTGGTTCTCAACCCAGGGGTGAAATTCAGCAGGTTCTGGAGAACTGGTAATGAGTAGTTTGAGTAGTTCGGAGTACTGGCAAATACCACCTCTGGCTGGCCCCAGAGTGAGGGAGGGAATGGAGATTTTGCAATATCCTTCTCCCAGGAGTGGGGAGGGAATGGGGATTTTGCAGTATCCTTCACCTGACATGCCCACCAATCCATGCCCACAGAACTGGTAGTAAAAAAAATTGAATTTCACTACTGTCTCAACCTATGTTCTACAGACCCCTGGGGGACCATGAAGTCATCACAGGGCTTTGAAGAAATGTTATGCTTTAAATCTTGAGTTAGGTCTTGGGGGTCTGTGTCTATGGTCTGTGCCCACAAAAGGTATTTAAAGGGTGAAGGAAAGGATGAGAATCATTCAAGGTGTTGGTTATTACCTTTAAAGCCCTACATGGCTTAGGACAAGCATACCTGCGAGACCGCCTACTGCCACACTCCTCCCAGCGGCTGGTAAGATCCCACAGGGTTGGCCTCCTTCAGATGCCATCAGCCAGACAATGTCGGCTGGCGGCTCCCCGGAGAAGAGCCTTCTCTGTGGCTGCCCCGACCCTTTGGAATGAACTACCCCCAGAAATCCGGACCTCACCCACTCTCATGGCCTTCAGAAAAGCTGTCAAGACCTGGCTTTTCCGGCAGGCCTGGGGCTGTTGACCTCATTGTTGAGGTCCAGCCCCGACTGAAATGAATGTATCTGTGTCATTTTAACTTTTCTTATTTTATTTTTTACTTTCTTTTATTTTCTTTCTTTTCCCTTCTGTAAGCCGCCCGGAGTCCTTCGGGATTGGGCGGCCTATAAATAAAATTAAACTTACAAACTCACTTGCTAATGGGCTAACGTAAGGAAGAGTGGAGAAGAAGTACATGAGAATATTGTTGATTTTGAACTTTTCTCTCAAAAAAACCCTAGAGGAAAAAACAAAGCTAAATATAATGAGGTTGCGAGAACAGAAAACATTTTAAGGCAGACTTGAACCAGCCAATCAATTGTCTGACGAAGGGGGAAGAAATTATGCGTTGAGTTTCTTGCCCCCCCCAAAAAAAGCAAAAAAAAGCAAAAAAGCATCAATACAATGACTCAAAACAGATTTATGTCTTTCATGCAACCTTTCTCTCCCTGTGGGCGTCTCATGTGCACATGCAAATAATAGTTGGACTAAACAATGTGCAAATCTCTTCTTTGCTGGAGTTAAAATTGGGATGGATCTCTCTCTGTCTCTCTCTCTCTCTGTCTCTTTCTGTCTCTCTCTCTGTCTCTCTCTCCCTCTCTCCCTCCCTCCCTCTCTCCCTCTCTCTCTCCCCCACTCCAGGGCAGTTTGTCTAGAGCAGGGTTCTCCAAACTGGGCAACTTTAAGACTTGCGGACTTCAACTCTCAGAATTCCCCAGCCAGTCCACAAGTCTTAAAGTTGTCAAGTTTGGAGACCCCTGGTCTAGAAGGAGAAAGAGCAAAGCAAACAGAAAGAGAAGACAGCTTCTCGTGTCAGCTGCAGGCCTTGCCTCACGGATGGAGCAATGAAATAATCTGTTTTGGCAGAATTCTCCTCTGCATGAGTCACTAGAAAGGCGAGTGGCTCTTCATTTTAGGTTGCTAACAGCCAACAAAGGCAGCCCTGACAGAAGTAGGCCTCGGTTGTCACGGTAGCCATGATACTGAACCAGCCATCCTGGCATTAAACAGATTGGATGTTTTTTGTGCTTAGCAGAGAGGGGTTTGTGCTGCCAATGTAACTGTGAAGTGAAAAGGCTAATATTTGGACCTCTTCAGAAGATGGTGGGATCAATGGATGAAAAAGCCGCTGCACCTGCTCCCTGGTCTCAGATGTTAGCTTCATTGAGGACTGATACTGTTCTGAGTTTGCTGGGGTTTTTTTTGAGAAGGAAAAAAACAAGATTTAATCCCCAGGCACCTGGCTAGGCTTTTGGGCAGCACTGATAAAGAGGGATGAAAAGACCTCTTTCTATATGTATCAAAAAACTAACAAAAGATAAACAGGCTTTGGGTAATTAAACAGAAAGAGTAGATGTAGTAGCAGCAGGTGTTCAATTCTCTATCTGGGTTCAGTGTCCGGCATGACCCTTATTCAGGATAAAGATAACCATATCTGAAAATACAAAGATTGTATCTCCAAGCGTCGGATCCCATGTCACTTCTCTGAAATAAATTGATATTTCAAGCAGCAGATCTTTCAGGGGTTTTTGTCCCCCTAACTCAGTGGTGAAATTCATTTTTTTATTTTTTTACTATCTGTTTTGTAGGAGTGGCTTGGTGGGCATGGCAGAGGAAGGATACTGCAAAACCTCCATTCCCACCCCACTCCAGGGGAAGGATACCAGGGGTGGGTTCCTGGACCAGTTAGTACCAGTTCGCTGCTCGCGCGCGCACCAGCTGTGCATTGCTTGCGCATGCACATTTGACTAAAAATTGCTCTGCGCATGCGCAGAACCATGCCAGCAATGGCAGAAGACCCCGGAGAACCAGTTCCGGAGCATGTAAGGCCTGGGTCACTGTCGATTCTGCGACCCAGGCCTGAATTCCATTACCGGTTCAGGCCAGTTCAGCAGCAACCCACTCTCTATTCCTACCCCACTCTGGGGCCAGCCAGAGGTGGTATTTGCCAGTTCTCCAAACTACTCAAAATTTCCACTATCGGTTCTCCAGAACCTGCCAGAACCTACTGAATTTCATCCCTGCCCTTAGTAAGTAGCTAGCCAGGTCACATAAGGAGAATAGAATTTAGTACAACTTTAATGCTTTGAACAAGATTAGGATTAATTTTGGATCTGGTTATCAAGCCTGCCTATTCTTGTGAGGATGGTGTGTTTAAAAGCATATCGGCATAGGTTTCTCCCTGTATCTTATTTGCCATAGCAGGAGATTTTTTTCTTACTCCTACAGGTAGGCCTCTAATTACAACCATTCATTCAGTGACCATTCCCAGTGCACTGAATTAAGTGATTTATGACCAATGGTGGGATACGGCCAGTACACCCTGGTACGGGCATATCGGTGCCTGTTGGGACCACAGGTACCGTTCTGGTATGGTGCTCCGAAGGGCCCACACACCTGCCCGCTCTCCTTACTGCTATTTGAGCCAATCGGGGCTTTCGCGCATGCGCACGGAGCATACAGCGCCTGTGTGAGGCTCCGCCGAGCAGCTGAGTGTCACAGGCGGCAAGTATGCATGCGTGCGGTGTGCGTGTGCTCCGGGGGTTCATGTGCTGGACGCCGGGCCAGATTGCAGCATACCAGTTGCAATGAGATCTGGAACCCACCAATGCTTATGACCATTATTCACAGTTACAACCGTTAGAGCATCGCAATGGTCATGTGATGAAAATTCAGATGCTTGGCAACTGGTTCATATTTATGATGATTGTTGTTTTATGGGGTCATGTAATCACCTTTTTGGGGCACTTTCTGATGAGCAAAGTCAATGGGGAAGCCAGATTCACTTAACAACCATGTTATTAACCACTGTAGGCATTCACTTAACAACTGTGGCAAGGAAGGTCGTAAAATGGGTCAAAATTCACTTAACCAATGTCTTACTTAACAACAGAAATTTGGTGTTCAATTGTGGTCATAAATTGAGGACTACCTGTAAGGAAAATTGTGCTGCTTAAAAAGGCACAAATTAGAAATCCATATTTGCTAATAAAATTCTTAGAGAAATCTACAATTAAACATCTAGGATAATGCCTTTTTCCTAATGTCTTTTTCTTCCTTGTATTTGCTCTGGGGGAAAAAAAAAGTATTTCTTTGTTCTAAGGTACAGTACTCACATCTAATGGAGTATTTCTATCTGATCCACTCAGCAAACATGTTTTGGAAATCTGTCTGAACTTTTAATGACCTGAAATTCACCAGCAAATATTACAAACTTAGACATCTGGTAGACAATAAAAGTTTGTGTGCATGTAACTGCAGCAGCTGCAGTTGTACAAAATGCTCATGAATCATGCAATCAGAGAGTATACAGAAGAAGCTACTAAATTATATTAAAACATTGGGAGTTTTACATTAATATTGCATGCCCCTCTGTGATTTGACTTTGAATCAATAAGCAAGATTTTGCACAAGAGTTATTTGAGATCTATATGCTAGGTTAAAAATTATATCTTTTAAATTTGTCATCTAGATACTCTTTCAGGCACTAAATGTGCATAACTCAAAACCGTGAACAAAATATAACGGTAAAAATAACAACGTCATATTTTAAAATGCCATGTCTACTTTTATTTCCCACTATCATGATAATAATAATGTTTTTAAAAGCTTCTTCTCCATAGAAATGTGAAAATATAAGCCCGTCATTGCCAATATAAGAATGTTATGGGGGGAAGAAGCCTGCTTATGTTTTTAAATAATACATGCTTTGGAAAGTTGGTTATAAAAGTAATATGTGGCAAGTGTAAAATAAACAAGGGCTTGGGACTTGCAGACAACAGATTCAATGATATGGCTGCTAGGAAAAAGAGATTTTATACAAGCACTAATTATACCCAAGGCAGGCTTTTCATGGGTCTGTTTTTAAAGACAGTTAGAAACTCTTAATTGACATGGGAGAGAGGTAGTTGGATTGTATCACATCTAGTTGTCCCAGTTATACTTCTGGAATATTTCCAGGCTCAGTTTAAATGGCTGACATTAATTTTTAACAGGACTGTGATACCAACCATGCAAAAATCCTGACTACACCTAGGTGGATGCAAACAGATATAGAAAGCTGCAATACCTCGCTATTCTCTGATGGTATTCTGTAGCAGGGCTCCCCAACCTCCAGCACCGGGTCACGGCATGCCAGAAACCAGGCCAAACAAACAAGCAAAGTCCCATCCATGGGATGCAAGCAGCATGCAAAACCACACCCCCTTCGGTCCATGGAAAACCCTCCCTACACAGAACCGGTCCCTGGTGCCGAAAAGGTTGGGGACCGCTGTTCTACAGCGTGTGCACCAGTGGTGGGTTTCAAACATTTTTGGAACCTACTCTGTGGGTGTGGCCTCCTTTGTGGGAGTGACTTGCCGGCCATGTGACCTGGTGTGAGTGGCTTGCTGGCCATGTGTTTTCTTTCTTTCTTTCTTTCTTTCTTTCTTTCTTTCTTTCTTTCTTTCTTTCTTTCTTTCTTTCTTTCTTTCTTTCTTTCTTTCTCTCTCTCTCTCTTTCTTTCTCTCTCTCTCTTCTCCTTCCTTTTATCTCTCTGTCCCTTTTTTCTTTTTTTCTTTCATCTCTCTCACTCTTTTTCTTCTTTCTTTCTTTCTTTCTTTCTTTCTTTCTTTCTTTCTTTCTTTCTTTCTTTCTTTCTCTCTCTCTCTCCCTCTCTCTCTCTCTCTCTCTTTTCCTTCCTTTTATCTCTCTGTCCCTTTTTTCTTTTTTTCTTTCATCTCTCTCTCACTCTTTTTCTTTCTTTCTTCTTTCTTCTTTCTTCTTTCTTCTTTCTTCTTTCTTTCTTTCTTTCTTTCTTTCTTTCTTTCTTTCTCTTTCTCTCTTCTCTCTGTGTCAGTTTGTGTGTGTGTGTTTGTGTGTGTGGCAGTGGTGGGTTTCAAAATTTTTGGGAACCTCTTCTGTAGGTGTGGCCTGCTTTTCGGGTCCACTGGTGGAACCTCTTCTAACCAGTTCAGTAGATTTGACGAACCGGTTCTACCGAATAGGTGCGAACTGGTAGGAACCCACCTCTGGTGTGCACACAGAGAATAGTATGCCTAATCTTTAAAAGGCAAGCCATATGAGCTGAAAGTGGTGGGATTTAAAAAAAAAATATTACCAGTTCTATGGGTGTGGTTTGGCGGACGTGGCAGGGGAAGGATATTGCAAAATCCCCATACCCTCCTCACTCCTGGGGGAAAATCCCTATTCCTTCCCCACCCCAATAACCTTTCCAGCTCTGTTCTTCCTGTTCAGGACAACAAAAGAAGATCAGCTGGAAGGCAGCAGGGGCGCGGCCAGCCTATTTGCCAGTTCTGCGAACTACTCAAAATTTCTGTTACTGATTCTCCCGAACCAGTCAGAACTGGCTGAATACCAACTCTGAAAAGCCTGCTTCTCTTGTACCATCTTGCCAGCTTGTATAACAGGAGCAAGAACAGATAAGGTAGCTATACAAGGATGATTCCCTGTTTTTGGAATGATTTTGTAGCTGAGGTATGATGGAACAGAGCTGTGACAGACCACTGTTGAAAAAAGAGCTACCTGTCCATATGAGATTATTTTCTGTTTCCATCAGGATCAACCTTACTTAGATACAGAGTTGTTCCAGCAATCACAGTAAAGAAAAAATCTGCACTGCAGTGGTATCCCAAAAGCAAAAAAAAAAAAAATTGGATGAAAATTCATACATGGTTGGGAAAAAATATTAAGGCAGCATATAGACTACAAACCAGAATTATTTTTTGTTAGGCATAATACCAGAAAAATATGATCAAGGAAATGTATATTTAATATTACATGTTTTGACAGCGGCAAGAATTGTATTTGTGCAATACTGGGAAAATGAGGAAACACCTACAGAAGAAGATATAATTTAAAAAAAATTAGACTGTGCAGAAATGGACAGACTAACAATGCAGATAAGAATACCATGTGTGGTGCTGTATTTAGGACAGTTGCATTGTCCTAGTGCAGGGGTCAACAAACTGCAGCTCTGGAGCCGCATGTGGGTCTTTCCTCTATCTGCTGTGACTCTGTCACTGGTCAGTGCCACAATTTTGAGAGGAGCTTCCGGTGGGGGGAGGAGAGAAGCACAGTGCGCCAGGAGAAGACTCTATGGTAAAGGGAGGGTTTTCCAGTTGTCTCCACAATTGATAGAGCTTTCGGTTATGACAGGTAGAGGGAAAAGTACGCCATGCTAGGAGGAGACTCTATGGTTGGGAAACTGAACTTCTGGTCAGCTCCAGAATTGAACAGGGGGCTTCCGGTTACGACCTTTGTGGCTCTCGGTGTTTTCTTTTCTGTGGGAAATGGGTCCAAATGGCTCTTTGAGTGTTTAAGTTTGCCGACCCCTGTCCTAGTGTCATGTGATCACCATTTGCAACCTTCCCACCCAGTTTCTGACCAGCAAAGTCAATGGGGGAAGCCAGATTTACCTAATGATTGTATGATTCACTTCACAAGTGCAGTGATTTACTTAACAACTATGACAAAGAAGGTTGTAGAGTGGGGGAAAACTGTCTTGCTTGGCAACAGGAATTTTGAGCTCCATTATGGCCGTAGGTTGAGGACTACCTATACATTTAAATTATTTTCATTCATAATTAAAACTATACCTCTATTTCTCTACATATATTCATCAGCTTTTCTCCAGAAGAACAGGTTGTCTTTATTCAGATTGTCATTGCATATTTATCGTTCCCCTTAGTTTCACAAACATATATTTTATTTTCCTTCTTTCCACTTATTAGCTGAGGTTCTTTATCATTTCTTCCTCTTACATTTCTAGTTACAAAAGAAGAATGAAAACAATAATAATCATAGCCTCAGCTTCCCGTATGTCTTTCTCACATAGTTTTCAATAAAATAGAGAAGATATAGACTAGATTTCCAGGCTTAGCTGCATGCTTGAGTCACTTTGTGAGATGCGCAGCTGTATATATATATATATATGCAATAAGTGAAATAAATTATTTTATGTACCATTACCTATACAGCTTAACCAAGCTTATTTAGAATCCTTCAATTGCTAGTAAAATGTTTTTATTTCAGAGGGATGAAAACAAATATATACTTTATTTGCATCTTAATTCACCAAGAGATGATTTTATATTATCAACATATAAACTATTCCTCATAGTTTTGACTCCCCCCCCCACCCCGAGGTATAGTGCATTTGTAATTAATTTTCTAACCAGTGCAAATGCTTGTATATTTCTTTAATGCAGCATTAACCTGTATTAACAAATGAATAGGATACACAACATCTCCTAGAATAATGCTTTGTATGCTCTTCTTGAATATAAATTTAATATTCATTTACTTAGTAAAATTCAGATATTATGTTCCATCTGGTAATGCCACAGATCATTATCAAGCATCTTTGGATTCCTAGACATGAGAATAGTTATTCTTGCTTTCTTAGCCAATAACTCTATTGTTATGGAAGAGTGTTTGTCTGTGTGCCTGTGTGCCTGTGTGTGTGTGTGTGTGTGTGTGTGTGTGTGTGTGTGTGTGTGAGAGAGAGAGAGAGAGAGAGAGAGAGAGAGTGCTATGAAATCAGTTCTCTATTGAATGCTTGAGTATAGTAAATTGTTTCTTAATATACCTGTATAGTACTGATAAAATGTGATGCAATTAGGTAGTTACGCATCTGTCAGCTATGCTTCCATATCCTCTCTATTGTAATTCAAAATCAGGTAAGACTTATGTTGCAAACAATTAGAAATACCTTGTCTGATGCTACAGTCCTTGTGGCAAGGTAACAGATAATGCTGTTGAATTATCTGTTTGATTGATGCACTTGTTCCACCATAACCTCTGATGTGTTAATCTGTTAAAGCGAATAAATCTATGTAGTTTGATGAACAAATGCTTGAAGAAATATGATTGAAACCCAGATATAAAATATAGTTGCCAATATTCCCAATGGTGAATTGGAACAATCAGAAAAACTAATGTTAAAAAAATAATCTTTGAGGTTTATCTTTTCAGGCAAATCTGTTACCTTCCCCTGCCTTTAAAAGGCAAATAACAGGAAACAGCCTGTTTAATAGGTGGAAGAAGATGGATTGGTTTTTTTTCAGCAGTTCTGTTACCCAGAGGTGAGTTCATGTGCAAGAGACAGTGTGAGAGAGACGGACTGTTAACTATAATATTCTTTATAGCTAGACTACACCAGGACTTATCAAGCAACAGAGATGATTTCAAAGAAACATAGACTTAAAGACATACCAATCAGTTGCATGAGAAAAATGAAAACGATGATAAATAAAATGATTAGAGGAATTACCTGGTTTTGTTGTTGTTGTTGTTAATTTCCATTTATGGGAATATTGATCAGAGTTGCAGCCTACATGTAAAGCATCACTCTGGGGAAATCAGGCTCTGTCAAATCAATGTTGATTTGACAGAGCCTGATTGTGGGCCAGTACCAGAGGTGGGTTGTTCCCAGTTTGGCCCAGATCGGGCGAACCAGTAGTGGCTGCGGAGAGAGTCTCCACCCATCCAGCTGGATGCTTCTGCACCCGCACGCAAGTTCATATGCACGAGCGAACCGGTAGTAAAAAAAATGGAAATCCACCACTGGCCAGTACTATTCTCCCTCAGAAAGATTGTGGAGGTGTAGCACCAAACTATTTTGCTATAGTTGAAGTGTTCTCCAAGTCCCCAGAAGAAATACAAAAATCTTTTCCTTGACCCAATTCTGTTAAATGGTTACTTATCATCACACAACATCATCACATCATATCATCGATCAAACAGATAATACACCAAACAGATAAATGAACAGCTTTATCTGTTACTATGTCACAAGGAGTACAGCATCAGACAAGATAATAGTTCGCTACATAATGCTTACTTGATAGTACATCATCACAGAAATTGTAGCCATGATAGGGTCTTGGTGTTGGCTACATGTAAAAACAAGGACAATATCCAGCTTTGGTAAAGATTTGTATGCACGGACACTGGGCATTTAACCACCATTGTTGCTGATATTAGTATCTTGCAGTAACAGAGGCTAGATTTATTCAACAGATACTTGGCACTGATTGGGTTACAGCATCCAATGTTTGTGCTGTAGATATCAGGAACACTCTTTTAGTCCTTTCTCTATGGCTGAACTTTTAATGAAAACTGATCAAATGCCATCTTCTGACAACTCATGTTTGTTACAATTAGTGTACTTGAATGTAACATTCATGTGTTCCAGGCTGACGTTGGCAATGAGGACTTCCAACCCACACACCCATCGCCAGGATGATGTATGGCATGGTCCCACAATGGGAAATGTTACGCTGGAAGATATATATGTGCCATCTTTTTGAATATTGCTAAAGGGATGCAGAAAAAGAAGTGTGAATCACTTTCCTTTTCACTCTTAAAGGTGTCATCATGACAGGGTCAGTGTTATAGTGTAGAATGCAGGGAAGGACAAGCAAGATAAATAATTATCTTGTCCCATTGCTCTTTACTAGACTGTATTATTTTGTGTATTACTTTGCTTTTAATTCAATCCAATTATGGTTTGAATGTTTTATCTTGTTCCATCCTCCCTCAAAGGCAAATAATACAGCCTTCATTTGTTTTGTGTAAACAGGATGTTTTTTTAAAAAAAAACTTGCAACTTCATAGTTTTGCCTGTTTCAAGAACAACCGATTTAATGTTGATTCCATAAGTTCTTCTGATTAAATTTGATCCTCTCATACTTCATTGTGAAAGACAGTACTTAACACATCACTTTTTTATTCACGTTCCTAGAGAATTGAGAGCCATAATCTAAGCAGTTTGCACTTTTTAAATATACACCCTTGTGTTTATTTGCCATTCTGATACATTTTTCTTTGACTATAAATAAAAGGTTGCCATTTTCTGGGATGAGGGGAAAAAGGGGGAATTTTATACCATTTGAATGAAATGAAAGAGAACACAGTTATATAATACTGTTGTGCAATTTATGTAATTACTGCCCTGTTGGTATCTCACATGCCTTGCCACACTCCTTGTCAGACTGGGTTGTTAGACTGGGAACTTAAGTAACCTTCAGATGTTTTTGAATCCTACTTACTTGCTAAATGACATATTATTTATGGTTGGACAACCAGAGTCAGCAGTTTGAATGGTGAGTTATTTTAAGGGCCTTTGTTCACTTAAAAAGTCATTTTCCTAGGTTATCTCCATTGTGTTGGAAATGTGGAAGAAAGGATGGCACATTCTACCATATTTGGTGGTCCTGTACTGAGGCCACGAAATACTGGAAAAGGATTAAAAAATGGCTAAAAGAGGTTACCGGGGCAAGCATGGAATGGAGACCCGAGAACCTTCTACTAAGCATTAAATCAGAAAACATGAGCAATTCAATATGGCATTTGAGCCTACATATAATTGTGGCCGCAAGAATAACTTATGCATAATTTTGGAAATCCACTACCATACCGTCGGAAGATGCTATAATTAAAAAGATCTATGAATGTGCAGAAATGGACAGAATGACGGGTTGGCTGAGGGACAAAGGAGAAACGGAACATTACCTTAGCTGGAACTTATGGTATATGTGGGCGACAAGGAGAACAGCAGGGACTTAAAACGGGGAAAGTTAAAAGTGAACATGGGTATTGTAATAGATCCCTGAATTTTGTAATGAGAAGATGTGGCTTAGAGACCTAACAATGAGGAAGGAAAGAAAAAAGTTGGGCTGTGAATGACTATCACCACGGTGGGGGGGGAGGGGAGGGGGGGTTTTATGTTTAAAATTGTATTTGTATTTGTATGTTTTACTCTTAAAAAAATGTATAACTAATAAAGATTACTTTAAAAAAAGTCATTTTGCTCAGTGAAAATCAAGAAATTATGAACTATTATTATGGATCAATTCTATGGACTTGTGGTTTCTAGAACTTGGTGTATGAAGTTTGGGGGGAAAAAACCAGAATCAAAATATGACTGATGGTCTTATTGATAAGAGACGTTTCATATTCAGAAAAAAAGATGTTTACAGATCCTGAACTAAATGAATTGGAACAGCAATAAAAAAAATGTAAATAAAACATATGAAATGGAAAAGAACAAGCCAAGATAAAGATAAATCTGAAAACAGTCAATTAAAAATTTGAATTTCCAATTCAAAATAATGAATGACAACCACAAATGTCCAAATAACAGAACTCTAAAGAAAAGTTTTTGGAATGTAGAGAAGAAACAGTGAGAGAAAGATTATTTTCTTTGAAAGCTACTAAAAATAGCAATAGCAATAGCAGTTAGACTTATATACCGCTTCATAGGGCTTTCAGCCCTCTCTAAGCGGTTTACAGAGTCAGCATATCGCCCCCACAGTCTGGGTCCTCATTTCACCTACCTCGGAAGGATGGAAGGCTGAGTTAACCTTGAGCCGGTGAGATTTGAACCGCTGAACTGCAGATAACAGTCAGCTGAAGTGGCCTGCAGTACTGCACCCTAACCACTGTGCCACCTTTACATTACCATAATGTAAATATGGTTGCAGAAACAATTATTGTCCAGAGTTGCTCTATGAGGGAGATGGTCAGTCTCTAAATATTATATATTATGCATGCATACATACTTTAGAAATTGCCCATATCTATAGTATATAATGATCAAAGAGACAAATCAGCTCATATATAGCCTCACAAAAGTAATAACAATAAAAGATTAGATTGAAAAATTAAATGCATAAATTTGGAAAAGATATTAGCAATTTATAGCAATATTACAATCCTAGCTAATCTACACTTTCTTAGGAATCCTAGAAATTTCCAGGAAAATTGAGAGGCAGTTTGGCTTAGTGCTTAAGGCTAGAAACCAAGAGGCTGCCTTTGTACAGGATACATATTAAGTATCTATAGACCAATATAACAAGAAGTAGATGGTTTAGACTGCAAGATCCAGAAATCTATGATAATAAATCATGTGTTACAGCCCTCAGAAGTGACACACTATGTTTGCATTCACCAAGGAAAATTGGTGGCTGAATTGCAAATGAAGCAGACAACGGAGTATGAAAACAGAGGTTTAAGTGCTTACATAAAAAGATGCAAAGAATAGTTATTAATTTATGTCTATAAGGAAAGCATTCTGAATATGATAGTATCAAAGGTGGCACACAAGACCAGTGGTGGGTTTTAAATTTTTTTAGAACCTCTTCTGTAGATGTGGCCTGCTTTGTGGGAGTGGCCTGCCAGCCATGTGACCAGGTGGGAGTGGCTTGGCAGTCATGTGACTGGATGAGCGTGGCCAACTTGTAAAATGTGGTGAAACTCACTTAACAATGCTCTTGCTTGTTAGCTCAGAAACTGGCATTTGAAGCACGCAAGTCTTAAAGCTGTCAAGTTACAAGACCCTTGCACCCCTAACCCTTTAGAAAAAACAACCCAAGGGTGTTCAAACTTGACAGCTTTAAGACTTGTGGACTTCAACTCCCAGAATTCCTCCTCTCGCTCTTCATCTTGATGATGTGCGGACGGGCGGGGGGAGGGAACTGGAACAAGTTTTAAACGGCACTGTAGATTTCTGGAACCTCTTCTATAGAAGAGGTTAGAACTGGCAGAAACCCACCCATGCACAAGACTGAATAGTTACAACGGCAAATGGAATAATGGAAAAGATTAAGATGTACATGGCTAAAATCTGAGTGAAATTGAACGCTATGTGGAGAGTAGCAAAACTTGGCAATGGCTTCATATTGGATCAATCAAGAAGGAAACAGAAGGCTTAATATTTGTAGCATAGGATAAGCCCTAGGAACAAATGCCATAAAAGCAAGAATCAAAAAAAATAAAAAATGGAAATAACAAACATAGATCATGAAAAGAAAAAGGTGAGACTGTTGAGGAAAAGAAACTATAGCATTGTTGCCTGGGAAAGTTAAAAGAAAAGGCACCATTACACAGTAAAATAAAGTGGAATTTATGCAGAAAATGTAGATTTAATGCACAAATACTTATATATTCATAAAATTGAAAAGGTGAGCAGAAGGACTGCAAATGACACTTTAATAGCTCAAAAAGAGCCTGAGGAGATTATAAAATATCAGGATTTAATAAATGAAATGCTGAGAATATGGAATAAATTGGCAAAAAAAATTCTTCATAACTATTAGAGCATTAGGAGTTGGAATGATCACAACAGCTGACAAATTTAGAATTATTTGACCTCATAACATTTAACTTATAAAAAACAGCTTTGTTTGGAACCACAGATATATTACAACATTAATGGGACAATTCTTTGGATTAAAACTTGAATTGACCCTAAATTACTGACATCTGATGAATTTTCTTCAGAAGAGACTATACAATAATATTAATAAAAACAACACCTCCTGCTTTGTTTTCATAAAAGACTTCTGCTTTAAATCTGTGTGCCTGTGGATGTGTTTGTGTGTGTGTGTGTGTATGCGTGTGTGTTGAAATTTACATAGATTTCTCTTTTTTCAGCTGGCACTTGCTGTTTTCATATTTAAAGTATTGGTTTTCTGAATTGGTGTGGAGAGAAAGGAGAAATGGAAACTTTGCTTGCGGTGCTCAAATATTGTCTTTAAATTCTTACCAAATATATGATACCTTTACTGCTTTTTTCATCACTTTTGGGGATTGTGAAAAAGGTTTTAGGCCTTCTTTGTCCTTCATGGCTTGTCCTACATTAGATATAGTTAGTCTCCAGAGACAGGCACAGAATAATCTGTATAGTGGGAGAAGGAAAGCAATAATTCTTCAGCAACACACAGAAATTGCTGGTGCAAAGGGTCACTCATTATACCAAAGAGATCAATCATGCTGTGTTAAAAAAAAAAAACCACACATGCAAAACAGTGTCTTCTGTATTCCTGGTTTTCTGGCCTTTTTGCAGATTAACTGATTTATTTGTGCTATATGCAATATGCATTTTTGGATTTTTTTTTGTTAGCAGTAGATGACAGACTTTCTCACTCCTTCCTATTAGGATGTCAAAACCCAGAAGAGGAAATAGGAAGAAACCGATATCTAAGAATATGGAAGGATGGGAAGTACAGAGATTCTTTATTCTTTGCATTTCATTTTTTTGGTAACCTAGAGAGAGGTGAAGATTGTCAGGAAAAGCTTAGTACATCCATTTTTAAAAAGTTCTGTAGAAATGAAGTTAACTCCCACAATGCTATTATTAATCCGCTTTGCCATAAGATAGGCAATTAAAATGAGTTTTTTGTTTCATGGTCAGGCTGTTTATACTTGGACATACTGAAAGGAATCGTGACCCGACAAATGCGCGCCCGATAGCGCGCCCGACAAAACCGTGGTGATAAAACCGCGATGTCGACAGCGCGCCCACAAAGGCGCGTCGACAAAAGAGCGCCAACAGAAGAGCGATTACGGTTACGGTAAGGGCTAGGGTAAGGGTTAGGTTTAGGGTTAGGTTTATGGTTAGGGTTAGGTTTAGGGTTAGGTTTAGAGCGCGCTTCTGTCGGTGCGCTGTTGTTGGCATGCTTCTGCGCTCATTCGTCGGCGTGATTTTGAACTTCCATTTTTTTCCAGCGGTTTTGTCGGCGCTTTTGTCGAGCGCACATTTGTCGGTGAACCGAAAGGAATATCAGCAAAACAATGCCAAAGGCAATGGCGAGTCCCTCTTCTTCTTAGTTCAGGGGCAGAGTGATTGAACATCTCATAGTAGTGGTGTTGTTAGAATTAAACTTTTGTTATGCTATGGCTTCCTAGACTTATAAATCCATTGACTTCCCCCCCCCCACTATGTCAATAGATGTAGAGATGGTTGGCAGAGGGACTTTCTTTATCAAAAGGCTTGAACTTTGACACTAAGTAACCCCCCCCCCCTTTCTGCTATTAAATTGAAATTCTTAGGGCTTTCATGACTTCCTTTCTCAGTTGAGTTCTGTCCAGTGGTGGGATTCAAACTTTTCTACTACCGGTTCTGTAGGTGTGGCATGGCATGGCTTGGTGGGTGTGGCTTGGTTACATGGCTTGGTGGGCATGGCAGGGGAAGGATACTGTAAAATCCCCATTCCCTCCCCAGCCCACTAACCTGCTTTCCAGCTCCATTCTCCTGTGCAGGGCAACAGAAGAAAACCCAATCGATCAGCTGTAACTCAGGAGAGAATAGATGGGGGTGAGGCCAGTCAGAGGTGGTATTTGCTGGTTCTCCGAACTACTCATAATTTCCGCTACCGGTTTGCCAGAACCGGCCAGAACTGGCTGAATACTACCTCTGGTTCCATCTCTCTTCTGGATTGGATCTGTGTAGTTCAGGTAATGTAATTTGATTCCCTCTTTCTCCACAATGGAGGAATACACCCTACAGGGTCTTATATTCTTATCTCCTTACCTATTCTTTCTGCTGATTTAGCCTATGGCATCTATAGAGGTCATGCAATCACTGATGTATAATATTAATATGGAGATTGTGGTGATTTAATCATGGATTTTGGACTGACTGTTCAATGGTGTTGAGAGCAGTATATCAGATTTTGCAACTGAGGCATTGAGAGACTGCCTGCTGCCAATCACCTCCACCAGACCGATTAGATCCCACAGACTAGGCCTCCTCCGAATTCCATCCGCCGGCCAGTGTCGACTGGCGACTACCCGGAGGAGAGCCTTCTCTGTGGCTGCTCCGACCCTCTGGAACGAACTCCCCATGGAGATTCGCACCCTCACCACCCTCCAGGCCTTCCGCAAAGCCCTTAAAACCTGGCTGTTCCGACAGGCCTGGGGCTAAAGAATCGTTGCCCCCATCTCGAATGGTATGACTGTTGCGTGTTTTTAAATCATGTATTGTTTTGTGTTGTTGTTAATTTGTCTGTATCCCCCTTCCCTGGTTTGAGTTGTGAGCCGCCCTGAGTCCCCCTTCGGGAGAAAAGGGCAGCATATAAATGAAATAAACATTCAACATTCAAACATTCACCATGCAAACTCATCTAGCTTTTTCAACATTTATATCTTTGTTAATCTGTGGTTAAAAACAAGGGCATTTAAAATAATCATCCACAAAGCCAGTGAATACAGTTTATAGAGTCTGACTGTGACTCATTGTAGAGGTATATTGGAACTTGATGGCTCTTGTTTTCTGGCTACAGGTATTCAATCTATAAAACAGGTTTAACATTCACAGAGGTTCTCCGCCGTCTGTAATGAAGACTTCAGCTTTCAGTTATAAATGCAAAATAATCCACAATGAACAAAACACTTCCCTCCCAATTACAAAGAAGTTAGAATGACATAGGAATCTTATCTGAAGGGAGAAAAAAGAAAGAAAAGAAATTGCAATCTTCTTGATTAAGTTCTCCATTCCCTTACCTTCTTTTTCCTAATTTATCAAGTTTATTCCTGCCTTGTTTGCTTTCTAGAACAAAGCAGGTTTATGGATGAAAAGTGCTCTTACTCTGAAAAACACCCAATAGTGCTGAACATAAAATATCCAATAGATATAATAAATGTGTCTATGGAGAATTTGCTTCCAGCATATATACAGGTCCTGCAGAATGAATTAAAGTCCTTTCATGTGTCCTGTTTTTCAAGTTTCATCTCTGTAGCTTTTGCAAGATCTTGAAAATGATGGCTCAGAGTAGATTCTGGCACACTCTTGATGTAACATGGATGAACTTTTGAGATTCCTCAAGCCATAAATTAGTGTTTGTGTTGAAGAGCAACTCCCAAATGTTTTCAGCAGGGAGGCACATTTTGAGGCTGTGTGACCTACTTCTGGTGGTTGCTATAGTTATTACATGTCTTTGCCTGAATGGGTTATTCAATGATTGAATTACTGAAACTACCACCTGAAAAGTCATTTGAAATATACAATCTGTTCGAAATTGGAATCTGAGGTTACGTATTTTTTCAAACATATAAATGGAATAGCAATAACAGATTTATATATTGCTTCACAGTGCTTTGTAGCCATCTCTAAGCGGTTTACAGAGTCAAGATATTGCCCCCAACAACTTTGGTCCTCATTTTACCTACCTTGGAAAGATGGAAGGCTGAGTCAACCTTGAGCCAGTGAGAATCAAACTGCTGAACTGCAGTCAGCAGAAGTAGCCTGCAATACTGCATTCTAACCACTATGCTACCATGGCTCATAATGACATGCCCTTGCACCCTGGTTCATTTGACTCTCAATTTTCCATGAAATTATGTAACAAAATCTAGTTAGACCTCATTTAACTTAATGTGGATGAGTGTATATGTGTGAACGTTTATGTACACGGATGTATATTCTTTTCTAAAATTGACGAGGAATAGCATTGTATTATTCAACGGGATTCACTTCTGAATGTATACAGGTAATCCTTGATTTACAGCAGTTCATTTAGTGACCGTTCAAAGTTCCAATGGCACTGAAAAAACTGACTTATGACCGTTTTTCATTCTTACAGACATTGCAGCATCCCCATGGTCACCTGATCAAAATTCAGACGCTTGGCAACTGACTCATATTTATGATGGTTGCAGTGTCCTGGAATCATGTGATCACCCTGACAAGCAAAGTCAACGGGGAAGCCAGATTCATTTAACCATGTTACTAACATCACCACTGCAGTGATTTATTTAAATTGGGGCAAGAAAGGTCATAAAATGGGACAAAATTCACTTAACAACTGTCTTGCTTAGCAATGGAAATTTGGGGGTCAATTGTGGTCATAAGTTGAGCATTTACCTGTAATGTTAAAATTCCTACATGGCAGAGGAGGAAATAATGTAATGTATAAATTTTTGAATATCCTATATATTGGTAAAGATTTCTTTGATTGCTGTTCACATAGTTTTGCACATACACCACCTTACATATGTTCCATCAAATGTCCATATTAATTTAGAGAACTCATCAGAATTAGGGTAAAGCATTAAGGTTACAAGTCCCAAAATCAGAAGTCAGGACAGGTCCATGGAACTGAGTTTGGAAGGAGAACTGCTGGGGATCCAAAAGTACCCACAAGGATGCTGCAACTCTGGTCCATCGCAAATTCAGCTCTAGAAATCACAAAGCAGTGATATCAGAACCAATCACAATTAGCCTAATAAAGTTTTAGAATTTAAAGGAACGGTGCCTTTTGCCTTGAAGGCTTGCAGTAATGCATCTGGATGGCGACCAATTAGATCTCACAGATTGGGCCTCCTCCGAATTCCATCTGCCAGCCAGTGCCGGCTGGCAACTACAAGGAGGAGAGCCTTTTCAGTAGTAGCTCCGACCCTTTGGAACGAGCTCCCCGTGGAGATTCGTACACTCACCACCGTCCAGGCCTTCCGCATAGCCCTTAAGACCTGGCTAGCCCGTCAGGCCTGGGGACAAAGATAATCGCCCCTCCCGAATGATGAATGAATGTTGCTCATTATTTTTACTCTATGTTTGTCTACGTCACTGTTTGTATTTCCCTCCCCTGATTTTATGTAAGCCGCCCTGAGTCCCCTCAGGGAAAAGGGCGGCCTATAAATGTTAATAAACCTTAAACCTTAAACCCTATACATAAGTTTTAAGATGCCTCTTTCTCTGCTTCTAGTAGGGAAGTGTCTATGTGGTTGGTGGTGTTGCATACTCACTACAGATATGGTTTGCTTTTACTATTACTATTTTGCTACCTTGGTTTGCTTTTCTTATCAGATCCAGAGCTAAAGGATCGTTTACAAGCACATCTTCCATGGAATGAACATCATGTGACATGTTTGTTGAATAAAGATACAGTTAGACATCTTCAGTGGCTCCTTGTCTATCACAGTTGTGTCCATTCTTTCAGAAAGTGATGCTTTGCAGCAGGCAATGCCTATGTAATTTGTCAATCTGAATGATGTGCGTTGATCAGGCTTTTCTCTCAGAAAGGAGATGTGAAATGGAAATAAAAGAGAAGAAGCTGAGTGTCCTCCCATTATATTTTAAGGGGAAAAATCATATGTTCCTGCTACTTCAGAAAATGCAGTTTCAATTAAGCAAAACTTATTAAGCAAAACATAGAGCAAAAGAACAATCCCCCCTCTACAAAATATACTTTTCATGAACCCCAAAATGGTGGTGTTAAATCAAATATCACTGTTGTAACAATGCAACTATGCTATGATACTGAAATGGTGTTGCATTTTGGATAGAAATAAAAAAATAAGAATTGAAAACTGAATAACTGGTATCAGAGGATGATTAATGCAAATTAAACCAGATACTATATCTACAGGGTTATTGTTTTGTGTCCTTCAATTAGATTTTCATTCATTCAAAGCCTGCTCAAACAATATTATTTTGTGCCTTCCCACACAAAGAAATAAGAAGCCTTAAGGCAAAGAAAGAGAGACGTTAATAATCTCCTGAGCTTTTTTCACTCCTGGTAACTAAAAATGTCTTTGATGTACACAAATCTAATTTCCAAAGCAGAGGGGGAAAAGCTTTCATTTTTACAATAGATGCATGTAGGAAGCAACAGGAAAAATAATAGATTTTTTAAAAATTGAATAGAAAGAAATGATGTCATTTAATTTTATTGGTAGAAAATGAATTATTTTTTTGCTAAAGATTCATCCCTTGATGTGCCCCTAGATTAAAGCTTGAGTGGTATTTCTTTCGCAAAGTTAACACCCTGTGGGATGCTGTTTTGTATTGGAATAGAACAATTATTGCTGGAACTCCAAAGTCTGTTCTAGAAATTAGATTATTCCATACTCTCTTGTAACTCTTAATTACATGGAAGAAGGGACTTTAGGTCTATGTTCTGAACCCCCTCGTCCCACACCAACAGACACTCCGAGCCAGAGATAAGTTACGGCATTTAATTAACAGACAGACAGGTCCTTGGCAGCAAACCTGCACAGACAAGCTTGGGCAGCAATAAACACAGATAAGGCTTGGCAGCAATCCAGCTTGCCAAGCTCACAGTAATGTCCTCCGACATTCAATCCTGCGTTGACTTCTGCAAAGAGGGGCGTGTGCACAAGGAGTCTTTTTATAGTCTGGAGAGGAGCCTAATGACCACCAGCTGAGTACAATTACCTCCTGTACCTGCACAACTGTTCCTGACGCCTACTAGCCCTTCGATGGCGTGCATCCAGGAACAACTCACTACTGGCAACCGGCTCACTCTCCCTTGTCTCCTCTCCACTGGTCCAAGGATCAGGTGCTTCCTGGTGGCCAACCAGCCTCTCTGCACCCTGCTTGGAGTCGGAACCCTGTCCGGGGTCCTCCACATCCTCCAGAGCCGACTCATAGGGCCCCTCGCTGTCGGAGTCTGGTGGCAGCTCCAACGGCTCCTGCTGGGCCACAACAGGTCTAGTAGTGGGACAAAAGGTGATTCTGGAAAAGCCTCCTTTTGAGCAACTTTCCCTTCCCTCCAAATGTGTGATGACCATGTTGGTTCAGAAAACAAGTCCAACACGTCTGTAGGGCACTATATATATATATATATATATATATATATATATATATATATATATATGTATGTATGTATGTATGTATGTATGTATGTATGTATGTATGTATGTATGTATGTATGTATATATATATGTGTATATATATATATATATATATATATATATATATATATATATATATATATATATATATATATATATATAATATCATTTAATATTTTAGAGAACAAAGACAAACAGGAAAGGAAAAAGAGAAAAGGGTTAAAAGACTAGGATATCCATGAATAAACAAGAGATTTGTAAATGTAATGAAATCATAATTTTCCAATATATAATAAATAAATAAATTGCAAATAACTGAATATATTACTTCCTTTTAAAAGCTTGTAAGTTGCTATTAAGCGGTAATGGCATAAATATCAGGAACCATGGTCAGCACAGCATGGATCATAAAATGAAATTATGAACTACAATCAATTTTTTTCATGCTGCTAAAGGTCTGTTTTAATTTATGAAGTCCTTTAAAGTTGAAAGATAGACTCTATATAAAGTAGAGAAACCCCAATTTTGGGATGTGGCACAAATGCATGTATTAAATTGTAATCTAGTAAAGGTTTCCAATTTGAATTAAACTCTAGATGAGATGCTGAAGGATACATCCACAAGAACACAGTGTGTTAATTACTGTCTTATCCTGCATACTATCACAATCATTTTCTCACTATACAAAAGAAGGAAGAAGTGCAGAGAACATTAAAAGCAACTGAAGCAGGTCTGGATTGTTACAGCATTTAATTTATTATTTCATTAGATATCTAGGCTTGTAGTCATCCATCAGCCTACGGGCTGCCTATTGGTATTATTCCTAATGAAATTATTCTTCATTTGTGATAGCATCTCTCTTTTCTTCATAACACTTGAATACAATTAGTAAGATTTATTTAATGCATTTTTTTTCTATTTTGGAACTCAGTATTGCCTATTTATTCATTACAGTTCTAGGCCATTGCACTCTTACAAGACTTTAGACTG
This sequence comes from Thamnophis sirtalis, assembly GCF_051295495.1. Lineage (NCBI taxonomy): Eukaryota > Metazoa > Chordata > Lepidosauria > Squamata > Natricidae > Thamnophis > Thamnophis sirtalis. The sequence continues at coordinate 165,633,477 of NW_028261382.1, forward strand.
TTTACCACACACATTAAAATAAAAATAATAAAAGCATATCTGCCATATTAAAAAAAACAACACCAACCCACAAAAAACTTGAGACCACTTTGGTAACAGTCATCTTAGAACCAAAACACTCTGAGAAACTGCCTGTGGTTATCTCTGAAGAAAGGATATCATATATACCTCCAAGAAGAGACTATTTTGAAGTGGTAAAGAGACATCTAAAAGTCTAAAGACACATCTACGTAAAAGACTCTTGTTCTGTTGAAACTCACAAAGGGAAGGGAACTCTTGGTGTCTCCATTCATTTGAGACTCTCCTTGAAATAGATCTTCCTGAAGGCACCTGGATAGCAAAAAGAGGGCTTTATACCTAAAAAGCAGCACTCTGAACTGTACTTGGGAACCAACTGGTAACTGATGCAGAACTCATATCTGCTCTTATGTGAACAGAGGGACATTCACCTCTGGAAGGGAACTTTTGTTCTTACAGAGATAAAAAGAATGTTTCTCTTGTCTATTATAACCAGTGCTGAATCATTCTGAAATGTGGTGGGCTTAACAAATCCAATCCAATCCAATCCATCCGTCCGTCCGTCCATCCGTCTGTCCGTCCGTCGTCCATCCATCCATCCATCCATCCATCCATCCATCCATCCATCCATCCATCCATCCATCCATCCATCCATCCATCCATCCATCCATCCATCCATCCATCCATCCTGTGAACTGAGGTTCAGGATAAGACAGTAGATCAAGGTCATGATGATGATACAGCCTCATCTGGATGCTTGTCGGCTTTCCTGTTGTTTTGCTCGTTCATCAATGGATTCAAAATTCCTTGTTTCAATACAACGTCCTCAAGTGTTCTTTGTGATAAGGTACACTGGAATCTATAGATTTATGCAAATGTTTCTCACCCTCGTATTCATTCATGTGGGACAGCATCAGTGGTGGGTTTCAAAAAATTTTCGAACCTACTCTGTGGGTTTGGGCTCTTTTGTGAGAGTGGCTTGCCAGCCATGTGTTTTCTTTCTTTCTTTCTTTCTTTCTTTCTTTCTTTCTTTCTTTCTTTCTTTCTTTCTTTCTTTCTTTCTTTCTTTCTTTCTTTCTTTCTCTCTCTCTTCTTCCTTTTGTCTCTCTGTCCCTTTTTCCTTTTTTTCTTTCATCTCTCTCTCACTTTTTTCTTTTTTCTTTTTTCTTTCTTCCTTTCTTCCTTTCTTTCTCTTTCTCTCTCTTTGTGAGTCTGTCGGTCTGTTTCTCTCTCTCTCTCTCTCTCTCTCTCTCTGTGTGTGTGTGTGGTGGGTTTCAAAATTTTTTGGAACCTCTTCTGTAGGTGTGGCCTGCTTTCCGGGTCCACTGGTGGAACCTCTTCTAACCGGTTCGGTAGATTTGACGAACGGGTTCTACCGAATAGGTGCGAGCTGGTAGGAACCCACCTCTGGACAGCATCTACCAGCTGAAACAATTATCTTATTTTGCCAAGTATGCTCTTTAGTTCTGAAGACCTTCAGGCAAGAGATGCAGCACAGACGAAGATGGAAGTATGGGAATCAAGGCTCAGCTACCTGCACTGTCCCATTACCCTTTCCTGATCCTTTTCTTTAGTATTGAAGGAACAGAAAAGGCTGTAAGCCACCAAGCTTGCTTTTCTGACTACTTAACTCATTGTATAATGATACTATGCCAGATAGATAATCCCATTGCTTCTGAAGCCAGCCAGAGCAGGGTGCAGAGTATGGGTGTGCCATCTCCTTTCCCTGAATAAATCATGATTTATGAGCTGGCACTATCACTAGAAAGTGTCAGGTGGTCACCTCAGGCTACTGATTGTGGGAATCCTGAGACAGCAAGAAATTATCATTTGTATTAATCATGTCGTTTATTGCCAGAAGCGTAAGTGAGATGTAAAGAAATTTCTGTTTTAGTGCCAAAACAAGTTGACTGCCTTGCTTTGCATCTTACCTTTTTCTTCATCTCTTTTTCTGCTTTGAGGACAAGTTGGTAACTGAATATCATAGTATCAAAGCTTTGCTTATTATGTGTCTCTATGCAATTACTTAATTCTAATCTTGGGTTTCAATTTGAACATGACTGTTAATGTTACATTATTTATCTCTCCTTGCTATGTTTACTAGACAGGCATACAGCTAAAATTGTATTTCCCCCCAACCTCTTAATAGTTATAAATGTCATATAAATAAATCCTTTCCAGCAGAAGGATAAATGTACAGTAAAATTAGCTAACCAATTCCTTAATAAAGCATTTTAAATTAAGCATTAAATAATACAGATAAATCAGTGGAAAGTATGTAGGAGACATATTGCAAATAACATTTCCAAATAATATTCTTTTCTCAAAATAGCATCACAACAAGCACTTCATCCATTTCAGGCATGTAACAATCAGAGAGTATCTTAAAGCAAGGGTCACCAACCTTTGGACCTCAGGGACCACTAAATTCATAATTTTAAATCCCACGGACCACTAATATGATTTTTTAAAAAAAGATAAATAGTATTTAGTGCAATATAAAAAACGCAAATAATTTTTCTGTGGAGCACCCACATTTTCTCATGGACCACCAGTGGTCCACGGACCACTGGTTGGTGACCACTGTTTTAAAGTGTGACATAGACTTTCTGAGAGACAGTTTGATGCAGTATTTAAGTCCATTAGGACTTGAGTTCCATCCCCACCTTAGGCACAAAGCCTGCTGGATGACCTCAGGCCAATAACCTTCTCTCAGACCTAGGAAGGAGCAATGGCAAATCATTTCTGAAAAACCCTTTCCAAAAAAAATACCCCTGCAGCAACTTATCCAGGTAGTCTCTGAGAATTGGACACCATTGAACCATTGAATGGGGAGGGGGAGAAGCAGACTCTGTAGTAATCAGAAAGATACTTGGACGTTTCATCATATCAAAAGGGGCAGCTGGTGGAAGGGAGATGATTGGTTTGTGAGAAACCTAATCCAGACTATCCCTTATATTTTTCTCTTCAAACTGCTTACATTAACATTTGAAGATCTGAGCTAGAAAGGAGGAATGTAAATCATTATTAATATGGATTTTGGTTGGAAAATAAAATTCAAGATACTGTATGTGGTGAAATCACAGAGCAAAAGAAGAGGGGGCAGTTAAAAGATGTTCCAGCATGGAGTAACTCCATAGGAGGAAATGGCAGACCAGTGAAGCCTTTATTGACTGGTTCCCAAGAGAATGCAGCCACTCTGGTGAGATTCTTGTAAATAGGTGATCGACAATAAAGAAGCTGCTTGGCCTATTCACAGAGTTGTTCTGGTTCTTTGAACCTGAAAAGTTATGACAGCTTTGGTTTCATTTGGTAAGATGCAGGGGGCCATGACCATGTCAATTAACAACTTTTTAAAAAAAAAATAATGAAAAATCCTGCTTTGTTGAGAATTGAATTCATTGTACTATTTTCTTGGCTTATGCATGATTTGTTTGAGCCAATACCTTGATAAGATGTCATAAGTCTTTTAATTAGAGTATCGGGAAACTTAGTCATGCAAATCTATACTCATCTGTATCCCTTATGACTTACTTTTGAGTAGATCTGAATAGATGAATGCTTGAAAATTCATCACTAACCTTTATGTTATTAATTCCAAATTGACACAGAACAGTAATCAGGATTTTCTCAGTAACTCATCTGTAGTCGCTATGACTCCTGGCAACAAATTTATATGCAAATGATGATCTCCATTTAGTTGCACCAAGCTGTGATCTTGTGTTTGTTAGCTTCTATGCTGAAGCTGCTTGCACTTTTGATTTATTTTTGATGTGTCATTTACAACAGCAAGGTGGAAGCATCTGAACAAAGGGTTAAAAGGCAAGATTCAGTTTGCATTGCTTTCAGGTCAATTGAGCTGACATTGCATTGTGTTGTATCCTTTTTTTAAAGTACACTCAGTACAACAGAAATGATAGTCTTCTCAGCTAGATCAAAAGCCTTGGATCTTCAATGGAGGTTTCTAATATTTATAAGAAAAATAAATCTATTGGACACAGTGGACACCATGAATGTTTGTATTCAGTCTTAAAATGTGTGATCTCATATTTTCCTCAGAAGAGTTTCTATTAATTAACCTATTGAGGGAGGTTCTGCCCTTTCTCTCTCTCACACACACCATTTCCTTATTTTGGTTTTGCATCCTTTGAAAAATAGTGTAGAATCTTGCTGATTCATGCACATGGTTTCAGAAACAGAAATTCTTAGAGACTAATTCTTTGATAAGTCACAAAGCTGCACTATGAGATGAAATTGGTAATTCCATGCAAACACTAAATGCTATCTGAAACAAATGAAATTAAGTATGAGTTACCCTACACCAGGGTCAGAGGTGGCATTCAGCCGATTTGGACCGGTTCACCCAAATTGGTAGCGGAAATCATGAGACGTGCCATGACGTTACACGTGACATGCCATGACGACATGAGTTTGATCCCCCCTGCCCTACAAAAGGCACTATACAGTGCTGTACACGGTTCCACCACAAAACCGCGAAGCCCTTATCCGCGCTGACATAAGTGCGGAGGGCAAATCCGCACCGTCCGAAGCGCTAAGGAAAAACACGACCCTACCGCGATGACATAACCGCGGAGGGCAAATCCGCGCCTTCCGAAGCACTCAGCACCCTAAACCTAACCCTAACCCTAACCCTAACCCTAACCCTAACCCTAAACCTAACCCTAACCCTAACCCTAACCCTAACCCTAACCCTAACCCTAACCCTAACCCTAACCCTAACCCTAACCCTAACCCTAACCCTAACCCTAACCCTAACCCTAACCCTAACCCTAACCCTAACCCTAACCCTAACCCTAACCCTAACCCCAAAGCAAACCCCTAAACCTAATCCTAACCCTTACCTTAATTTAAATCGGCTTTCGGCCGCCGTGCTGTTTTAAAGCGCCCTTCTGTCGCCGCGCTGTTGTCACGGCGGTGATGACGTCGTGGTGATGACGTCGCGGCTTTAGCGACGCGGTTTTATCACCGCTATTTTGACGAGCGCGGTTTTGTCGTGCCACGGCTCTACACAAGGGGGAAAGCCTTCATGGTTCCAACTCATCCTTCCAATGGCTATATTTAGGAAGATTGTTGGAACTTTGCTAAAATTGCCCTTGTGTGGTCATCTCCTCTGAAACTTCAGCTTTGTGTTAAGAATGCAATTCTGAACTTCTGCCTAACTCTTACTGAGTAAGGCAGGACTCTAGTTTGAGGTCAGTCCTGAATCTCAGACAACTGGAAGAGTTCAGGACAAATTCTCACTCCTTAGAAGTGAGATGATTAATAGAGTGGCGTGGTGACCTAGTGATGAAGATCCTTGCCTCCCATTCAGAAGTCCAAAGATTGAGAGTCCAGTTTTAGGTAGTGGCAGATATTTCTCTAGAACACATATATTTGCCTTCATTCTGTTATTTGTCTCTTTTAGCTTATTTCTTTAATCAGGAAGATTTGATTTCAATAAACTGTATTTCTTTCTTCTAAGTTACCCCCTATGTCTCCCATATCTCATAATGAGAAAATTATTTTATTTTATTTATTAAATTTCTATGCCTGAAATGTCTGAAGAACATTTTTTTGATGATGATGATGACAATGACAGTAATAATAATGTGTTGTGTGTCTTTACCAAGACACAATATCAATCAGAAAGCTATGACAATTACATTTTATCCAATAACATTAGTGAAATAAACAGCCTCTACAATAAGCCATTTTTTAAATAAAAAGTCTTTAAAACTTTTTAAAAAGCCATCAAAGTTTCAGAGAGATGAAAGGAAAGATGGAGCTCAGAGGAATGGAAATAGGGGACCAGGATTATGGAGAAAAATCAGAGCAGGGGATTTATTAGGTAGTTTTTTGAGCCAGCGATCTATCTATTTAATTGCTGTGCCACTTAATTAGCTTGCTAATCAAAAAGTCATGGGGTATTTTATTAAATACTTTTCTGAAATCAAGATACATTATCTACAGTATTCCCACAGTGGGTGTTTCTGTCACCAAGCTGAGTGCTTTGGAAAGTATCTAGATATGTCTTTATGAGAGAAAAATGTCAAACTTTCCACTGCGTAGAAGTGTTCCATCTCTTACTGGAGTCTTAGAGGAAGACTCTAACTCTCTACAGAGGCCTGTCGTAGTGGCATCTTCCATCATCTCAACTTCCTGTAATCTTGAAGTGAGTTATTTTTTGAATATTGACTCTGCCTTTTGAGTGGATCAGAATAACAGATTAGCAGAGTTGGAAGGGACCTCAAATGTCTTCTAGTCTAACCAAGAGGTGGGTTGCTCCCGGTTCGGCCCGGATCAGGCGAACTGGTAGCAGCGGTGGCAAAAGGCTCCGCCCACCCACCTGAATGCTTTTGTGCATGTGCAGAAGTGTTGCATACACATGAGACCATGCCCAAACCGGTAGTAAAAAAAAATTGGCAACCCACCACTGGTCTAACCCTCTATACCATTTCTTTAAAACCTCCAGTGTGGGAGCACCCACATCTTCTGGCGGCAGTAGAAAAAGTTCATTCCATCTTTCATATAGGAAAAGCAGCAAACTTTACGTTTAATGTAACATCAAATTTTAATTCAAAAAGGAGATCTCATGTTGAAGGAACTTGTGTGGAATACGATCTTCACTTCCGAACATTTAAGAACAGCTTGTGCATTTTTTTGCTTTGCCTAACTGATTATATAAAAGTTCTTCTTTTTTATTTGCATTGCAATAACTATTGCAGATACCAAATTGGATCCAGATGAAATTATGCAATTGCCTTCTAAAATAATTCATTCTATTCCTGCAGATGTTGCCATTCATTTAAATCAAATTAGAATCTGAATGCTTGCCTTGGAGCATGGCGATCTGCAGCTACAAGGGTGAACGTGGGGTCTCAAGGCAAGGCAAGCATATACTTAAGTTCTGTTTTTGCTGCAAATTATATGCTATAGAAAATCAGTCCAAATTGTTCAAACTCTTGGTTGATTACAATATTGTAGTCTTTATGATGCTAAGCACTTTATAATTACCGTGTTTCATAATGGATTTTTTTTTTCAGGCAACAACACTTCATGGGATAAACAAGCTTTCAATTATAGTTCCCTGCTCACATATTGAAGGTTGTTTTGTTTTCTGGTTCACCAAGTAAAATAAAAAGGCCCAACAACACCAAAAATCCACCCAGTTTTTGGTATACTTGCTGCTGATTTTTTTAAAAAGTTCCACTTAGACATAAATCAAATGATTTCAATCTGTTAGTGGCCAGGAACTCACTTTACTCTGGAAATGCACCTAATGGAAGGTGGATATATGGATATTATGATTTGTTCTTTCCTTTGATTTCCATAGTAGCTTATTAGCTAACATGCTCTATCTTTTCATTTTTGACTCCACTGCAAATTAGATTGGTTCCAAATGATCAGAACTTGAATTATGGGATAAAAGATGGGAACTTAACCCCCCCTCCCTGCAACAGGAGCCGAGGTGGCGCTGTGGTTAGGGTGCAGTACTGCAGGCCACTTCAGCTGACTGTTATCTGCAGTTCAGCGGTTCTAATCTCACCGGCTCAAGGTTGACTCAGCCTTCCATCCTTCCGAGGTGGGTGAAATGAGGACCCAGACGGTGGGGGCGATAGGCTGACTCTGTAAACCGCTTAGAGAGGGCTGAAAGCCCTATGAAGCGGTATATAAGCCTAAAAAACACACACACACAACTTTGGTCTTAATTCATTTCAATTTGAACCTTTTGTATTAGCTGTTCTCAACTAGATGTATTCCAGATATCTCAAGATTTGAGTAGATATCTCAAATGAACAAGCTAAGCATGTCCTACAAATCTGTAGCTAGATATGTCTCAAGTTTCACTGCAATTAAAATAATATTCACCTCAGCATTATTTAACTTGGAGGTCCAACCTGTTTCTAACTGAATGAGCTCTAGATTTCAAGGAGCTGGAGATAATGAATCAAAGTAAGGTTGACAGAAAATTCCAAATAAATATCACTAAAGCTCATGCTATTTATTCTGAACATTTGTCCTGCTTTATCATTCAAAGGTATCTCCCAAATGATCAGAGTTCAAGATCTTTTCCACAGTAGTGATGGCAGCAAATAAACTATTATTCTTTTTCACTACCATAATCTCTTGGGAGTTGAACAATAGAGCTTTTTGAGGTAATTTGAAATATATGATGTTCTCGGCCATGAGAGAAAAATATCAGTGCTTAATTTGGCTGGTAAGGACTTATAATGCCCTGGAAATCTTGGGAGCACTTCTGAAAGATATATTCTTCTGAAAGAACATTTCTCCGTCTCTTATTATAACTTTAGCCATATTTGTTAAGCGTGAATGAGCAGCCTTTATTAGCTATTTTTTAGACAAGCAGGCAACAATAATCATATTTTGGGATAGATAATTGCTAAATTATAACTGATTAGTTTTCAATATTTAGATTATAATGTTTGCATTGTATCTTAGATTTTATTGTGAAATGAATAGATATGGATTTAATAAATACATAGGAAAATAATAATAAATAAACAAATAGGAAAAAAAACCATATTTATTTTAACCCAGGTTTAACTTTATTGATCACATCTTTTCATCTCTGGAAAAAATCAGTTGCAAAAATGGTTACCTACATTTAGGGAGAGCTATTTTAAAAGATGTAGAGCAAGGAAAGTTGCAAACAAATATAAAATGAGTAAAGATGTTTGCAAATACGAGTTGGGGAAAATTATATATCATAACTGTGATTTTTTTTTCCTTGAGCTTTTTTTTTTAAACAAATAGCAGAAAATGTGATGGAATGTTATACTGAAAGAGGAAGAAGTTAAATCACTCTTCATCTCTGAAAGTCAGTGTGACAAAAATAAACGCTTCCATCTTCAGCATTGCTTTTCAACTGAATTACAGAAGACACAATATGCATTCATGAAATATTTTATTACTTGCTAATAACCTTCTGCATTGTCTTATTGCAATTACCACTAAAAAAGATGCATCACTATATCCTAGGACAGTGATGGTGAACCTTTTTGGCACCAAGTGCCCAAACTGGAACACGCGTGCTGGAGCCCGCATGTTCCAGTTGGAAGACTAGGTGGTCTTTGGGTTTCCAGGGCTCTGGCATATGCAAAGATCAGCTGGGCGGTGTGCATGCGCATGCCGGAAACCAGAAGAGCAGCTGGTGACGGCACGCGTGTCCACAGGTTCTGCTATTTCCACTATCATTTCCCCTCCCATAAATTAAAGTCCATGGCTTAAATTATGGGAGAAGATAAGTTGCAATGTTGGATTGCAAACAAAGGTGGTATTCAGCATTTTCTGACCAGTTTCGGAGAACCGGTAGCGGAAATTTTGAGTAGTTTGGAGAACCGGTAAATACCACCTCTGACTGGCCCTGTCACCATCTATTCCAGTGACGTGTGGTGAAGCTTATGGCTGGTGAGGCAAAAAGAAAGAAAGTGGCTTTTGCCCCCCCCCCCCCCGTAGCAGCTATGTTCGAAATAGAGGCGTCCCGCGCCCCGCAGCTATGCCCGACCCAGCTGCGGGGTGCGGGGCACCTCTATATCAGACAGAAGTGGTGGGGCACTTTCTTTTGGCTTTTGCCCGTCCCGCAGGGCAAACACTTCCACCTTGCAGGCGCCGGAGCCGCAGGCCACCAGGAGTATGTCCCGCCTGCAGCAGAAGAGTGCCGGTTCCTGCCCAGGCTGGAGCGAGAGCCGCGAAGGCGAAAGGCAGTGTGGGGGGAGTGTTCCAAGAGGCCCCCTCCCCTTTTTGCACTCCGCAAGCCAGGCCCACAGCTCAGCTCCACTTCTATTGCCCCCCCCTCTGCTCCAGAGAAGCCGGCTGCGGGTGAGTCTCCACAGCCCTGGTTCCATCTCCAAGCAGCCCCGGGAGGAAACAGGCCAGCCCCGCTTCCCTCTCCGGACTTTCCAGGAGCGGAGGACCCGCATTCCGCTCCCCCTTCCAAGCCGAGATTCTATTCTATGCCTCCCAAGTCCCAGCTGATCGGGAGGGAATGGGGATTTTGCAGTAACCTTCCCCTGGAGTAGGGTGGAAATGGAGATTTTATAGTATCCTTCCCCTGCCATGCCCACCAAGCCACACCACCAAGCCACGGCCACCAAGCCACCCTCACAGAACTTGTAGTAATTTTTTTTGAATTCTACCATTGATTGCAAACATGGTCAGAATAGGTTTTGCGATCTGGTCCCTAAAGAGGGGGTGGGTTTACATCATTATTTCAAGGAGTGCTGAAATTGGAAAGAATTGTATTGCATTTGCCTTCTTACTTACGGGTTAAAGATGACAATCTTAGAACAAATGAATTGGCAACTCTAATTTAACTCCTCAAACAAGGTTGAATAAGGCAATATTATTTAAGCCACATAAAGATAACTGGGAATGCTTAGCCTTGACAACATGGAAAAATAAATTTGAGCATATTCATGGATATATCACATCCTCTGATAAGCACATGGGGCTACAAGCATACTCCACAATTCTTGGCCTACAGCTATAGTCTGCATCCTTCAATTTAAGGTTGACATTTTTCAGATCTTCCTGAAATGTTTTCTTTGGCTTCCCTTTTTCTCTCTGTTCATATAATGGTTTCCAATTGATTACAGACTTTGCTGGATGTTGCTCACTCATGAGGAACCCGTGTCCAGCAAAGAACATTCTTTATTCTGTCACCAACTCAGAGAGTCTTTGGGATTTACTCTTTGTAGAATTTCCTTTGTGACATGCTCCCAATATGAGATACAAAGAATCCTTCTGAGACAACATTGTTGGAAGACGTTGATCTTATTAATAAATCCTTGTTATAGTTTTCCAGGTCTCACTGCTGTAGACGGCAGTTGGTATGACAATAGCATTAAATAATCTGATCTTGATTACTGTATTTATTTATGTATTAAAGTCCACTTGGACTTGCAAGGCAATGTGATGTGCAGGAAGAAAGAAGATGGTGGCGAAGGCAGCCGCTTTTTTTGCCAACTGGAGAGATGGGAGTCCATTCCTCCTAATGTATCTGATCAGGTTGAAAGGACAGGGCCTTGGTGGTGCCTATTTATCCACTTGCATTTTCAAGCTTTCTGACTGTTAGGCTGGGAGGAGCTGGGGCAAGTAATGGGAGTTCATGCAGCACTCAGCTCTTGAACCTGGATTGTCAGCTTTCCAGCTGAAAATTTATTTTATTTATTTATTTATTTATTTATTTATTTATTTATTTTATTATTTGTATGCCGCCCTTCTCCGGGAGGACTCAGGGCGGCGAACAATTCAAGGGGGAAAAAGGGGAACATAAAAAGACAAAATACAAATAATAAAAGTAGACAACAGTCGCACAACCATACATGTCGAGAGGGGAGGGAACTCATCACCCCCAGGCCTGCCGGCAAAGCCAGGTTTTGATGGCTTTTCGGAAGGCCTGGAAAGAGGTGAGGGTCCAAATCCCTGCGGGGAGTTCATTCCAGAGGGCCGGAGCTGCCACAGAGAAGGCCCTCCACCGGGTAATAGCCAGGTGGCATTGGCTGGTAGATGGCACCTGGAGGAGGCCAACCCTGTGAGATCTAATGGGTCTGTGGGAGGTAATTGGCAGCAGGCGGTCTCTCAAGTACCCAGATCCAATACCATGAAGGGCTTTATAAGTTACGACTAGCACCTTGAAGCGTATCCGGAGACTGATCGGTAACCAGTGCAGCTCGCGGAGGATAGGTGTAACGTGGGTGTACCGAGGTGCACCCACAATCGCTCGCGCGGCTGCGTTCTGGACGAGTTGAAGTCTCCGAATACTCTTCAAGGGCTGCCCCAGTATCTTTAACCACTGAGCCATTGTACCCCCTTCAGAGAGGGAAAGACATTGAACAATGGTTTTAAGTGAAAATGAGGCTAATTGATACTAAGAAAAAGTCTTAATGATTTAACTGGTGGCCACCTATGCCTTGTATATGTTCATACTCAGTGGTTGGATACTAGACTGGATAATGGGTGGAAATTATCCATCTATTGTGGATAATTTAATTTGGATCTCTTCATGGAACAGAATGTCGACCACAATGACCTAAACAGCCCCTTTCAACTCTGTGTTTCCACAGTGTTATTTTTATTCTTTTTGGCACAGGGCAGTAATAGCAATTTGAAAACAAAGCACATTTTAAACAAGAAAGACCCTTGAGCACTTATGCTGATTTTGGAAGTAATTTTGAGAAAAGAAAAAAATTGATTGGAGCCCTTGTCATCTCCAGAAACCCACACTTCTGATCTCTTAAAATAATCATGCCTTTTTTAGTTTGAAAAATGCATATTTCACCTGATAAAGCAGAACTTTATTGCAGACACAGGAACCACAATTAAATTCTAATTATATTTCTTTGTAAGCTTTCAAACTATTTTTTTTTTGTCAGCTAGGAAGAGAAGAGAAACACGTAAAAGAAAAAGACACATGTACAAATAAAATGTGATCCCTTTAAAAATTATAATTACTATGACATATACCTACAGGCTAATTTTATTGTTTTTGTTGGATTTCAGTGTGTAACTTTATTCAAGCAAAGAAATGTTTATTAATAAGTTTAACGTCTTTCCCTCTCATTAGGAGAAATAAATCAAGATTGCACATCCTGCAAAATGATATGGGCTTCTCCCTTTCCCACTCAAAAGTATTTTTTCTCCCAGCTGTTATACATTAAGACTTCTAACAATTCTAGACCAAGAGTATTGTGAGAGTTTGCGTGGGTCATGTGTTTGGTTCAAATGTACCACAAAAATGCTTTTATTTGCTGTAAACGTCATTCTCATTGTGATGACTCTAACCTAATCAGAATCAGACATTGCTCATTGTCAAACCCTATTAGGGATGTTAGCAAGATATGGATAGAGTAGATGACACAAGTTCATTAGAAAGTACTGTAAATTTACACAGAGAACACATGGGGCATTAAGTTAAATCACACATCTTTTCCATCAAATGATCTTTTCATGGTTTGCAGGATCATAGCTGGATGACATCTATTTATTATCTATCTATCTATCTATCTATCTATCTATCTATCTATCTATCTATCTATCATCTATCTATCTCTATCTATCATCTATCTATCATCTATCATCTATCTATCTATCTATCTATCTATCTATCTATCTATCTATCTATCTATCTATCTATCTATCATCTATCTATTTATCTATCTATCTATCTATCTATCTAGCAAGGTGGCGCAGTGGTTAAATGCAGCACTGCAGGCTACTGCTAGATCAGCAGTTCAGCGGTTCAAATCCCACCGGCTCAGGGTTGACTCAGCCTTCCATCCTTCCGAGGTGGGTAAAATGAGGACCCAGATTGTTGGGGGCAATATGCTGACTCTCTGTAAACCGCTTAGAGAGGGCTGAAAGCCCTATGAAGTGGTATATAAGTCTACTGCTATTGCTATTGCTATCTATCTATCTATCTATCTATCTATCTATCTATCTATCTATCTATCTATCTATCTATCTATCTATCTATCATCTATCTATCCTGTTTTCCCCAAAATAAGACCTCCCTGGATAATAAGCCCAAGCGTGCTTTTCAGCACATACGCTAATATAAGCCCTCCCCCAAAAATAATCCCTCCCAAAAATATTTAAATGCCATTTCCTCTGGTTGGTTGCCGCGCAAACAACAGGAGATGAGGCAAGGCCAGAGGAGGGGGAAGGGAGGGGGAACATTCCTCATTCACGCCACAAGCCCTTACCTAATGGCTGCTCCTGCAACCCTAGCCACCGCACTCCTTCTGTCAAGCTAATGGCCACCTTAAAAAGAGGCCACCTTAAAAACAGGTCCAGCAATGTGCAACATCGCAGCAGCTCTGACCACGCTCGCAGCCTCCTGCACCGCAAAAATAATAAGACGTCCCCGAAAATAAAGCCAAGCATTTCTGTCTTATTTTTGGGGAAATTATCTATCTATCTATCTATCTATCTATCTATCTATCTATCTATCTATCTATCTATCTATCTATCTATCTATCATCTATCTATCTATCTATCTATCTATCTATCTATCTATCTATCTATCTATCTATCTATCTATCTATCATCATCATGTATCTATCTATCTATCTATCTATCTATCTATCTATCTATCTATCTATCTATCTATCTATCCATCCATCCATCCATCCATCCATCCATCATCTATCATCTATCTATCTATCTATCTATCTATCTATCTATCTATCTATCTATCTATCTATCTATCTATCTATCTATCTATCATCATCATCATGTATCTATCTATCTATCTATCTATCTATCTATCTATCTATCTATCTATCTATCTATCTATCTATCTATCTATCTATCTATCTATCATCTATCTATCATCTATCTATCTATCTATCTATCTATCTATCTATCATCTATCTATCTATCTATCTATCTATCTATCTATCTATCTATCTATCTATCATCTATCTATCATCATATATCTATCTATCTATCTATCTATCTATCTATCTATCTATCTATCTATCTATCTATCTATCTATCATTATCTATCTATCTATCTATCTATCTATCTATCTATCTATCTATCTATCATCTATCTATCTATCATCTATCTCTACCTTCACTCATCCATCTAGCCATCCACTTATCCACCTACCTATATTTCTATCCAACTACCTATCTATACCATTTTTTTCAGGATGGTAATCAAAGGTATAGCAATTAGTTCAAAGTGAGTATTGGTTTTATCAAGAAAATTTGTTAAAGAAAACATATAGACAGTGAATTGATCTCGGATATTTGTTTCATTTTGCTATAATGTCTCAAGTTTGAACAAAAACAATTAAATTGTCTTGGGAATTTGATAGTTATCTGCAGGGCACACTCAGTGAACCATTTGTTAAACTGGTAGGATGCCACCCCCTGGAGTGCAAGGTTCACTGTTTTTTTTTATCCCTGCATTTGCCATAGTTTATGGTTTTATAATAATCTGGGTATTTATCTTGCTTCATATGTCCATACCTAAATAGAAATGAAGTAGATAGATGCAGAAGTGGAGCCTGGTTAAAACAACGACAAAAGTTAACAGGTGTGTCTATCTATGAGAAAAATATATTAGAACATTTCTCATCCACCAACTTTTGATGTCTTCTAAAGTTAGAGAAGTGTTGGGTTTCTACTGGTGTGGCCCGGTTCGGCTGAGTAGGTAGTAACTTGGCCTGCCACACCCCTGAACCGATTCTATCAATGGTGCCATAGGTGCCACCATCTTGTTTTTTGCTTCTGCGCATACGCAGAAGCATTTTTTACTATTGTGCATAGCGTGCATCAAGCACACACACGCCCTGAAGTGCACGTGCACCCGAAGCACATACCTGAGCGAACCAGTAGTAGCAGAAGCCAGAACCCACCCCTGAGTTACAGGTATCTTTTAGATACATCCTGATTAGGACAAAATGATTTGGATATTGTGTTCCAAAATGGAACATAGAACACTCGCCATGATTTAAATTATGCTGTTCTTAATCATTATGGTTGACTTAATTCTTGCAGGTGCTCCTGTGATGTGTTTTACCTTTCTTCCTTCCCCCTACATTCCCCTTGTCCTGCCCACAGAAAGTGAAGTTATGCAGAAATTGACTGCTCCGTTTTAGCAATGGAAAAGTGGTGCAACTTCAATGGTTTTGGTCTGCAAGGGTCACTACTGCTCCCCCACCCTTTGAATTCAGCAGGCATAAGAGGTTTAAAAGCACTGGAGAATGTGGGCAGACAGCTTCTGACATAGACACTCCAGGAGCTGCCTTGGAAAGATCCCCTCATTTAGACAGAACGAAACATTTCAAAGCTTTTATTTACGATGGCATTTTTATTGAGCAGCCAGCATTTAAATCAGAATCTTAAAAATTCATGAGTTGAACATTTCTTCAACACAGTATAGTAAAGTTTACTGCTATTAGTCTTAGAGCTTATACAGAATTTGATTTATAGCGCTGGATAGTTTCCAAGATAGAGTTGGCATGTATGAAACGCGCAACACCCTTGTGTCTGATAGCATATCTGTTCTTTCACAAATCTCCCTTTGTCCTTTTCCAGTGAAAGGCAATCTGTCACAGCTACAGTTGTAGACTCCAAGCGGCCATTTGCCAGGGCTGCCTTCCCTCCCCAAGTCTTACTAAATACAGTAATTCAAATTAGCAGCACAAGCCATTATTTCCACTGGCTTTAGAGGGAAGGAAAATCTTAATAGGAAATATGCCATTTTTGCTGAGTGATTTTGAAGTGGTTCATGTGAAATCTTTACAGCAGCCTGCCTGATATGTTCGTCGATGGAAAGAAATGAACAGCTGAGAATATCATTTAAATCAGTATTTCTAACCTTAGAGACTCTAAGTTATTTTGGACTTCAACCCCCAGAATTCTCTAGCCAGCATAGGGAGGGGAGATTTGGGGAATTGAAGATTTAAGATATCTTAAGCCGCTGAGATTGAGAAATTTTGATTGAAACCATTTCAATTCAACTCAACTCTCATTTCTCTGTGTTTGATATCTTCATTTATTCTTTGACTCCTTCTTGCATTGTCTTTTCTTACCTCAGTAATCATACAGTAGTCCCTTTTAGTGTCAACAGTGTGACTAGAAAACCCAAAAGAAGTAGACACTCTTGGGATCTTTGAACCCCCCAAAATATAACTTTATTGGATACACCATCTCGGAACTGCAGAAGCAAAACCAGCTCTGTTTTGCCCACGCCAATACTCACTTAGTTAAACAATAGGTTTCCCCACCCCTTGGTGTTCACATTATCCAATTATAAAACTTTCTTTTATTCTTTTGTTATGGGAACAGTCCATGTCTCTGTCTAACACCTGCAGTAGTGACCTTGGTGAGGTTCAGGCTCTCACGGTCCATAGATGAAATCTTAGCATTCCATTTCCCCCCGCCTCCTCCCATTTGAATGTCAAGTTGAAGAGCAACAGAAGCTCAGAAGACATAAAGCGATTCAATCTTGACATATAGATCATGTCAACTAACAGAAAGATAGAACATGTCCTTTTTTTAAAATATCAGAGGAAGCTCACTAAAATGGGTATCTTCTGGATAGGGTGAACTGAAACTTCCATGATCACAGTTTTGTATGTCATAACTGGGTTAATGATTTCCTTCCTTGCTTCTGTTTGCTTTCTTGAATTGTTTGGAATACACATCATTTCGCCAACAAAGGGCTGTATAGTCAAAGCTGTGGTTTTCTCAGTGGTAATGTATGGTTCTGAGAGTTGGACCCTAAGGAAGGCTGGGCGCAGAAGAACTGATGCTTTCGAACGTTGGTGTTAGAGAAGACTCTTGGCTTGCAAGATCAAATCAGACAATCCTAAAGGAAATCAACCCTGACTGTTCTTTGGAAGGACAGATACTGAAACTGAAGCTCAAATAATTTGGCCACCAAATGAGAAGAGAGGACTCATTGGAAAAGGTCCTGATGTTGTGAAAGATTGAAGGCAAAAGGAGAAGGCAGAAGATGAGATAGTTACATAATGGCATCCATGCAATGAACATGAATTTGGGAAACTCCGGGAGATAGTGGAAGGCAGAAGAGCCTGGAATGTTAATGGGGTCACAAAGAGACAGAGACGGACATACACAACATTTGGATGAAAGAAACTAAGTTGAACTGTATTGTTCAACATTTGGGGGGGAAGGCAAAGAAAAACATCAGAACCATTGAGACAGATAAAAGAAATGTATATGCACATTGCATACATTTGTTTTCTTTGTTAAAATATTTAGCTGCTACCTTAATGGGTAATATATAAAGACCTATGTGGGATTCCACATTGGAAGCACATTATGGAAATCAGGTCCCTTAGCTACATAATTACGGCTCAAATAACTTAATCATCACATTAGCAATTTCCATTTTCCCTTGTAAATATGTATTTTTTTCCCTCATGAATGTTACTGCCCTGATGAATTTGTGTTTCATTAAACTGAATAATGGAAATGACATATTCTAAGATAAGGGATGCATTAATATCTAGCTCTTTCTGAAATGACTAATTGGTTTGGATTATACTACTATTCTGTTTGCAACATTATCACAGCTAGGAATTTAAATGATGGATCTGTGCTGTTTTGACTATTTTCTTTTTCCAGGATGCTTATCTGCAATAAGGAGTTAAACCAAGTCAAAGTTTTAGCTTTAGTAAAATGATTTGCTTTTTCAATGGCAAAATGGCACACTGTGCATTTTTCCATGATAATTCTGTACCACTAGTAACTAAATTTATCCGTAGTATCAAGTTCATCTACTCCGCTAGATAATTACCTTCCAAAACTGGTATGGTATTATTTCCTTGTTCAGTTTGATGTCAGACATAA
This sequence comes from Thamnophis sirtalis, assembly GCF_051295495.1. Classification (NCBI taxonomy): domain Eukaryota; kingdom Metazoa; phylum Chordata; class Lepidosauria; order Squamata; family Natricidae; genus Thamnophis; species Thamnophis sirtalis. The sequence goes on from NW_028261382.1 coordinate 165,651,849, forward strand.
ATGCTTAATTCTTAAATGAACAATGTCTTCTATACTGTTGCATTTATTCCAAAACAAATGATGGCTGAGCTGCTTGATTATCTTTCTAGATAACGATGCAATGTTCTTAGCTTTATAGGTTGTTTCTAATGTACAGTTTGAGTGTTAAACTTGATTACAGTAGTTTGCTTTTAAAGCCAAATTGTCGATTTGGGAACTTACTTCTTACTCAGAATAAGTTAATTGGGTTGGCCAAAAATTCTTGCCAAAACAACAATAATGTGCAAGCAGGCAGGCAAGCAGGCAAACAAATAAACAGGACAAGTATTGTGTTCCTGTGCTACAGTAGTTAGAGCAGGGGGTCTCTGATTTCAACATGAGCCACTTACAGGTGGGCAATCACAAAACTTAAAAATTCTATCTCTGACGTGATAATTAAGCTTGGATGTATGAATTGCTATCCACCTGCTGCCTTTTCTTAAAAAGGCCAAGAATAATAAAGTTTTTAAATTATTTTCCATGTTGGAGTATATGATTTCAAAATGAAGTTTGTTTATATGATCATAATTACTGTATGTTATTTTGCAAAACAACTTTATCTGTCAGATTCTATTATTATATTAAATGAAGTGATTGTAATTTGTTTTCATTGAAGCGTCATATATTTTGTGAATTGGGGCATTTAACACAATCGAAATGAACAAAATTTACTTCTGCAGAGTATAGAGAATGACCCCATGTATCAAGTGATTGACAATAATTAGATATGGGTAGTACACAAATCTTTATAATAGAAGCCAAATTCAACTGTCAGTGTGTCTCTGGCTGGGGAATCCTGGGAGTTAAAGTCCACAAGTCTTAATATTGCCAAATATACTAAGGTAGTATATTTATAGTCATGTACTTGTTGGTGCCATTCAGTATTTTTATCTATTTTATATTATAAAGATATAAGGTTTTAGGAGGTTGTAATATTGCAAAGTCTGAGGACTTCTGACTTAGATGAAAAACAGTATCCTATTTTAAACCATTTAGGACATATAGGCTAATTAAAACTGAGGTAAATAATTTTCCCGATGTCTCTTTTCATATTATAATTAGAGTTGTCATTTGATCCATAAATAAATAAAATACAAATAAACATTCATTCTTCAACAAACTACATTAGTTATTTTTTTAATGTATATTAATGAAATTACAAGAGAGATACTTTCTGAGATTTTGGAAGCAATACACAAGACATAATTTCATAAACAAAAAATGCCATTATGGCAAAAAGCCAAGATGGTTATTAATCTTTTCTTCTCTCATTCTCATCTTCAACAACAGAGTCTCAAGAATGAAAAATATCATCATATTTTAGCCTCCCTATTTAACATTTATTTAACTACCTAAGGAAATAAGGCTTTGACTGTTCAATCAATATCAATTACAGGAGCCTGGATTAAACAGGGTAGATAGAGAGCCAGTGCAGCATTTTGTGGACTGAAAGAAAAAGCAATAATTTCCCTGTTGCCCCATTAAATCTTTTCCACTGGATTCAGTGATCCTCTGGAGCAAAATAGCCATGGCTGAGACATTCAGTTTTTGCCCTATGAGTTGATTTGTACTTCTCAGAAAATGTGAGGACCAGAACTTAATTATCTCCTGTATAGGATTTCACACTTCTCTATTTTACAATATTTTTCACAAATCAAAAACTATTAAAAGCACATTTAATTAATGTATTTTGAAGGAATGCATGCAGTCATTTAAAAGTCATTGTACAACCAATGTTTTGCTCTAATAGATTCATGGAAGATAATAGAATTATAAGTAAAAATGTGAGAAAATGACATAATCAGATTTTCCTCCACCACCACAAGTAACCCACCCACCTTTCTTGGATTTACATTTAGCATTAATTCCTTCAGTGAAAGTGTAGGACAAATCTAGTGCACTATTTGAAAACTATCACAATAATTTCTTCATCCTGTCTTCAGATAATCTTGGTCTACAAATTTCCATGATAGCCAATGAACATGGCTAATATTTGGAAAGACAGGTATATCAAAATCTGGATAAGACTGAGCAATTACTTTGATGCAGTCTTAGCCCATATGTCTTTTCAATAGGTGCTTTCAATTAATGTTTTCAATAATTTGATCAATTCAAAGTATTTCTATTTCTATTTTCTTTTCTTTTTGGGGGGCAAAGAAGAATGAGAATACATGTAATTCCTCTCTCAATAGCAGGGAAGAGATAGCAAGCCGATGTTTTAATATTTCAATTATTATTACTTGTTTCATAATCTGTAAACAGCTCAGAGTAATCTTATAGTGAGATGAGCAGCATAAAAAATAAATAAGTAAAACAAATAATTTAATAAATAAGTCCATGCTCAAAATGCTATTCTTGGCCATTCTCGAGAAGCTCTATGGATGTTTAGATCTCACAGAAATGATCACAGGTGTATTTTCTGCATTCCTCTTCCTCTTCCCCTTCTCTTCTCCATCATGATCATGATCATGATCATGATCATGATCATGATCATCATCATCATCATCATGATGATGATGATGATGATCATCATGATCATGATCATGATCATCATCATCATCATGATCATCATCATCATCATCATCATCATCATCATCATCATCATCATCATCATCATTTTAGCCATTGTCTCTCCACTGCAGGATGAAGGCCTCTTCTGCGTGTTTCCAACCAATATGATCCTAAGCTTCCCTTTGCAAAAATACTTGCTGATGTTGACGATCCATCTTTTTTTAGGTCTTTTAGGATGCTTTTTATTAAGTAGGATCCATTCTATGACTGCCTTAGTCCACCTGAAATCCATTCTTCTTGCTATGTGACCAGCTCATTTCCATTTCACTTCTTTTACTCTCTTGATAACATAGCATATTTTCACCGGTTCTCTAATCCCTGTGCTATCTTGTCTTTCTATCTTGTCTTGTGATGCCGAGAATGTATCTTTCCATGGCTCTTTGTGCCACTCATAGCTTTCATAGCTTTTGTATCAATTGTGAGGTTAATGTCCATGTTTCCCCAGCATATGGTAGAACAGGTAGCAAACACTGATCAAAAACTTTTATCTTCAGGCATAGAGGGAGGTTGTTCTTAAAAATTATGCCTAGCTTGCAAAATGCCTGCCAACCTCATTTAACACGCCATTCAATTTCGTTTATTGTATCATCTTTCATTGATGGTGGCCAAGGTATATGTAGTGGTCTATTATGTCTAGTTCTTGTCCAGATATATTATTAAACATAACCTGGCTCTTTTTCAGGTTTATTTTTAAGCCAAATAGTTCTGCTGCTTTGTGCAGCTCTTGTATGTGTCTTTGTAGCTCTTCGGGATCTTGTGAGAAGAGAACAACATCACCTGCAAATCTTAAGTGATTTAAATAGATGCCATTGATTTTTATTCCATCTTTTGCTCAGCCCAGTTTGCAAAATGCTTCTTCAAGGCAGCATGAAGGATTCAAAGCAGGCTGAATTTTCAAGATTGCTAATATATAAATTGCCAGCTAGCCAGCTTTTCAACAAATGTGTCCAGGGCTTGTGATTTCAGGAGCAGTTATTGAATGGCCTGGTGCACCCCCTAAATATCACCGTGGGCAACAGCCTTTGCATATAAAGTCCTAGGAAAGATTTGTGTTTTTGTGCAAAGACTAACCAGTTATAGTGAGGTAGCTACACAGTCGAATTCATTGCTTGATGTAGACTGAGTAGTAAGAAGAGTGTTGTTGCAGAGGGTGCAAATGTAGGAAGAAGATGCTGTTAGTTAGGACAAGTAAATTCCATTCTTTAGATCAACATTCTCTGGAAAAAATTAAGCTGTCAGCAGAGCTATCAAGCATTTAGACACACAACTGTGGATTAAGCTATAAAAGGATACTGATAGGGAATAAAAAGCTCTGGGAAGCAAGGTGATTAAGAAATAAAATTTAAAGGAAGATTGATATGTAACTTTTATTCAAAAGAAATGTTGCCTTCTCAATACATTATTGTCACTATAGTGGCATCTGCATTGCCTCACTGTTCTTATCTCACTAGACACATTATTAAGTTAGCTTTTGCTGCCCCGTCTTTTGTAATAAACGATTGGTGCTTCAACAGAAGGATGTGGCCAATCCCCATTATTAAAGTATTCAGCAGAGAAGTTTCCCCTACACAAAACCACAGTTCATGAAGCTATCTTAACTCACACACCATTTCTCAATAGCAAAATTCAAATAAAATAAAAATTCAAAAACTACCATGTTTCCCTGAAGATAAGATAGGGTCTTATTTGCTTTTGACTCCCAAAATAAGTGCTTGGCCTTATTTTTGGGGAGGTCTTATTATTTTTGAGGTGCAGGAGGTGGCGAGCATGGTAACCTCATGGCTGCTGCTATGTTGCAATATTTTGGGGAGGGCTTATTTTGAGCATGTGCTCAAAAGCCTGATTGGGTTTATTATCTGGGGAGGTCTTATTTTTGGGGAAACGGGGTAGATTGCCAGGAATTATTACAAACCACAGTAAGCTGATGAGCAACATGTTGCTGTCTGATTGAAGAACATGTGTTGTACTTTCTACTTTCTACCAGCGCTTATAGCAATGTTTAACATATTGGATGTTTGCTTCATTTGAGAAAAAAAAGGGATATTAAAAGAATTTTGATAAAATAGTTGAATTATACAGCTTTCAGAAATGACTCTGGTCAAATCTTTTTAGAACTGGAGATGAAAGTGATGTAAAAAGGGAGACAAAGCACATCTCCAAGAGGAAAATGATGCCTCAAATGATTGACTCCATTCCACATTCTCTCAGTACCGATCCTTGCAAAACATGGAAGGTGGAACAAAGGTAATTAATATGAGTGAGGGGTCCTTGGCAGTCTCTGAGTTTGGTTGTTTTCTTACAAAGGTTTCATTATACAAACTAGATAACATCATCACTGGTTGAAGGATGTGAAGTTTGCTGTCAATTTATATTCTATGGTAATGGCTTGCCTTGTCAGTGTTGGTGGGATTGCTCTTTGTGGTTCTCTGGTTGGGCTGTTTACTAGTAGCTTGTTTGGCAGCTCCTTCCTTGATTGGGCTATTATTTAATTCTTGATTGTTGGTCTGATGTTAATCTTGGTGTACATCTCTGCTCATCTGGGTGTTGATTGCTGGTGGGAAGGTGTTTTGATCTTTTTGTTTTCTTTTTGGTTTGCCGTTTGTCTCTTTTTTAGTTTTAGTTTACTTTATTGTCATTGCACCTTGTACAACGAAATTAAATGCAATCTTCAGGGTACAATGACAGTTCAGATTGTGCTTGTTAAGGAGTCATGTGCAGCAGGGGTGGGTTTCTCGCCCCGTTCCAACCGGTTCAGTTGGAATGGGGCCGGCGTTGTCCTCGTGCACGCGCACAGTGCACGCATGCGTACTAGCGTCTGTGCGATGCTCCAGCTGCTCCTGGAGGATCGCGCAGGCGCTGTATGCGTCCTGCGCATGCGTGGAAGTGCAGAACTCATCAAAACCGGGTAAGGAGAGCGGGCGGGCGAGCGGGCCCTTCGCCGTTCCAGGAAGTTACTTACTTCTGGGTTCGCCGACCAACCGGTTCGCGGGGACTGCCGCGAACCGGTTGAAACCCACCCCTGATGTGCAGTCATTAAGCACAACATCAGGTGATGGCGGGTTTTCTCATTGACTTGACTTATTGGAAGCTGGCAGTGAAGATCACAAGTGGTGATGATGTGACTGTGAATAGTATCTAGATGTTATTTTGGACTATGTACCTACTAAGAGCCGAGGTGGCGCAGTGGTTAAATGCAGCACTGCAGGCTACTTCAGCTGACTGCAATTCTGCAGTTCGGCTGTTCAAATCTCACCTGCTCAGGGTTGACTCAGCCTTCCATCCTTCCGAGGTGGTTAAAATGAGGACCCGGAGTGTTGTTGGGGGCAATATGCTGACTCTGTAAACCACTTAGAGAGGGCGGAAAGCCCTATGAAGCGGTATATAAGTCTAACTGCTATTGCTATTGCTATTGCTACTAATAGCACATTTGTCAGAGCGCCAGGCTTCCAGGAGTTCTCTACTGTTTTTGGACTTGGCTTAGTATAGGATGGTCAATTTTCCAGTTGGAACTATAGTTCAGTCTGTCTATTGTTGTGAAATTAAAGAGATTTCATCATATCTTCTGACTCCAGTTGGTGTTCATAGATGCATTCTGCCTGCTCGGCCAATGTAGTGGCTGTTGCAGTCCTTACACTGTAGGTTATAGGTGACTCTTCTGGGGCTGCTGGATCTTTTGGTTTACTTAGCTTGTTTTGGAGGACTTTAATCGGTTTGTGTACTTTGGTGATGTTGTGTGGTTGCAACAGTCAACTGTTGTTTTCTGAGATGTTTTGATATGCGATAGTGCTATCCTTTTTATATCTTGTGTTGGTTGTGCTATATTGGATTGAGTGAATTTTGATGAAGTTGCATTGATATCCATTTTGTTGGAAGATATAAAAAAAACCACCCAAATCCACAGGTATGGAATAGGTGGTGATTCAGCAGCAGATCTAGAGAGATATAACAGAGCCGAGGTGGTGTAGGGTGCAGTACTGCAGGCCACTTCAGCTGACTGCTATCTGCAGTTCAGTGGTTCTAATCTCACCGGCTCAAGGTTGACTCAGCCTTCCATCCTTCCGAGGTGGGTGAAATGAGGACCCAGACTTTGAGGGTGATATGCTGACTCTGTAAACCGCTTAGAGAGGGCTGAAAGCCCTATGAAGCGATATATAAGTCTAACTGCTATTGCTATTGCTATATAGAAGTTCTAGTGGAGAACCACTTAAACATGAGCTAGCAGTGGGTTGCAGCTGCCAAAAAAGGCAATGCAGTCTTAGGCTGCATAAACAGTGGGGATAGTATCAAGGTCACGTGAAGGGTTAGTACTGCTTTATATTGCTTTGATAAGACCATATTGGGAATACTACTTCTAATTTTGTCACCACAATACGAAAAAAAAAGTTGAGGCTGTAGAAAGGAGCAGAGAAGAGCAACAAAGATAATTAGGGGGCTGGAGGCTAAAACATATGATGAACCATTGCAGGAATTGGGTATGCCTAGTCTAATGAAGAGAAAGACTGCGATGACATGATAGCAGTCTTGCAATATTTGAGGGGCTTTTACAGAGAAGAGGGGGAGGGTCAACCTATTCTACAAAGACCTGAGAGCAGGACAAAAAGTAATGTGTGAAAACTTATCAAGGAAAGATCCAATCTAGAACTAAGGAGAAATCTCCTTAGACAAAAACAATTAATCAATGGAATGGCTTACCTCCAGATGTTACGAATACTCCATCACTGGAGGTTTTTAAGAAGAGATTGTATAGGGTCTCCTGCTTGAGCAGAAGTTGGACTCAAAGATCTCCAAGGTCCCTTCCAATTCTGTTATTCTGTATTCTGCTGAATGTTTTTATGTTTATAGTTTGTACTTATCTAAATAGTGTTCTTCCACAGTTTCCCTTTTGGGAGGTTGGGTTATTACTTTGGTAGTGAAGGACTTGGTTGGTATGCAGAGGTGGGTTCCTACCAGTTCGCACCTATTCGGTAGAACCGGTTCGTCAAATCTACCAAACCGGTTAGAAGAGGTTCCACCAGTGAACTCGGAAAGCAGGCCACACCTACAGAAGAGGCTCCAAATTTTTTTGAAACCCACCACTGGTCCTTGGATATGATTATTCTACACTATCATGCTCATATTTATAAAACTCAGTGCCTCTGTGAAAGATAAGGATGACTACTGCGTTTGTGGTGCAATCAGAACATTGCGTGTGTTGAAGTTGTTTTAACGCAAACCAAAGATGCCTTTTAAAAAACAAGTTTACATCATATTCTTATGCATGCCAGTGCTGTTTGTGAGGTAATTTAAGGTGGTTCTGACAAGTGTTGTCGGCATCTTCATATCCGGTCACATGGGCGGCAAGCCACTCCCATCCGGTCACATGGGTAGCAAGCCACTCCCACAAAGGAGGCCACACCCACAGAGTAGGTTCGAACAATTTTTGAAACCCACCACTGTTGGTATGGGTGGTTTTTTTTAATATCAGTGACTTAGAGTAGATACAGATTCAAAAGAAAAAAATTGGGAAAAGGATATTATTTAATATCTCATCCAATGTGCAGAATGTCCTGCTAGATTGTCTTGCAGATAATAATAAGAGAGCAGCAGTAACCATAATATAATTTAAAATATTATATACAAATGTAATACAGATGTATAGAAATATGGAGGTCAAATAAAGCAACATTTTTCTTGCTTTTCAAAGTATGTTATTATACTTTATCTTTCTCTCACAACTTAGATATGATTACTTCTGCTTGGATTGGGGAGATAGATGCAAGATTTTTTATAATGAGAGTTGTTTTGATAATCTTTTTTTGTGCTCAAAAGAAAGATATAAAAGATGGAAAGCTTTAGAAACATTGGAAAGCAAAGTCATTGCTCAATCCTGCAGGTTTTTTTTTTTTGGATAGCATTCAAGAAGATTTATTGTAAAAGTCATTACAAAAAAATGGGCAATGTTTTTATTACAAGCTTTAAACTAGTGTGCAATATGAGTTCTCAAATGTATAATAAAATTGTGATCTGGCCATACCCTTACCTCAACAAGCATAATGGAAGATCAGGGCTCAGGTCAATATAAGAGATGATGCCTGGCATTTCTTCCTTGTTCTTTATTCTATTCCTCCATCACAGTGTTGGCAAACCTTTTCGGCACCGAGTGCAGAAACAGGATATGTGTGCCTGCGTGCTGGAAATGGAAGAGCAGTTGCCCATTGTGCATGTGCGTGCCAGGAATATGATCTTCTGATTTCTGTGTGCACTGGCCACCTGGCTTTCCGGTTTCTGGCATGCATGCACGTGTGAAGACCAGCTGGCCAGTGCGCATGCATGGGTTGGAAATTGAAAGATAGCAATAGCAATAGCAGTTAGACTTATCTACCGCTTCATAGGGCTTTCAGTCATCTCTAAGTGGTTTACAGAGTCAGCATATCGCCCCCACAGTCTGGGTCCTCATTTCACCCACCTCGGAAGGATGGAAGGCTGAATCAACTTTGAGCCGGTGAGATTTGAACTGCAGATAGCAGTCAGCTGAAGTGGCTTGCAGTACTGCACTCTAACCACTGCGCCACCTCGGCTCATCCAGGAAGATCATCAGCTGAAGTGGCCTGCAGTACTGCACTCTAACCACTGTGCCACCTCGGCTCATCCGGGAAGATCATCTTCCCGGACCACATGCGCACTGGGATGCTCTTCCAGTTTCCGGCGCTCCCACATGCATGAAGCTGGCTGGCACACCGGAACCCGGAAAAGCAACAGGCAATGGCTCTGCATCCCACTTCCAGCACGCATGCCATAGGTTCGCCATCACAGCTCTATCAGTTTTCTCCTAGGAGGCAGTTCAGGTCATTTATAGGAACCACAGAGGGCACAGAATTTTTGTTTCGAAACAGATTTCCCTGAGTTTTCCAGAACTGATGCATCACCCAGGTTACAAAAAGTCTAATTTAGGATGCTTTCTAGTTGACTTGCCAATATCATCTTTTAAATTCTTGGCATCTTTTACATTCACCAGTCGTCTAGTTATTAACCCAAAAAAGTTGTGGAAAATATTAGTTCAATTATGTTATGGTGGAGTTTATGGTTGAGTCTGGTGGCCCTTGAATGTTTAGTAATCATTCCAGAAGATCTCTCTTATTCAATGAAATTGTGTTGCTGGACAATTCTACTGAAACTGACATTGCAATTCTACTTATGATCCAAAAATAAATTGTCCTCGTTGTTTCAGTAATAAACTGTTGACCCAACAGGATTTTAACAATTGAGCTCCCAAAGCAGATAGTATCTTATCGTTAGCTGACTTTCACATGACATATTGAACATGAATAGCATTTGCAGCCTATGCTTTCTCTTGTTTTCTTTCCTGGAATACTACAATTTTATTTTATTTTATTTTAACATTTATTTATACTGCCCACCCAAAACCCCAGGCAGTTTTAACTTAATATCATAAAATCAGCATATAACCTCCCAAACAAATATCCCGTCTAATAGCTAGATGAAATCATAATTTCCCACCCGCAGATCATCAGTAAATCTTAAAAATAAAACAGCAATGGAATGTCACCCTGAAGTAGAATGAAATATGAAGAAAACCCAGATCAAATATAAAATATCCAGATGGAGATGCTGACAGTCACAGTGCTATAAGAAATGAATTGATGTGATGGTCTCAATATTGTAGAACATTTGAGAGGATTCCAATAATCTGGCATCAAACCATAAATAGTTTTATAAATGAAGATCGGTGCTTTGACCTGGATCTGGAAATCACTTCAGTGGGTTCTTATCTGCTACTATCCTGGCATCTTTCAAGATTGTCTTTAAAAGCAGCCTCATATTAGAATGTACTAAAGTAATCTAAATACTCAATGAACTATGTGTGATTCACAAGTCTTAATCTTTTGATCAATGGATTAATTAGTTAGTTTGAGATGTTTATATTCAATCACACCACCAAATAACAAAGGAGCTGTCCTATATTTCCTGGTGGCACGGTGGCTCAGTGGTTAAGACTTGAGTTTGAGACCCAAGTGCCATGAACAGTTCAAAAGCATGCAAATGTGAGTAGATAAATAGACACCACTTGGGTGGGAAGGTAACAGCGCTCTGTGACATCATGCTGGCCACATGACCGTGGAAATGCCTTCGGATATGTTAAATAGAGATGAACACCACCCCTCATAGCCGGCAATGACTAGCGGAGTAAAATCCGCGGGGATTCCTTTTTTAACCTATATTTCCTAGACTCATTTAAATGAGTATTTGTGATAGCATTGTTTTTTTTTTCTTATTTTTGAAATAACAATATCACAAATAAAAAAGGAAGTCAGAGGTGCAAAACAAGACCTTCCCCCTTCAGATAAATGATTCAATTGAAATGCTTAAATCGAAACTGGAAGTAGAAATTACAAAAAATGAAACTGAAGTATTCATGAATTACACAATTTATTTAAGTTTCCCAATTTAAAATGTTGAACTGAAAAGATGCACTTTATTCTAAAAAGAGCAAATCTGGCACCAAGTAGAGGTTCAAAGAAAAATGTTCCCCTCCTACCCAAATTTCTCATATGCCTTTTAACTAAGTCCTTGTAAGCAAGGGTTTCTTTAAAAGGACTACACTGATGTTCCTGGTGAAATGTGGTCAAACTCATCAATGTTTAAAGATTCTTTTGCTTATGGTATCTTTTTCAGAGTGACTGTAGTACATTGATCTATGTTCCTATGTTCTTTACATAGAAAATAGACAACTAGTTTGGGGCAGTTCACAATCCCAAGGAGGAGATTCCTTTTTTTAAATCTCTTGGGAAGAAATATATCATAATAGTCCCAGATAACACATTAAATTTGCCTCTGCAAGTGATAGTCACACTAAGCCCCTTCTCCCCACTCCATCCTACCACTAACTACCTCATTTCTGTCTCAGAGACCTATTTTTATGTGGTGTGTCCCTTATTTCTTCTTCATTACATCTTTCTTTGCATCTGGCATATTAGTCATTTCTGTTTCATGAACATTTCCAGCTTGGCTGACAAACTAAGCATGTCTTCTCTGTCTCTCTCTCCTGCCTTGCATTTTTCTAAGATTTAAGAGTTTCAGAATGCAGTAGGGAAGTGGAATGAGTTTGGAAATATTAAAAAGTGCCAAATGAGTGGACATGTGGAGAATGGCAGCACTCTTCAATCATAATAGACCAGAAATAGTTCCATAAGAAGGAACTAATGAGTGAGAAAGCCAGAGAGATTATTTTGTATAATAATATAAAAGGAAAAGAGATATTCACATTTCACATTTATGAAATGACTAGCAAATTTCGATAAGTTAACAACACCCAAGATAATAAATAGCCATATCTTAACTATCCCTTGCTAAAGGTCTTCATAGAGTAAGGTAAAGGATAACTGAAATAGCACACAGATTTTACTTCTGCGGTTTATTATTTTTTATTTTTCTGCTTTCTCTGGTTAGCCACCATGCTGTGTGAGATACAGATTTTCATATTTATTATCAAGAAACAAAATAAACTTACAAATATTATTGATTTTGAGAGGGATAGCCACAGGTGTGATAGTTTCAGTTTCAGTTAAGCTACAGAGGAATATTTTCTGGAAGATAAATGAACATTCCTCACACATTCTGCAGCTGAATAGATTTTTCTTATCCATTTTACAGACTAAAGTTACATTTCTCAACGGAAGGAATTAGTAGCTCAAAGACTCAAAGACCAGTTAAATAGGCTCAAGCATTTGCCATGTATGTAATTTAGTTTCATGCTAAGGAACTCAGCAGTTAATAGGAGCTACCACCTTCAATGACTGAGCTTTCCTAGATCAAGAAGGAAGGAAGGAAGGAAGGAAGGAAGGAAGGAAGGTAGGTAGGTAGGAAGGAAGGAAGGAAAAGATATTTCAGACAGATTCTTTAAGTAATTTTGTTTTGTACTTAGAAAAGAACATGATGAAAAATTTCAGTGATCCACAATTGATTTCCTGTCTTCCAGTTTTGGCCAATAACAGTGGAGGGCAGAGATGTATGTGAATCAGCATTGGAGGGAGAATTTAATTAACCTTTTCCCCTCATGCCATTTTTCTGCTTGGAATCTGCCATTGGGTGCTACTATTTCCTCTCTAAGGCAAAACATATAAGCACAGTTTGGAATTCTCCTTTGGTCTTTTTATTTTTAAAAAGACTGAGCTGTTTGTGTAGAGTTTATTGATACTGTTTAGCATTGTTGTAATGTTGATGTGTTTCCAAGCATTAGCCCACTATGCCTTTTTCTTGCAAATAAATCAAGTCATATGGCTTTTGGGGGTGTGTGATCTACTGATTCCTTAGAGAGATAATCAGAGTTGGTGTTCAACAGGTTCTGACCAGTTCTGGAGAACCAGTAGCGGATGTTTTGAGTAGTTCAGAGAACTGGTAAATACTACCTCTGACTGGCCTCACCCCCATCTATTCTCTGTCCCCCCCCCCCCCGAGTCCCAGATGATCTGGAGGAAATGGGGATTTGGCAGTAACCTTGCCCTGGAGTGTGGAGGGAATGGAGATTTTACAGTATCCTTCCCCTGCCATGCCCACCAAGCCATACTCACCAAGCCACAGAACTAGCAGTACAATTTTTTGAATCCCACCACTGGATATAATATTTGAACAGATGATGTAGTGGTGAGGAAGAAAGGGAAATTCATTAAGCTTACTCTTATTCTAAATTATCCCAACCTCTATATGTTATGGTACATATTTGATAATTTTAATAAAGAACGTAAAGGATTTTAATCTGACATGAAGTATGCTCTTTTTGGGCCTCTCCTTTCTTTCCCATCCAAATTCTATTCTAAAGCCAGTCTTGTACACTGAATCCAACAGGGTTTGCATATAAATAAATGTGACTAGGGCTAAAGTATACTGATCTAGATTATTGATTCAGAATATTGGTGTTATCAATCAATTGTGGATCACTGTAATTTTTCATTTGGTTCTTTTCTAAGTACAGCTAAAACAAAAATTACCTCAGGAATCTATCTGAAAGATCTTTCCCTCCCTCCCTTCTCTAATTGAAGTCACCACAATATACACTCTACTTTCTTCTCCAATTTTATCTCCTTGTGAAGGCTTGACTGAAGTTCTAAGGTACAGCAAGCTTCAATGGCTAAACTTGAATCTGGGACCATTCAAGCACGTTGCTGTTTCCCATGGGAGTATTGTGGTCTTCCTGAAGTTGTGTTTATCATTTGCATTCATTTTATGTAGACGTTTGTATAATTTCCTATCGAGAATATGTTCCTGAAGTGGGTAAAGTGTTTGTCAAAGAAAAGGAAGAAACTTGAGATCCGAGGTTATAAATGAGGCCACCTCGTGTGCCATGCGTTGTTCATGCCAACTACCTTCCCCTTCAAAAGAACTAACTACCATGTCTAGACATAATGTCTCAGACAATGTAAAATAGGGCAGCTCAAGAGGAATAAGCAGCCTAATTGATAGTCCATTTATTCAGATGCATCTACACCTACTGAGAAAACAGCTTTAATTTTTTAACATCCTGGGCCTGTAGTAAAAGAAGAGGAAAACAACACACACACATCAGCCTACCATTTCTCCGTGGCACGACATAACTGCGAACGTCAAAAGCGCGCCGACAACACCGCGGCGCTAAAACCGCGATGTCAAAAGCACGCCCACAACAGCGCGCCGACAACAGCGCGCTGACAGAAGCGCGATTTAACTTAAGGTAAGGTTTAGGGTTAGGTTTAGGGTTAGGTTTAGGGTTAGGTTTAGGGTAGGTTTAGGGTAGGTTTAGCGTTAGGTTTAGGGTTAGGTTTAGGGTTATTTTTAGGGTTATGTTACAGTGCGCTTCTGTTGGCGCGCTGTTGTCGGCGCGCTGTTGTCGCGCGGTTTTGACGGTGCGGTTTTGTCACCGCGCTTTAGTCACATGCGTTTTAGTCTACCGCGGTTTTGTGGTGGAACCCCATTTCTCTTACAGTAGAGGTATGTGAGGGAAAGGGAAGAGAGTTAACCACTGTGTAACCACCTTATAGGACAGTGATGGCGAAAAGGGAGCATGCACTTATATGTGCGCTTCATACACATGCCTGGGACACAACCCGGAAGAGGAAGTGCCCAGGGGGCATGTGTGCCCTGGAAAATGAACCTCCGGTTTCCAGTGCTCACATGTGCCCCAGCCAGCTAGTCTTCCGGTTACTGGCACGCATGTGTGCATGACAATCAGCTGGCCACGTGCATTCTGATGCCGGAAAATGGAAGACCAGCTCGTAGGAAATTGCCGCACATAGGAAACCAGTTGATCATTGTGTGTGTGCCAGAAACCTGGGAGAGGAACGGGCAATGCCACGCATGTGCATGCCAGGCGACATGGCTCCGTGTGCCACTTTGGACATGCATACCATAGGTTCGCCATCATGGTTATAGGAGAAGAGATTAGTTTATGGTAGCAAAATTCAGGAAGAGTGTGGTAGAAGTTTTCCAACTGAAAAATTTCAAAATATTTCTTAGTTGGAAAGCTGCTACCAGACTCCTCTAACAATTGTGTGAATATATTTTATGAGCAAGATTATCAAAAACATGCATGCTATTAGTTTTTGCCTCATATTAGGTGATATGGTGAGCAGAACTGCCATAATTCCAAAAGTATGCTGTCTTTTAAAATAAACAAATGTTTATTGCTTGCAATACCTGTTTTTGTTTATTTTTTTATTTTTATTGCTTTATTTTTCCTTTTAAAAATTCTGGAATAAAATAAATTTTCACCTTCATTCAAAAGTGGGAAGCTGACAGAATTCAAGGCAGAAGCTTCTAGGAAGGAGAAATTAGGAAGGTAAATAACTGAATACTATTACAGGTAGTACTCGAATTACGACCACAATTGAGCCCCATTTTTTGCTGCTAAGTAAGGCATTTGTTAAGTGAATTTGTCTCATCTTACGACCTTTCTTGCCGCAGTTGTTAATTGAATCACTGCAGTTGTTAAATTAGTAACATGGTTGTTAACAGTTAACAGTGGTTAACAGTTGTTAAGAGCCGAGGTGGTGCAGTGGTTAGAGTGCAGTACTGCAGGCCATTTAGCTGACTGTGATCTGCAGTTCAGCAGTTCAAATCTCACCGGCTCAAGGTCGACTCAGCCTTCCATCCTTCCGAGGTGGGTGAAATGAGGACCCAGACTGTGGGGGCAAGTTGCTGACTCAATTTGCTAAAAAATTTGTAAACCGCTTAGAGAGGGCTGAAAGCCCTATGAAGCGGTATATAAGTCTAATTGATAAATAATAAATTAAATGTATCTGTCTTCCGCATTGACTTTGCTTGTCAGAAGGCCACAAAAGGAGATAGCATAATCTTTGGAACACTGCAACCGTCATAAATGTGAGTCAGTTGCCAAGCATCTGAATTTTGATCACATGTCCTTGGAGATGTTGCAATAGTTGTAAGTGTGAAAACGGTCATACGTCACATTTTTCAGTGCCATTTTAACTTCAAGAGGTTGCTAAAGAAACTGTTGTCAGTCAAGGGCTACCTGTATCGGTAATGGAAAAAAAAATCCATGTTGCTCTCATTGTAAATTGAATCTTACCATCTCCTTCAGTCGCTTTCCCATTCTCGGCTGTAGAATTAGTCTTTCACCAAAAGGTGCCTCACTAGATGGCAGTAATACCTTAGTTTCTGAAGAGATTTATTCATGGTCACCTTCCCCCAATTTTCTTGGGTTTATTTAAACACACACACACACACACACAAAACACACAAGTGCTTTCGGTTGTGTGTGAGGCAAGGGTCTTTTTTTAAAAAAAAAAGCAGAAAGAGTTGCTTCTTTTTGAAGATAGCGTTTAAAAACATATAAAGTATAACATCTCCTTTGAGTCAAGGTTGACTTGTGGTGACTTCATAGAGACGTTCATGTAGTTTTCTTGGCAGTGCTATAGAAAGGGATTTGCTCTTGTTTTCTGGCTTGGTTTTTCCAGTCTAAACCAGAGCCTGATGTCTCCCATCTGAGTATTAATCAGGCCTGACCTTGTTAGCTTCCCAGCCCAGACAAGGTTTGCCAGATGCTGCTGTCTGCTGAGTTTTTTTTTAAATGTTATTTCCCAAATATTCTTTTCAAAATCTGGCTATAGAGTTTCATGTGCTGAGATGTGGAAGGATTAATGGCAGCTTAGCAGGGTATCCACATTGTCCTAAGAAGCAATATCCTGAAGGCCTCTGTATCAAGCCAGCTGTTTGGGTTCTCAGTGACAAACATCAGATAGGCTATTTCAGCCAGAAAGCAATTGCTCACCTGTTTTGTCTAGTTCAAATCTCTTCAGTCTGGCAGCTCCAGGTGTGAGACAAAGGTAACTTTTAGAATCCTTAAGCCACCTTCATCAAGGAATGCTGGGAGTTGTGGTGCCCATATATAAAGGAATCCCCCAAGTTGGGGGAAGCTGATCTGATTTCTACCATAGAACTCAGAATTGAGAATGGTGGTAGAGGTAAAGGTTCACCTCGCACATATGTGCTAGTTGTTCCCAACTCTAGGGGGTGGTGCTCATCTCTGTTTCTAAGCCAAAGAGCCAGAGCTGTCCTAAGACGTGGTTATGTGGCTGGCATGACTAAATGCTGAAGGCACACGGAACACTGTTATCTTCCCACCAAAGGTGGTTCCTATTTTTCTACTTGCATTTTTACATGCTTTTGAACTTTGGTTGGCAGAAGCTGGGACAAGTAACGGGAGCTCATTCCGTTATGCGGCGCTAGGGTTTCAAACCGCCGAACTGCCAACCTTTCTGATCGACAAGCTCAGCGTCTTAGCCACTGAGCCACCACGTCCCGAGTGGTGGATAGTGCTTTGCAATGAAAATTTTTTATCCCTCAGAAGACGCATCTACCAGAAATTTGAATGCAGCTTTCAAAAAACAACAACAGCAGAATAAACAGCTTCCATAGGCTGAAGTGGCAAATATTTAATGTGACTTCCCTATACACTTGAGCAGCAAAAGAGACCTGGCTCCCATAAATCTAAATGGAATCGAACCCTACGTACTGTCATTGCTACCACCTGTATGTGTCCTACTATTTCATGCCAAAAGGATGGGTGTGTAAAAAAGATCTGTTACATTAGATTTGTGCAAGACATGCTTGAGTATTGCATACAGTTCAGTCACATGTTGTTGTTAGTTGCAAAGTTGTGTCCAACCCATCGCGACCCCTTGGACAACATTCCTCCAGGCCTTCCTGTCCTTTACCATCCCCCATTTAAGCTCACACCTACTGCTTCGGTGACTCCATCTAGCCATCTCATTCTCTGTCGTCCTGTTCTTTTGCCCTCAATCTTTCCCAGCATTAGGCTCTTCTCCAGTGAGTCCTTCCTTCTCATTAGATGGCCAAATTATTTGAGTTTCATCTTCAGATCTGGCCTTCTAAAAAGCAGTCAGGGTTGATCTCCCCTAGGGCTGACCGGTTTGATCGTCTTGCAGTCCAAGGAACTTGCAAGAGTCTTTTCCAGCACCATAGCTCAAAGGCGCTCAATCTTCTTATGGTCCAAATTTCACAGCCATACATTGCAACTGGGAAAACCATAGCCTTGACTATACACACTTTTGTTGGCAGGGTGATGTCTCTGCTGTTTAGTATGCTGTCTAGATTTGCCACCTTGATTTAGGTAGCATACCAACAGTCAAATGTTGTATGAGAATAATTTATTGGAAGCTTGCTAATAAGACCAATCACATCATTCCAGTCAAAATGCCAAAGATCATGGAATTTGATAGACATAAAATCATATTTTTGTATCAACAAGGCCACACTGAAAGGGAAATCAATAAACAAACTGATATTCAAGATGTGGTATCCAAGAGTGAAAAACAATTATGGTCATTAAAACATTGCTGCAACAAATCTAGTGGCCTAAGCCTTTTGCATAGTTCTCTCTCTGGGTTCCACCACAAAACCGCGCTCGACTAAACCACGCCCAACTAAACCGCGTCGCTGATGTCATCAACAGGGCGACAACAGCGTGGAGACAGAAGCACACTGTAAACCCTAAACCTAAAATTAACCCCTAAACCTAAACCTAACCCCCCTAAACCTAACCCTTAACCTAACCCTAAACCTAATCCTAACCCTTAACCTAACCCTAAACCTAACCCTAACCCTTAACCTAACCCTAAACCTAACCCTAACCCTTAACCTAACCCTAAACCTAACCCTAAACCTAACCCTAAACCTAACCCTTACCTTAAGTTGAATCGGCTTGCTTTCAAAGCGCTATTTAAAGCGCCCTTCTTTCTCCGCGCTGGCTGTTGTCACCCTGTTGATGACGTCAGCGACGCGGTTTAATCAGGCGCGGTTTAGTCGAGCGCGGTTTTGACGGGTCACGCTCTCTCTGTCTCTCTCTCTGTCTCTCTCTCACTGTTTGTGTATGTATGTATTTACACACACACACACACACACACACACACACAGACATACACACAAACAGTGTTCAAATTTGTAAAAACATTTCTGATGTGGGATACAGGTTTTATGGATAGTCCGCAAGTATCATAAAGCGTTTCTAAAGTTTGGATGAGCTATCTTATCTAATAAGGTTGCCTTTCTCTGTGTTATTGGTTACTGCTTTCCAGATAGTTGGCTGAAGGTGCCCCAGTTTAATGACTGAATTTAAAATGTCTAATATTACAAGGTCACAATGTTTGGCAGCAAAAAGAGCCTGGGGCACCTCTACCCCCATGGAAAAGGGTAATGCGTAAGGAAAGGGGGAAAGGTTTTTATTTTAAAAAATGTGGAGAGTAGGATTATTAAGGACCTGCTTTTCTCTACATCCTTTTTTTCTGGCTTCTTTTGTCTCCAGTATGACGAGTAATGTGATTATCACTACACATTGTGAATGGATAGATTGACTAGGAGAAATTCAATAACTATTTTAACATAGAGTAAAATATTGTACAATTACTTGTAACATATGGAGCTGCAAAGCCTGCCTGGCCAGAGATGTTAAAACCCTTCTTGGCAAATTGACTTTCAAGACTTTTGCAGAACAGTGAAAACCTCCAAGAATTATTGAGCAAGGACTGGGAGAAGCAATTAGGGCACGAGTTTGCATTCCTTGGGGAAAATCCCTTTCTTACAAGTTCAACTCCCTTCAAGTTGCTATCTCTCTTTAGTCTCTCAAATGTTGTTGTGTTCAGATTCCATCTAGGTTCTGTGGTCAACGTAATCTGATGCACACAGCAAGGCCATTGATTCCAACTGGATAGCTGCACAATTTTAGAGGGTCTCCTAGGTTATTAAGATAAATGAAGTTGTGGAGTGCCCAGCCAAATTTTCTGTGGCATGGGGAGCTTCCACCAGAGTTTGGCAGCTTGTTTTGAAAAACCTTGGCAGAAGGAGCTTCTTTTTTTGTTTTTTTTACTGTGCAATTCAGACTCTCTGTTGGCAGTCTACAGACTATGCCAGAACATTTTCAGTTGACCTTGGGCAGCATAATCTCTTTTTAAGCCATTTGTAAAAACTCGAGTAGAATAGTTAAAAGTTGCCAAATAACGCTCTCCAGTAGTAAGAAAAGGGGAACTGAGAATAAAAACACAGGCATGCTAGAGTTTTAAGCTCCATTAAAAAAAAAAAAAAAACGAAGCTATCATTAACCGGGTCAGTGAAAGGTGGTTTGGCTTTGCCTCAAAGACATTTCATGCCATGGAAGGAACCAATTCTCCTTGGCAAGGTGAAGAGGTAGTTGATTATCCTTAACTACAAGTAGGTATTTGCCCACCCTCCCTCTGAGCTTTGTCTGGCACCTTGAGTTTCTGCAGATGTTTTTTCATAGCTATTTGGAATTATTAGAGGATGCTTCGGAAGGGAGGCAAAGTAAAACAGTGTGGCCACTTCATTCAGAGAAATCTGTATGAGAATGTGGGACAGGAGCTGTGTTGCTTTGCAAAACACTTTCAAAACTAACCTGCTGGTGTGAAGTCAGGTGGGCTGTTGAGAACATTGTCCTTCCGTCATACAGTAAGGGGAAGCCTAACATTTTCTAAGTAATGAGTTCAACCATTTACAATTGCTTACCATTGAATATTTCCCTCCTAATATTTAACCAGATTTTGTCTTTTTGTGATTGATTATTATTCCATGACTCATGCTCCAAGTTGGTAAGGAAAACCTTGTGGCTTAATTATTCCTATTATTCTTCTTTGAAGATGTTCCAATTTGTCTGAAACCTTCTTAAAGTCTGGTGCTCAGTCGGAGTGGAATTATCTTGTGATCTGAGAACAATATTTCTGTAGCATCTTAAAACTGTGGGGTTCCCCCCACCCGCCATTGCATCCTCATTATAGTATTAACTCATAATCAGCTTGTGATTTAGGTTCTTTTTCTCAACTGCTCTTACCAACACAAAATCTTCTCCTCTATATTTGTACATTTGATTTCTTTTCTGAAGTGATCAATTTTAATTTGTTTGGCCCTTTTCTCTAACCTTTCAAAGTGGTTTTGAATTTTGCTTCTGTTTCATAACAATGAGCATTTGCTTGGTTTTATGTCATTTGCAAATATGAGAAATATTTCTTTTATTCCATTCTCCAAATTATTAATGAAAACCTAGTAAAATGTCAGCTTCTGGGCCAACATATTGCCTTAACACCCTCCTCTAATTTTATGAGAATTTGTTGATGAATTTTCAAATAATTTAGGAAACCATTTATATAGAGACACTCAAGTGTCTTTTTGCCTTTATTTTCCTGTTAATGTTTTGTGAAAACGTATTTTCAACTCCTACTCAAAATTGCTATTTTTTATTCCGGCTATGGGAATGAAAAGAATCCCAAATCAACAATGGCTCCTGTGAATTATTGATGTTGAATTGCCTATGATCTCCCAAAGGCCACAGTTTAGAAAATTTCCTCTTGAAGTTAGGTGACCAGTTCAAAGAAAGCCTGTGACTTCAATTAGGTGGGAAATAAAGTCATATGTATATTTAGGGGTGTCAT
This sequence comes from Thamnophis sirtalis, assembly GCF_051295495.1. NCBI lineage: Eukaryota > Metazoa > Chordata > Lepidosauria > Squamata > Natricidae > Thamnophis > Thamnophis sirtalis. The sequence continues at coordinate 165,673,385 of NW_028261382.1, forward strand.
CTTCCCTATGATTTGTTGTTGTTGTTGTTGTTCAGTCGCTAAGTAATGTCCAACTCTTTGCAACCCCATGGAACATAGCACACCAGGCCCTCCTGTCCTTCACTGTTTCCCAGAATTTGCCCAAATTCATGTTCATTGCATCAATGACACTATCTTACCATATCATCCTCTGCCATCCTCTTCTCCTTTCCTAAATTAGGGTCTTTACCAATGATGGCTTCTCTTCTTTTTCTGCACTTCTGCTTCGGTAGCTGTCCTTCCAAGTAATAGTCAGGATTGATTTCCTTTTGGATTGTTTGATTTGATCTCCTTGCTTCCAAGGGACTCCAACACCATCCCTATGATTTAACAACCATTCGACTGCTAAAACCTTTAGGAATTCAGCAGTTGGATAATCTGAACGGTGCTACAGGCAGGATATTAGACACATGCACATTAGGGAAAATATTAGTCATGCACTTGCAGAGAAGTATCTCAATTTGGAGGCCACAAATTAGATTTAGCCCTTTCAATCATTGACTTGATTGGCAGTTTGATCAAATTAGAACAGAACAGAATAACAGAGTTGGATGGAACCTTGTAGGTTATTTAGTTCAACCCCCTGCCCAAGCAGGAGACTCTACACCATTTCTGACAGATGGTAATCCAGTCTCTTCTTGAAAGCCTCCAGTGATGAAGCTCCCACAACTTCTGAAGGCAAGCTGTTCCATTGGTTGATTGTTCTCACTGTCAGAAAATTTCTCCTTATTTCTAGGTTGAATTTCTCCTGGATCAGTTTCCATCCTTTGAACTTAAATATATAGTTCAAATTGCCTTTAAACTATACATTTGAACTGAATATCTGTACTGCTCTAAATGAAAGAAGAAGAAAAAAAATCTGTGTAAGGTTTACTTTTATCAAACTAGCAAATTCACCAATTTTGGAGGAATGATCTCAGTTTGCACAGCTTCCTTGCTCCAAAGCTTGCAAATCTGCTCTACCTCTCTATGAAGAGGCCAGATTCAGAGTTATGAGCTTAAAAGGAATGGGAAAATCAATTTTACTGATGGAAAGATAAGAGAAGAACATGAACAAAAGACTTATACTTGGCTCATCAAAGGTGATTGACTGTTTTAGAGGAGCAGAAAAACCTAGACAATGAAGCCATCCTTTCTTTAGTATTTCATTTATCAAATTTCTATACAGATGAAAATCTGATGGGATATTCAAGGGTTGATTTAATGTGATACATTTTCTTGTGTAGTGATTACAACATAATCACTACACAAGAAAATGTATCACATTAAATCAACCACCAAAATTAGTAAATACTTATAGAAATAAAATTAACACAATTGCTGAGGACAACCAGAACTAACATACATTTACAATCACCAATCTGCTAAATTACAAAAATTCTCCAGAAGAACTCCATCTTGCCTATCTTCTGAAAGGCAATTAAACATACGGTAAATCTAACCTCTGTGGCAGGGGTGTCAAACCGGCGTCATGATGCATCCAGACCATGGGGCTGGGAATTTGGTTCCACCACAAAACCGCGTTCGACTAAAGGGAGCTCGACAAAACCGCGTAGCTGACGTCATCACAGCGCGACAACAGTGTGGAGAAAAAAGCAGGCTGTAAACGCTAAACCTAAAATTAACCCCTAAACCTAAACCTAACCCCCCTAAACCTAATCCTAAACCTAACCCTAACCCTTAACCTAACCCTAAACCTAACCCTAAACCTAACCCTTAACCTAACCCTAAACCTAACCCTTAACCTAACGCTAAACCTAATCCTAACCCTTAACCTAACCCTAAACCTAACCCTAACCCTTAACCTAACCCTAAACCTAACCCTAACCCTTAACCTAACCCTAAACCTAACCCTAACCCTTAACCTAACCCTTACCTTTTTCTGTTAATGTTTTGTGAAAACGTATTTTCAACTCCTACTCAAAATTGCTATTTTTTATTCCGGCTATGGGAATGAAAAGAATCTCAAATCAACAATGGCTCCTGTGAATTATTGATGTTGAATTGCCTATGATCTCCCAAAGGCCACAGTTTAGAAAATTTCCTCTTGAAGTTAGGTGACCAGTTCAAAGAAAGCCTGTGACTTCAATTAGGTGGGAAATAAAGTCATATGTATATTTAGGGGTGTCATCTTCCCTATGATTTGTTGTTGTTGTTGTTGTTGTTGTTGTTGTTGTTGTTGTTGTTCAGTCGCTAAGTAATGTCCAACTCTTTGCAACCCCATGGAACATAGCACACCAGGCCCTCCTGTCCTTCACTGTTTCCCAGAGTTTGCCCAAATTCATGTTCATTGCATCAATGACACTATCTTACCATATCATCCTCTGCCATCCTCTTCTCCTTTCCTAAATTACCAATGATGGCCTCCCTTCTTTTTCTGGAGGCCGAAGTATCTGCACTTCTGCTTCGGTAGCTGTCCTTCCAAGTAATAGTCAGGATTGATTTCCTTTTGGATTGTTTGATTTGATCTCCTTGCTTCCAAGGGACTCCAACACCTAACCCTAAACCTAACCCTTACCTTAACTTGAATCGGCTTGCTTTCAAAGCGCTATTTAAAGCGCCCTTCTTTCTCCGCGCTCGCTGATGACGTCAGCGACGCGGTTTCATCGGGCGCACTTTAGTCGAGCGCGGTTTTGTCGTGCTACGGGGAATTTGACAGCCCTGCTCTAAGGGAAAACTATTTCAATCAACATGGGCCATATCAGAGAATCACCACTTTCCTGCTTCACTATGCCTTACTTCATGGGAATCAAGACAACCATTGTTCTCTTGGGAGGCAAGTATTGAATGGGCTATTTATGACCATTGAAGGTGGCCCTGGAGGTATCTTCACAGCTAGCCATATGGGCCTTTGTAGGTTAAAACTCACACTTTAAATTGCACCCAAAAACTTACTGGCAATCAAGGCAAACAACTAATCTTGTGGGAAAGGAAGCTAGATAATCTACTCCCCCAAAAGGGAAATGCAATCGTTCTCAACTATAGGGGGATCCAATGATGGCTTACCCTGCCTCCACCTGCTGAAGGCAATCATTCCTCCCCAAATGAACATTAATTGTCTTTCAGATCCAGCCTGTCAGTTCCCTTCCAGATCCGTGCAGGAGCTAGGAGCTAGCTGCCTATAAGTGGCAAAGGACAGGCTAGAAAAAAAAATCTACCAACTTCATGGAGACCAAAAGAAGTCCCAGCGGGATGGAGAGGCATCAACTAGTCAATGCTGTGGCTTCTGCCCATGAGGAGTGAGGGTGGAAAAATCTGAGTGAATTTGTGGGCAAAAAGACCTGTGGATTGCAACTTCCAGAATCCTCCAGTATGGCTAGCTAAAGAATTCTGGGAGGTGACATCCACAGGTCTTAAAGCTGCCAGGTTTAGAGACTCTGCAATAAGGGGAAGAGGATATTGTAATTTTGCTGTCTTTATTTCCATGATGCTAACCCAAACCTGAGGTTCTACCTATACTGGGGCAGATTCACTTTTCATCTTCTTCTTTGTAGGTACTCCTTATGTCATGTGTCAAATTGAGCAAAGCTTTTCCTGTTTGCTGATCTCAGGGCAGTTGTTTACAGCAGGGCACCTGCAGAGCCGAGGTGGCGCAGTGGTTAGAGTGCAGTACTGCAGGCCACTTCAGCTGACTGCTATCTGCAGTTTGGTGGTTCAAATCTCACCGGCTCAAGGTTGACTCAGCCTTCCATCCTTCCGAGGTGGGTGAAATGAGGACCCAGACTGTGGGGGCTATATGCTGACTCTGTAAACCGCTTAGAGAGGGCTGACAGCCCTATGAAGCGGTATATAAGTCTAACTGCTATTGCTATTGATATTGCTATCCTGCCCCAAGCCCTAACATATTGTAGAAGTATCATCCCTACTACTCCATCTTTATAATCAATGGTCAACCAGCGAACTCACCTGAATTGAGACCATGGATGAGGCAAAGTCAGTTTCTAATTATCTAATACATTTGGTTGTTAGACTTGACAACATTGAAGAAGGATACCCAGAACATCAAAATAGACCTGAAAAGCAGTAGGAGGTGAGTGAAAACCAGTTCTGAACTAGAGAAAGATTACATTTTCATTAGCTGTTTCAGCTAGCATTACAGGAATGTTGTCGAATTAAAGATGAGAGTGGGGATGTTGTCGAAGTAAAGTTGAGAGTGGGAAGCCAAAGACTTCAGCCTTCATCCCATTTAGGCAAGCTCCATATTTGCAGAGGACAAACTAGAACAGCCACCCATCCATCAACTGATACAAAAGCTGTGTTTTTGCATAAATTGCCCAGTTATTTTAATTACATTTCCTCATTTTTGAATGTAGATGAGCCAAAATATAATGCATTTCTCACAAGATAAGAACTTCCCCGGGCTGTATCTGGTAATGATCTCATATAGCTAACACAAGGAGCTCTCATAGGAGATTTCAAAATAAAGAGTGTGAACACTCCTAACACTCCAGGGAAGAATGGGCAATCCTCCAAACCAGGGGTCTCCAAACTTGGCAACTTTAAGACTTATGGACTTCAACTTTCAAATTCCATAGCCAGCCATACTGTTGAAGTCTACAAGTCTTAAAATTGCCAGGTTTGGATCCCTGCTCCAAACCATCTCTCTAACGTCCCAAAGGTGCTTTTTCTCCACAGAGATCTCTCTAAAGCTTGAGGTGTGGTGCCAAAGTAGTTCCAAATTGCCTTCAGGTTTCACCAGGACCCAGACTGTGGGGGCGATATGCTGACTCTGTAAACTCCTTAGAGAGGGCTGAAAGCTCTATGAAGCGGTATATAAGTCTAACTGCTATTGCTATTGCTATTCACCAGGCCAAAATGACAAGTATTAAACACATGGGGAGATATTAATAGTAACTGTATTTAATTAATTAAACAAATCAAAATTAAATCCAATCAAATCATTAAACTTTCCTGACATTGCTAGCAATTGAGTTTGACATGAAGGAGACTTGATTTATTCACCCTAATGCAGTATTCAAAGGTCAAATACAGCCTTCAGATGGAAAATGATTGTACACTACTGTTTTAAAATCAGTATCTGACAGTGTTTTCATTTTATGTGTAAATTATGATAAGAATCCAGGAGGTGAACAATTTTTGTGGTTTGCTTAGCAGTCTGATGAGATCTTTCATCAGACTACACAAAAAATCAAAACTCTAAATAATTCAGCTCAATTCAGTTTTAACTTAAATTCAAATGCACTTTTAAATCACTTAAAGTGTAATTTCTTCAGAAGTAAGTGGAGTAAACTGGTAGATTAGCATTGGAAATATTATTTTAACATATTCATTGGAGAAAGAAAAGCGTACCTTTTGTAATAAAGATAAGCCAAGCCATATAGCTAAGGCAACATGAAGCTTAATAGGGAAGAAAAATCAGGAAATATAACAGCTGCTTGCCTTATCAGCTAGACGTCACACCCTTCCTTGTCCATAATTGTATACAACTGTATTCTTGTGTATGTAATTAAATGCTTTTGTGAAGTACTTTGAATGCTGGGTAATATTAAAGGCACCATTAAGACACAATATGCAGTAAACAATGTTTAAAGCAAATGTAGCTGAAGTTGCTAACATTTGAATAATATCCACCACCAAAAAGTCTTTGTCTTTCCATGAGGTTTTACCTTTTTGCCTGGAGAAAAGCAAACTGTATACTAAATAATATGTACTGTACAGGGGTGGGTTTCTCGCCCCGTTCCAAACGGTTCGGTTGGAACGGGGCCGGCGGTGTCCTCGTGCACGCGTGCAGTGCACGCATGCGTACTAGCATCTGTGCGATGCTCCAGCTGCTCCTGGAGGATCACGCAGGCGCTGTATGCGTCCTGCGCATGCGTGGAAGCGCAGAACTCATCAAAACCGGGTAAGGAGCGCGGGCGGGCGGGCGGGCCCTTCGCCGTTCCCGGAAGTTGCTTACTTCCGGGTTCGCCGACCAACCGGTTCGCGGGGACCGCCGCGAACCGGTTGAAACCCACCCCTGGTACTGTACAATGTGCACTGTATATTGGATAATACCTGCTGATATTAAACATGCTATACTATTTAAACAAGCAGGAAACCATGAAATGTACCATAGCAAAATATCAAAATCATACAATATGGGAGACAACGAGCAATCTCGGGTGTGGAATTGTTTTAGTACTTTAAAAGACATTTGAAATTGCCTTATTTATGAAGATTAGTGTACAAGGACAAGCCACCGAGGACAAGGTCACCTTGTGGACTTCTGGGCAACAGGTCAAGACTTGAGAGAGGCAACACTGATAAGATCCTGGTGACAGTTTCTTGGATACAAGCAGCTTGTTTCCAAGCGGAGCGTTTTCAAGCTTTTAAAGGAACAACAAAAGTCTGTTTGCTCGAATCTCTCCCAATCACAGCTCATTATGACCAGCCAGAAAACTGGGCTTGGTTGAGCTCCTGTCTCATTCTGTTTCTTTCTCTCCACGTTGGCCCAGCCAAACTGAAGGACGTTTGACATGCAATCTCAAGAATACTTTCCTCCTTTAGCCACATTTCCTCCTCCACCTCCCTACTTGTCCCCCACTCCCCCAGTGATATTTTCCAGCACTTGCACTCCCAAAACTCAACTGTTTGTTAGGCTGTGGTAGATGACAGTGAGTTGTAAACTGTGATTGAAGCAGACAGACATGGTGATCCCTGCGACTCCTGGCACCAGAACAGTTCATAATAAATTTTAGCTTATTTAGCATCATGCTCAGTTTCAGTTGCATAGGTTTTTTTTTGCTCTAGAGTGTGTTTGTTTTCCCTACAATGTGAACACTTTAAAGCAGTGTTTCTCAACCTTGGCTACTTGAAGATGTCTGGACTTCAACTCCCAGAATTCCCCAGCCAGCGAATGCTGGCTGGGGAATTCTGGGAGTTGAAGTCCAGACATCTTCAAGTGGCCAAGGTTGAGAAACACTGCTTTAAACTATAGAAACCTTATGCATGTTTTGAGCATTCATCTCGAACATTTCTCAACTAGATGTTGATTTCTCTCCATGGACTTCTTCAAACATGGTTGGGGAAGAGAAGCTGGCAAGGAACAGCTTTCCCATTCTTAGGTTGTCGATAAAATTTGTGCCACTTTGCCTTTGAAAGACATGTCCTATTCTTGTCTCACTGTTATCGTTCTAAGATGTAGTAACATGCAATACTAATGTGCAAGACAATGTTCTCCTTGTTCTGTAAGGATTTATAGCAGATGTGTTTCTGTGAAGGTAATATCTACTTACCAGAAGTTGGTATATAGGGAAAATCTTTGGTGATACAGAATAAAGTATTTCATCAAACAAAAGCAGTTTTTGAAATGATTGGAAAGGGATGTGAACTTTCAGGACAGATAACTTTTTCTTTTCTTCTTATAGTATTTTATTGGTAGGTTCTTTGGTAAATTGTTCATTTGGCTTCTTTAATAATTATTTATTAGAAGCCACACCAGAAGCAATTACTTTTTTCCCTGTTTTGTCCAATGATCCAATGCAGTTCGCTTTTTGTTATTGATCCTCTGTTCTTGCATTTCTATTCATGCTTGAAGTAGAAAAATTCTATTTGTGCAATGCTGGTTAGTCATCCCTCTCCAAGACATGGGTGAAAGAATTATAAATGTTGCTCAACTGAAAATGCTAGCAGCTCTAACTAGCCAGGCTGATGGTTGAGATAATGAAGGATTTTTTCCAGCAATACCTGGAGGACAGTGAGTGCTTTACCTCTGCTGTTTTCCAGATAGCCATTTCTCTTCACACAAAGAGAAAAAGACAGCTTAATCAGAGAAAACCGGGAGAAATGTTCATAAAAATGAAATCATTTTCTTTAGAAAATCTAAATAGTAGTATGAAATATTTCTGCATTTTTCTAGAATCACCTTCCTATTGTGGAGATCCTTGAAATCAATTGGTAATCTTATTACACAATAACACACACATCAGGGACTATATAAATACCACACACAGAATAGCCCCCAAAATATACTCTGCTAAGGAGAATGGGCTCCAGCAAGAGTCTGAAATTTCGAAAGAAAAAAACAAACTCTGGTCCTGGTGATCAACCCCAATTGCTAACACTGGGAGTTTTTAAGAAGATGTTGGACAACCATTTGTCTGAAGTGGTGTAGGTGTAATGGCTCCTCTCCTAACTTGAGAAAGTAAAGACTCTTGAAATGGATTATTTCAAAAGGAACCTTTAATCAGTCAGGATGGAAACCATTAGAGGCAAAGCAGCATCTGAAATCCTTGCAAATGGGATTAAGCTGATAATGACCCCTCCTTTTTGTCCGAATGCAGATTCTGACCAATACACAAGTGTGAAGATGTTTCCTTAACTCTTCTGCCCTGAGAGTCAATAAAACACACGTTCCCATGGCTATCTCTCGTTAGACATTAAAATAAGATATCCCACATGGCTATCATAAACATTCCCTCCAGAGATGCTGGGACCTTCAGTCTTCAGGTAACAGGAAACCAGTTGTAAAGTTGTAAAACTCAGTTGTTACAGGTACAACTAGTGATTTAACTCCGAGGCCCCCCTCCTCTCAATTGAATGGCAGTATCACTTTTAGGGATCTGACAGTAGGGTTTCCTGCCTAGGCAAGGAGTTGGACTAGAAGACCTCCAAGGTCCTTTCAACTATTCTATTCTATTCTATTCTATTCTATTCTATTCTATTCTATTCTATTCTATTCTATTCTATTCTATCTAGTAAAGGTAGTCCTCGACTTGCCAAACATTCATTTAGTGACTGTTCAAAGTTACAACAGAAAAAAGTGACATGATTGAGGGCCGCATCAGGGTTGTGTTTGACCTTGGGAGGCTGGGGGTGGGGGGCATGGCTAGGGTGGGCATGGCCAGTACAATATCTGTTTTTGGCTGCAATGGCCTCCTGCAGCCCTCTGCCAGCGAAAACATGCATGGACCACTGAGCTCCATTTTCAACCATGATGGCCTCCTGCCTAACCCTAACCCTATGCCAGCAAAAACAGAGCTTGGGGAGGGGGCGTGACTCTCCTGAGCTCCGTTTTCACTGGAGCAGGAGGCCATCATGGTTGAAAACAGAACTCAGGAGAGACACATATGGCCCTCCTGCCCTCCATTTTTGCTGGCAGAGGTACCGCAGGTTGGTCCTTCACTGTTTCCAGGAGAACCCTGCGGACCAGATCTAAGCACCCCGTGGGCCAAATTTGACCCGTGGGCCTTGAGTTTGACACCCCTGCACTAGACCATAATGGTTCTAGTAGAAGAGCAATATGCTACCAAACACTATACTCTAACAGGGATCAGAAGGCATACTAAACACGTGAAATAATACGGATGATGTTTGAAAGGGAGCTTCCAAAAGCAAATTCCTTTCCTTAAAAAAAGGCACATTCCATTTCTGATTTATCCACAAGCTACTTTGATGCATCCATTAGCACTGCTATCACCTGACCTCATCTACTTGCCAGCACCTGTTTTAAACCTTTTGACGAAAGAGGAGTGTCGCAGATGGCCTCCTGTCTACATGGAAGCTGAAAATGATATTTTGGCTGAGTTCACACCGCTTCTGGACTGGGAAAATAATGCATGGTGAAAGAATATGTCAACCTTCCTGATGGGAACTTGAAAATGCATATGTAGTAGAAGGTTCAGCCCAGGAGCAGCATTTCCAATAAAACAATGTCAAGACCAACTGCTATCCCATTGTTATTCACCTGACCCTTCTTTACAGATATTTCCTTTTTTTACAAAGGAAAAATCTTTTAGCCCAAATGGCTGAGAGTTACAGCATAGAAAAGAGATTTTAAAGTCAAATAAAATGGGTTCTGGGGTACCCCACCAGTCCTCAAAATGGATGTCCAGGCCAATTGATAAAGGAAGTAGGTTTTAATAGGTATGATTCTGCAGCCATAAAGCTCTAGATGAGGTTATGTGAACTTCTAACAAAGAGGCTTGCTACCTGGGCAGGTGTGCCTGGGAGAAGGTGATCTGGTATGAGATTTAAATAATTAAAGGTCAATGCCAGCAGTTTGTATTCAGCCCTGAAATAAATTGCTAGCCTGGCCAGTTCTTTGATGAGATATGCTAATTTTTGCATGTCCCATATGAGAGCCTTAGAGTTGTAGCTGGAATGAATTGACCTTTCCATGCTTCTTCCTGACCAAACCATACAAAAAAAAAGGCATTACAATAATTTCAATTCCTTGTTACCCGGAGCTTAATACACAACTTTGTTTGAGGAATAGTTGCAATTCACTTTGTCATGTTTTCTGTTGGGAATGCCATGTGGTTACAACTTATGTGCCACCACACAGGGCAGATAAACAAAAACAACAATTTATTATTAGTCTTAGACCAGTGACCAGAACAATTAAAAACACTCAGTATATATACATTTAAAGTGTCTAGTATAAAATAATAAATAACAACTAAAATCTATAATAAAATCCAGTGTCAAATATACATGGTCTGATTCAGTGGTCGGTTTCAATTTATTTTACTACCAGCTTGGTGGCGCGCAATGCTTCTGCGCATGCACAAAAGTGTCTGGGCGGGTGGGCGGAGCCTCCTGCTGTTGCCACTAACAGTTCGCCCAATCCGGCGATTGCAAGTCTGGTCTGACTATAAGATAGTTGCAATCCCTAAAGTGTGTGGCCCATTGTAGGTTCAATGCTAAAAGAGAAGGGACTATGTAGTGCAAAAGATTTTCCACAATTGTTATATAACATCGCTCTGCTGGAGAAGACACATGTTTGCAACGAATCCCCAGTGCTGCTATGCAGAATCTGGCCACCTCCGCTGTAGTTATGGACTGTTCATCCCTAAGCAGCCACTGGAGGTAGGTAGTGTCAGAACGGCGAGGATACCTAGCAATTATTGGCAGAATGTTTTTTTTCCTAATTTCCATATAAAGGAACATCTAAGGAGCATGCTCACCTCTCTTGAGCTGCAGGGACATTGTCAGCACTCCTTCATTGGATAATCAGGAAAGAAAACCACAAGACTCCATTGATAGAAATCAAGTGTACTTTTACTAATGATAAATGAACAGAAGCGTAGCAAAGCGAAGACTGATTATTTAGGCGTGAAAGCAAATGATATATAGAATAACCCATTCCCCACCCCTTGGCATCCCAGTCACAGTCCAATCATAATTCTCCCAAGTGTCAGGTGCGAAAGGCATCACCAAGATGGAATGTCGATGCCGTTGGCCTTGGCGGGAAACCTCCTCCGCATGCGCAGTAAGACAGGCAGCAGAACTCCAGAATCTTCCTCCAGCACAATTAGTAGTCCCCTCCCAAATACCATGCCCCCCTCCCCGTTTCAATGGCAGCCGAAGCAGCAGCAAAGCAGAGCCTTTTAGTGAATAGTAACACAGGACAGATCATTCAAAGCAGATGTGGGCATCTCATAGGCCTCATGCCTGCTCCTTAATTGATTGTTTCCCAGTTCCTGAACTCTTTTCTTCTTGGAACGCCTGAAAAAAATATTAGCTTTAGTAGTTGTCAAGGTACAAGAAAATAAAGGGGAGGGGATAGAATTAATACAGGTAGTCCTCAACTAATGACCACAACTGAGCCCAAAGTTTATGTTGCTAAGGGAGAGAGTTGTTAAGTGATTTTTCCCCATTTTACAACCTTTCTTGCCACAGTTATTAAGTGAATCAACATAATTGTTAAGTTAGTAACACAGTTGTTAAGTTAGTAACACAGTTGTTAAGTTAGTAACACAGTTGTTAAGTGAATCTGGCTTCCCCATTGACTTTGCCCGTCAGAAGGTCGCAAACAGGGATCACGTGATTCTGGGACACTGCAGGCATCACAAGTCAACTCCTAAGCACCTGAATTTTGATCACATGACCATGGGGATACTGCAATGGTCATAAGTGTGAAAAATGGTCACAAGTCACTTTTTAAAGAGCTGTTGTATCTTCAAATGGTCAAAGATACATTTTAAGCCGAGGACTACCTGTACCAGCAGCATATACAGAAGTATAGCCTTTATTGTCATTGTACCAGAGGTGGACCGATTCGGCCAAGTAGGTAGTAACTCGGCCTTCCACGCCCCCGAACCGGTTCTTGCATGCGCAGAAGCATTTTTTAGTACAAGCCGAGGTGGCGCAGTGGTTAAATGCAGCACTGCAGGCTACTTCAGCTGACTGCAGTTCTGCAGTTCGGCTGTTCAAATCTCACCGGCTCAGGGTTGACTCAGCCTTCCATCCTTCCGAGGTGGGTAAATGAGGACCCGGATTCTTGTTGGGAGCAATGTGCTGACTCTGTAAACCGCTTAGAGAGGGCTGAAAGCCCTATGAAGCGATATATAAGTATAACTGCTATTGCTATTGCTACTGTGCATGTGTGCGTAGTGTGCATCAAACACACACATGCATGAAGCACGCATGCAGCACATCCCTGAGCAAACTGGCAGTAGCAGCAGCCGGAACTGCATTGTACATCATGTATACAACGAAATTGGTTATATACATGTGCATAAGAGAGACCAGCAGAGCCCGGAAGGGTGGAGTTAAAGGAGGAATTAGCTTTGAGTCTCTACATAACCACAAGAGGACTAAATCCAATCCCCTCTTGAATGTTGTTAAACCTTATCTATCTTACTCAGGTGCAAACCTTTTGTCTAAGAAGATTCCAGGACATAGGCTTTAGCAATGAATTAGTAATTTGGAACTTCTGCGCGTGACTCTGTTTTTTCATGCCTGACAAGGTCTGGGTGGATGAGGACATCAAAAGCTAAAAGAGCAGTTATAACAGTGTGACTGAATCCCCGTCTCTTCTGGAATCATATTCCCATCTCATGCACGTACCAAAGGGATGGAGCTTTGATCTCATTTCCACAGCCATCGTCTTCATCTTTTTTACCCCGACCTCCCAAATCCTGCTAATGAATACCATTCCATCCTGTTCTTTTTACTCATTTTGCAGTGCTAGCTAGTGGAATAAAGAAGAGAGAGTGTAATGTTAATTGGCCATTTTGGGGTGGGAAAAAAGAAGAGAAGGCCGCCCACTTTTTTTAAGTTTCCCAATATTAGCTTGTGGGATGGGGAGAGTTGAAAATCTCACGGAAGGAAGCATTGCAAGAAACCTTGGCTAGGCCTCATAATTAGTCACAAGAGTATTGACATTGCTGTAGGAATATCTTTTATAGATTTAACAGTAAGTAGACGTCTGTTTAGTATTTCCATCAGTATATTTTCCACTCCACACCAGATGTCCCATTTCAACACGATATGGGGGCCTTTGCACATTTCCAGTGCTCAGCTGATCCATATGGAACTTGGAGACAGAAGCACATGAAAAAGGGAGTATATTTTGTTACCACCCAATTGCAAAATATGGGATGGGCTTCAGCAAAAAGTGAATAAATGAAAGAGGCATATGCATTTGCAGTGATGATATTACCTAATTTGGTAATAAAACATCTGCAATAAAACCACTCAGTGAGCACCAAGGAGTTCACATTTATATTGCCTGTGTTGGGTGGAGAACATATATTCAAAATCTTTTCTCTAAGATTGAGTATGTAAGATTCGGGATGGGGAGGAGGGGCAGGGGAGAGAAACAGAAAATCCATAGTGTAGCAGTATTAACTTTTAGGAAGTTGTAACCCTCAACCCAGTGGTGAAATTCAATTTTTTTTAATATACTTTTTTATTTTTCATTTTCATAACATATAATCACATGTATACTATTACATAGCCAATATCCTATTGTATTAAGTAGTAATTACATCAGTTCCTCTTGTCATCAATGCCCAGAAAGATAAAAACCCATTATTAGCTCTTCTGCTCTCCATACACCTCTTTCTTCTGCCTCTCTCCTACCTCCTTTCTTCCCTCCATCATCCTTTTCTACTCTACTTCCCCTTCCTTTCTCCTTCTCCTCTCTCTTCATTGCACTCCTCCTTATCCTCCTCATCTTCCACCCTTACCCTCTCTCCTATCCCTCTCTTCCTATCTTTCTTCTCTCCTCTGCTTCCCACTCTTCCTCTCATTCACTTGGTGTATTTCAGCTTCTGAGCAAACTCCATTCTATGTTGATGGTATTTATGCTTCCATATCAATATACTTAACATATCTTAGTTTTAAAGAAAAAATAAGAGAAGACAGTATACATGTGCAATCATATTACTTTAAAATCGAACACCCCTTGTCAAGCCTAATATACATGGCTTGGTGGGTGTGGCAAGGGAGGGATACTGCAAAATCTCCATTCCCATCCAACTCCAGGGGAAGGATATTGCAAAATCTCCATTCCTAACCCACTCTGGCCCAACTAGAGGTGGTATTTGCCAGTTCTCCAAACTACTCAAAATTTCCGCTCCTGGTTCTCCAGTACCTGTCAGAACCTGATGAATTTCACCCCTGCCTCAACCTACTGAGAACCTGTATATGCAAATCTGTGGAAGAAGAAAATTGACCAATCCTGTTTGGGAAAAGTAAACTGGTTCAAAGCAAGCCAAACTTTTTTTCCCCAATTACTAATCTTCAGCATTTCAGTTTATTATCTGTGAGACTCATCAGCTGTTAAGAGTCTGGTCATAACTTGAGACTTCCATTCAGAATCTCCATATATTCATTTTGGATTTTATATAAAACTGAAATAGGCTTGGGCACCATCAGCGTGAAGGTATGAGTCTCCTTTTGGACAAGTCCTGATTTATGACCTCTCCTTCTCTATAAAATCTGAAGTACTCCAGTTTCAATGCTCTAAGAACCACATAATATCCAGACTACTATATATAAAAGCAATTAATGGAATTTCCTCACAGTACCTTGAAGTTGTATGTATATGTGAGGGGAAGAAACAGTTCAAGAGGGCTGTGATCTTTCTGGGTTTCCTGAGTACACATAATTAGTTGCAGAAAGACAAGGAACGGTGGATTTAAGCTGGACTCATAACAGATTAAATGAACCTGGCCTGATTTAGCAGAACTCTTGAATTCTTATTACCTTGGTCTGATGCTGTTTGGTTCTCACCCTATTTTGGTTTGGAGAAAATTTTATAGAACGAACTCATTAGCATTTTCCTAATTTAAAGGGTTACGGTAAAGGTAAAGGATCCCCTCGCACATATGTGCTAGTCATTCCTACTCTAGAGGGTGGTCCTTATCTCTGTTTCAAAGCCAAAGATCCATGCTGTCCGAAGACGTCTCCATAGTCATGTGGTGAGCATGACTAAATGCTGAAGGTGCACGGAACCCTCCCACCAAAGGTGGTTCCTAGTTTTCTACTTGCATTTTTTACGTGCTTTCAAACTGCTAGGTTGTCAGAAGCTGGGACAAGTAATGGGAGCTCACTCTGTTACATGGTGCTAGGGATTCGAACCGCCAAACTGCCGACCTTTCTGATCGACAAGCTCAACGTCTTAGCCACTGTAATTTTAAAAAGTTGTAGTTATTAATAGGGATCCATTTCCATATGCAGGTAGTCCTCAAACGTATGACCAAATTGAGCCCAACATTTCTGTGGTTAAGTGAGTTAGTTAGAATGATTTTTGTCCCATTTTATGACTTTTCTTGTCACAGTTGTTAAGTGAATCACTACCGTTGTTAAGTTAGTAGCATGATTGTTAAGTCAACCTGGCTTGTCCATTGACTGTGCTTCTCAGAAGATCACAAAAGGGGATCACCTGACCCCAGGACACTGCAACCATCATAAATATGAGCCAGTTGCCAAGAGTCTGAATTTTGATCATATGACATGAAGATACTCACTGGTCGTAATCATGAACGACAGTAATAAGTCACTTCTTTCAATGCAGTTGTAATTTCAAAGAGCCGAGGTGGTGCAGTGGTTAGAGTGCAACACTGTAGGCTACTTCAGCTGACTGCTAGCTGCAGTTCAGCAATTCAAATCTCACCAGGATCAAGGTTGACTCAGCCTTCTATCCTTCCGAGGTTGGTAAAATGAGGACCCAGATTGTTGGGGGCAATATGCTGACTCTGTAAACCGCTTAGAGAGGGCTGTAAAAGCACCATGAAGCGGTATATACTGTATATCTAAATGCTATTGCTATTGTTTGAATAGCAATAGCACTTAGACTTATTTACCACTTCATAGTGCTTTTACAGCCCTCTCTAACAGTCACTAAATGAATGGTTGTAGGTCAAGGACTAACTGTAATCATTATTTACTTACTGATACCCAACTCCAAAAATCACTCTGCATGGGTTATGACATAACACAGATTCTTTTCTCTTAGAGTGATAAGTTCAGACGTGGTATACTTTATTTCTTTTTAATCCCCCCTCCCCCTTTACAACCCCCCCTCCCTTTGAATGTTTGGAGGGAGTTCAGAGAAATGACAAAGAACCATCAAGAGTTTTTGGAGTATTTGCTTGTGAAGAGTGATTTAAGGAGCTACAAATGTTCTGGCTCTTCTCCAACTGAGTACCTTGAAAAAAAATATGTGTAAATAAACTTCAAGAAATGAATTCAAATGAGAAAAATGACTGTGAAAGACATGCTCCCACATAAAAAGCCAAAAATGGGGGCTATTCATATTCCAGTTACAAATCTGGGAGAGTTCTCTGATCAGGAGCAAGGTTACAAATCACAAGGAGACAAGAATAATAATAATAAAAAAATCATATTGGTAGCTCAGCAAGCTTTCAGAGTACTCACATTCTTCTTTAACTCCAATTAAGAATGTGCAGAACGAGACCTGCCTAATTTATTCTTATAGTTTCCAATATCCATGCCCTTCATTTAAAATGGAACAGACTCATGTCAAACACACATGAAAAATACTAAGAACAATCCATCCATTTTTACTTCAAACTTAGACTATCTCAAGATGCCACCCCAAATCAGGGGCCAATGGGAATTTTCCTTCTTTTCTACATACCTGGGGATGTATCAGGACAGCAGATGGCCTTCCATTACCACACCATTAAGAATAATCTATTGTGGCACTTTCCTATATCGACCAACAAGCAATCATTTAGGAATGTTGCTGTTGTTAGTTGGGAAGTCATGTCCAACCCATCGCAACGCCATGGACAATGTTGTTCCAGGCCTTCCAGTCCTGTACCATCACCCAGAATCCATTTAAGGTCATGCTGACTGCTTCAGTGACTCCATCCAGCCACCTCATTCTCTGTCGTCCCCTTCTTCTTTTGCCCTCAATCTTTCCCAGCATTAGGCTCTTCTCCAGTGAGTCCTTCCTTCTCATTAGGTGGCCAAAGTATTTAAATTTCATCTTCAGGATCTGGCCTTCTAAAGAGCAGTCAGGGTTGATCTCCTCTAGGACTGACTTGTTTGATTGTCTTGCAATCCAAGGGACTCTCCAGCACCATAGTTCAAAGACCTCAATTCTTTGGTGCTCAGCCTTTCTTATGGTCCAACTTTTACAACTGCAACTGGGAAAACCATTTAGGAATAAATGGAGCAAACAATGAAGGTTTATTTCCACTTTCCATCCTATTACCTACTCTGAAGAATTGGTGCAAATTATCGGTATGACTTTTTTTCCCTACCTACATATTTAAAATAGAAAGGAGATTGTGCAGTAGATTGACATAGAATAATCTGCTCTATTCTTCATTCTGTTCTCCCTGTCTTGGCACCGGTTCCTCATTTTTCTTTCTCTTGCCTTGGCCATGTTGGTGCTATGTGGTGGAATGAAAAATAACCCAGCCATTCCTATCACTCATATTGACAGCAAATTGAAGGTAGCAGACACTGTTTAAAATTGTCTCAAAAATGACAACTGCCTGACTGGCAAGGAGCCACCCAATGCATGCTACGCCTTTCAATGTAGGTGTTTATCTGAAACTTGGAATGGAGTTAGAATCAGGTTTCATAAACAATTCCTCCAGCTACTTTTAGTAATTAAGGGAAAAGATGGAAACATACCCAATTTAAAACAAACTGGTTACATTAACTCTTGGTTACTATCCTTCTCATGCAGAATATACAAATCCAGAGAATTCTTTGTCTCATAGAAGAATGGAGTTGTTTAGCAAATGGGGAACTTGGACCTTAGTAAATGTATGTGTTGGATACATGCCAATTATCCCTAGGATAGTGGTGCTTTAAAGGCAGTCATCCACCCAATAAAGATAATATGAGCAGCCTGGTTTTTTTTTTTTAGTAACGGAGAACAAGTCTGACACATGAGCTTGGTCTGCAGACTGTCTTTCTGCTTCCTGAATCACCAGCAGGTTATCCTCATCAACTGTCAGGATTTCCACCTGAAGGGAGTATGGCTGCATGGCCATCACAAGCGCAAGCATAACCACCCTCTTGGGCCAGCTAGATGATTGTAAGTACAGGGCAGGCACAGGGTATGCTGGGAAATGTAGCCAGGCACAATAAATCAGGAAACAAGATGGTTCAAATGACTACTGGTTTATTGCATGCTAAGACTCTACAACAGGGGTAGTCAACCTTTTTATGCCTACTGCCCACTTTTATATCTCTGTTAGTAGTAAAATTTTCTAACCGCCTACTGGTTCCACAGTAATGGTGATTTATAAAGTAGGGAAGTAAATTTACTTTATAAAATTTATAAAGCAGAGTTACAGCAAACCCCTATTGGCCACCATGAAAGCTGGAACGCCCACTAGTGGGCGGTAGGGACCAGGTTGACTACCGCTGCTCTACAAGAATCTGACCCACTAATGGTCAAAGCAAATTGGTGGCAAATAAGGATCAACAGAATTCAAGGAGAGTTGGCTGAACTTAAATCTCTTGTGGAGATGAAGGGACTCAAGAGTTATGACACACTTGACCCAGAGGTGGGTTGGCAAATCAGTAGTAGCGGTGAAAGGAGGCTCCACCCGCCCGCCCAGATGCTTCTGCACATGTGTAGAAGTGTTGAGCATGCTCAAGAGCGTGCCCAAACCGGTAGTAAAAAAATTGGCAATCCACCTCTGACTTGACCCCTCCCTTGATCTCAGCCTGGTCATCTCCTAATTATTTCCATCGCTTGCCATGTCACTGCAGGTCTTATTTAGGAGACATTGTGCTAACTGTCCTAGGATGCCCTAAGTGTGGAAGAAAATGAAGGTTAGGCAGGCACATGTTTGTGAGACAAGAGTATGACAGGAGTGGAGAATGTGCTAGTGCACAGTTTGAGAATCACAATTTAATTATTGAGGATCAGAAATCTACCAACTTTTGTAAAAAAAAAAAACTTTCATGATTAAGCTTTCCAACTCTTACTAGTGTGATGCCAATGAAAAAGAAACATTTTCAGAAGTAGTACAAAAGTTGGTAGGAAATTATTCTGTTAGCAAAAGTTGATTTAAAACAAACAAGGGAGCCTTTGAAATGAAACAAATGTATTTTCAGAAACAAATAAACAAACAAAAACAAGTCAAGAAAGAATAGACAAGGAGGGCCTGAAGATGTTTTAAATAATTCAATTCACATATTGAATACCGAAGAGAATAAGAATTACCTTTTAACAATAAAAATATTGAGTGATCACAGAAAGATAAGGGTATTTTTAATTTTCTGTTTCCACATTTCAGATTTTGTACACACCAACAATCCACTTTGAACAGAGGAATTTTGGCAGACTGGGCAATAACAAATTTCTGTCATTTAACTGTCAGTTACTTTTTGGACTTGGTTCCAAATTATTTTTCTTAGTTGGGCTCAGGGAAATCTGCTGCCATGAGGCCACACATGGATCCAGCCATAATTACTCTTAGTCTTGAGTGATCTGTCCCTTTGGGCTTTGAGGGTCAGAAGTCCAGTTGATATGCCTAGCCCAACCCCACCCTTTTCTCTGAGTCTGATTAGACTTCGTTTCTCAATCAAGGAGTTCAAAAATTGGACCGATCATTCTTTTGCTGGAGCAGTTCTCATATTCATCAACTATATATAATTTATACATGGGTATTTAAGCATATGCCTCTTCTTCATCCATTTATTTTATTCTAGGATGTGTTGGTGTATACAGGATACCAAAAATGCCACACCAAACATATCAAAGTAATTAAAGAGTTAGAATGTTTTAAAAGTCAGATCCAAAATGTTTATGATTTCAGATTATTAGTACCTTTTGTTTTTGTCCCCACATCTAAAACAGGGGTGTCAAACTCAATTTCATTGAGGACCGCAACAGGGTTGTGTTCCACCTTGGAGGGATGGGGGCATGGCATGCGTAGGGGGTGTGGCCATGATGGCCGTGGCATGGGACGTGTGGGGAGCACTTGCGGTGGCCAAGTGCTAAGTCAGGACTTCCCTGAGGCCCTCCCTTACTCTCATTATACAGGAAATACTCAAGTTACAAATGTAATAGATCCTGCCAATTACATTTGTAACCAGACGATTTGTTTGATTGAATCCTGTTCAATGAACGTGATCACTCCCTGCTTCCCCAATACATTTGTTAATTGAATGCACATGAGGTATCCCAGAATGGGGAAGAGCATGCAGGGCCTAGTGCTGGAGCAGGCCATCCAAGGCCTCCCCCAATCCACTACCTCATGCTCCCATTCAGTGGTGGGTTTCAAAAATTCTTCGAACCTACTCTGTGGGTGTGGCCTCCTTTGTGGGAGTGGCTTGCCGCCCATGTGACCGGATGGGAGTGGCTTGCCGCCCATGTGACCGGATATGAAGATGCCAACGACACTTGTCAGAACCACCTTAAATTACCTCACACACAGCACTGGCATGCATAAGAATATGATGTAAACTTGTTTTTTAAAAGGCATCTTTGGTTTGCGTTAAAACAACTTCAACACACGCAATGTTCTGATTGCACCACAAACGCAGCAGTCATCCTTACCTTTCACAGAGGCACTGAGTTTTATAAACATGAGCATGATAGTGTAGAATAATCATATCCAAGGACCAGTGGTGGGTTTCAAAAAAGTTTGGAAGCTCTTCTGTAGGTGTAGCCTGCTTTCCGGGTCCACTGGTGGAACCTCTTCTAACCGGTTCAGTAGATTTGACGAACCGGTTCTACCGAATAGGTGCAAACTGGTAGGAACCCACCTCTGTCCCCTGGGGTCCCCACAATTGCTTTCCTCCCTATCCTGCCCCACCGCATGTCCACAGACTGGGACTGCTCTTCCCCATCCCATTTTCCATGGATCACTTACTTATTGAAGATCTCCAGAGTTCCAGAAGAGGCTGACCCACTGGCAGAGAAGTGTTTTATTCAGATGATGGCAACACTGTAAGAACGTGAAATCTAAGCAAAACATTTTTGCCAGCTTCTGCGTAAAAGACTTCACCTGGGGCCATGTGGCCAGCAGGCCTAGGTCTGGACTGGGCCACAATAGCCTCCTGCTTCAGGGATTGAGGCGGTGGCAGCAGCAGCAGCCAATCAACAAGGAACTTGCTTCCTTTGTCTCATGAGGCTGAACTGCAAGCCCCTTTTTGAATGGCTGCCACGCCTCAATCCCTAAATCTGCTCATCCAAACTAGCCAGTCAGCAAGCAGGAGGCTGCTTGTTGCCGGCCAGACTGCGTCCAAACTAAGCCTGCAGGCCCTCAAGGCAGAGAAGTTGAAGTCTTTTATTCAGATGGGGAAAGCTGTTTTCCTTACATCTCATCGTCTTACAGCTTCATGAGCTTCTGAATCAAAGACTTTGGCTTCTTTGTCATGTGGGTTAGCCTCTTCTGGAGCTCTTAGAGAAGTAAGTACAGTAAAGCCATGGGAAATGGGGTGGGGACAGAGGTGGGTTCCTACCAGTTCTTACCTATTCGGTAGAACCGATTCGTCAAATCTACCGAACCGGTTAGAAGAGGTTCCACCAGTGGACCCGGAAAGCAGGCCACACCTACAGAAGAGCTTCCAAATTTTTTTGAAACCCACCACTGCCCCCCCCCACACACTCACACAGAGAGAGAAAGAGAAAGAAAGGAAGAAATAAATAAATAAAGAAAAAAGAAAAAAAAGAAAGAAAAAGTGAGAGAGAGATGAAAGAAAAAAAAGGAAAAAGGGACGGAGACACAAAAGGAAGGAAAGAGAGAGAGAGAGAGAGAGAGAGAAAGAAAGAGAGAGAACACATGGCTGGCAAGCCACTCCCATCAGGTCACATGGCTGGCAAGCCACTCCCACAAAGGAGGCCACACCCACAGAGTAGGTTGGAAAAATTTTTGAAACCCACCACTGGATGGGGAGGACCGAATTTGGCCCATGGATGCTCCATTTCAGCCAGCAATGGACCAGGGGAGGCCTCTGGAGATCCCCACAGGCCGTTTGGCTGGCAGAATGCTATAGGAGGCCATCCTCCGGGCTTTGATTTTGACACCCCTGATCTAAAAGGTAAATTTCAAAAGAATCCTTTTATTTTCTAGATAATTTAACCTGATGAAAAATGGTGAGCAAACCTTATTTTAAGAAAAAAATAGGAAAGATGGAGGAGAAAAATCCCAACCCCATTATTTGAAAGAAAACGAGCCTAACTCTCTCAGTTCCTTTACCTCTTTTTTTCACCTAGAAAGTTCAATTAGATTTGCTTGTTGATTTTATGGTTCTTAATTAAACGCATTTCCATTTTAAACAAGTTAAAAGCTTTGCTGAAAAATGGTCCAGAGAAAAGACAACTCAAGCTCATAGGGAGAAGAACTAAGTGTGTTCATCCACTGCAAGATTTGTTTTAGACTATTTCAAGAACAGCCCATTAAATGTAGACCGAATTAGAATCTTTCTGTTTTGACATGGACCTGGGTAAAGTGGTATTCAAAAAACCCTATTGATTAACGGGACAAAGGATGAAAGGGAATAGATTAAATTTTCAGAACCATAGATTCTTTTGGCAGACGAAGCTTATCGGATCTTATAGAAATGTGTGCAGCACATTCAGTAGTGGATATCTTTAAAATAAATACTTTCATTTTTTTAAAAAAACCTCAGATTTTAATTAGGAAAATTAGTTTGCTCTTTTTTATAGGATCAAGCCTGCTTCATTTCAGTCTGATAGGAGATGGATGATTGGCTTGACAAAGCAAGGCTGCTTTCTAGGCATGGCAGCTGGTAGAGAAAAGAGCAAGGAAGTAATAGCAATAGCAATAGCAGTTAGACTTATATACCGCTTCATAGGGCTTTCAGCCCTCTCTAAGCGGTTTACAGAGTCAGCATATCGCCCCCAACAATCCGGGTCCTCATTTCACCCACCTCGGAAGGATGGAAGGCTGAGTCAACCTTGAGCCGGTGAGATTTGAACAGCCGAACTGCAGAATTGCAGTCAGCTGAAGTAGCCTGCAGTACTGCATTTAACCACTGCGCCACCTTGGCTCTGAGTAAGAACAGTATGGATTACAGTAGATATAATAGGCACAGTAGCACCTTTAATACTAGTCTGGACCGGGAGGCACTTCAAATAGTCACTCATGCCCTCGTCACCTCAAGACTGGATTACTGTAACACACTCTACATGGGGCTGCCCCTGAAGAGCGTTCGAAGACTACAGTTGGTCCGGAATGCAGCCGTGGGAGCGATATGGGGTGTATCTAGATACACCCATGTTACACCTATCCTCCGCAAGCTGCACTGGCTCCCCATTGGTCTCCGGACGCGCTTCAAGGTGCTAGTCGTTACTTTTAAAGCCCTACATGGTTTAGGACCTGGTTTAGGACCGCCTCCTGCCACTTACCTCCCAACGACCAACAAGATCGCACAGGTTGGGCCTCCTCCGGGTGCCATCAACCGGACAATGCTGGCTGGCAGCCCCCCAGGGGAGGGCCTTCTCTGTTGCTGCGCCAGCCCTGTGGAACGATCTACCTGTAGAGATCCGGACCTTTACCACTCTCCCGGCCTTCCGTAAAGCCGTCAAGACCTGGCTGTTCTGGCAGGCCTGAGGCTGTTGATTGATATCCAGCCCCGCTTAGATGGAATGGATGATGTGGACTTTTAATTGTATTTTTTATTCTTAAATTTTAAATGTTTCTTTTGTCTTGCTGTGAGCCGCCCAGAGTCCCAATGGGAGTGGGCGGCATAGAAATTTTATTAAGCGCAAACTCAAACTAGTCTGGGATACATGCAGATTCTTGGAGAGTTAATAGAGAGTTCATTAAGGTGGAATCTCTTTGAAGTTTGCCATTGCTACAGACCAGTGGTGAAATTCTAATTTTTTACTACCGGTTCTGTGGGTGTGGCTTGGTGGGTGTGACAGGGGAAGGATACTGCAAAATCCCCATTCCCTCCCCCTCTCCTGGGGGAATGACTGTTTTCCACACTTATGACCATTGCAGCATCTCTGGGGTCATGTGATGAAAATTCAGATGCTTAGCAAATGGTTCATATTTATGATGGTTGCAATGTCCCGGGGTCATGTGATCCCCTTTTGCAACCTTCTGACAAGCAAAGTCAATGATGAAGCCAGATTCACCTAACAACCGTGTTACTCACTGAACATGGCAAGGAAGGGTGTAAAATGGGTCAAAATTCACTTAACTGCTGACTCGCTCAACAACAACAATTTTGAGTTTGTGATCATAAGTTGAGGACTATCTCTTTGGCAGACCAATACAGTCTATATAAAAAAAAGAAACAAATACTTGGATTAAAGCTTTGGGCACAGGAAAGACCAGTCTTTTGTAAGTCATAGATCATACATGAGTAATTGGGGAAAATGTTTTTGTGAATTTGCCCTTTTGGTAATAAAAACAAACCTTTACCTAATGGGATTTGATCTTCATGCTGCCAGTGTTTTATTTCAACATGCCTCTTTTAGTTATTCAACTCTGTCTTGTTTTCCTCCAGTCTGGAAGAAGCACCAGGGAATGCATCATGTTTTGCAAATTTAATTACTACCTTAATGCAGCATACAGAGTGGCTGGATGGTTTATAAAACTTCATGGCAGTCCTGGTTCAGTTGCAGTAATCCAGTCTGACTCAGCATTCAGGATGCAGCTGAATCCCGTGCGTGTCTCTTATTAGGAATGCATGAATTTGGGCAAATTATAAATATCTGCAATTGAGGCTAGAATTCTCAAAATCAGCATCGAGTATGAAGCCAGTAAATATATTTAAGATAACGTAATCGCATTCAAAGGAGCAATACAAATTTTTATGCTGCTTAATAAAATTTGTCAGAAAAGGTGCTACTTGGTGCTACTCTTCCATATAGTTGGAGTAGATTTTGTCAAGTTTGAGCATGTTGAACAAATTTTTATTTGTTCATTTTTGTTAGAATGACTAATCTTCCCTCCCCCAGGGGTGGGCTGTTGCTGGCATTACTGCCGGTTTGCTGCGCGTCTGCTTTGCGCATGCTACACGCATGTGCACAGTTGCTTGTAAATTCTTCTGCGCATGCACAGAACATTAAAAAAGGACTAAAAAACATGCCGGCAATGGCATGGTCAACCAGGGAACCAGTTTGGGGGCGTGGCCAGCCTGCCATCCCTACCAGTTGGGCGACCCAGTCCCAGTTTCCGCTACTGGTTTGCCTGAATCAGTGCATATCGGTAGCAATCCTCCTCTGCCCTCCCTCCAGGTATATTATAGTAGGTTAGGTGGCAGATATGTAATCACAATCCAAAGCTTGCCTTTTACGAATGCATATAAGGAGACATGGCTGGCATCAGGATTCCCTTTTTGACCCTTACCCCATGAATGCCATTCCTTGATCCGCACTGGTAGTCCAGTTTAGCTGGACTACTAAGACATCCCACCCCCACCCCGATGAAGCCTTGAGAATATACAGATCACAGTGTAAAAGAGGAGGTTGTGTTAATAAAGAGAACAGTTTTACTAGAATAAGGTGAAGAATTGTGGCACTTCTATTGAATCCAAGTCCCATCATCATCACTTATAATGCTGGGTGGGATTTATGGGACTTATAGTTCCATGTGAACTAAAGAGTATTGGTTCTTTTATCTAAATAGGTAACTCCCCTAGCCCTTTATCTCCTTGACTTCAGGACAGCTCAGCCTTTCTAATAGATTTAAAACAATCATGTAGAGATAAGAGATAAGGTAAGAAGATGCTTATTTCAATGAGCTATCAAATTTACATATCAGTTCAGGGTATCCACTCCCTTCAAATGTTAGTTATTATTTAATTTTATGGGAGAATATTTATTTGTATTTTTCAGGAAAGGACAAAATTTTCCCCCCAAAGTGGAATAAATTAACAAATTGGCAATTATAACTATCTGCATTTTGGATTTTTGTAATATTATATTCTTATATTTAATTAATTCATACTGTATTCTACTTTCCACAGTGCTCAAAGTGGCTTTTAAAACGTAAAACATAATCAAGATGCACTAATAAAACAAATAACACTCCTGTAGCAAATCAAAGCCTGTCCAGAGTAAGATAAATAAATACATAGAGAAACACAAATACACAAACAACCTTATAATAAGCTAATTTGATTTCCCTGGGCAGGAATTTCCAAAATGTAAAAGTTTTGAAGGAGCCACTAAGGAAGGCAATTAGTAATAAAAATATCCAGGAATGGCTATTAGTTAACTTTAGTTTGTTCCAAGGTAACCCATTCCATTTTATCTATTTTCAGTGGTTAATATCAGTGATCAGTATTCCCACTGAGCTTGTTCAAATTTCATTGCCGTTTCATTTATTTCCTTTCCTTTTTTAAAATCTTTTTTGAGACAATGGTGCCTATAAACTTTGACATCACCCCAAACATGTTTATATGATTATGTTTGTGAATGGATGGTGCCATTTTCATTGTTAGTAGAAATAATCAGCTCCTTGAGAAGATATTGACAAAAGTTAATGACTTAAAATATCGGATAATAATAATGCTGAATGGTACTCTGGTACGGGGCTCAGACGTTTATATGGAAAGTATATTTTATGGCCTCCATCTTGTTGAAGACAGAGACATTTGCAAGATATACAACCTTGCCAGATTATCTGCTTTATGTAAATTGTGACCTGACGTTTCAACCCCTATAACTGTTCTTTCAAAAAAAAAAGGGAGCTTTTTAAAAATCCATTTTCTAACAAGATGTAGCATCTCTTTAACATGGTTCACATAATTTGAGAATAACCCTCCTTTGTTTCTAGCATGGGTATTTTTTTAATCAGAGATAGTAGATCTTTTGTTATGAATGTACTATGAGAAAATGTAAGCCTTATAGGGGAAAAGTAGGCTCTCTCCTTTATTTATTTATTTTTTATAGAAATCTTACCACCACTATGAAAAAGCCACAATTCATCATGAATCCATATGAGAGGAGATATAAAAATATAGGCACAAATCACAAGCTCCTTTTAAGGGCAATCGGATTAGGTAGGACAACTTAGGGAAAACAAGTTGAAAAGCAGAGAATATTAATATGGATAATGTCATCAGAGAATGGCTATTTTCTGAAAGATGGTTGATTTTTGTGGAATCACAATAATTTGTAAAGCTGAGAGTAAGAAACATTGGTTTCAGTACAGAGGGTGATTTGAGAGGCTAAGACTCACTAGTACAAAAAGTGCTTGCAATGTAGCAGTGATTTTACATATAGATGAGAGAGAGAGAGGGAGGGAGGGAGGGAGGGAGGGAGGGAGAGAGAGAGAGAGAGAGAGAGAGAGAGAGAGAGAGAGAGAGAGAGAGAGAGAGATGTATGACATGAAACTTTCAGCGACTGCTTTGCCCAATATGCATTTAAATAAAATATCCTTCAAAACTGAGGCCTAGATAAGTATTTGTCTTGTAGTTGCACCTCTCTGCACCTCTATAACAGTGGTGGGTTTCAAAAATTGAACCTACTCTGTGGGTGTGGCCTCCTTTGTGGGAGTGGCTTGCCACCCATGTGACTGGGTGGGAGTGGTTTGCCACCCATGTGACCGGATATGAAGATGCCGACAACACTTGTCAGAACCACCTTAAATTACCTCACACACAGCACTGGCATGCATAAGAATATGATGTAAACTTGTTTTTTAAAAGGCATCTTTGGTTTGCGTTAAAACAACTTCAACACACGCAATGTTCTGATTGCACCACAAACGCAGTCGTCATCCTTACCTTTCACAGAGGCACTGAGTTTTATAAATATGAGCATGACAGTATAGAATAATCATATCCAAGGACCAGTGGTGGGTTTCAAAATTTTTTGGAACCTCTTCTGTAGGTGTGGCCTGCTTTCCGGGTCCACTGGTGGGACCTCTTCTAACCGGTTCAGTAGATTTGACGAACCGGTTCTACCGAATAGGTGCGAACTGGTAGGAACCCACCTCTGCTCTATAACTGTCTGGTTTGGCTCTGCAGCCCAACAAGACAGACACAGATTTCAGAGGATAATTAGAACTGCAGAAGAAACAATTACTAACAACCTGCCTTCCATTGATGACTTGTATACTGCATGAGTCAAAAAGAGGGCTGTGAAAATATTTACAGACCCCTCGCATCCTGGACATAAATTGTTTTGACTCCTACCCTCAAAAACGACGCTATAGAGCACTGCACACCAGAACAACTAGACACAAGAACAGTTTTTCCCCAAACGCCATCACTCTGCTACACAAATAATTCTCTCACCACTGTCAAACTATTCACTATTACTATTAGTCTTCTCATTGTTCCTATCATCCATCTCCTCCCACTTATGACTGCAGGACTGTAACTTTGTTGCTTGTATCCTTATGATTTATACAGATATTGTTTCCTGATTGCTTATTTGTACCCTATGACTATCATTAAGTGTTGCACCTTATAATTCTTGACAAATGTATCTTGTCTTTTTATGTACCACTGAGAGCATCTGCACCACAGACAAATTTCTTGTGTGTCCAATCACACTTGACCATTAAAATATTCTATTCTATTCTAGATTCCCATCCCTTGATTAGCTTCTGTCAGCCTTTCCACAAGATTTGTGAAGAACTAACTAGGGGAGGTGTCTGTTGTAAGATACTGTGGAATGGAGGAGGCTGGGGAGCTACATCAGGGAACAAAAAATATAATTATTGAACCTCAGTGTGGTGAGTAGCATTGTCTCCACAGAACAAAACATTATATCAAGGCAAACTGGGCCATTTGACTCAGCCTTAATAAAAATGCCCTTGTCTTCTTTCTATAAAAGTAGATAACATAATTATTTGCATCTTTTCAGTATTGGTTGCTTCTCCTACGACTCTGCTTCTCTGTTTCTTACAGTTAAACACATCAGATATAGGAAACGTAATAGGACTCTGTTTTATGAGAAAAGTACACTCTGCAGTCTAATTTTCCTATTGTGTGTCCCTGAATACAAATCTCTGAAGAGCTATTGTTTGTGTTAGGATTTCTGACTTAAATTTTCATGCATTGTAGAAACAGAACAGCTGCCTTCATGCCATTAAAAGTAGAATTGGATCAAAGGGCTTCTTCTGAGCAAACAGTCAGGCACTGTGAATCAGTTCAGATTGATGGACAAAGTTGAGCTTCAGGGTTCATGCTGGAGATGCCAGTTACAGTTGCTGGTGAAATATCAGTAAATATTCTGTCTAGACCAGTGGTTCCTAACCCACAGGGGGCAATTTGATTTTTAATGGGGACAATTTGAACCTTGTTTAAAGCAAGTTAACGGCTTTTTAGGCTTCTTCCACATGAGTAGAGTTCACTTTTTGAGTAAAATAAGAATTATATGTTGGTGGTGGGGGGGGATCAGGATTTTAGAGATGCTTAGGTGGGGCATGGCCAAAAAAGGTTGGAAACCACTCTAGACCATGGTCAGTAAACCTTGAAGCTCGATGCTGCTCAACAGATACCATCCATAAAACTCACACCAATACATTTAGGCTGATTCTCATACTATATTCGCAAGGATTGTGGAAGTAAAAAAAGCATGGATTGTGATCTATAACATCAAAAGGTCTATTTCTGGATGAAAAAGAAGAGCAGTAGTATTTGTAGGGCAAAATCTTCAAATGGTGAGCCCAGTGTTGTAATTCTGCCCTTCTGTATATGCAGAGGTGTTGCATGCCTGCACAAAAGAGAAAGGGGCTTCTGTTGCAATGTGCCCCCTCTCCTGTATATTTTAACCTAGTCCACCTGCAGATATACCCTGGTAAGAGAATAGAAAGTGATACAAGAGAGCAGAATTCTATTTCTTTCCCAGCTACTGATTAATAGCAGCTCACTGTAACCTTTCTTCCATTTATTGAAGTGACGGGCACTAGTACGATCTCTTATCGATATGTCTTTCAACACTAGGATGAGTTCTAGAGTTTGTCAGGTTTATATTATTAAACTCATCAACTCCTGCCTCATCTGACCATCTGCAAACCTGATCAGTGTAACTACACACAGGTAATTGCTCATTAGCAGGCCCTTGTCCACATTTAAGCCTTCTGATTTGAGGTTTATAATTTCGTTTTTTTGTAAATGTCAGGAAAGGATGCTTACCACACATTTGTTCCCGTCAAGGTTAATACTGGCTTAATTCTCTTTCATCCAACAATCTATCCACAGGGCCTCTCCACCTTTAAAGTAGCAGCACTGGCCCTAGCTATGTTTAGAGCCTGTGAAAACACAAACCATGATATGTTAATGGTAATTCTTAATTTTTAAGACCAAAGAACATCATGCTAGTAACCATATAGGGCAATCTGAGGAAGGTGTTAGTGATGAATCCTGGTAATAAACAAAGGCAGTTTTTTTTGAGAAATGATTTGGTCAGAGTCGATGAAGGTCTCCATGAAAACTGAGCATGCATCCTGTTTGAGATAGAAGACAATCATTTTCCTGAAGGACTGTATGGTTAAACTGTAGGAAAACTTAAAAAGTTAAAAAAAAAAAGGCCCCATAGATGATTATTATCTGATCAGGCACATTTCAGTTTTCTTCACTACAGTAAGTTACATGGTACTTTTATGTCAATTATGGTAATTGTCTAAATAGCCATCTATGTAGAAATAATTTCTACATTGAATTTACACGTCAGATCATTCATTCTCCGCTTTACTCCTGTCCCCTGAATTCCTTCTCTGGAGCATTTTTAGGCAATCAGCCTTTGGGTCTTCAAACTATTTTGAAATCATTTCAAAATAAACCCAAAACTGATTCAGATAGTTTTGTCTTTCTTAGATCCACCTAAGATATTTGCCTATATTTGGTCTGTTTTAACCCAGATGCTAGTTGGCCGCCTTTCTCCCGGGACTTGATATTTCCACATTCAAGGACCCAGCTGAGTATATCTGAATTGCTTGCAAAAGTCTGGTATCATTTGATCACCAAGGAGCTTATAAGTTGCACCCAAACTAGAATCCTAGTGTGCATTGGTAAGCCTTATCGTCTAACTCCTAAAGGCTAAATGTGTTTCTTGGCATTGAAACTTACATCTATTAAGCATGTTAAACAGTGACAGGAAACCTGTGGCCTCCAGATGTTGCTGAATTACAATCCCCAACATCCCTAAGCATCTGTCATGCTAGCTGGGGCTAAAGGGATTAGGAATCCAATACAACTGGAATGCTACGGATTCTTTACTCTCCATGTTAAGAATCATGGTGGAAAATAACATTTTTCTTTGTTAGAAGTAAATAGATAGAAGTAGGATCGTGCTAAACAGAAGATCTCCCCCCCAAAAAAAACCCCTTGTCACCTGAGAAGCTTCCCTGATTGCTACTCATTTCCTGGGTACTTAATCAATTATAAATAATGGTTGCAGGAATTTGGTATGTCTAGTTTAATAAAAAGGGGTGACATGATAGCAGGGTTCCAATATCTAAGGGGTTGCCACAAAGAAGAGGGAGTCAACCTATTCTGCAAGGCATCTGAGTGCAGAACAAGCAATGGATGGGAATTGATCAAGGAAACAAGCAACCTCAAAATAAGGAGAAATTGCTCTGTGGAATGGCTTGCTTCCAGAAGTTGTGGGTGCTAGATGTTTTTAAGAAGATATTGGACAGCCATTTATCTGGAATAGAATAGGGTCTCCTGCTTGAGCAGGTGTTGGACTAGGAGATCTCCAAGGTTTTCCAACTTCATTACAGCCCTGGACTTTCTGCTTTTTCTGTGAAGACATTTCACTTCTTATCCAAGAAGCTGCTTCATTTCTGAAGAAGCTTCTTGGATGAGAAGTGAAACGTCTTCAAAGAAAGTCCAGTTGGCTCTTGAAAAAGCATCTTTAGGACAACCATGACCTGGATGACTGAGAATCTCCATGGAAACTTGTAGGGTGGCTAGCAAGAATAGCAACTGCCCAGATTGCGCTACTTCTTCAGTGCAATGCAAAACTACGCTAAATGCTGAATTGGGAAAGCAACAGCTGGCGTTTCATCTCAATTTGCTATCCTTCCAATCACTTTCATGCCACTAATGCTAGGTCTGGTCTGATCTTGATTTTAAGTGCTTTGGTGAGCTTCTTCAAGTGAGAATTGTTGAATAGGATAATGAGAAGGGAAACCTTTGGGGGAAGGTTTCTCTCTGGTGTGCCTGTCAGGCAGGAAAACTGGTGGTTTAAATCGATTGGTTCACATTACAGGTGGGAAACTCAAGAGATCTACAGCTCTCTTCAAATAGGAGAGCTGCCAGACAGCTACAGCGCTTCTTATGCTGGTCTACCAAATAAAGAGCTGTTGTATTAGCTGAGCGTCCTGCCTCTTCACTTGACCCACACATAACAAGAGCCGAGGTGGCTCAGTGGTTAGAGTGCAGTACTGCAGGCCACTTCAGCTGACTGTTATCTGCAGTTCAGCGGTTCAAATCTCACCGGCTCAAGGTTGACTCAGCCTTCCATCCTTCCAAGGTGGGTGAAATGAGGACCCAAACTGTGGGGGCGATATGCTGACTCTGTAAACCACTTAGAGAGGGCTGAAAACCCTATGAAACGGTATATAAGTCTAACTGCTATTGCTATTGTATTAATTTTCCTAATGTGAGAAATATTGTTATCTTGTTGCAGATACTGCTGCTTCTGGTTGCCATTTAGCAATAGCAATAGCACTTAGATTTATATACCACTTAGTGCTTTACAGTCCTCTCTAAGCGGCCAGCATATTGCTCCCAACAATCTGGTTCCTCATTTTACTGACCCGGGAAGAATGGAAGGCTGTGTCAATGTTGAGATGGTCAGGACTGAACGCCTCACTCTGTGGCAGTTCAATAGTGCATTCTAACCACTACACTACTGTGGCTCATTTACAACCAATTTTGTCCAGAGAAAGTGGGATATTTTCAGGATTGTTGCCAATGCATGAATTGTTAGAGGCCTATAACAAGTCACAATGATGTCAGAATGATAACTACGGTAGCAGTGGTGGAATTCAAATAATTTAACAACTGTTTCTCTGCCCTAATGACCATCTGGGTAGGTGGGGCTCGGTGGTCATGTGACTGGGTGGGCGTGGCCAACTCAAGGTCACTCAGGTCGATGGGCGCTTCGCCTTAGCTGTTACAATGTAATAAGGGTTAACCGAAGAGGCAGTTTCTGTAAGCAGGTCAATAAAGATTAGGCTAGAAACAACACTAGAATGTTTCCTTCCTGCCTTCCTTACAGGATTAGCCCTGTAAAGTGGAAAAAAACAAAAGGAGATTTCTTCCAACAATCGGTTCTCTGAACTACTTAGAAAGTTACCAACCGGTTTTCCCGAATAACAATAGCAATAGCAGTTAGATTTATATACCGCTTCATAGGGCTTTCAGCCCTCTCTAAGCGGTTTACAGAGTCAGCATATCTCCCCCACTGTCTGGGTCCTCATTTTACCCACCTCGGAAGGATGGAAGGCTGAGTCAACCCTGAGACGGTGAGATTTGAACCACTGAACTGCAGCAATCAGTCAGCTGAAGTGGCTGCAGTACTGCACTCTAACCACTGCGCCACCTCGGCTCTATAGGTGCAAACTTGCTGAATCCCACCACTGTATGGTAGTATGCCAGGAGCTCATTGTTCAAGTGCCACAATGATATAATTTCTATCATGAACATCTTACAGATATTTGTGTGATGCTGCCATGAAGCATGTGTCATCATTTAGCACTTCCTTTGTTTTCTCCCTGGTAACTATTGAATGGCTCTTACGCCTTCAACAGCAGAAACAGTTGTAGATATCAGTGAGTGATGATAGCTTTCACACCAGAGCCCAAATTTGCTTGGATTCTTGTATGATATATTGGGAATCTTGTAGTTGAACAAATGTAAGAAAGACTTTTCAGAGAAGGCACATCTTGGAAGTGGTTAGCCAAGGTGAGTCAACGTGGTGGCAGGCCAAACATGTGGGTGACACAAACCTTTGGGCAGGTCTGATTCCTTCTAAACAGTTCCAAGAAAGGTGAGTTGGGAAGAGTAATGGCTTGAGGTGGAAGACCTGGTTACTAATGCAGTGAAAAGCTGTGTCTCAGTTTAGAAGTAAAGCAGATCACGTCTTCTTTTGATGAAGGCACCTTGTGAGTAGTAGTTGTGCTATATGTCCCTGTACCAGTGGTGGGATTCATTTACCTTTGCTACCAGTTTGCAAATGTGAGCGCATTCGTACTGCCTTCTGCTCATGCACAGAAGGTTGCATATTACATTGTGGTAGGGTGGGCAGAGCCTCAAGCAGCCGCCCCTACCGGTTTGCCTGAGCCAGTAAGAAACGGCAGAATAACAACACTGCCCTGTACTCATTTCTACACAGAATAGGAAGATGTGAAAACCAAACTTTGCAGGTCAGACTGCCATAATATCTATTTATTTATATCCTGCCTTTATCATCTTTATAAATATAAGTAAAACATCCCAGCCAAAACTTGGGAAAATGACATTTTTCGACCTACTAGTTCTGAAATTTCCCATGGATGCTTGACTTCCCCTCCTGCGTGATGATGCCGAAGCAAAGGGATTTACACAATGCCCCTGAGTGCTATTGAGCAGCAGCTGACACCTGCCAGGTGTCATTTTCAAAATGTCATGCCATTTCTGCTTTTCAGAGACTGTGCAAGAACATAAAGATCCAGATTATAGAGCATCAGTTTACCAGACACGTATGCACAGACGCAAGAGAGCAAGGGAGGGGTCAGCCTTGTGAATGTTTGGCATTTTTCTCCTATACATTTCATGGACCGTAATCTCTCAATCAATGTTCATTAGGGATGCTATGCCATGAAGCTTCCAAAGTTCATTTGGTTAAGCCTCATCTAAATGCCAAGAAATTGAACTTTTTCCTGACTTTCCCTGACCAAGCAGTGAAAGTGCTTTCTTTCTCCTTAGACAGCATCCAGCTGTAGTAAATTACTTAGGAATGATCTCATTAAATGATACCTTACCATTGAAGCCTGGATTTTAATATCCCGAAAGGTACAGAATTCCAGCAAGGAAAAACAATTAGGCTTTAGAAAAATAATTATTGGTGCACAGGAATAATGGGAAGTGGTGATGGTGGTAGAGTGTGAACAGCTAGTGAATGAGATATAAAAATAATAATCCCTCTGAGTGAGCAAAGCAAACGGTTCATGTCTCCTATTAACGTGATGACCTTTGGATACTCTGAAAATCTGATTCAATTTTGACCCACATAATGCAGCTCATACTCCCTCCCCCCTTGGTTCCAATTTTTTTGAAAACAAAAATAATTGCCATGGCTTCCAGATGGCCTTGAGGCTGGGACTCTGAAGTCAACTTTGTGACTTTGTGAGAGCTTTTTGATTTAGGTTTAGGTTTAGGTTAATTAGATTTATATGCCGCCCTTCTCCCATGGACTCAGGGTGGCGTACAACATTAAAAGAAACACATAATACAAAAATTAAAAAAAAATTAAATAGAATATCCCATACCCAATTAAAATTGACAATGACATTTTTTTTAAAAAAATTAAAATTAAAATTAACAGTGATCAATAATTTGTTTTGTTTTGTTCAGGCCAGGCTTGCTTGCTAGAAAAGCCAACTTTTTAGGGCGCATCGGAAGGACCGGGGGTTGGGGATTATACTAAGCTCTGGGGGCAGCTCATTCCAGAGGGAAGGCGCTCCCACAGAAAAGGCTGTCCCCCTGGGGGTCACTAGCCGACACTATCTGGCCAACGGCACCCTGAGGAGGCCAACTCTGTGGGATCGCACTGGACGATGGGAAGCTACCCGTGGCAGTAAGTGGTCTCGCAGGTACCCTGGGTCTAAGCCATGGAGCGCTTTAAAGGTCATAATTAGTACCTTGAGTTGAGTTGCTCAAAGCTCCATAGTTTAAGCCATGTGAAGCAGCTTCCAGGAGAAGCAAGCTGAAATCAATTTAGTCAGGATGAGTCACAGTCTGAGGCACAATCATCAATAGGGTTGGTGTTGGCAAGGCAGTATATAAGCAGGTATGCAACCTCACCCTCACTCACACTGGTGATGTTACATAGTTGGGTAATGAAAGATCTGCAAACAAACAACCGAACTCAAAGAGCACCAAGGACGCCACTGTTTTTATTGCCTTCTGGTTTTTCTAGCACTTATGAGCTGCCAACATTTGTGTTCTGAAGAGGGGCAATCATGCAAATGTTTTAGGCAAATAAATAAATAAAGATGGGATACAAGACTAAAAAACAAACCCAGGGGTAAAACATGATGTCAGCCTCTGTTTTGCTGCTTGCTTTTCGGCTGCCATTGAAACGGGGAGGGGGGAGGCATGGTATTTGGGTGTGGGGAATATTCTGTACAGGAGAGAATGTAAGAAGGGAGTTGTTCTCATCATCTACTGCGCATGTGGCGGGGAGAGGAGTTTCCCGCCAAGGCCAACTGTCCGGCATACCAACCTGATGATGGGTTTTGAAGATGTCTCCCACATGACATCTATGGAGTAATTGGATTGGACTATGGACTGGAGTTACCAAGGGGAGGGGAATGGGTCATACATTGATATCTATGCTTGCGCGCGCTTTTATCTCAGATCCAGCTTTGCTTAGCTTCTATTTACTTATAACCAGTAAAAGTACTCTTAATTCTTCAAAATGGAGTTGAGTGGTTTCTTTCTTGGTTATTAAGTGAAGCACACATTTAGTTTAGGAGATGGTTTTAACAAAGCTGTTCATGGTTAAATGAAAATACTAGCAACATTATGATTGTTTTGCTTTATTTCTTGACATTGGTTTTCTTATAGAAATATGAAGTCCAGCGATGGCTCTGGAGAGAGAAGTAGGCAGAAGTTCTTTCACGTCAAAATGTACAAAAATAATGCATTATGATTTGGGTTGTGTAATCTTTAGACAGATGATTATTAAAATGTATATCTTTTAAACACAGGTGGGACATTGTCATCTGAAAAGAACAGCAACGATCTGCTTTCTTGTTTACCCAAATTATTCTGAGAATATCCTAAACAAAATAAAAATAATGAGCAGACCTCCACGGTTCACATCTAAGAATAAGGCAATCCAGATTATTTGTGCACAATGGATAGATTGCAGTAGGGAGATTAAAATACACACACACACACACAGAGAGACACACACACAGACAGAAACACACACACGCACACGGTCCCTGTAATCGCACTTGCTGGAGATCCAATCTGGCAGTAATGGAATGTTAGAAATGTTAAACTGTATTTCCACATTGGCTTCATAAATTA
The DNA here is from genome assembly GCF_051295495.1 of Thamnophis sirtalis. Taxonomy (NCBI): domain Eukaryota; kingdom Metazoa; phylum Chordata; class Lepidosauria; order Squamata; family Natricidae; genus Thamnophis; species Thamnophis sirtalis. Next base: position 165,710,765 of record NW_028261382.1, read on the forward strand.
CAAATTGACTCCAATGTCTTTGTAAGAGGAAACCAAACTTCTCACTCTCCAGAGAAGTGAGGCAAGGAACAATTATTGAAAGTGATAATGATAATAATATTGAAATAAAATACTGGTTTAAAAAATTCTATGAATTGTGTTAAACCTATTTATTTCTCTTGAAAATTCCTCATATGTAACTGAATTTAGTTGATGGATTGAGGTTAAGTGAATATATTATAAATATTTATGATGTACTATCACATTATACATAATTTATGGGACTACATGGGAAAATGTACTGACAGATGAAATTCACTAGGAGATATTGTAAAATGCTTCAAGAATAAAAGATGTCAAGCTTTCAAGAATGAATATATATTGTGCAATAGATTTAATACACCACATTGGATTAGGATTGTGTTTTTAGGGATCAAAATAATAAGCTATAGCAGAAACTTAACATACAATATTAATATTCTATTAACAAAAGCTTGATTTTTAAATGCAACCAATATTCTCCACAACTGCAAGAATAATGAGAGTTGTAGCCCAAAACATCTGGAAAGTGGGAAGCACTGATTGTTCACTATCCAATGGTTTGAGATGTGTATACAATTTGAAAAAAATAAAACAAGTAACATAAATAAACCCTGGGAAAATATGAGCGTTTATATATTGTCTATCCCTTTTTCTATCGTTTCTATCTAAGCAATTTTTATGATAATTTCATGGTTTCCAATGTAATAGAAGACCCATGAAAATTCAAGATGAAGGTAGTTATACACATGAAATCCCATATTTCTTACTAAAATAATATTTAGCCTTTCAACTGATACATACAGATGTGCAATTGGCAGCTTGTGTAACTGTTGATTTGCACTCATTGTTTGTATCAAGTACATACTGTATGATCTGTCCTTAATTTAGATAGTGCTCTTAAAAAGAACGCGTGAACAAAATGGAAAAAAAACATTTTTGCTTTAAACTTGGAAGAAAACAGCCACATCTGAAATACCTTATTATTGGCTGTGGAACAAAATTCAAAATGGCTCAAGTGTTATGTCAGAATAAAGCTCAATATGTTTTGAGAATGCTGGCTACACAAAACAATGGAAATTTGGAACAAATTTTTTGCTTCCTTATAATTGAGATCATAACTTATAGCAGTAGCAATAGCAGTTAGACTTATATACCGCTTCATAGGGCTTTCAGCCCTCTCTAAGCGGTTTACAGAGTCAGCATATTGCCCCCAACAACAATCCGGATCCTCATTTTACCCACCTCGGAAGGATGGAAGGCTGAGTCAACCTGAGCCGGTGAGATTTGAACAGCCGAACTGCAGAACTGCAGTCAGCTGAAGTAGCCTGCAGTGCTGCATTTAACCACTGCGCCACCTCGGCTCTATTTTAACTCTGGGTGGCTCCCAATAACAATCTGATCTGGTATACAATATTTTTTCATATTTCCTATGTTATGTAGGTAACTTCAAGAAGAGATGGGGCAATAGCCTATATTGATGGTTACCGATTGAAAATTTGGTCAAAGGGACGATTTTTAAAACATTTTGAGTGTTGTTTATTATATTGTTAGATCTATATGCTACTTTTCCTCAAAGAGATAGTGATGGTTTATATGGGGCTCTTCTTTTGAATTATTCTGACAGCAACAAATCTGTGAGTAATCTGCAATGTGAGAGAATTGTTGATACAAGTTCATCCAATGAGTTTCCATGGTTGATGGTAGCTTTGAATCTAGTATAACACCTTTCTGTATATTGGCACTTTAGAAGAAGAAGAAAAAAACGTAGAAAAAAATACAGGTTTTTTTATCAATTAAAATATCAGCTTGGCATTGTGTTATATTTTCCCTATATTTTCTACCTAAGTAGTCTTGATAAGGGTGTTACTGTTACCTACATAACATAGGAAATATGAAAAAAATATTGTATACCAGATCAGATTGTTATTGGGAGCCACCCAGAGTTAAAATGGCTGGTTATTTCTTTTAAATATATCACCCACTGTAGTTTAGCTTTTTTTTTTACAGAAAGGGGAGATTAGTTCTAGCCAAAATTCAGTCTCTGACTTCTGTCAACTGAAGAATGCAACACACTTGAGGAGCTTGTTTGTTTATCACAGTTAGAGGGTGATAAAAATGTAAATGAGAGTATGGATCTTGAAAGACAAATCTGACATTTTCCTGCGCCATCTGAAAAGTGACCCAAATGAGGCCCATTTTAATGGAGTGTGGGGGACAATGTTTGTGAGTGACAAATGTCAGAATTCTTTCAGCTGGCTCAGCATGTACTGTCAGACTAAATTCTGAAGGACACAAAATCTCAGATAAGCTGGTTTATGCTACCCTGTTTCCCCCCAAATAAGACATGGTCTTATTTTCTTTTGACTCCTGAAATAAGCACTTGGCCTTATTTTCTGGGAGGTCTTATTATTATTTTTTAATAAAAAAATTATTTTCAAACAAACACAAACACACAAAACATATAACATAAAAACCTCTTCAAGTGCATACAGTGTGTCGATTGGTTAAAAGGTCTTTCTGCATCCTTTCCATAGTCATCACTTGAGCTTTATCAAAAATCACATATTGTCAATCAAATATCTTTGTATACATTATTATTATACTTCATATGTTTGATTATCACTATTGTTTCTCCATTTTAAACAAGATATTCTAAATATGTATCCATTTATATTATGATTCATTATATCATCTTCAATATATCCAATAATAAAGAATTTTTTATATCCTATTCTAAGTCATTCTATTATTTTAGCATTGATAACATTCTCTAATTATTTTCAATTCCATGTTTTTTCATTATTAGTATTATCAATTTAATATACATGTATACAAATTGTTATAATTGTTAAATATCCATTAAGCATAGCTATTATTACATCCTTTTTATATGGAACATTAAATTTGAAGTAAATTACATCATCCTGAAATCATCCAATGATATTACATCTTTATATTCTATTCTATATAGAATTATTCATCTTTTATAAAAAGGTTTTTCAACATCATCTCCATCATCATTTACAGTTTGTATAAAATTTCATATTATCAATCTAGTATATATAAATGCTTTATTATCATTATTGATCATTTATTTGACTATAGCTATTATTACTTTGTCTTATACATAGTACTCAAAATTTAACTACATTTAACTAAATTTTATTGTGACATTTCATTTCATCATCCTCTATCCAGAAATAGTGCAGTCCAATATCTCTTGCCATTTGTAGAATCTGTATTCTAAGTGTTTTCTTGATAAGTCTTATGTGGACTTCTCTTGACAACTTGTTATTCATTGCATATGTTATAAAGATTCGAAACCCTCTGTTTCTTTCATCAGTTTGACTTTTGTTATCGCTGGTGCTTCTGCCGAAATTACTCTAATTGTTTCTGCCAAATTTTCTCCCCTTTCTTCATCTATATTTTGACATCTGAGATAGAGTTCCAGTTCATCAATCTCTCCTTTCCATATTTTGCACTTATCATTTCCCTCCACTCTCGATTTGCTGTCAGTGTCAACAATTTTCTTATCACTTTCATTTGTCTCTGTGGTTTTTTGAACTCTGTCCTCAAATTTCATCATTGTTTTATAAGTATTCACAACTCTTACCTCCGTACTTTCTGTATTTTGATCTATAATTTCAAGTCTCTTTTCAATTCTCTCTGTGATTATTAAGACTTTTAAAATTTCTAGCATAATTCTTTGCAATGTCAGTCTCTTTTCTTCTTCAGATTGGGCCATTTTTCCAGATTATAAACACTGCCACTAAAACATCCAAGGCTTTTGCTACGTTTCAAACAAATTCAGTAAAGTTTTTCAGGTCAAAGCTTTCTCTTTCCTTCAAAGAAACACTTGTATAAACAAGACGTTTTCCACTGACCCTTTCAGTAAACAAAGCCAATAGCTTTGTATTATCAGATGTTGCCAAGCCTCTAGCCTCTAGATGGCAGTGTTACATCCTTTCCTTCCGTTTTTGCCTCTGTTTCTAAGCTCCAAATTCTGGAAGAGAAGAAAAAAAAGTTTAAAGATTATGATCTGGCTGAGCCTTGTGAGGAAAGAAACTTTTAATCCACAAATACAAAAAATGGAAAAAGTATAGAGGAAAAAGGGGGGAAAAAACCAGTCCAATTTAAAAGTAAGAGGCACTTGTAAAAAGTCCATCCATAGAAAACAAACAAAATTAAAGTAAAGATAACATGATATTTTTAAACCAGGGTTAATTCGCCGCTTGCTTCCTTCTGTCTTCAATTTTATTTTAACTCTAAGTCTTTTGGGTTTTCTCTTCTCTAATAATAAGGATTTTTCTCACTATTTTGACCCACTGTCTCTCCTATTCTGCTTCCGTTTCACGGGTCTGTCCCAACCTTCTGCACCCATTTTTTCTGCTTCTCTTGTAGCCGTCAAAAAGAGCTTTTTCCTGGATCGATCAGAGGCTTTGCGATGCCCCTGAGATTAGCAGGATGTGCCCTTCTCTATCACCGTTCCTTCAGAACGGTTTAGATCCAAAGGATCGTCCAGCAACAGAGCTATCAACAGCAATCCTGGGACCCCAAGATTGCATGTCGTGTTGTAGCGATGTCAGGCCCCGCCTCTCTGGGGAGGTCTTATTATTTTTGAGGTGCAGGAGGCGGCAAGTGTGGTCACCTCATGGCTGCTGCTGGGTTGCAATATTTTTGGGGAGGGCTTATTTTCAGGGGAGGGCTTATTTTAGTGCATGCTCTCAAAAGCTTGATTGGGCTTATTATCTGGGGAGTCTTATTTTCATGGAAACAGGGTAAGAAAGCTAAACAAATAGTTATAAAAGAATTGTAATGATTGCTGTGAATCAACTGCAAAAGGATTTGTTGTGGAAGCTTTTAATTCTTGTGTTTCTTTTTCCAATAGCTTCAAGCACTGGAAGCCAAAATCTTCAGAGCAAGAATAATAGCTTCCATGTATCTCTTATCTTTGTAATGGACTGATGTGGTATTAGACTATCAAACTCCCTTTTGCCCTTCCCTTTGGGCTAAATCTAGGTAGTTGGCCCTAGAAGGTTCTGAGATTCTTCCGTCAATTCCGTTGTGGCTTTGTGGCTTAGCTCTTCTTCCTTTTCTTTCCCATCCCTAAAGAACTGGAGGAAAAGAAATCTCATTTCATTTCCCCATGCTTCTCATATAAGAATTAGAGGGAAGAGAATTCTCAATATCCCTCAGAGAGGAAATTGCACACAGTGGTTTTTCTAACATCTCAATTTCTGATCAGATTCTCTCCAGATTAGGTCCCTGGCTCAGCTGATAAAGGAGGAGAACCTTGTGGCTTAGTGGTTAACACATCTGCCTAATATGTAATACAGCCCAGGTTTGAATCCCAGTAAGGGTATGGCTAGCTGATGAGAGCTAAATAGCTTGAAACTCCCTTTTGCCCTTCCCTTTGGGCTAAATCTAGGTAGTCGGCCCTAGAAGGTTCTGAGATTCTTCCATCAATTCTGTTGTGGCTTTGTGGATTAGCTCTTCTTCCTTTTCTTTCCCATCCATAAAGAACTGGAGGAAAAGAAATCTCATTTCATTTCCCCATGCTTCTCATATAAGAATTAGAGGGAAGAGAATTCTCAATATTCCTCAGAGAGGAAATTGCACACAGTGGTTTTTCTAACATCTCAATTTCTGATCAGATTCTCTCCAGATCAGGTCCCTGGCTCAGCTGATAAAGGAGGAGAACCTTGTGGCTTAGTGGTTAACACATCTGCCTAATATGTAATACAGCCCAGGTTTGAATCCCAGTAAGGGTATGGCTAGCTGATGAGAGCTAAATAGCTTGAAACTCCCTTTTGCCCTTCCCTTTGGGCTAAATCTAGGTAGTCGGCCCTAGAAGGTTCTGAGATTCTTCCATCAATTTCGTTGTGGCTTTGTGGATTAGCTCTTCTTCCTTTTCTTTCCCATCCATAAAGAACTAGAGGAAAAGAAATCTCATTTCATTTCCCCATGCTTCTCATATAAGAATTAGAGGGAAGAGAATTCTCAATATCCCTCAGAGAGGAAATTGCACACAGTGGTTTTTCTAACATCTCAATTTCTGATCAGATTCTCTCCAGATCAGGTCCCATGGGGAAATGGGAGGTGGTAGAGTTTCCATGCCAACCTGAAGAAGTTGGGGAAGGAATTAAGGCATTCCTCTCACCTTACTCAGAATGCTGTCCTCTGTCTGCAGGCTGAAATAGATCAGGACAGTAAATAAATAGTAATGCTTGTTCCCTTCCCCTCATAATCCAAAGAATTGGTAAGGATTTGGGCATATTGGACAATTAGTTATGTGTCTTCTTTTGGAACTCTCAAGATGACTGAAAGAGTTATCATACAATGCTGGAGGGAAAGATTTACAACTGGTCTGAAGCAATAGATGATTGATAAGCAATATTTGTCTATATTTTTGGAGTTTTTCTTTTTTTAATAGCATTTCTTAGTCTCTTCCTACCCACTCCTACTTTTCCCTTCATGAAGTTTGATGTTATACTTTTTCAGTAACCTTATTTAGGAATCTATTATTTCCCTTTCTTAATTAGTTCACCAGAATAAATTTATTTTCATTATTTTTAAACTTGCTTAAAATTCCTTAATTAATTCACACACATGTACAAAGATAATATCCCACAGTGCAAATATGTCATGCCAATTATTCATAAAATGCTACTCCGCCTATGACAATTTCAGAATATATAAACATCACCAATTTTCAGTTCCTCCAGGTTATGGAAGCAAATTGCATTTATTTTTCAGTTGCATGGGATATGGTATCAAAGAGCAGTATCTCGGGGAAATTGTCCAAAATATGAAGACTATCCTAAAAGAAACACCAGATGGAAAGATTTGATCGTTAAAGGTAAAAAGTCAATGATCATAAAAATGTAGAATGGGCAAGTGTGTGTGTGTGTGTGTGTGTGTGTGTACATACACACACAAACACACATACACACACACACACACATACATACATATATACATATATACATATCTGGTCTTGTTGTATTCGGGTCTTTTCCCGTGTAAGATTGAGATTGTCTTGGCAACGTTTCAGCGAGGTCTCACTCACCATCTTCAGGCTGGGTTTTGGGCTTAAAAGTGTGATCGGAGCTGCCATCTTTCTATAAATCTTGGTGGGTGGGTGTGGAGTGCTGGCTTTGTTTCAATAAGTGGAATACCAATCATGATACAACCACACAACTTATCTGAAACGTTGCCAAGACAATCTCAATTCTTACACGGGAAAAGACCCGAATACAACAAGACCAGCGTATGTATGTATGTATGTATGTATGTATGTATGTATGTATGTATCATTCAATTTAAAATTTTATACAATAAATAAATGATAAGTGATACAATAAAATGTATTGTATAAGAATGAACAAAAATCTAGGGTCAGAATGTAATTTTGTATTTTTAAATTATATACATATATATATATATATATATATATATATATATATATATATATATACACACACACACACACACACACACACACACACACACACACACACACACACACACACACACACACACACATATATATATATATATATATATATATATATATATATATATATATATATATATATATATATACACATACACATATATATATATATATGTTATATTTATGCTGATAAATAAATAAAGGGAGACTAGTATAGATCTATTTCAAGCTATTTAGCTCTCATCAGCTAGCCATACCCATGTTTGGGAATCGAACCTGTGCTCCATTGCCTCCCAGGCAGGGAGTTAACCATTTGAGCTACAGAGAACGACTCCTTATCAGCCAGCCAGGGTGGGAGGTATATACTCAAAGTCACAACCCCTGGTATGCCCAAGTATGGGAGGAAGGTCACACTTCCACTCTCTGTCATTAGGCTCGTCACAAGAGACCATCCAGACAGAAACATATACATATACATATACATATACATATACATATACATATACATATACATATACATATACATATACATATACATATACATATACATATACATATACATATACATATACATATACATACATACATACATACATACATACATACATACATACATACATACATACATATATATATATATATATATATATATATATATATATATATAATTTAAAAATACAAAATTACATTCTGACCCTAGATTTTTGTTCATTCTTATACAATACATTTTTAAAATTTTTCCCTGAGTGATATTTGAATGAATCAGTCTTTCCACTTATTACTACTTTATCAATGGCTGACATTTTAAATTGAATGATTCTTCATATATGATTCTTCTGCTTTTGCAATAATGTATAGTACATTGAAAAATTTGGATTATTTATATGTTGATTCATGAATGAGAAAGGACAGTATTATTTGATGAACTAATGAGTGTGAACCAAAAGCTAAGAGAGAAAACATGATACATGTGATGTGTACTCTCTCTTAAGTTTATATGGTAGCCATGATTCACATGTGATCTCATTACAGCAGAGAACAATCTGGAATCACTAAGATTAAGTATCATGTAAGAAAAATTGAATGGGTTGCTTCTTATGGACATGATAAATATAGAGAAGATAACAGAATGCAAAAACAAAGATCTCTTACGGCCAAACCAGGTGTACAGAAAGAAAGCAGATCACTTCTCCAAGTGTCTCCTTGAATCAGGATTACAGAAAGCAAATCACTTATCCAAGTGCCTCTCACAAACAAACCATGACCGATGAACAATGAACCATGAACAAACGACGAACGTTGACTTCTGCAACCAGGGCGTGGCACCATCAGTCCTTTTATCTCCAGAAGACCACACTAATGAGCCCCAGCTGCATTGTTATTCCTGCATCCCGACTCAACTCACAGCAAACTTCTGCTGAGTCACAACAGGTGAGAAGGATTGTGAGGTATAATTACCGTCTTATGTACTGCTTGTATTTGGGATTTATAATAATGGGAAGCAACATACAAATACTGGAAATAACTAGATAAATAACATTGGAATTTCAGAGCAGAGTAACTCTTGTTCATTTAGCTAAAGTAGATAAGCAGTACATACTTAACTCCTGTCATTAAATAGTGTCATAAGTGAGGGCTGTTATCGAGATGTAATAGTTCTTTAAGTAATGAAGTGTAAAAAGCTTGAACTGAAGAAATGATTCATTTTTCAGAATGCTTAAAAGCAACTTGAAAGAGAATCCTAGTTCACTCAAATACTAACATCATTCAGGAGGTGTAGAATGAGCACTGATGTTGAAGGAAATGACAAGTCTGACTCCAACTTAAATGCTTTCAACTGAACATCTGTAGAGAATGTCAGATCTGGTTGACTCCAGAAATATGAAATTCATATACAGTATATTTTGATTCAGTGGCTCTCTGAGGTGAAGCCAAATTTCCTCCAGAGGAACCTCAACTGAATTAAAATATTTCCAAAATTTAATGAGCCCCCAGGCAACGATGGATTAGTCTGTGCAAACATAATTTTTGTGAGTACTCATAATCAGGACATAAATTTGGTGGAACCAGGGACATGCAGTCAGGGGAGGCAGGAGAGGCAGAGCCTCACCACTGTCATCATGAAAAGAAAAAAAATGTAAAAGGAAAAAGGCAAGAGCTGAGGTCAGGCTGAGCTAGTTGCTGCCAGAGTCACCGTGGATGACTCTGCTTAACTGTTTAAAAAAGCCTCTAAAAAAGCACCCTCTACAGGAGGAGGCAGGAGAATGACGTGCCTCATCTAATCTGACTTTAGGCATTTTATGATCACTCAAGTAGAATTAAGCAAGGGTTAAAAGCCTAAAAATTCCTGACATAGGTGAGGCACGTCATTCTCCTGCCTCCTCCTGTAGAGGGCATTTTTAGAGGCTTTTTAAACAGTTAAGCAGAGTCATCCATGGTGACTCTGGCAGCAACTAGTTCAGCCTGACCTCAGCTCTTGCCTTTTTCCTTTGCCAGGACCAAGACTCTACTTCTTGCTTTTTAAGGAAGCCTGGGTCAGAACACTAACAGGCAAGTATATCTCTTTGACCTGGAGAATTTTTACAGAAACTTTTATACTAAGATTATTGATCCTTCAAACTCAGGAGAGGTTGTACTGGCTTCTTGAGATGTTCTAACTTTTTAGCAAGAGTCTCCTCGAAGACTAACTAGATATTTAGGAATTTACTTCTGAAATAAAAGTTGCTTACCCATTTCAAATATACAAAGTTTGAAAACAAAGAAATAATGTTTTGCTATTACTAATCTAGTCCAATGAGAAGAGGACATCTGAAAAAAAATGCACCAGTTCTGGAATCCACCTGTTCTGGAAAAAATGACATCCAGAATAAGAAATAACAGAACAGAGACTAGCAGGTCAATGTCAATTCATAATATGAAATAAAGTATTCACAGAAGTAAAATTGGAAGGAAAGTGGCAAAAAAAATGGCAAAGAACCAGGGGTGAAATCCAGCAGATTCTCACAGCTTCCGGAGAACTGGTAGCAGAAATTTTGAGTAGTTCAGAGAACCGGCAAATACCACCTCTGACTGGCCCTAGAGTGGGGTGGGAATGGAGATACTAATACAGAAAAATTCCTTCTGCATTTAATCAACCGATGCATCACAAAAAGCATTATGTCTATAGGACTGCAGGAAAAAACTTTCACAGGTAAAAAGTGAAGACAATAGATGAAGGAATGGAATTAGAGGTTTGGGAGCTGTGGTTCCCCCCTCCCCTTTGCAAACTTCTGGAAATGAAGCCATACTAAAGATTACATTAATGCTTTGGGTAGAACTCAGACTTAAGACAATGATCTAAGATATTAATGGACAATTAGAGCAATCCATTAGTGGAAAAAGTAATGGAAAGAATGACTTATTCTCATATCTCCTGGATTGTGATTGTTGTTGTTGTTAGTTGCAAAGTCATGTCCGACCCATCGTGACCCCATGGACAACGTTCCTCCAGGTCTTCCTCTCCTCTATCATTCTCTGGAGTCCATGTAAGCTCACGCCTACTGCTTCAGTGACTCCATCCAGCCACCTCATTCTCTGTCATCCCCTTCTTCTCTTGCCCTCAATCTTTCCCAGCATTAGGCTCTTCTCCAGTGAGTCTTTCTTCTCATTAGGTGGCCAAAGTATTTGAGTTTCATCTTCAGGATCTGGCCTTCTAAAGAGCAGTCGGGGTTGAGCTCATCTAGGACTGACCAGTTTGATCGCCTTGCGGTCCAAGTGACTTGCAGGAATCTTCTCCAGCACCATAGTTCAAAGGTCTCAATTCTTTGGCACTCAGCCTTTCTTATGGTCCAAATTTCACAGCCATACATTGCAACTGGAAAAATATGTGATATACCCATATATCTTAACCTCCAACACATGCATGTGAGATCTTTGTCACAAAATGGACAATTCTCTCCTCATCAATACAACCGTTTTGATAGACATAGACAATTGTATAGATTTCTTTATCTGCTTCTTGGCAGGAAGAAAGGGGTTAATATCACTAGAGCATTATTTTTCAATCTTGGCAACTTTAAGATGTGTGAACTTCAACTCTCAGAATTCTCCAGCCAGTATGCTGGCTGAGATGCTCTGGGAGTTGAAATCCACACATCTTAATGTTGCTAAGATTGAGTAATACAGCCCTAGAATATAGGAACCGCAACCCCAAAGTTCTTCTGGAGCTTTAAATGAATCCATAGATAATATCCTTGTTTCCACAGAGTCAATTTGAAATAATCTAATTGCCACAGCCAGCCAATAAGAGTTATTCCCAGATAATTTTCTAAGGTGAAGACTTCTACCCTTGTTCCATCTTGAATATAGGTTGCCATAATATACTGTATAGGTTAGCCTTTGAGTGATTACTAAGAGAGCATTTGCAATGAAGTTTTAGAAGTACAATAAGTACTTCTATAATGGTTTCAGAATTTTGAAACTGGCTGTAATGGATGTAGAGATGGTGCAAAACAGATTTTCCAATTTTTGTTGACTTCAGAGCGGGTTAGCGTTTGATTTTTAAGTATAAAGTCTCTTAAGCTTCACAATAATTTTTCCAAAAATGATAATCATAGCACAAATTTTTAGCAATCATGCCACTAAATTGGCATGATTTAGTCTCAAACAAAGGGTTGGGAAGGTGGCAGGTCTCTCATTCCAGATTTAGTTCGTGAGATAACCAAGCAAGTACATTTGGATAGAATGGACTGGGAACACAATTGTTCTGATGAAGCCAAGAGAAGGGTAGAAAAATGTGAATGTGAATCACCCAAGGATGTTAGGTATATTCAATAATACGTGTATGGCTTTGTTTATAGTGCACTCTTGTTACATAAATTAGTTTATGTCCTGCCTTTTGCATGCAGGTATCTTACTTTGGATTTTATTTGCTTTTTAATACAATCCATTGAGAAAAACATCTAGTTAGATGTAGACATATGAAATATTAATCATGCTATGGGTAAAGGTGTATTGCTATTATAATTCATTTTGTGAAGTCAACAGAAATGAAAGAACCTTATAACATTATGGAATTGGCTTTGGCTTCCTTATTGTAAGAAGATTATTAACACATTTTTGGACGTAAGAATATGATCTTCTAACAGTACTCTTTCCCAAATGGATTATATTAAATATAGCTGCTCATAATGAATTCCTTAAACAATTTAATGTAACATATGCTTGCAAGAGGGAGAATATATAGGTAGATATTTCTCTTTGATGTGAAAGTGGGTTGAAAAGAAGTTCCAAAGAACAGATCTTTTGTGAACGAGCAAATACAGTAATGAAATTGATCAGTAGAAAAAGTTCTATTGGCAACTCATCCAGTGGTGGGATTCAAAATTTTTTACTACTGGTTCTATAGGCATGGCATGGCATGGCTTGGCTTGGTGGGCATGACATGGTAGGTGTGGCTTGGTAGGTATGGCTTGGTGGGTGTGGCAGGGGAAGGATACTGCAAAATCCCCATTCCCTCCCCACTCCTGAGGGAATGATACTGTAAAATCTCCATTTCCACTCCATTCCAGGGCAAGGATACTGTAAAATCCCCATTCCTTCCCCACTCCACTAATCTGCTTTCTGTTCTCCTGTGCAGAGCAACAGAAGAAGAACCAGCCAATCAGCTGGGAAACTGATCAGCTGGGACTCGGGAGGCAGCGAATAGATGTGGGCAGAGCCAGCCAGAGGTGGTATTTGCCAGTTCTCCAAACTACCCGTATTTTTCAGAGTATAAGACGCACCCTTTTCTCTCAAAAAAGAGGCTGAAAATCTGGGTGCATCTTATACACTGAATACAGCATTTTTTTCCTCCTGAAACCCCACCCCTTCACCAAAATGCTTATAGGAGGCTTTCAGAGAACTCCTAGGGGCTGGGGAGGGCAGAAATATGCAAACAATGGGCCTTTTTTGCTCAATTTTGCCCCTTATCCCCAGGAGAACTCTATAAGCTTCCTAATGTCCTTATTTGGACAAAAATGGGCCCATTTTTGTGAAAAGTGGGCCATTTTTTCTTGGTTTTGCCCCCCCCCCCCAGCAACACTCTACAAGCTTCCTAAGGGCTATTCATGCCCCCCTTTTTAAAAAGGGGCCTGTTTTCGCAAAAAACGGGCTGCTTTGGGGAGGTTTGCAGAGTGCAAAAACTTTTTTTAAAAAAATTTGCCTCTTCAAAACCTTGGTGCGTCTTATACTCCAATGCATCTTATACTCCGAAAAATATGGTACTCAAAATTTCCACTACCAGTTCACCAGAACTGGTCAGAACTGGCTGAATACCACCTCTGAATTCATCTTGCCCAAGTGATTGGAAACCAGCTTTCTTTCTTTAAACAGAAAGTCGCATTGACCAATGATCTCTGGAGAGCCAGGGATGGAGGCCATGCCTCCATCCTGGTACTCCTTGACCTCTCGGCGGCTTTCGATACCATCGACCATGGTATCCTTCTGCGACGACTGCGGGAGGTGGGGGTGGGAGGCACTGTTTTACAGTGGTTCTCCTCTTACCTCTCGGGCAGGTCGCAGTCGGTGTTAGTCGGAGGGCAGAGATCGACCCCTAGGCCCCTAACATATGGGGTGCCGCAGGGTTCGGTCCTGTCCCCCCTTCTTTTTAATATCTACATGAAACCACTGGGCGAGATCATCCGACGGCACGGGATAAAATACCACCAATATGCGGACGATACGCAGTTGTATCTGTCCGCCCCGTGCCAACTCAATGAAGCGATGGACATGATGTGCCAGGGTCTTGAGGCCATTAGAGACTGGATGGGGGTTAACAAGCTTGTACTCAATCCAGATAAGACCGAGTGGCTGTTGTGCTTCCCTCCCACTAATTGGCCCAGTGTTCCATCTCTCAGGCTGGGGGGTCAAATTATACGCCCCTCAGATAGGGTCCGCAACTTGGGAGTCCTCCTGGATCCACAGCAGACTTTTGAACATCACTTGTCAGCTGTGACCAGGGGGGCATTTGCCCAGATTTGTCTGGTATGCCAGTTGCGCCCCTACCTGAACCGGGAGGCCCTCACAACAGTCACTCGTGCCCTTGTGACCTCTAGGCTGGAGTACTGCAATGTGCTCTACATGGGGCTGCCCTTGAAGAGTATCCGGCGACTTCAGCTGGTCCAGAATGCGGCCACGCGAGTGATCGTGGGTGCACCTCGCTTCACCCACATAACACCTATCCTCCGCGAGCTGCACTGGCTACCTGTTGCTCTCCGGGTGCGCTTCAAGGTGCTACTTGTCACCTACAAAGCCCTTCATGGTATTGGGTCTGGGTACTTGAGAGACCGCCTACTGCCAATTACCTCCACTAGACCGATCAGATCACATAGATTAGGCCTCCTCCGAATTCCATCAACGAGCCAATGTCATCTGGCAACTACCCGGAGGAGAGCCTTCTCGGTGGCTGCTCCGACCCTCTGGAACGAACTCCCCATGGAGATTCGTACCCTCACCACCCTTCAGACCTTCCGCACTGCCCTTAAAATCTGGCTGTCCCAGCAGGCCTGGGGCTAAAGACCCTAACCCCACCCGAATGGTATGATTGTTGTGTTCTCTTTTAATAATGTATTGTTTTATGTTCATAATTTGTTTTGTCCTCCCCTTCCCCTAACTTGTGAGCCGCCCTGAGTCCCCTCAGGGAAAAGGGCGGCATACAAATAAATAAACTATAAACTATAAACCATATTAAAAGAAATTCTTTCTGGTACCTCTAGAACCATTTTAATGCACAAAAAAGGCTGAAAACATATTGATATTACTTTCAAAATGTGTAAAAAAACAAACAAACAAGTAAGAGGAAACTAGTAATATATTATCTATTTATATCTACCAAAGAGGGAAACCAGCACAAGGTTGCAGAATGACAGGCAGACACAGATATGATCTTTGTGCTTTCCTGTCTACCTTATTAATTCTTTTCACATGGATGCTAAATGCTATTGATTGTTTTTCTTATCTACAGAACACAATCTAGAACAGTGTTGCTCAAACTTGGGAACTTAAAAATGTGTGGATTTAAATTCACAGAATCCTCATCCAGGCATGCTGGCTGAGGCATTGTGGGAGTTCAAGTCCACCCATCTTCAAGTTGCTAAGGTGAAGAAACTCTGATCTAGAATGTTTTGTAAAGGATGGAGTATTGATTAGTTGTGTTGATATTGCATGAAATTTGAGGGTACTTTAACTCACATGTTATGATCATATTCTTTATACTCCTTTTTGCGTAATGTTATATAATATGTTGGCAGAATTATAGGGAAAACTGTTCTTTTATAGATATACACAGTGCATTGAATCAGATGCCAACTATTTGGAATCTAGTGTGTCCAGAAAAAAATATTTTTCATATGCTAGAAACATAAAAAGAATAATTCTTATCAGGTGGAAAAAACTGTAATTCCCAATATAAAGGAGTGAATTTTAGAGATGTGTGATTTAGTAATTCTGGAGAAAATTATATATCATTTAATGTCATGTTATCCCTGCAATAACTGTGAGAGGACTCTTGAAGTCCTAGTAGACAATCACTTAAATATGAGCCAGCAGTGTGCAGACAAAACAGCCAACACAGTTCTAGGCTGCATTAACAGGGGGATAGAATCAAGATCATGTGAAGTGTAACTTAGTACCAGTTGGTCAATGTGCCTTGGTAAGATCACACTTGGAATATTGCATTGGATTTTGATTGTCATAATATCAAAAAGATGTTGAGATTCTAGAATCTCAACATCTTTTTGATATGAATGCAGAGAAAATGATGAGGGACTGTTGGCTAAAACATATAAAGAACTGGTGCAGGAATTGGGTATGTATAATTTAATGGAAAGAAGGACTTGGAGTGACACGATATCAGTGTTCCAATATCTAAGGGGCTACCACAAAAAGAGAAGGTCAACTTATTCTCCAATGGGCATGACAAGAAGCAATGGATGAAAAGTAATCAAGGAGAGAACCAGCCTAGAACTTAGGAGAAATTTCCTGACAAAACAATTAATTAGTGGAATAACTCCATTGCAACACTGGATGGTTTTGAAGAAGAGATTGGACTACCATTTTTCTGAAATGGTATAGAGTTTCCTGCTTGAGCAGAGGATTGGGCTAAAGACCACCAATGTTACTTCCAATTCTGTTATTTATTCCCTCTGGAAAATATCTTTGGTTTGAATTTTGGAAGTGTAGATTTTATTTTTAAATGCAGAATCAGGAACATGGAACATAGTTGTTGTTCTAGCTGGGAGAACGCGGTCAGACAAATGGAGGCGAGCCAGGACTTCAAGTCAGCTAACAGTTTATTTCTAACAGGTTGCCAAATGCAGCACTTCACATTTCACGCATATCAGCTAACTGGCAACAGCTGAGCCCTGTTTGACAGCTCTTTATATACCCCAGCTGTCAAACAGGTAACCAATCAGTAACAAGGACACACACCCCTAGCAAAACGGACCAGAGAGGAAACTGTAGTACACAACAGTTGTAATTACATATTCTTTGTTTTTTAAAAAAATTACATGTTTACTTGCTTAATTTGCTTTTCTTTTTTTCTTTGGTGATTGTTCATTTTTATTTTCTGTTTGTTTGAAAATGAATTAATAAACAATATTCAATTTTTTTAAAAAAATCAATGCTGATGCTGGAATAAGCATCCTGGGTGGGAGAGCAAATTGTTGGAATCTCTGCTATCAAGTGCGCCACCTCTATCACTGCGCCACCTCTAGGAGCTGAGGTAGCGCAGTGGTTAAATGCAGCACTGCAGGCTATTTCAGCTGACTGCAGTTCGGCTGTTCAAATCTCACCGGCTCAGGGTTGACTCAGCCTTCCATCCTTCCGAGGTGGGTAAAATGAGAACCCGGATTGTTGTTGGGGGCAATATGCTGACTCTGTAAACTGCTTAGAGAGGGCTGAAAGCCCTATGAAGCGGTATATAAGTCTAACTGCTATTGCTATTGCTAAGTATTTAGGTTTGAAAGAAGAGTAACGATGGAATATGAATAGGCCCAGTATGGAAACACGAAGTAGCAGGACCTAGAAAGGAGAATGATGCCCATGGCCAGAGACAGCAAGAAGGAACTCGCTTAGGAAACACATTTTGCATGGCTTGCTTTTAATTGGGCCTTGTTGGCTTCTGAATCCTATATGGAGATAAATCAAAGTGTTTTGTACTCTTCCCTTAAGCATACACTCCATCTAACAAAATAATAATTCCTTGGATGCACATATGTTATTACATATAGCAGTTCAACCCATCTGGATCCCATATTTTTCCAAAGCTGTGCTGGACTTAGTGACTGGATCTTATTATGAGGCACACATACTAATTTTGCTAAGTCTAAATGCCATGAGAGAATAAATGCAAGCTGAGATCCTGGAGGTTTAAGATGATTTATTTTGGCCTGTCACTGCTACTTCATCTTGGCCAATGAACATGTAAATCAGTTAAGTCAGTCCATTACCTTTTTGTACCAGAAGTAGAAAATCCAAATTGTTCCTTAGCAGGCACATCTGTGGTCCTCACCCAAAATTCATGGTGCATGGTACCACTATTCACAAATTCATATGCTTGTTGATATTGCGACAGAACTCTTGCTGTTCAACTATTCTACGTTCCTCTCCCTTCACTTCATGCATGTGCACTAAAAACCGCTTTTAAAATTCATCATTGTTTGTTTAATTCTACTGCAGAGCATAAATGGAAACGACATCTCTGTGTTACCCATATAATATTATGGAAATATCTACTGTTCCCGAATTTCCTCTAGCTTCCGAAAGCAGTTATGATTTTATGCCATGCAGTTAAATATTGTTCTATTTTGCGAATTCAACATGGAAATGTTGTTCTGGCAGCATTTTAGTGGCATATATAAAGTGTAAAAACTCCATCCAAGTTTCATCTTCAATATACAGCAACTGACAACATGAATCATTTTGTAGGAGTAAAAAATAGGAAGTGATAGAACTTTTTGTAAGTCTTCAAAGCCTCAATTAGCAGATCTGCTCCAGGAAGTAAACATGTCATAGTAATCCATTTGTTGTCTTCTATTTTATTCAGATGAGCACCTGGTAAATTCCCGAAGAACTACAGAAAACAGCATTCTGCCCAGCCTGTTCATTAAAGAACCCTGCCTGTGTTTACTGCCATCATATATAATCTTGTAATAACCATTTTCAGTCACACAACCAGGTCTGCTTTTCTTGGAGTTAAGAACTAAACAAATTGAATCATTGCCAGCTGCTACAATGTATTCATTTATAGCCCCTGAAAGTTATACCACTTCTTCATCTGTTCCTTGAGAATATGCTTCTGCCTACGAATTGCAAAAAAAGAAGAAGAAGAAGAAAAAGAAGTAGAAACAGAATGTTTCAACAGAATGGAAGATATATTTTACATGATTTGGTGCAGAATCTTGGTGCAGAGATTTTAAGATGCTAGCTTTCCTCAACCCCCATGAGAATTTGGACGTGTCAATGTGAGGGTAGAGGTTTGATTTGAAAAATGAAGCAATTCAAAGAAAGAAGCTGTGTTAAACTACCACACCACCGAATGCTATAAGTGTACACATAGTTATCAGGGCAGGTGGAAGATCTTTCATGAGACAAAAAATAAATAAATTACAAGACATGCACAAACAAGCTTCCATTCATGTATAGCTAACAGGGTTTGTTAGTTTTTTGGTCCATCACAAACTTCATTGTAGCAACTGATTTCTGAAGAAAAGTATGGGTGATCATTTCATTGTAGAAACAGGATATGGAAAGTTTACAAACCCAAGAAGTTCTCAGATGGCTAATGCCTCATCAAGCTCTCTCCCTCTCTGACTGCAATATATAACATGTTTCTCTGGTTTAAATCTAAAGGGGTGGTCATGATGGCTTTAGGAAACTTCAAGGTTCAAATACTATAGGGATTGTTTTTCTCTGAAAATCGGCAAAAAAAGAATGGATGATTTCAGGATTTATTGATTTAAAGGATTTCTTTATGGGAAGAAGGGGACATAATGTGTAATTTTGGAAGGTACAGATGGTAATTAGTATGTTTGTAACTCCTAAAAAGAAGAAGTCACTTCTTTGGATTTTTATCTTTAACTTCTTTGTTTTATTCTTTTATATCTCCTTTTTCTGCTTTCATGTTTATTTTTTCTAATCTTATACAAAACTAGCTGGATACCCATGCTCCGCTATGAAACTATGTGATCGGGCTTGATAAATTGACCCTTACAGCTTGAAAATTAATGAGTAGTTACAATCACCTCTCCTCTCCCCCTTCTCTCCCTCAGGCTGGCCCCATTGATCCTCTCCTATCCCCTTCTCTCCCACAGTCTAACTCCTTAGCATCAGAGTGTTTTTCAGGTGGGAAGGGGGAGTAGAATGTATAAACTCCCAGCTCACAGACCAGATGAGTCATACACTGGCCACTCCCATGCCCAAGTGGCAGTTGGAACGGAGTTCTTTTCAGGTGGGGAGTGGGAGTAGAACATCTAACTCATAAGCATAAGTGTGTTAATAATAATATAAGAAATAGTAATGATCTGATGGTCATTTTGAAAACTCCTTTCTTAGTGAGCCTCTAGAAGCCAAGAGGAATATACGTGCCAAATTTCAAGTGTGTAGGCTTTATGGATCTGAAGATTTTGCGATGATGCATGACTGGTATTTTGCTTTTATTTATATATAGATTCCCCCCTCTCATATCATCTTCCAAGATTCATAACTATGCTCTTCATATTGCCTTCATATTTAGACTGTGGATTTCCAAGGCATATGAATAGTGGAAAAGAGGATGCTGGAATAGGTAAAGTATTGATCTCAGCTACTAGAGCTCAGGAGTTTTTCTTGAAGATTCTTCAAAAATTACAAAATTTTCTGAAGGTATACAAGCCAGCTTTTCGGGAGAACCATTGTTACCACCACTATTCATTATATATTATTGTTCCTCTAAGAAGCACAAAGTGTTTTATAACACTCAAAGAACTGTATAAACAAGTATTTGAAAAAAAACACCAATGAAATGATGAACCTTCCTCAGGGACAAATGCATGGGTGTTTGGGAGGGTGTTTAAGAGAGTAACTATGGACAATACTAGATGTACCTCCAAACATTGGGAGTTCCACTGTGAAGTTATCAGTTATGAGGTTTTTCTAATAACATTAGACACTGTGTGGACCATACTTTGTTCAAATCTGTTGCAAATAACTGACTGTGAACTATGAATAAAAGCCAATGTGAGGTCAGCTCTATTTGCAGTCTTTGAAAAAGTAAGTTGCATATGTATGATCTCAACCAGTGGTGGGTTTCAAATTTTTTTAGAACATCTTCTGTTGGTGTGGCCTGCTTTGTGGGAGTGGCTTGCCAGCCATGTGACTGGGTGGGCGTAGCCAACTTGTAAAATGTGGTGAAACTCAATAACACCCTTGCTTAGCAACCAAAATGTTGGCTCAGAAACTGGCATTTGGAGCATGCAAGTCTTAAAGCTGTCAAGTTACAAGACCCTTGTACCCCTAACCCTTTAGAAAAAAACCAGGTGTGTTCAAACTTGACAGCTTTAAGACTTGTGGAGTTGAACTCCCAGAATTCCTCCTCCAGTCATGTTGGCTCAGGAACTCTGGCATTGAAGCATGCAAATCTTAAAGCTGTCAAGTTACAAGACCCTTGCATCCCTAACCCTTTAGAAAAAAAACCCCAGGGGTGTTCAAACTTGACAGCTTTAAGACTTGTGGACTTCAACTCCCAGAATTCCTCCTCTTGCTCTTCATCTTGATGATGTGCGGACGGGTGGGGGGAGGGAGCTGGAACCAGTTCCAAACGGCACTGTAGATTTGTGGAACGTCTTCTATAGAAGAGGTTAGAACTGGCAGGAACCCACCCCTGATCTCAACCCATCCAAATCTTTAAGAGTGTGTTTGTGTGTGTGTGTGTGTGTACAGGATGTGTATATGTATATTCCAAAGTCTACAATTAAATTTAATGAATGAAGTTTAATAATCTTCTGGTATTACCAGGGTTCTGAAAATGATTTCAATTGCATCATTTAAGCCCATGTGTTTTTCAAAATAATTTAATAATGCCATATGCATTACATTTGTCAACTTCTGAATCTGATATTTAGATTTGCCAACTTCTCTGGGCTGTTGCACAGAACGCTGTCTCCTGCAATAAAACAGCTGTTGGGTTGATTTGAGGGAAAAGTAACCAGGCCAATCCAGATCATCGGACATTACAATTCCATTGTGTTTGAATGCATTTCAAGAGAAGAAAAAGAAAACAGCAAGCGGGTTTGCCCCATTACCTTACCATGCAATTGCTTTCAGTGGGAGAAATGCAACCGTATGAAATCTGTGGGTCCCTCAGGTGTTTCGTTCGGCTAAACGGTGTTCTTTGAAAACCATTTCCATTTGAATGCGTGGACTCAATCTCCTGTATGCACCCCATTTTCTTTAATTAAAGACAAAAATCAGGCAAGGAAAGAAATTACCTCATCTAATGGATATTCAGTTTAATAGAAAATGAATTCAGCATCAAGGAATACATTTCTCGAAGAGAAATTGAAAAAAACAAGCCAACCTAGAATTACCCTGAGGGGAAAGAAAGGAAAAAATAGAGGGGGGGGGGGAGGGAGCTGGCAGGATTCGTTTAAGAGACATTTGGAGGAGGAAGAGGAGGAGGAGGAGGAGGAGGAGGAGGAGGAGGAGGAGGAGGAGGAGGAGGAGGAAGAAAGTCTGAAAGGTAGAGCTGTATGAGATAAAAACAAATAGACTCCATCCGTGCTAGTTATTGTATTGTAGCTGGCATGAGGGAGCAGCATCTAAATGCTTCAGTCATTAAATGTGTGCTCTAATGAGTAAAATAAAGAGAGATAAACACACAACGAAGCTGTAGCAGTGTGAGAGGACTTTCAAGCAAGGCCTTTGCGGTGAGTTCTGACCCACAGATAAATTGCACAATCGAGTTCTATGTGGGAGCCAAAAGGCACTGAGATGAGAAATTAATTACAACAGTAAGGAGGGACTAAGGTTCAAGTGTAGACTGAACTGAAGGCAAATCTTCTCAGCAGCTACGAAACTGCCAAGTTTCCAGTTGTGAATTTGAGGCCTTTTTAAGATTCCAGACAGAGAGTGTGAGGCAGCCCCCTTATTACTGCTTCCTTTACCATTGTCATTTTTTTTATCCATTCAAAACAACAATTTGGTAAACAGGAATGAGTGAGGAAATCTTAAACGCAGAATACTGATGTCACTCTTGATACTACCAATTTATTTTATGGTCTTGAAGGAAAATGGATTGGTATGATGATTTCAAATGTGGAACTGTACTATACTGGCTATCTCCTTTAATTAAGCTGATATATCAGAAACGGGGGATAGTAGTAAAGTCCCTTGTAGTTATGAGGATCATTTCAGATGCCCAGTTAAAGCAAGGAAGTCCCTCTGTTCGGCCCCAGTTGTTGGAGGAAAGTTGCTTCAGAAAGTTTTTGGAGACAGATATCATTTTACAATGGTAAGAATACATCTTCTGTTCATACTCGCAGAAGACAGTGGTAAGCCATTCCTATATTTTACCAAGAAAACCACACGGATTGTTGTTGGGGGCAATATGCTGACTCTGTAAACCGCTTAGAGAGGGCTGAAAGCCCTATGAAGCGGTATATAAGTCTAACTGCTATTGCTATTGCTATAAGATAAAGTGATTGACAATGCAGTGCAGAATAATGGACCATTCAGGTTTGATGGTACCCAACATGCTACTGAGGAATTGTTGAGGTCTTTTAGAGTACTAAAGATATTTGTCCGGTAACTAGATTTATATTTTCAGGGTGTCTAATTGCTGATGTTGCCATGAAGGAGAAGTCAATCCAAATCTGTAAAAAGAATTACAGTGAAGACATCACCTCTCTGCTTTTCACTGCTTCCCCTTCAAATGATCAACTACTTTATGCCCCAAGTTTTAATAGTGAGAAAGCAAGAAACCAAGAAACTGGGCAAGTTTTATACACATATTTACTGAAAGATCAAATCCTGCAATTTTCTATTTTGAGAGTAAATAACAGGCAGTGTAATGCTAGCTTGGAGAACAGATACAAATGGGATGAAATTTCAAATAAAAAGAATCTTTTAAGATGACATTTCCAGCTTTAAAAAAAAATAGATTCCAAAATTCATGCAAATATAAGAGGGATGATGATAATTTTTTTTATTGATTTCCACTTCCTTCCAAATCTGCAAAATTGTATTGAAGTGGGACAAAACAAATAAATGCATGAATATATCCAAACTGATATGCATATATACAAACTGATATGTATACATATAAATATGCATATGTATATGTGTATACATACTAAAAAGAATTTGATCTATCCATTCTGAATTTGGTAAAGTTTCAGAAAGCTCACAGCCATGTAAATTAAAAACTGCATGTTTGAACCATAGATAAGATCTATTCATATTTCAGCTTACCTATTTTAAAGCAAGAATCTCTATATATAAAAGTGAAATGCCACTCACACAGCATCACAAAATCTCCAGAACTGTAAAGCCTATAAACTTGTAATTTGGCATGTATGTTCCTCTTGGTGTCTAGATGCTCACTAAGAAAGGATTTTTTGAAATGACCATCAAATCATTATTATTTCTTATATTATTATTAACATACTTTGATGCTAAGGAGTTAGACGTTCTACTCCCCCTCCTCACCTGAAACAAACTCTGTTCCAACTGCCACTTGGGCATGGGCGTGGCCAGCGTGTGACTCATCCAGACTGCAGGCTAGGAGTTTAGACATTCTACTCCTCATCCCCACCTGAAAAACACTCTGATGCTAAGGAGTTAGACTGAGAGAGAGAGGGGGATAAGATAGGGGAGGCCTCTGTTGGGCAAGTCTGAGGGAGTGAAGGGGATAGGAGAGGATCAAAGGGGCCAGCTTAAGGGAGAGAAGGAAGATAGGAGAAGAGAGGCTTCTGTTAGGCAAGCCTAAGAAGAGAAGGGAAGAGAAGAGGCCAATCATAACTACTCATTAATTTTCAAGCTGTGTCGATTTATCAGATGCTGGATGGGTTAGTGAAGACTGCAGTGGCTGATATACACATTCAAGTATATCCTCTCTATGTTTCTCTCCAGTGACTCCATTACAGCTTGTTGCTTCTCCCATTAGTGATCAGACCAACAAGCATTAAGTACAAAGAGGTTCGCATTTCCCAGCAATTGTTCTCCAGGTTGCTGTTGTCTCCTGTTATTAATAGCAGAAAGGCAACAGGTCTAAGTAGACAGCTTGGGAAAGTACCTTTTTCCTTCCAGCAACTAATCAACCACAAATTTCATAGGCTACTGGGACAAATTATTTTCTAGCACTCTTCCCCACCTAAGTAACCAAGCAAAGCTAGACAGTATATGGAGACGGAACACAGTAACCAGACAATTTTATCCAAAGGGATCAAGGTCATTGAGTATCCCTGCTCTAAGCCATCCCATAGTCTAAATGTCTACTAATAGCTTTTTATAAGCCCCACGTCTGCCCAGCCAGACTGTTGACTAGCATTCAGGTAAGGAACTGATATTGTGAATTGTGAAAAATAAGTCAACCCTCTGCTTTATAAAATCCAAGTTTACATTTCCACCCCCTTTCTCAGTTAGAGTGGATAAAATCATTAATTCCCAGCCTCAAGGATTTTAACTCACAACACTTTAGCTGCAGCCAACATTTTACAAAATAATAACTTGCGGAGGTAATACATATTTCAGATAGGTCACTATAACCGTGGACCAATTTCTCATCCCACCAGATTGTGAGGATGCAAATCACCATCTTTTTGATTATACCAGAGCTGTAATTCTGTTAATATATATATTTCTCAATTTGTTAACAACGGCATTATTTTCTTTCATTACCCTTTGTATGTTTCCATGCATTAACTTTTTTTTTTCCTAAGAAAAGCTCAGCTCAACAATTTCATAAACAGATTTTGCTTTCCTTTTTTTTTTTGGTTCAATCAGTATGAGGAGGCATTCTAAACGGAAAGGAGACTTGAAAAGCTTTTTTATTTTGAATGTTGACGTTCAAAGCATTCTCAAAGCCGAGATAGCAGACCAACTTCAAAACAACTTTGTGGGCAGCGAGGAAAGTTGATCAGTTTTGGCAGTGTTATTAGCAAAACAGACCGCAGCCTTTCAAAGACCAACATAGTACATCTTCCTGTTGGCAGCGGCATTAGCCAATCTGTAGGCTTTAATAACATACTAGAAAACAACCAAATAAATAAATTGCAAAACAGAAAGGGTTGGGCGGGGGGAGAGGGAGGAGATATTTCTTTTTCATGAAATCATCTTGTTCAATTAAAATCTTGTCCTTGTGTTAGGCAAGAAAAACAGCTCCTCTGTTGAGCTCTAAGCTGGGTAGCCAGATGGAAGTTTGAATCATAGATTATACTTGCATTCTTGGGATACACAAAACCACATGAGGTGGTAAGTATTAGCTCCATTTTTCTATGAACATGTGTTGAGAGTTCCATATGCTGCCAAAACCACTCTTCTCTTGTCCCCGGGTATCTCCCAAATGGCATATCCCCCTTTCAGAATAGTTTTCCTCAACATTCAAGACGCAGAAATGTTCAATCTATTGGGAACATTAAATGAATGAGTTTCTTTGTTTCCAGATGAAATCTGGGGCAACAAAATAGTCCTCACATCTTTTTCTGCTGGGAAAGCATAGCTAATTTTCGAAAATGGCTTTCAAGACCTGTATTCTCATCGTGAGCGCAGAAATAAATTTGTTTTAATTTGGGAGAAAGTTGGGAACCCTGCTTTCCTTGAATGCTTGCCATCACTATCATATTAAAAAGGAGGGAAAAAAATGAATAAAATAAAATAAAATAGACCAAGACAGCTCCATGTTGCTTTATTTCAATATTCTTCCCTCCCATTAAAAAAAAACAAACTGTTCAAAAGCAAAATATGCAATAGCTATGGAAGTGTTGAATTTATGTTTACTGACAAAGAAATACAGGGAGACTAGCATAGATCTATTTCAAGCTATTTAGCTCTCATCAGCTAGCCATACCTTTCTGAAATTTGAACCTGGGCTGCAGCCCTTTTAATTAGCAATAGCAATAGCAGTTAGACTTATATACCGCTTCCTAGGGCTTTCAGCCCTCTCTAAGCGGTTTACAGAGTCAGCATATCGCCCCCAGCAATCCGGGTCCTCATTTCACCCACCTCGGAAGGATGGAAGGCTGAGTCAACCTTGAGCCGGTGAGATTAGAACCGTTGAATTGCAGATAACAGTCAGCTGAAGTGGCCTGCAGTACTGCACCCTAACCACTGCGCCACCTCGGCTCTGTTATATATTTATATATAATATTATATAGTATATATTTAGTATATAATTTAATAAATAATTAAATAACTCTTTTAAGGCATGAATGGGGCAACGCTACAACTTCACAGCATTAACTCATTCTTGGGATGATAATGAGGGTTCCTTAGTGGAACTTTTGGGGAAGCAGAATTTATTTTATTATATGCTGCTCTCCCTAAAAGGTACATTGCTGTCCTGCATGACAGGTTAGGGCAGTGATGGCGAACCTTTTTTGGCTTGCGTGCCCAAAGCGGGGGGAGCGCAGGGGGGTTGTGCACAGGCGTGCTACACCCATAATGCTATGCACACGACCTCAGCATGCATGCAGGCATGATCAGCGCTCCCCCCTTTTTGGCATGTTTTTTTTCACATTCCCCAGGCTCCAGAGGCTTTATAGGAGCCTGGGGAGGGCGAGAACAGCCTCCCCCACCTCCATGGAGGCCCCCGGGAGGGGAAGCTCCTGAAGCCTCCGGAGCACAAAACACTGGCCTTACAGGCAAACCAGAGGTTCAGGAACAGGTTCAAGTTTGCTCATAGGGCTGGTTTTAGCCCTACGGAGCCTTCAGGGACCTTCAGGAGGCTTTCCTGAAGGCTCCAGAGGGCAAAAAAACGACCCTACGAGCAAACCGGAAGTTACTTCCGGTTTGTCCGTAGAACCGTTTTCCGTCCTTTGGAGCCTTCAGGGGCCTTCAGGAGGCTTCCCTGATGGCTCTGGAGGGCAAAAACCGGCCCTACTAGCAAACCGGAAGTACGTTCCTGAACTTCCGGTTTGCCCGTTGGGCTGGTTTTTCGTGCTCCAGAGGCTTCAAGTCTCCAGAGCGCAAAAAATGGCCTCAAAAGCAATAGCAATAGCAGTAGACTTATATACCGCTTCATAGGCCTTTCAGGCCTCTCTAAGCGGTTTACAGAGAGTCAGCATATTGCCCCCAACAATCTGGGTCCTCATTTTACCCACCTCGGAAGGATGGAAGGCTGAGTCAACCCTGAGCCGGTGAGATTTGAACCGCTGACCTGCTGATCTAGCAGTAGCCTGCAGTGCTGCATTTAACCACTGCGCCACCTTGGCTCAGTGGTTAAATGCAGCCAAAGTCAGCTGGCCAGCGTGTGCATGTGCGCTGGCCAGCTGACAGGGCAACACCTTGAATGCCCTGACAAATGGCTCCCTGTGCCACCTGTTGGAATGGACTTCCCGTTCGCTCGTATGGTCATTTTTTGCCCTCCAGAGCCTTCAGGGAAGCTAAAACCGGGCCTCCGAGCAAACCGGAAGTCTGTTCCTGAACTTCCAGTTTGCCCGTAGGGCTGCTTTTTTTGTGCTCTGGAAGCTTCAGGGAAGCTCCTGAAGCCTCCGGAGGGCCTCGGGGGGGGTGTGTGGGGTGTTTTCGACCTCCCCAGGCTCCTCTAAAGCCTCTACAGCCCGGGGAGGGTAAAAAAAGCATGCAAAAATGGGGGAGAGAGCTGATCATGCATGCATGCACGCTGGGGTCATGCATTGCATTATGGGTGTGGCACGCCCGCGCATGACCCCCTGCGCTCCCCCCGCTTTTGGCATGCGAGCCAAAAAAGGTTCGCCATCGCTGGGCTAGGGTATGGTATTCAAAAGAATCCATTTTAAAAAAATCTTAGCTATTAGATTCCACTGCCTCTCATATTATTTCTGCAATAGGAACTATCTTTTAGTGGAAAGAAATTGTTTTCTGAACACGTGCTTCAACATATTAGTGAGAAGGAACCTGAAATTTCCAAAATCTTTTTTTCCTTTAATGAGTTAAAAATAGCACTATGATATTTACATGTACCGTATATACTCGAGTATAGGCCGACCCGAATATAAGCCGAGGCACCTAATTTTACCAAAAAAAACTGGAAAAGTTATTGACTCGAGTATAAGCCTAGGGTGGGAAATGCAGCAGCTACCGATAAATTTCAAAAATAAAAATAGATACCAATAATGCCATTGCCCATTGAATAACATATACAGCCTGCCTGTGCCCATTAAATATACAGTAGCCATTGTAAAAATTTGCTCTGCATAACAAATTATTATCACACAATACCGGTGTATTCAATGAAATACTTCACTCACCTCATGATGCTGATGTCCCGCTGTGATGATGATGTCCCGCCTCCTATGACACACGGCACAGTGATTCCTATCATTGGATCACTGTACCAGAGGAGGTGGGACATCGCTATGTGGCTGCTTGCCATAACAAGGAGGAGGTGGGACATCGTTGCAGAGTGGCAGGAGGGGGAGGAAGGGGAATCGTAAGATAGCCCTGCATTACATTAGAACGTGAGGAGGGGGGATGGTGCGGTGCACGCTGCGCGGCAAACTGACACAGAGGGAGGGGAAACTCAGGGGCGCTGGGCCATTCACGAGCGTCACCCAGCGGCATGGCCCCACCCCTTTTTCTCCTCCATTTCAGGCAAATTTTTCACTGACTCGAGTATAAGCCGAGGCGGCTTTTTTCAGCTCAAAAAGTGGGCTGAAAAACTAGGCTTATACTTGAGTATATACAGTAAACTTAAATTTGGCTTTTCTATTTTGACGTGAGATATGTGTTCTTTTTTAAAATTGGTAATCAAATAAGTCACCTAATCTCAGTATCTTATTAGTTATTTGGATTTCCCTGTGGAATCTGGAGGTGGCCAATCAGATTTCAAATTATACATGTGTTGCAGGGATTTGGGTCACCTGATCGTAATCTAGAACAGTTGGCATGATGGATCCAATACCTTTGCTCTTATGGTTATTTTGATCCCGCCAGGAAGAGGTCAAAGTCCCCAACATGGAAAGCTTATTACTGTTTTTGCAGTAGATATAATTAGTGGAACCTTCCTTGACTCTTGCAAGGGAAAGTGAGATTCTCCTTCCAGGGAGCAGAATTCTTTGTTCCCTTTTCAAGAGTTTATGACTGATCCGTTTCTTGCAAAGGAGAACTTTCCCCTGTGATTAAATATTCATCACACATAAGGCCAGCCAAAGGTGTAAGTGCTCCCAATTAACCATAGCAAAAGGCGACAGAAGACGACAGAATGAGTATGAATATTTTATTCTTAAAAACGCAGGTTGGGGCCACGACTAGTCCTAACTGTTCTTGTATTGTTTTTATTTGTTGGTAAATGAATGTTCACCTCCTCCCCCCTCTGCTTTCGTTACCATCACATGCACTTCTGCAGTCAGGGAAGAGGTTTTAGGATACCTTTCCCTACCTTACTAAGGACTTTCTTTATTGATCTTGAAGAACAAAAAGGAGAAAACTTGAAAGAATTGGACTGGTCTTTTGCAGGTTTCTGGATGAGGCATTATGCACATTGGCTTTCTTTGAAGGCAACAATGGATAATTGGGACAGGTATAACTCACATATTAGGTTTTCTAAGTAATTCAGCCATTGTGGCGTAAGATAAGATTGCCTTCTCTGCTATAAAATCATATTAGATATGAATTGCCATGGGCAGAGTACATACAGAGGTCATTATCTTTTCTCGTTTCAAAAAATGCTGCAGCAATAATAATTTAGCAGCTATGTCTATAAGTCTATGTCTATGTTTTTACTGAGCCGAGGTGGCACAGTGGTTAGGGTGCAGTACTGCAGGCCACTTTAGCTGACTGTGATCTGCAGTTCAGCGGTTCAAATCTCACTGGCTCAAGGTCGACTCAGCCTTCCATCCTTCCGAGGTGGGTGAAATGAGGACCCGGACTGTGGGGGCAAGTTGCTGACTCAATTTGCTAAAAAAATTGTAAACTGCTTAGAGAGGGCTGAAAGCCCTATGAAGCGGTATATAAGTCTAATAAATAAATAAATAAATAAGTATAATCTTTATTGTTATTGTACTAGAAGCAGAAGACTAAAGCAGGTGTCTTATAATATAGTTACCTTTCCTCCTCTCTAGTCACACATACTGTACATCAGTGGTGGGTTTCAATTTTTTTTGAACCTACTCTGTGGGTGTGGCCTCCTTTGTGGGAGTGGCTTGCCGGCCATGTGATTTCTCCCTCTCCCTCTCTCTCTCTCTCTCTCTCTCTCTCCTTCCTTCTGTCTCTCTGTCCCTTTTTTCCTTTTTTCCTTTCATCTCTCTCTCACTTTTTCTTTCTTTTTTTCTTTTTTCTTTCTTCCTTTCTCTTTCTCTTTCTCTTTCTCTCTCTAGGTGTGGTCTGCTTTCCGGGTCCACTGGTGGAACCTCTTCTAACCGGTTCGGTAGATTTGACGAACTGGTTCTACCGAACTGGTGGGAACTGGTAGGAACCCACCTCTGCTGTACATACATAATTGGCCATGCCAAAAGTATGTGAACAATGTGCCCAGGTGAAGGTACATATTCAATTTTGCAGTTACTAAAATTGTTGGATGAGCAGGCTCAAAAAAAGCCAGGGAAGTGATTGAAGCCAGGGAAACAGGTCCACTCATTAGTCAACAGGAGTGGTGATTTACCACCAGCCTATCAAGTACTTAGAAGGCAAAGGCTGGACAGCAAAAGCAAATGACAGCTAATGACTTAAAAGCCAGTCATCAACACAACCCAATCAACATCTAAAAAGCCACTTACAACAGGCACTATAAATACCACGCACAGAACAGCACATACTCTGCTAGAATGAAGTTCCCTGAGGATGGGCTCCAGCACGAGTCCAAAAGCTCAGAAGACAAAACCTCTGGTCCTGGTGATCCAGATTGGATCCTGCAACATTATCCTGGAACCCGTATCCTACAAAACTAGATGTTTACAAGTTGACATTGGAAGAAATTATATGAGACTGTAAATGGGATCCAGTGGTGGGTTTCAAAATTTTTTTGAACCTACTCTGTGGGTGTGGCCTCCTTTGTGGGAGTGGCTTGCCGGCCATGTGACCTGGTGGGTGTGGCTTGCCGGCCATGTGTTTTCTTTCTTTCTCTCTCTTTCTCTCTCTTTCCTTCCTTTTGCCTCTCTGTCCCTTTTTTCTTTTTTTCTTTCATCTCTCTCTCACTTTTTCTTTCTTTTTTTCTTTTTTTCTTTCCTCCTTTCTTTCTCTTTCTCTCTCTGTGTGAGTCTGTGTGTGTGTGTGTGTGTGTGTGTCAGTGGTGGGTTTCAAAAAAAAATTGGAACCTCTTCTGTAGGTGTGGCCTGCTTTCCCAGTCCACTGGTGGAACCTCTTCTAACCGGTTCGGTAGATTTGACGAACCGGTTCTGTCGAACTGGTGCAAACTGGTAGGAACCAGTTCATTTCCATTTGCACAAAATGGTCCACAATCCACATTTTGGCTAATGGTAAAGGTTCCCCTCGCACATATGTGCAAGTCATTCCCGACTCTAGGGGACAGTGCTCATCCCCATTTAAAAGCCAAAGAGCCAGCGATGTCCAAAGACATCTCCATGGTCTTGTCGTGGGTATAACTAAATGCCGAAGGCACATGGAACGCTGTTACCTTCCCACCAAAGGTGTTCCCTGTTTTTATACTTGCATTTTTTATTTGCTTTCACACTGCTAGGTTGGCAGAAGCTGGGACAAGTAACAGGAGCTCATTCCTTTATGCGGGATTTGAACCGCTGAATTGCCGACCTTTCTGATCAAGAAGCTCAGCGTCTTAGCCACTGAGCCACTAAGTCCCCCACATGTTGGCTAGTACGCCATAAATGCAAAGCCACTACTTCCTATATGCTTATACTATTCCAGACAAAATTGAATCTTTATTCTAGGAATTACAATGCAAATCCACATGCTGTTGTTTGTGTCCCACTAACCATATGCAGGATAGCAGCAGATGAATGATACTTCATAAATAGATTTACCAAGTTCTTTTAACAAGAACAAACCTCATGGGATAAATTGTGGAAGATACAAACAATCCACTCTCATATCACTAAACTAGGTACAACTGATTTTGCATGTACCAGCCACTTAATTCTGTTTTAAAAAAAGTCAACCATCTGAGGAATATTACATTTAGATCATTAGCAACCCCTCCCTGAGAGAAAGGCAAAAGTTTTCCCATCATCTTGAATGATTTGATCCACTACCTAATGCAAAATTGTTGATCACTTTGTCCTTCTAAAAAGAAAGATTTCATAGCATATTATTATATTTACCAACAAAAAAATATTCCAGTTAAGAGACTTTCTTGCAAGATAGAAGTTTTGTCTATCCCGGGATTATTACATTAATTAGGAAGAATTAATTAATATGCAGTAGCAAAATAAAAGAGTCTGGTACTGTGATTTAAACATTTCTGCCTCCTGTTCTATTATTTTTCCATGCCTACAAGCAAATTTAACATTAACATTCATGGTCACATATAAGAAGCAATGCTCCCGATGATAGCTAGCTAGCTAGATAGACAGACAGACAAACAACATACATTTTAAATTATGTAATTGTACAAGCTTCCTGAAGAAATCCCTAGGTTTGTATATTTATAAGTATTTATTTCATCTTTCTGAACAAGCAACCTGAATATTTTATAGGGCTGACTTATTTGACTTACTAATCTAGCAATCCTAGCAGTTTAGGTTAGAAATAATGTACTTCCACCTGTACTGTACCTTTCCTTTCTAGTATTTTTCTGATTATTCTGCTTGACAACACACTAAGTTCAGAGTTTCTTCCCCTTCAGTATTTGCAAGTGGGTTTTGTTCTAAATGAATTTAATCGCTATGCAAATTTGGTAATTATTTGATGAATATTAATATTCCCCCTATACACAGCAATAAATATATATTTCATATTCTGCCTGTATTTGCTAAATAGCATGGCAATTAAAATACACTTAAAGAGCTTTAATTTGCATGCAAATTGTCAGAGTGATGTGGAATATTGAGATAGATAAAATAATCTGTGAAATTGAAAATTAAACATAGTCGTTATTAATATAAATATCCCCAAATATAATTTCGTTTGGAAATGTTACCTGGGATGCTGAACATAATTGCTGATTTGATTGC
This sequence comes from Thamnophis sirtalis, assembly GCF_051295495.1. Classification (NCBI taxonomy): domain Eukaryota; kingdom Metazoa; phylum Chordata; class Lepidosauria; order Squamata; family Natricidae; genus Thamnophis; species Thamnophis sirtalis. The sequence goes on from NW_028261382.1 coordinate 165,744,521, forward strand.
TTAACTGTGGAATGTGTTTTTCTAGATTCTTTAATGCTGAAGAAAATCAGAAAAAGTGCACCCTTCAGGGGGCTGTTAAATACCATAAGCAATAGAGCAAATGATTTGTTTTAGTGACTATTAGGTGCAAAGTAGATTGTTTTACAATGCCTTTATTTGCCTACAACTGATTGCTAACTTTTCATGAAGTTGTCCATGCTGATTTATGTATCCTGGAACACATTCGCTAGGAGAAAATATCCTCAAGCTGTTTTTCCAGGTTTCGCCAAGGGACAAAGAATAAGAAATCATATTCTGCTGAAATAGAAAATGGAGATATATGAATATATTCTCTTTGAGAAAAGCATGATCTCATAGCCTTCACTGTTTGAATTTTTTCCCAACACACAAATGACAACTTTGCCAGGTTAGTTCCAAATGGAGCTGTTCCAACTACATGTAGTCCTCAACTTACAACCATTTGTTCAGGGATCATTCAAAGTTACAACGGCACTGAAAAATGTGATTTATGATGGTTTTTCACAGTTGTGTCTGTTACAGCGGTCCCTATGGTTACGTGGTCAGAATTCAGATGCTTGACAACTAGTTCGTGTTTATGATGGTTGCAATGTCCTAGGATTAGGTGATCACTTTCTGTGACAAGTGAAGTCAGCGGGGAAGCCAGATTCAATTCACAACGATGTGACTAACTTAACAACTGCAATAATTCACTTGAACATCACAAAATGGGGCAAAACTCACTTGATAATTGTCTTGCTTAACAACAGAAATTTTGGGTTCATTTGTGGTCCCAGGTTGAGGATGTGTATCAGGGGTGGGTTCCTGCCAATTCTAACCTCTTCTATAGAAGAGGTTCCACAAATCTACGGTGCCATTTAGAACCGGTTCCAGCTCCCTCCCCCCCGCCTGTCTGCACATCATCAAGATGAAGAGAGAGAGAGGAGGAATTCTGGGAGTTGAAGTCCACAAGTCTTAAAGCTGTCAAGTATGAACACCCCTGGGTGTTTTTTTTCTAAAGGGTTAGGGATGCAAGGGTCTTGTAACTTGACAGCTTTAAGACTTGTGTGTTTCAAATGCCAGAGTTTCTGAGCCAACATTTTGGGTGCTAAGCAAGGGCGTTGCTAAGTGAGTTTCACGACATTTTACAAGTTGGCCATGCCCACCCAGTCACATGACTGCCAATCCACTCCCACCCAGTCACATGGCCGGCAAGCCACTCCCACAAAGCAGGCCACACCTACAGAAGAGGTTCTAAAAAGTTTTGAAACCCACCACTGATGTGTACACACATACCCTCCTACACAATAAAAGGGAGACTTGCAGTTTAGAATCAATACCTCTGTCTTGCTCACCCATCCCACACCTGAATACAGCAACTATACAATTCTGGAATCCTTTGAATGTTAGGGACTGTTCTGTTCTAATGTCATTCCCTCCTATGGAACAGACCTGCCTTGTGATGAAGGATGCAGATGTCACAGGAGAACAGAAACACACCCGTTGTAATATGTTATTTTATTACAGTAGCAGAGTTGGAAACAGTTGCAAACACAATACTTTTTATGCTTTCCTTGTCTTGTTATATAGGGAGTCCTCGATTTACAACCACAATTGAGCCATCGCTAAGTGAGAAACTTGTTAAATGGGTTTTGCCCCATTTTATGACTTTTCTAGCCACATTTGTTAAGTGAATCACTGCTATTCTTGAATTAGTAACACGGTTGTGAAGTGACTCTGGTTTCCCCATTGACTTCACTTGTCGGAAGGTCGCAAAAGGGGATCACATGGTTCTGGGACAGTGCAACCGTCATAAATGTGAGACAGTTGTCAAGCATCCAAATATAAATCATGTGACCATGGGGATGCTGCAAGGGTCATAAGTGTGAAAAATTGTCATAAGTCACTTTTTGCAGTGCTGTTGTAACTTCAAACAGTCACTAAGTGAGCTGTTGTAAGTCAAGGACTACCTGTATACTCCAAAGAGCTGATGCTCAGTATTGCTGGTTATGCAAGTACAGTAACGGACTGATAATTTATCAATAATTTCATAAACTTCATTTTATTAATAGGTGCCTGTTGTGGCCCAGCAGGAGCCATTGGAGCTGCAACCAGTCTCCGACAGCGAGGGACCCTATGAGTCGGCTCTGGAGGATGTGGAGAACCCTGGACAGGGTTCCAACTCCGAGCAGGGCACAGAGAGACTGGTTGGCCACCAGGTGGTGCCTGAGCCCTGGACCAGTGGGGAGGAGACAAGGAAGAGTGATCCAGAAGCCAGCAGTGAGTTGTTTCTGGATGCCCGGAATCAAAGAGCTAATAGGCGTCAGGAACAGTTGCGCAAGTACAGGAGGTAATTGCGCTCAGCTGGTGGTCATTAGGCTCCTCTCCAGACTATATAAAAGACTGCTTGTGCACACGCCCCTTTTGCAGAAGTCAATGCATTGACTAAAGAGAACTGTTGTAACTAGCTTGGCAGGCTGGATTGCTGCCAAGGTTTGTCTGAGTTGCTGCCAAGGTCCTTATCTGTTTGTTTGCTTGGCTTTCAGCCACCGAGATGTTGGTTTCTTGCTATTAAAGTACATTCTAGTTAAGCTTGTCTCGGCTTTCATTACTGGATGGAGGAGGGGGTCAGAACAGGCACCTATGGTTTATAATTGAAATTATGCTATAACTGCAACATTAAACTGAAGATAATATATTGGCATTATCAGAACGATCTGCTAATTGACAATAGGTTTCCCGCTATTTTCATCCATATACAATTACTGATATTTTTTTCTTTCTTCTGTTCAATCATGTCTGAATCTTGTAGACCACCTGGATAAATCCCTGAAGTTTTCTTGGCAAGGTTGTTCAGACGTGGCCTCTTTCCTAGAGCCGAGAAAGGGAGAGTGGTACAAGATCACCCAGATGGCCTTGTGCCTAAGGCAGAACTAGAATTCCCACTCTCCTAGTTTCTAGTTTGATGCCTTAAGCACTTGCTCTCACTGAGAAGCCAGGTTCTTTATATTTAGTTGTTCCAAGGTGTCTTTACGATAGCAGCCTTAATAGAGGACATGCAGCTTTTGCATTGACCTCTATAGTTAGAAAACAAAAGTTATAGAGACTGGTAAATTTTATTACTCCCTCATTTCATCAGGTTCTGCTAAGGGACTCTCCATTTTGGCATTCCATAGCATGATCCTCAAAAAATTGGTAATGGGGACCAGTGTAGATGAGACCAAATGGCATATTACAAAAGAATGATAACAGCTGGAACAAGTGGCGAGGACAGGAGAGGGAGCTATGACTTGATTAAATCAAAACCTTTGGATTTTAGTTTAAAATCAAAACCAACTTAGAGGTAAAATCAAATGAAATCACACTGGGAGACAGGCACAGTTAATATTTTATCACAGGGCCATATTAATTTATAACACTCTTTCCTGTACTGAAGAGCTGTTATAGCCTGTCTGGTATACGGATGACATAGGATTAGATACAAAATGACTAAACTGTGTGATGTTTTTTTTTTAACAAACAGCAAACAGGCATGTTGATATAAAAATGAGATTGGATGTATTGTATAATTATTGGGCTACATAAAACAATTGGACTTTGTGTCTGTTTCCTGAAGACTTATACTCGGATTAATTCTTTTGCCGTATTTTTTTTTATTTTCCTCATTTTACTAAGGTTATTTTATTCATGTTTAATTGAAATAAGATTTGTGGTGCATAAGGCATGCATATGTATGCATTAATGTTTTATGTGTCCTGTGTATGTTTATGGTTCTGTGTGTATATATACACATACATATGTGGCAGAGGTGGGTTCCTACCAGTTCGCACCTATTCGGTAGAACCAGTTCGTCAAATCTACCGAACCGGTTAGAAGAGGTTCCACCAGTGGACCCGGAAAGCAGGCCACACCTACAGAAGAGATTCCAAATTTTTTTGAAACCCACCACTGGTCCTTGGATATGATTATTCTACACTGTCATGCTCATATTTATAAAACTCAGTGCCTCTGTGAAAGGTAAGGATGACTACTGCATTTGTGGTGCAATCAGAACATTGCGTGTGTTGTTTTAACGCAAACCAATGATGCCTTTTAAAAAACAAATTTACATCATATTCTTATGCATGCCAGTGCTGTGTGTGAGGTAATTTAAGGTGGTTCTGACAAGTGTCATCGGCATCTTCATATCCAGCCACATGGGCGGCAAGCCACTCCCATCTGGTCACATGGGTGGCAAGCCACTCCCACAAAGGAGGCCACACCCACAGAGTAGGTTCGAAATTTTTTTGAAACCCACCACTGATATGTAGCATCCACTTTGGTGCAGTAATGTGAGGCATCAAGGTAGAAACTGGGAAACTTTGAGTAGTCCTTCCTTAGGCACAAAACTAGCTCTCATATTTAACAGATTAACAGAGTTCGAAGGGACTTTGTAGGTCATTTAGTCCATCCCCACCCTACTCAAGCAGGAGACCCTACACCATTTCTAACAGATGGCAATCCAGTCTGTTCTTGAAAGCTTCCAGTGATGAAGCTCCCACAACTCCTGAAGGCAACCTCTGTTCCATTGGTTGATTGCTCTCACTGTCAGAAAATTTCTCCTCATTTCCAGGTTGAATCTCTCCTTGTTTAGTTTCCATCTATTATTCCTTGTCTGGCCTTCAGGTGCTTTGGAAAATAGGTTGACCACCCCTCCTTTCTGTGACAGCCCCTCAAATATTGGAACATTGCTATCATGTCTCACCGGGTCCTTCTCTTCACTAGACTAGCCATGCCCAATTTCTGCAACCATTCATCATACGTTTTAGCCTTCACTTCCCTAATCATCTCGGTTGCTCTTCTTTGCACTCTTTCTAGAATCTCAACATCTTTTTTATAATGTGATGACCAAAACTGGATGGGTTTGGTCTTACTAAGGCTTTATAGAGTGGTATTAGTACCTCACTTGATCTTGATTGCATTCCTCTCTTAACACAATTTTTGATTGCATTGGCTTTTTTGGATGCCGCTGCACACTGTAGACTCATATTTAATTGGTTGTCCACGAAGACACCAAGATCCTTCTCAGTTACTGCTATTAAACCTGGTTTCACCCAGTCTATATGTGTACTTTTGGTTTTTCTTACCTAAGTGTAAGACTTTAATTTTTTCTACCTTGAATTTCATTTTGTAAGATAGTGCCCAGTGTTCACGTCCATCTGGATCTTAAACCTATCATCTAAGGCAGTGGTTCCCAAACTTGGCAACTTTAAGATTTGTGGACTTCAACTCCCAGCAGAGCTGGCTGGAGAATTCTGGGAGTTAATGTTGTAATATAGTTCCTTGTGTAGGTGTGTGTCCTCCATGGCCTAGGTCACACTAGGGCCTGCAGGGTCATGCTGAATCACACAGGAGACAACTGGCTCCGAGAAAGCCATAACATCCTGATAGTGAATAACATAACATTCTGAGATGTGCCCTACCATTGACGTCCAGGATTTGACCATATATAGAAAGAACTTTCCTGAAGCAGTAGATTAGAAATTGTACTTTTACAGGCTGTTTTTTATCACATGCTATTGCTCCTCCTGCCTTTGTCCTGTCTCAATAAAAGGGGCTCTCAGGTTCTCATCTGGGTCGCTCCATCCCGAGAAAATTTGTCTCCTGTCTTTTCTCAACATTGGCCTCATGGTCGACCCACGGGAATTTCACAAGTTAAAGTCCACAAGTCTTAAAGTTGCCAAGTTTGGGAACCACTGATCTAGAGTGTTGGCTATTTCTGCCAGCTTAGTATCATCCACAACTTTGGTAAGTTCCCCTTCTATTCCCTCATCTAAGTCGGTTATGATGTTATTGAAGAGTATTGGGCCTAAGACAGAACATTGTGGTACCTCACTGCTTACTCCGTCCATGTAGATGTAATACCATTAAGGACTACTTGATGAATACAGTTTGTCAGCCAGTTACAAATCCATCTGATGGTGATTCTATCTATCCAAATTTTTTCTAGCTTATCAAGAAATTGAAGTACTTTGTCAAATGCCTTGCTGAAGGCATTCTGTCCACAGTATTTTGCTGGTCTACTAATTTAGTCACTATGTTGAAGAATGAAGCTGGTGACCTTGGGCCAGCCACTCTTTCTCAGCCCCAGGAAGAATGGTAAACTACTTCTGAAAAGTCTTCCCAAGTAAACTGCAGGGGTATGTCCAAGGGTTCACTGACAAAAGGGCGAATGACAAAACCGCGCCCGACTAAACCGCGGCGACAAAACCGCGTGTTCTAAAGTGCTCTGACGAATGAGTGCTGAATCGCGCCGACAACAGCGCAGCGACAGAAGCGCACTGTAAAACTAAACCTAACCCTAACCCTAAACGTAACGCTAACCCTAACCCTAAACCTAACCCTAAACGTAACGCTAAATGTAACGCTAAAACTAACCCTAACCCTAACCCTAACCCTAAACATAACGCTAAACCTAACCCTAACCCAAACCCTAGCCCTAAACCTAAACCTAACCCTAAACCTAACCCTAAACCTAACCCTAACCCTAACCTTAAACCTAACCCTAAACCTAACCCTTACCTTAACTTAAATCGCCCCTCTGTCGACTGAAATCGCCCTTCTGTCTCCGTGCTGTTGTCGCTGCGCTGTTGTCGGCGCGTTGATGACGTCATGGTTTTAGCGATGCGATTTAGTCGGCGTGGTTTTGTCGTTCTCCCTTTTGTCGGGTCATGATGTCCAAGTGCTTTCCTGGAGTAAATATGACTTGAAGGCATTATATAAATGTGTTTGTGTGTCTGTGTGTGGTGTTAGTCTTTGGTTAATGATGGTAATTGGGACCAGAACTTCCATCACAAAGTGATGTTGTTATACAGCACAATGTGCAAAACTACCTTTAATAATTACTTATTACTTATTTTGATCACAAAATGTATCTAGTTTCTCTCTCTCCCTCCCTCCCTCCCTCCCCCCTCCCTCCCTCCCTCTCTCTCTGTGTGTGTTTGTGTGTGTGTGTTTATTGATGTATTGAAGATTTGGAAGAAGTCATCAGGCATAGTTAAAATATTATACTTTTGTCATTTCGTGTTCGGCTTTAATAATGGGATATGGTTGGGAAGTCTGTGTGTATTATCCATAGCTGCTGAAATGTAATCAAATAACAGCGTTTGCTGTTATGCCAGTGGCGTGCAGCTGGTCATCAATTCTATCTTGCTAGATTGAGAGTGACTGGTTCAAGGTCACCCAGCTGACTTTGTGCCTAAGGTGGGACTAGATCTCACAATCTACCATTTTCTAGCTTCGTGCTTTTAACCAATACACCAAATTGCTTCTCTGTGAGATTATTGGTCTTATATATTAAAAAGTGGTGGTGGTGGTTGTGAAAATCAAAAGTAAGCTTTATGTAGAATATTTTGAAGTATTTCGTGAACATTTTGTACTGGGTGTACAATGGTTCCCCCCCCCCCCCCTTAAGACATTGTTTTTCTCATGAGAAATACAGGAATAAACGGAATTATGGTAAATGCGTGCCTTAAATTTAAATTATTACATATATTACCTGAATTATGGTAAACGCGTGCCTTAAATTTAAATTATTACATATATTACCAAAAAAAACCAACAGATTTTTTTAAAAAAATGCTAAGAGATAAATAGATGATAGGAATATTTTTATTTTCTGAAGAAGTTATAGTTCAGTAATGAAAAACTAAAATTAATGCAATTATTTTTTTCCAGTTTATCATTCAGAAATCCCTTAAAAAACCTGCCATATTTCCTGCTTTTGGAGATATTCATTTTTACAATAATTTATGTTGTTTTTCTAAACCCTGACCGTATATTTCCCAAATTGTATTTTCCCAGTCAAAAGAAACTATGTTTCTATTCTTTAAGAACAAGCAGTTATAGGTTCAAATTTCATTCTCCCAAGAGAAATATTGTCAAAACGTGGTACTGTATATAAACTCACACCACATCCTCATTTCATTATACAATTGCCAACCTCCAATTGTTATAAAGGAAAGACCTAACTAATGTTCAGCTATAATCTGCTGAACCTCAGTTTACCAGCTTTTATTGACATTTTTTAAACAACGTCATTCCCAAAAGCCGTTAAAACCTGGCTGTGCCGGCAGGCCTGGGGTTGATGAGTTCCCCTCCCCTCTCAACCGTGTGGCTGTGTGATTCTTGGTTATTTTAACTACTTGTATTGTACTCTGTGTTTCCCTTTCCCCCTTTGAGTTGTTTGCCGCCCTGAGTCCCTCCTGGAATAAGGCGGCATATAAATAAAACAAATCTCAATCTCAATCCCATTGATGGTTTCTTCCAGAGGTGGGTTCCTACCAGTTCACACCTATTCGGTAGAACCGGTTCGTCAAATCTACTGGTTAGAAAAGGTTCCACCAGTGGACCCGGAAAGCAGGCCACACCTACAGAAGAGGTTCCAAAAATTTTTGAAACCCACCCCTGGTCCTTGGATATGATTATTCTACACTATCATGCTCATATTTATAAAACTCAGTGCCTCTGTGAAAGGTAAGGATGACTACTGCGTTTGTGATGCAATCAGAACATTGCGTGTGTTGAAGTTGTTTTAACGCAAACCAAAGATGCCTTTTAAAAAACAAGTTTACATCATATTATTATGCATGCCAGTGCTGTGCGTGAGGTAATTTAAGGTGGTTCTGACAAGTGTCGTCGGCATCTTCATATCCAGTCACATGGGCGGCAAGCCACTCCCATCCGGTCACATGGGCAGCAAGCCACTCCCACAAAGGAGGCCACACCCACAGAGTAGGTTCGAACAATTTTTGAAACCCACCACTGGTCTCTTCCATATCGGAATGAGGAGGTTATCTGTTTCATTCTTCCCCCTGGCTCCTGGCATTGTCATTTGTGCCTTGAGTGAGAATTCTGGATTGATGTGTTCAATCATTCATTGGTCCTTGGCCATCTACCCCACAGATTGGCCTGCTCCCATAGGGTCCTGATAACTTTACAAATGTAGGATATATAGAGCCTTCCATGCTGCATTGCAATAGGGAAATTTAAAGATGTGAGCAACAAAACACTTGGTCATGTGGAATTACTCAAGGTGTCCAGGGAGAATTCAGCTTTATAAAAGAGACTTATAGCACATCTGGGACCTCTATACAAGTGCTAAACCACAGGAGAACAATAAAAACCTCCAATATGAACGGTTTTCTCTTTGAATTTAAATAATTTATACCTGGCACTCATATTTTAACATTTGATTTATTTACTTAGATAACTCCGGTCCAAAACTTCCAGGAAAAAAATGGATGTTCCCACAGAAGCTAATCAAATATGAAGATACGAGTATATTTCAACTAGAAGATAATAAAATAAGGCATAGAAACTAAAAAAATATTCAAACAGAAACAACGGGTTCAAAGTAAACCTTAAAAAAAAAAAGGCTTAGTTTGGTATTTCTAGAAAGCCTGGGAAAACAGAAATGTTTTGCTTGGCAACTCAAAGATGAGTGAAAGGATCACTTCTTTTCCCAATATATATATTTTAAATAGTCCCTTTGCTATCTACTTTTGATTCTGTATTCCCTGTTGCTATTTCATTCCGTTACTCTTAATTAAGACACTCCCATTCTTCTGTAGGTTTTTCTAATTGAGAGGTGGTATAAAATCTTCTAAAACAAATATGCTAATATCTCAGGGCTCTTCACCACACAAATGCTGTGAATATTTGAAGCTAGTGCTGTTCGGCTCTGCTCAGCTGCTGCTCCCAAGGAAAAGTCAATAGCAAACACACATATAAAGGTAGTCCTTGACTTGTAGAAGTTCATTTAGTGAACGTTTGAAATGACAACGGCACTGAAAAAGGTGACTTATGACCGCTTTTCATACTTATGACCATTACAGCATCCCCTTGATCATGTGATCAAAATTCGGACAGTTGGCAACTGACTCATATTTATGACGGTTGCAGTGTCCTGGGGTTATGTTATGTAATCACCTTCTGTGACCTTCTGATAAGCAAAGTCAATGGGGATTCATTTAACAACTGTGTTACTAGCTTAACAACGGCAGTGATTCACTTAACAACTGTAGCAAGAAAGGTTGTAAAATGGGCCAAATTTCTCTTAACACGTGTCTCGTTTAGCAACAGAAATTTTGGGCCCAATTGTGATCTTAAGTAGAGGACATCTACCTTAACAATCACCCTGCATCCCTACACAGTAGCTAATTGTTGAGCTTTTCTCCGAGTTTGAAACGCTCCACACAGTTGAGGAACACTGAAAGGGTAGAGCACTCAAGATGAACACTACCACACTGGCCGGCTCCAGGAAGTTGGGAAATGAAATCATTTGAGAAGAGGTATGCAGTGGTGTGGAAATATTGCTGGGCAAAGAAAGTGGAAGCTTTGTGGAAGGAACATAGCACACAACCTATATATTGTTAGGCTTTTATCACATTTTTCGTTTGGAAGTTCAAGGTGATTTATATAGCACTGCCTCCTGCCCCCTCCCCCTGTATAACAAGCACCTTGTGAGATAAGTTAGGTTGAGAGAGATTGGTCAAAAGTCATCTGGTGAAAGTCCATGGCTGATGATCGACTAGAATCAGGATCTCCTCACTACTTGGATATGATTATTTTACACTATCATGCTCATATTTATAAAACTCAGTGCCTCTGTGAAAGGTAAGGATGACTACTGCGTTTGTGGTGCAATCAGAACATTGCGTGTGTTGAAGTTGTTTTAACACAAACCAAAGATGCCTTTTAAAAAACAAGTTTACATCATATTCTTATGCATGCCAGTGCTGTGTGTGAGGTAATTTAAGGTGGTTTTGACAAGTGTCGTCGGCATCTTCATATTCAGTCACATGGGCGGCAAGCCACTCCCATCCGGTCACATAGGCGGCAAGCCACTCCCACAAAGGAGGCCACACCCACAGAGTAGGTTCGAACAATTTTTGAAACCCACCACTGTACTATTCCAACACTTTATATACCAGAGTGTCTCTTATATGACAGATAGAGTGGGAAGGGACCTTGGAGGTCTTCAACTCCAACCTCCTGCTCAAGCAAGAGACCCTATACCATTTCAGATAAATGACTATTAAAATCTCTTGGAGTATCCATAACTTTTGGAGGCAAGCCACTCCACTAATTAATTGTTCTCACTGTCAGGAAATTTCTCCTTAATTCTAGATGGTTCTCTCCTTGTTAAATTAATGCTACTTGATAAATAGTCTTAATCAATGGCCCTCAGTGGAGTCTACACCCATATAAACTGAATTTTCATATTTTGCAAATGTGCCTAACGCATTTTAACATTTCCCAATTTTAAATCTTTCCAACATTTTTTAATGTCTCCAATTACAAATACAGTATCATACTAGGCAATAGAAACCAGATACTTTGATTTATAAGGGTAATAAATATCCTTTCATTTAAATGGTGATCAATAGCTATTTTGAGGCTGCGAAGGGGGAAATTATGATAAATATTTTCTTTAATGTTAAATAAAAGTAAGCATTTTTTACACATTTCATTAAACCAGAATCTTTTGTGCTTTAGAATGTTGCCTGAAATTGGCCATTGTATTTTGAAAATCTTGGGTTACAGTTTTGTGTGATATGTGAACAAGCCAACGGTATTTATGCAATGAGCCACAATTAAACAATACATAGCTTCACATGATATATGAAATCCAATCATATATATTTTCTCACTTATACTAAAATGTTGATCCCTCCACCCCCCACCCCCCCATTGTATTTTATGGTAAAAATGAGCAGAATCTTAATAGATGCACATTTGGAATATTACAATAATATTAATGTATAATGTAAGAGGCTTTGCTAAAGTTACAAAAGTATTATTTTAATTTAAATATTAATATTGGAGAGTGTATTACTTAGACTGCACTCTAATAACTAATTTACAAGAATAAATCCCAGTTTAATCAATGAGATTTACTATTCAGTCAGTGTGCTTAGAATTGCATTTTAAGTATTCATGTACAATCTTGGTTAGAAAAATTGTAAAGTCCACACCACTTGCAGTGTAAGAATTTTATAGCATTTAATCCACACATATTTCTTGAAAGCACTTCATGGGATTATTGGCACTCCGTTGCGTATACTGTTTTTTTTTTAAGGTGATCTCTAAAGGAATAGCTAAAGCTCTTCTTCTTCTTCTTCTTCTTCTTCTTCTTCTTCTTCTTCTTCTTCTTCTTCTTCTTCTTCTTCTTCTTCTCCTTCTCCTTCTCCTTCTCCTTCTCCTTCTCCTTGTCGCAGCTTTAGCGACGCGGTTTTGTCATCGCTATTTTGACGAGCGCGGTTTTGTCGGGCCATGGTTTTGGCCTACATGACATTGGTGTCTAATCTGGTTTATCTTGACATAGGGAGATCCCCAAAGCGGGCCAAAATATTATCTCCATGCAGTGGTGGGATTCAACCGATGTAACAACCGGTTCGCTGAGCATGCACTTTGCATGTGCTCCGCACACACACAGTGTTTCAAAACAGCTCTAAAACTTGCCTTCTACTGCAGCTCCGGTGAGTAAAACGGCTGAGACGTGGCAATCCACTCTGCTGCACCTATCAACTGGGCTTCAAACGAAGGAAATATAGGGCAGACTAGCGCAGTGGTGGGTGGGTGGGTTAAGGCCAACTGATGCTGGAACTAGTGATTCACCCGAACCAGCTGAATCCCACCCCTGTCTCCATGACCAAGTGAGTTAGACTGATAACTGCAGCTTCCCTTCCCTCTTTTTACATCCATTGTATGCATAATACCTGTAAGAAAACAGAGGGCTTCAATTGCATAGTCATGGCTGCCATTTTGATATTTTGACTCTTCCTTCTTTCCTCATGGGTGCTTCTTTCTGTAGCACATTCACACTCAACAGTCAAAAAGGAAGGAAGGAAGGAAGGAAGGAAGGAAGGAAGGAAGGAAGGAAGGAAGGAAGGAAGGAAAGTGTGAATGGGGAGGGAGAAGGACAGGAGGGGACTGGAGCAGTGGTGGGATTGAAATTTTTTTACTACTGGTTCTGTGGGCCTGGCTTAGTGGGAATGGCAGGGGAAGGATACTGTAAAATCTCCATTCCCTCCCCACTCCAGGGGAAAGTTATTGCAAAATCCCCATTTCCTCCCAATCAGCTGGGACACGGGAGGCAGAGAATAGATGGGGACGGGCCAGTCAGAGGTGGCATTTACCAGTTCTCCGAACTACTCAAAATTTCCACTACCGGCTCTCCAGAACTGGTCAGAACCTGCTGAATACCACCTCTGGACTGGAGGCTAAAACATATGAAGAATGGTTACACGAACTTGGCATAGCTAGTCTAGAGAAGAGAAGGACCAGCAGAGACATGATAGCAGTCTTCCAATATTTCAGGGGCTGCCACAGGGAGGAGGGGGGGGTCAAGCTATATTCCAAAGCACCTGAAGGCCAGACAAGGAACAATGGATGGAAACTGACCAAGGAGAGATTCAACCTAGAAATAAGGAGGAATTTTCTGACAGTGAGAACAATCAACCAATTAAACAGATTGCCTTCAGACATTGTGGGAACTTCATCACTGGAGGCTTTCAAGAAGAGACTGGATTGCCATCTGTGAGAAATGGTGTAGGATCTCCTGCTTGGGCAGTGGGTTGGACTAGATGATCTACAAGGTCCCTTCCAACTCTGTTAATCTGTTAAAGAGGAGAGAAGGAAATGAGAAGAGAAACTGAGAGGTGGCATACTCATATGTGCTATTTCTTCCTATATAGGCATCTTGCTCAAAGCACTCGCAGTGCTAGAAAAAAACATTACTTATATTTTCAGCTAATTTGTATGGATTTTATTATTTGTATATCCTTACACAGCAAATCTGGCTTTCCTGAGGCTACTTAGTGAACTCATATATAAAGCAAGATTAAAAATGGATGCATATTATTTCATTTTCCTTGAACGTTTCATGTTTCCTAGAACAACCCACAGTCAATGGGGGTTTCATATGTTGGTCCTATTGGAGTGAAAAGGGCTAACGAGAAGAACTTCTCTCTAACTGCTCTTTTGCCACTCACTTTTATTCTGATAAACCACAAACCATCTATCCCAGGCAAAAAATACTCCAGTCATTTGTCCCCAGTCCCTGAAAACAGACCAGTTTGCAATATACCCTTTGACTGTCCATTAAAACTGACTCTGGAATAAGCATCTATTTCCTCTCTTTCCTGTGAGTTAGACTGATAACTGCAGCTTGCCAAGGCTCTGTTATTAAGTTTCATCTCTTGGCACTCAGAAAGACAGTTCGGTTCAAAGGTGAACTACATTATCTTGCTGCAATTTGTGGAAAAGCCTCTCTTTATTTAGAGTTCAAACTGACCCAGACTTGACCACATCTTTGGAGCATAAACAGTTGAGACATAACGGCCAGCCCCTACCCCTTTGAAAGTTAATTTAATTTAACCATCCACCCTACAAAAAAAGCATTTCATCATCCTTAAAGAGTAACATGTTATATCACTCCACCTAAATCACAGCTAGATTAAAATCAGAATTCATAACACATTCCACTGCGGTGTTTTGTCTCCTGTACAAATGTATGTGTATGAGCATGGAATAAGCATCTATTGAACAGATTTTCTGTAACAATTCAAATCATTCCGATTAATTAGCGGCATATGAAAATTTCTCGCCAGAGGGATGAATATTCAGAAATAATGATGCTTGCTGTGAGAGCAAACGGCTTCCCGAGAAATTAAAATAAGCACATGTTACATTGGCTTAAAAGAAAATTCTATCAGTCAATCAAAACTCATTATGACTCTTAAGTCAATACATCTCAACCAGAAAATTTATCTTCAAGAATGTTTTAGAAAATCGGAGTTACATAACAACTGTGGTAAAATCAATACTGTTGCATATAAGATGAAATAAGAAAAGACAAGGGATAAAGAATAGGCATGTGCTTTTTTGACGACTTTTGCATAAATATAAAAATTCTTGGCATCTTCTTCACTCAGTCTAATTCTTATGGCACAGCTGCTGCTGCAATGGTTCTGAAAAGTACTTGTGAAATCCTGCAGAGATGGGTTATGTAGACGAGGTTAATGTGGATGAAAACAGGAAACAGAGTTAAGTAGTGGCTGTACTGGACTAAAATAGTAAGAAGGAAAGTAAGAAAGACAAGTTCAGATACTTGCTCTGTCTTGGATGTCCATTGAGTGACTTTTGGCCAGTTATTATTTCTCCCTGGACTTTTGTTAGGGAAATCAGTCTGCAGAAGAAAGTGTAGATTATGCTGACTGGATATAAATCTACTGAATGAATTAGCAAATAAAATAATGGCAACAGAAGACATGATTTTAAAAAAAATTCACAGCACATAGGCAGATTTAACCATAGTTGCAATTGGGAAAATATGAGCATCTTAGACCAAGCCAACTTCAAAAACACCAGGGAATTTCTAGAAGCCTGGCACTCTGACAAATGAGCCATGAATAGATATATTGACATTAACAACATCTATAGACTATGCAAAAGAGACTATCACTTAAGAGACCACAAGAGCCACAGTGGCACAGTGGTTAGAGTGTAGTACTATAGGATACTTATGCTGCCTGTCGTCTGCCTGCAATTTGGCAGTTCAAATCTCACCAGGCTCGAGGCAGACTTAGCCTTATATCCTTCTGAGATCGGTAAAATGAGGACCCAGATTGTTGGGGGCAAAATACGGACTCTGTAAACCGCTTAGAGAGAGTTGTAAAAGCACTGTGAAGCAGTATAGCAATAGCAATAGCAGTTAGACTTATATACTGCTTCATAGGGCTTTCAGCCCTCTCTAAGCGGTTTACAGAGTCAGAATATCGCCCCCACGGTCCGGGTCCTCATTTTACCCACCTTGGAAGGATGGAAGGCTGAGTCAACCCTGAGCCGGTGAGATTTGAACCGCTGAACTACTGATCTAGCAGTCAGCTGAAGTGGCCTGCAGTACTGCACTCCACCCACTGCGCCACCTCGGCTCTCGGTATATAAGTCTAAGTGCTATTGCTATTACTATCACCCAAAGGAACAAAGGAAAAAGGAACTAAAAGACCCAAGACCTCCCCACCAGCAATCAGCACCCAGATCAGCATAGATTATTAACTCTAGGGGTGGGTTGCTGCCCGTTTTACTACTGGTTTGCAACCCACGTGCAACCCATGTGCTCGCGTTGCTTGAGCATGTGCCAGACATGTGCTGTGTGCATGCGCACTGTTCAATGTAAATTGTTCACGCATGCGCAGAACAATTTACAGTGAACTGCACATATGCAGTCACTAAAAAATAAAATAGTGGTGCCCCAGTGGTGGAGAGGGAACCGGTTCGGGGGTGTGGCAGGCCTGGGTCACTGCCGGAGTGCAACCGTGGAGATTCGTACCCTCACCACCCTCCAGACCTTCCGCGTAGCCCTTAAAATCTGGCTGTCCCGACAGGCCTGGGGCTAAAGACTTCAACCCCACTCGAATGGTATGACTGTTGCGCTTTTTTTAACGATGTATTGTCTTCATGTTTGTAACTTGTTTGTCCTTCCCTCCCCCTGAATTGTGAGCCGCCCTGAGTCCCCTCAGGGAAAAGGGCGGCATACAAATAAAGTAAAATCTAAATCTAAATCTAAACCCATACATGAATTCCATTCCATTACTGGTTCGACGGAACCGGGCTGAACCGGGAGCAACGCACCTCTGATTAACTCCAAGGTTAACATCAGACCAACAATCAAGTAAACAATATTCCAATCAAGATCCCAAAGAAGCCAACAGCAAACAGCCCAACCAAAGAATCTCTAAGCTCTCTCCCAGCAACACTGACAGGCAAGCCACTAGAATATAAACTGACAGCAAACGGCACTCCCTACTAGCACTGATGATGTTACCTAGTTTGGGTAACGAAATGTCGGCAAGAAGCAAGGAAGCTCAGAGAGCACCAAGGACACACCATAATAACAAAAGAATAAAAGGACAAAGTATGTAATACAGTTGATTTGCTCAAGTTTATAGCAATAGCAATAGCAGTAGACTTATATACCGCTTCATAGGCCTTTCAGGCCTCTCTAAGCGGTTTACAGAGAGTCAGCATATTGCCCCCAACAATCTGGGTCCTCATTTTACCCACCTCGGAAGGATGGAAGGCTGAGTCAACCCTGAGCCGGTGAGATTAGAACCGCTGACCTGCTGATCTAGCAGTAGCCTGCAGTGCTGCATTTAACCACTGCCCCACCTTGGCTCTGAAAAAAACCCTCCATCCATTCAAACTACTATGGCTAACTTTGCAGGTGAAGTTTAGGTTTAGGCAGAGGTGGGTTCCTACCAGTTCGCACCTATTCGGTAGAACCGGTTCGTCAAATCTACCGAACTGGTTAGAAGAGGTTCCACCAGTGGACCCGGAAAGCAGGCCACACCTACAGAAGAAGTTCCCAAAATTTTTTGAAACCCACCACTGGCAAAGATCTTGTAACTTGACAGCTTTAAGACTTGCATGCTTCAATGCCAGAGTTTCTGAATAGCTACTTGGACCGACCTAAGTACTAATTCCTAATTTCATATCCGGTCACAGAGGCGGCAAGCCACTCCCATCCGGTCACATGGGTGGCAAGCCACTCCCACAAAGGAGGCCACACCCACAGAGTAGGTTCCAACAATTTTTGAAACCCACCACTGGGTTTAGGTTAGGTTTAGGTTTAGGTGAAGCGGTTGACGCGATGTGTCAGTGCCTGGAGGATGTTAGGGTCTGGATGGGTGTGAACAAGCTTGCACTCAATCCCGACAAGACCGAGTGGCTTGTGTTTTTCCCTCCCAATAACTGGGAGGCTGGGGGGTGAAATTATACGCCCCTCAGACAGGGTCCGCAATTTGGGAATCCTCCTGGATCCACAGCTGACTTTAGAACACCATTTGTCAGCTGTGACCAGGGGGACATTTGCCCAGGTTCGCCTGGTGCACCAATTGCATCCCTATCTGAACCGGAAGGCACTCAGAACAGTCACTCAAGCCCTTGTGATCTCAAGACTGGACTACTGTAATGTGCTCTACATGGGGCAGCCCTTGAAGAGCATTCGGAGACTACAGAATGCAGCCGTGCAAGCAATTGTGGGTGCATCTCGGTACACCCACGTTACACCTATCCTCCGCGAGCTGCACTGGCTGCCTATTGGACTCCAGACGCGCTTCAAGGTGTTAGTTGTTACTTTTAAAGCCCTACATGGCATCGGACCTGGGTACTTGAGAGACCGCCTTCTGCCAATTACCTCCCTACGACCAATTAGATCCCACAGATTAGGCCTCCTCCGGTTTCCATCAACTAGCCAGTGTCGACTGTTGACCCCCCCTGGGGGAGGGCCTTCTCTGTGGCTGCTCCAGCCCTCTGGAACGATCTCCCCGTGGAGATTCGGACCCTCACCACCCTTCAGGCTTTCCGCAAAGCCGTTAAAACCTGGCTGTTCCGGCAGGCCTGGGGCTGATGAGTTCCCAACCCCACTCGAATGGTTGTGGCTGTTGATGAGTTTTAATTTGTTTTTTTGTATTTGTTTTGTCTTTTTGTCTTTTGTACTCCCCTTTTCCCTATTTGGTTTGTTAGCCGCCCTGAGTCCCCTCGGGGAATAGGGTGGCATACAAGTTTAATCAAATCAAATCAAATCAAATCCCACCAAGCCACACCCACAGAACTGGTAGTAAAATGTTTTGAATCCCACCACTGCTCCAAAGGATATTCTCAGAACCAGACTTTTATTCTGAAATAAAAAGTAGTCAGACAAAACATGGTGCTGCTTATAGTCCAAATTTCAGTGTTTAAAGATTCAGCAAATAAATTTTGCAATCATACATAACATTGATTTAAGTGATCTGAATGTTGATATTTTGGTGGTAAACCTGTTTCTGCAGTAGTAATTTCTCATTCAGTTTTGTTTGCTTAGTGCTGCTTCATACCTACTAAGAAAAAAAAGCCTTTTGTGTTCCATGTAATGGAAAACATTTTCATTTTGAGAGGGGAACTGATAATAGAATATATTGATATCTCCTTCATCACTGTAAAAATTATAACTTTTCACTGGGCTTATTTGAAACTCCAAGATAAAAAGCAGATATTCATAAAGAATCTCTGCTAGAGCACTACAGGTATATGTTTAGTATGGATGTGATTTTTAAGCACATGCTTTCCGGGTCCACTGGTGGAACCTCTTCTAACCGGTTCAGTAGATTTGACAAACTGGTTCTACTGAATAGGTGCGAACTGGTAGGAACCCACCTCTGATTTAAACCTTGTTGACCATTCAAAAGATCCTGAAGACATGGCTATGATCCCAGGCATGGAGGTCAGAGTAACAGAGCCTGGATGGTTCAACAATACATGGTTGTCTGCTGTTTTTATTTTATCTGCCAATTGCCTGTTTCTTTTATGCTCTTTGTTAGTTTTAACTGCTGTTAGTTGCCCAGAGTCTCTTTGTTGAGATGAGCAGCCATATACATTGAATTAATTAATTAAACTGATCCCATTTCTAGAGACTTAGAGCATTTAAAAGCCCCATATCTATTAGCAGTTCTTCACTCTGAAGCGGTGGCCAGATCCAGAAAAACCAAGTGTGTATTGGGGGAATATTTTTTTTTGTTATATAGCACAATGGGGAAAAATTGTGAGGAAAAGACTCTTGAGAAGGATGTCAAACTTGCCAATTTTCACAGAAATCAGTAAAATGCTGAGCCTTGTGAAACGTGCCTTTTAAGTGCCTGAAATACTCTAATGTGGGGACAGGATAGAATAAAATTTGCAGTAATAATAGTCTCTTTTGCCTCAGATGGATAAATAGAAAAAGATTTGTTATAAAGAAAAGAAGCTTTATAAGGAATAATAATGCTTCTTCCTAAGTGCTGTGAAAGTGATTTGAGGCTATATGGGAAGCAGAATGAATTCATTATTATTGTTGATTTCAATAAAATGACTCAGTAATAACTAGGTCACCTAGCTAATGCAGCTCAGAAAAATCTCAGACTGAGAACGGGGGAGACTGTGTGGTGAAAGTTGTCTGGTTTGATCATAAGGGTCATTTCGATTTTAGCTCAAATTCCATCTTAATATTGCATTTTATATAAATAATCTCCCTTCCTTCCTGATATTGCCATTGTTCACAGCCTCTTAGCAGCTCTATAGAAGCAGGTTGGGATGGAAACCCAGATCCTGAACAGAAATAATTCAAGCTTAATCTACTGTGCTGAAGATAAATGAATTGCCCTGCTCTACCTTAAAATTCTTCTTCAGATGAATTCTGTTCTCATTCCACAGATATAGTTGTATGCTCAAATGGATGTTCATTTCCATAATGTCTAATTTGAAAAAATATAACAATTTT
Source organism: Thamnophis sirtalis (assembly GCF_051295495.1). Classification (NCBI taxonomy): domain Eukaryota; kingdom Metazoa; phylum Chordata; class Lepidosauria; order Squamata; family Natricidae; genus Thamnophis; species Thamnophis sirtalis. The sequence goes on from NW_028261382.1 coordinate 165,764,856, forward strand.
AACAACTGCTTTCTTAATACTTTTTTTTTTTTTGCAATCCTCTGTGGTTGAGTTGGATGTGATCATTTTTTAAACTGTGGTCCAGGTTATGGATACATGTTTCACATAGTACATATTTCACAGAAGACTGCAACCGAGAGTGTAGTTGTATTCTCATGTGAAGCTACTGTAATTTATCATCATCAGTTGCTTCACCGTCATATAGAACAGGCTCAAGAGGCAAGCTTCATTTGAATTAATTTAAAACTACCATAAGTGAAAAGTGAGCAGCTTGTTGTGTTTCCTGGGAGATAGTGTGAAATGACTAGACTACAAACAGGTTTATTTGCAATGAGCTGCAAGCCAATAAATTGTATATGCTGAAAGCTATTTGTTTGTATAAGCTATTCTGAAAAAAAAAAAACCTCAAATCAAATTCAGCTTTTGCTGCCAAGCGGGGAATTTTGGCGAGTGGCTGGAATTGCAATAGCTTATACTAACTTTAAGAGTCACTTACTGTTTGTTTAATCAGTGATATCATTAAATTACCAGAGAATTTTGGGAGTTGAAGTCCACAGGTCTTAAATTTGCCAAGGCTGTATATCTATGGACTAGTGTTGGAAGAAATGTCCATCTGGGTTCAGTTCCAAGTGGGGAGAAAGACACTGGAAACATGGAGGCTGATTGGAAAGATGTTTTAATGGTGAAGCAGAATCACCAAGCATGTGTGATTCTGGGTAGCTGACCACATAGAGTGGAGAGTGAGAGGTATTTATAGCCTCTCTTGGGCTTTGAACTTGAGCTTTCGGCTCCTGTGCCAAGAACATGTATTCTATTGGTTGAACCGTCAGTGGGTGGGATCCTGATTAAACTATTTACTTTAATACACTGCTGTTCCAATAATTACAGAAAAATAGTAGTGTATAGGTTCTATCTTTATTCAACCATATTCTGTAGAAACTCTGCTTTTAAAAAAAAGAAGTCATCCCCCACCCAAGCATTTATATTCTGGTCTTTCATGATTTGAACAGAAAACGAAACCCATTTTCTGTTACCCATGTTAGAAACCTTGTTTTGCTCAGAATGATTTTGCATCTTTCTTCTAGAAAGTTACCCAAAGCCCTATCTCGTACATTAACTCCCTTTATGTGTTACCCCTGTTTCATTAAGGGCACAACTTTTAAAGGGGAAAGGGCATGGTAGTAAATTATTTCTATATCTCCATTACATGTTGTAATGGATAAACTGCATCTATTCAGAACATTAACAGACTAGTTAAATATTTCATGCAAATAAAGTCAAACACCCAGCACATAACCTTTTACATTTATGAATATGCAACAGGAACATAATAAGCCTTTGTCTATTTGAGAAATTAGCTCTTTATTGGGTGGTTTTCCTAGGGTTCTTTTTTTTTGGGGGGGGGGAGGAAGAGAGATAACAAATTTATAGAGCACAGACGATCAGGTACCCAAGAAGTCTCTGTCATTCGTCGGCTCGTGATGTTAATCAACAGTTTTGCAGTATGTTTTATGTTAGCTTGTAACAGGTTTTTCCTTGCATGCTGTTAATAAACTCCATTCTTTGTGCTTTGCTTGATCTAATTAACTTTTCCTGTGATAAACCTTGTCTAACTGTGTGAAATTGTGGTTATGACCCCCATACCACAGTAAAAATTGCTTTATGCCTAGGAAAATATATTCATGGATGGCTATCCAATAAAAATGGAATGAATGCTCCTTCTAATTTTTATCCTTTTGTACTGGAGGCACATGATGCTAAATGTTCATGGAAGTCAAGAAAATAATATGCATTTTAATAGGTTGATTTAAATAGTCATGGTTGAAAACAAAGCTAAATATTTGGATTCGTTTAGCTTATAGGTTGATAAACTAGAGAATGCGCAGAATGTTAAATGCAGTCCAGTGTTTAAAATTATTCTTACCTTTTTTTCCTGCTTCATAAATCTGTTTTGTATATCAAGTTCTAGAAATGCTTCTTGATCTTTTCTTAATTGATACAGTTTCACTGGAAGAGAGACTTCATCAAACTTATTATATGCTTATATGAGAATAATTCTTGGGGTGCTGGAATTCTCTTTATAATCAAATTCTGACCTGCAAAAAATGCATCCCAATTCCTATCTATCCCCTATTTTCACTTGGACAATAGCAAATCTTGCTTATTATAAGAAAGAATTGGAAAGGACAATTTCTGATACACTTTCTGGCATTCTTGTGTCAGGGATCAAACTCATATACGAAGAGGAATTTGATTGATTTGATTTGATTTATTGCATTTCTATGCCGCCCTATTCCCAGAGGGACTCAGGGCGGCTCACAAACCAAAGTAAGGGGGGGGGGATACAATCAGGAGGAAAACAACGGACAAACAATTACAACAATTTAAAAACAATCAACAAGCACACAATTCGAGAGGGGACGGGAACTCGTCAGCCCCAGGCCTGTCAGAACAGCCAGGTTTTAAGGGCTTTGTGGAAAGCCTGAAGGGTGGTGAGGGTCCGAATCTCCATGGGGAGCTTGTTCCAGAGGGCCGGAGCAGCCACAGAGAAGGCCCTCCTCCGGGTGGTAGCCAATCGGCATTGGCCGGTAGATGGAATTCGGAGGAGGCCTAGTCTGTGGTATCTAATAGGTCTATTGGAGGTAATTGGCAGCAGGCGGTCTCTCAAGTACCCAGGTCCATTACCATGAAGGGCTTTAAGGAAACAGACAAAAGACTCCTATTTCTTGACATTGACATAAGAAGACTAAACAACAGAGAACTGGAAACCCGCATCTATTGCAAACCGACTCACATGAACCAAATCCTCACCTTCACAAGCAACCACTCCACCACACAAAAAGAAGCTGTGTGCAGACCCTTTTCAGAAGGGCCAGGACACACTGCAACACCACAACACTAAGAAAATCAGAAGAGAAACAGCTGCTTGATGTCTTTCTCCACAATGACTATCTGAAAAATGTTGTATTCTGACACACAGTACCCAAACCACACCACATCACACAGCCAACCACTAAACAAAAACTAGTACACAAAAGTGGTATCAGAAATGACAGCCATAATTCACCAACCTCTAGGAATAACAACAGCCTACAAGCCCACAGCCACAATCTGCCAGGAATTACCCAAAGACAAGACATGAAAACCAAAGACAAGACATGAAAGACAAGGATGAAAGAAACAATATGATTTACCAAATCAACTGCAACAATTACAACTGATTCTATGTGGGACAAATATCACGTCAATTGAAAACCAGAATCCATGCACATCAGCTGTCAGTCAATTGTCTTGCTCCCAAATCCCTAATCGCTACCCACATTGACACCGAACAACACCAATTCTATTGGAGCAATATAAGAATCATTGGCCACGCTACAATCCATCATGCTCACGAGTTTATCAAAGCCTGGCACTCCACAAGCAATTCCATTAACAAAACATCAATCTATATCCAGCCTATAAACCCCTCAGAATTCAAATCAACCACACAACCAAATAGTGACGGCACCTACCCTCAACCTACCCATGCAACCCTCCCCATGCACCCCAACCAGCACTTCACTCCTAATGACCCTCACCTAATGTTTACCACTCCATCACAAGACCCATCACAAGATCCTCACCAGACATGACCCACATCTGACCCATCAGAAAACCTATCAAAAAGCCCTCATTATCAGAAGAAATGAAAGAAGAAGAAGACAAAGAGGAGATAACAATGGAAATAACAGTTGTTAGGAATATAATCTAACGGTTGGGTTGGCAATATATAAATCATGTAACAATGCTATAAATGTTTCTTTAAATCATACTGTAAAATGTGATTGGTTGCTGTTTTCCTCAATCGGCCATAAGAGGGAGCCAGAATGACTGTTAGCTCTCTGTTCGTTAGATGCTGGGCTGATCTGATCTGAGTGCCGTGAGCTATTGTAAGTTTTGCAACTGCTAGCAAACTTTGAGTTCTGAACTGATTATATGATACCGCCCATGTGACTGGATATGAAGATGCTGACGACACTTGTCAGAACCACCTTAAATTACCTCACACACAGCACTGGCATGCATAAGAATATGATGCAAACTTGTTTTTTAAAAGGCATCTTTGGTTTGCGTTAAAACAACTTCAACACATGCAATGTTCTGATTGCACCATAAACGCAGTAGTCATCCTTACCTTTCACAGAGGCACTGATATGAGCACGATAGTGTAGAATAATCATATCCAAGGACCAGTGGTGGGTTTCAAAAAATTTTGGAACCTCTTCTGTAGGTGTGGCCTGCTTTCCGGGTCCACTGGTGGAACCTCTTCTAACCGGTTCGGTAGATTTGACGAACCGGTTCTACCAAATAGGTGCGGACTGGCAGGAACCCACCTCTGTAGCCTGGTAATAAAACATTTGGAAACTAACTCACAAGCTCAAAGAACAAACCTCCACCCTCAAGGCTTGCTATATTTGCTGAGCTGAAGTTTAAAAATGGGGACGGGGCAGTGGTGGGTTCCGGATCCCTTTGCAATCGGTATGGTTGCAACGGGGCCCGGTATCCACCACATAAATGTACGCAGCGTGCACACACACATGTGCAGTGCGCGCATGCGTCCTTACCTCTTCCAATGCCTCTGCGATGCTCTTGCTGCTGGGTGGAGTGTTGCGCAGGCACCATGCACTCTGTGTGCGTGTGCGGAAGTTCCGTGTGCGTGTGCGGAAGTTCTGAAGAGTTCAATTACAGGTAAGGAGCTCGGGCGGATGAGCCCGTACCAGGGCATACCGGCTGCAACCTACCACTGGGGTGGGGGTGGGATCAAAAGAAAAATACCTTTTTACTTTTCTCCGACAGCAAATTCAAAATCAGTTATTTTATATACTCCTTAACAGGAGAAGAGTCATATTCTGATACATCTAACTTTCTTATGTGGGTCAGCCTGTGCTGTATGGAAATTCAAATGGCACCTTTTCCTGTCGGGTTTTAGTATTTGCTTCAGCCTAGAATGATTAGAGAAAAGATGACCATCAAAAGGGTCTTTGTCTCCATTTGACTGGGTGAAACAGCTGACAAGCGCCCTTCTGATACAGCTGCAGGGCAGCAGCATGATGGGATTTTGACAGCTGACTTCATTATACCCTTTAGGATACAGAGTGGAATGGATTTGCCTCTTCAGTGAGCAAAGCCCAGGAATAATTAAGACGTGGGAGATCAAGAGAGGGAAAATGGGGCATATATGAATGAGAAATTGTTCTTTTGAAATCAAGACTTTACATATAAATATAGAGGATTAGCACATACAGGGCTACCATAACTGGGTTGCAAAACATCCCGAGTTGGCGGCTTTATTTTTTTGTATTCTTTTGCTACTACCAAGTGGTTTCCCAAATTTTTAGGAAACCATATACCATATCATGGCTGGCTCAGGAATTCTGGGAGTTGAAGTCCACAAGTTGTAAAGGGGCCATAGTTGCCCACCGCTGTCCTAGCATGTAGGAAGCATCTATACAAAGAAAACGAGACATCCCAAACCCCTAGGTTATCGCAACCTTTCTCCTGGATGTTCAGGTGCTGGTTTTGATCTGGGAAATGTATGCCATTCGGCGAAAAGAACACATTAATCTGGCTACAGATATGTGCCTCTGAGGCCATAATGAAATGTACTGTTTAACACTTTTTAAAAATGTACTGTTTTAGCTTCATTTAATCAGGTTCTCTATATCTAACTTTAGGACAGTGATGGCAAACCTATGGCACGTGTGCCACAGGTGGCACGCAGAGCCATTTGTCAGGGCACGTGAGGCGCTGCCCTGTCAGCTGGCCAGCTGAGTTCACCCGTTTGAAAGCCATTTTTTGCCCTCCCCAGGCTCCAGAGGCTTTATAGGAGCCTGGGGAGGGCAAAAAGATCCTCCCCGGCTTTTAAGTTTTGACGGAGGGACGACGCGCAGCCAGGTTTCAACTAACAAAACTATTTATTCAGGTTGACGGCGATTCAAAGAACGAAAACTCGCGCCAAGGTATTTATACTCTTTTTTAACCAATCACTGGCCGGGGACGAGACAGCAACTGCTGACGTCAGTCCCTCGGCCAATCAACAGTAACGTTAAGCCGGCAACACCCTCTGGAGCTCTCAGCCAATCAGAGAGCCAGAGGGTGTTACTGGCATCAAGAATATTTAACTAATATTTAACACCCCTTTCCCCCAGTTCTGCGCATGCCCGTAACGGAGCATGCGTAGTCCTTAAGGTACGCTGGGCGGCGCCGGACCCGCCCAGATCTTCTCAGTTCAGGGGAAGTCGTCGGCGGAGGAGGACCTCCTCGTGGTAGCTCCTCCCCGAAGGGAGTGTAGCTCCGAGGCACGCCCTTTCGGGAAGGCCCAGAAGGCGGGCTCAACGGTAACGGTAGGTGTAGCCGTGGGGGCGCGTCACTGGTCGTAAGAGGGACCCTCTGGGTAGTGTCCTCGGATTGAGTTGTTGGGCCGGCGTCTCTGTGGTTGGCGCTTGGGTAAGCAGGGCCTGGTGTGGCGAAGGCCCTTGTTTGCGGTCTTCCGGTTTGAGAATGTTGTGGTTGATACAGGAGGGGGCCTGGTGTGGCGAAGGCCCCTGGTTGCAGTCTCTCGGATTGAGGGCTTTGTGATTGGTGCAGGTTGAGGCCTGGAGTGGCGAAGGCTTCACATTGCAACCCCGGTGCTGCGGTGTTGTCACTCGGGGGTTCGCGGCCACCAGCCTGCGACGGGAGACGCCTCCTCAGTTGATCCAGGTGGCGTCTCCATTGGGATCCATCAGCCAATTGGACCCTAAAAGAACATGGGCCGGTCAGGGCAACGATAGAGCCAGGCACCCATTTTGGTTCCCCCGCAAAGGACCGAGCCCACACTGGATCCCCTAGCTTAAAGGACCGGGGAGGGAGAACCCCCAGATTGCTCGGCTGATCCCCTGAATAGAGCGGGTGAAGCCTATCCAGGGGAGTCCGCAGGCGCCGGCCCATCAAGAGCTCCGCGGGGCTTTTGTTGGTAGTTGGGCAGGGGGTGGAATGTTGGCTTAGCAGATAAGCCGCCACCCTTGCCTGCCAGTCGCCCCGGTCCATGCGGCTCAGTGCCTCCTTTGCTGAGCGGACCGCCCGTTCTGCCCGGCCATTGCTGGCCGGGTGGTACGGGGCTATGGGCACATGCCGGATCCCTTGTTCGGCCAAGAACTCCTGGAAAGTGGTGGATGTGAACTGGGGCCCATTGTCCGAGACCACCACGTCCGGCAACCCATGGGTTGCGAACAGTCTCCATAGGGCCCTGACCGTACTCTCGGCTGTGGTAGAGCCCATAAGGACCAGCTCCACCCACCGAGAGTAGGCATCCACCACAACCAGGAAGTTCTGGCCGTGGAAGGGACCAGCGAAATCGATGTGGAGGCGAGACCATGGGCCTCTCGGAGCCTCCCACTCACGAGCAGGCGCGGCTGGGGGGTTGGGCCTGGATAATTGACAGGTCGTGCAGCGGCCTACATGGGCCGCTATCTCTGTGTCCAGCAAGGGCCACCAGACATAGCTACGGGCCAATGCCTTCATTCGTGCTATGCCTGGGTGGTCCTTGTGGAGCAGATCCAGAACTAGTGGCCGGAGCGCGGTGGGGATCAGCACCCGATCCCCCCAGATGAGACACCCCCCGTGGAGGGAGATCTCGGCCTGGCGATTTTTAAAGGGCTGGAAGCCCTCGGCCACTTTGTCTGCTGGCCATCCCCTTAACACCCAGGAAGAGACCTGGGACAGGACCGGATCGGCCTTCGTGTGGGCCGCTACGTCCGAGGCAGAGAGTGGAAAACTGGAGGCGGCAATGGAGAGGACAGAGAGAGAGGGGACGGGGGCGGTGTCCGTCTCCGGTAGTGGGCAACGGCTGAGGGCATCTGCATGCCCTAGCTGTTTGCCCGGACGGTAAAGCAACGTATAAGAATACGCTGCGAGGAACTCCGTCCAGCGAGTCATGCGGGGGGATAGAATGGAGGGAGTCGGCTTGTCCCCCGCCAAAAGCCCAAGGAGTGGCTTATGGTCGGTGACAAGGGTAAAGTGCCGACCGTAGAGGTAGTCGTGGAACCTCTTAATCCCGGACACTGCAGCCAGAGCCTCCTTGTCGATCTGACTGTAGTTGCGCTCCGCCGAGGAGAGTGTCCGGGAATAAAAGGCCACAGGGGCTTCTGAGCCATTAGGGAGGATATGGCTCAGAACCGCCCCTACACCAAATGGGGAGGCGTCACACGCCAACGTCAGAGGCATCCCATCATGATATTGAATGAGGACTGCCGATGACGTCAGCGTCTCTTTGACAGCCGCGAACGCATGCGCTTCGCGGCTCCCCCAGCGCCAGGCCGCGGATCGGTCGAGCAACCGATGCAGCGGCTCGGCTAGTGACGCCTTGTGAGGGATGAAGGGGGCGTAAAAATTGAGCAGCCCTAGGAACGCCTGTAGCTCCGCCCTGGAGGTGGGAGCAGGGGCGTTCTTAATGGCGGCAATTTTAGAGGGTGTAGGGTGAATGCCTTGGGCATCTATTAAGAAGCCCAAGAATTCTACCCTCGGGACAGCAAATGAGCATTTGCTGCTTTTTAATTTTAATCCCGCGCCCCTGAAACGACAGAGGACCTTCCTTAATATTTCGATGAGTTCTGAGCGGCTCGTTGCAGCGATCAGAACATCATCGAGATATGGAACTACCCCCGGAAGTCCATGGAGCAGGCGCTCCATGAGGCTTTGGAAGATCCCCGGGGCCACGGACACACCGAATTGTAGGCGGCGACAACGGAAAGCCCCACGATGGGTGACGATGGTCTGGGCAGCCGCCGCATCGTCATCCACCGGGAGCTGTTGATAGGCTTGCGCCATATCCAGTTTGGCAAATATGCAACCCTGCCCCAAGGAATGGAGCAGGTGTTGCACAACAGGGACTGGATAGGGGTTTGCCTGAAGGGCCAAGTTGATCGTCGACTTGTAGTTGGCGCAGATTCTCACCGAGCCATCCGGCTTGACCGGAAGAACTATGGGTGTCTCCCATGGAGCATGATCAACTGGCTCGATGACACCCTGCGCCAATAATTTGTCAAGTTCGGCGTCAACCTTGGCCCTTAAGGCAAAAGGCACCCTGCGGGCTTTCAGCCTAATAGGAGCAATCTGAGGATCTAAACTAAGGGAGATGGGGGTTCCCTTGTAACACCCGAGCTGTCCATCAAAAACATCAGAGAACTCCTGTAGGACGTCCTCAATTGTTGAAAGTTTTACCTGGTGCACCCCCCCAATGGACAATCCCAGTGCCTGAAACCAGTCAAGGCCAAGAAGAGCCGGCAAGTCATTTTTTACAATGATGATTGGCAGCTCTCCCTCAAACTTGCCATACCTAACAGGAATAGGAAAGGATCCCAGAACAGGGATCAACTTTCCCTGGTAGTCCCTTAAGAGTACCCGGGATGGGGCTAACTTATTTTGGGAAACTGTAGGGCAGAGATGGGAGAACATGTCCCATGATAATAACGATCGGGAGGAGCCAGAGTCCACCTCCATCTGGCAAGGCTGACCTGCCAGGTGGACATTGGCTGTAATTTTGCGGTTGCCTGAGGAGGCCTGATTGATGGAAGTCTCCACTTCCTGCGGTTCGGAAACAGTGTGGCAGTCATCTCCTCTGCGAGCTGGTTTCGGTGGCTGCTGGCGGCGCTGCTGCGGCTTGGTTCTCTCATTAGCTTGGAAGAAGGCAGGGGCCGGCAAGGAGGCTCGGCACACTTGGGCGATGTGCCCCTGCCTCTGACAGCGGCGGCAGATTGCGTTTCTGAATTGGCAGGTTTGGCGGTCGTGGCGGCCTCCGCAACTAAGGCAAGACACCTTGGAGTTTTGCGGTGCGGCTGTGGATAGAGCAGGTGGCTTTCGCCGTGGTTGGGCACGGACTTGGTCGATGTTGTCGTGCTCCCGGACCTCACAAGGTGTAAAATCATCATAGTCAATGTCATGTACTTGTGAGGCCGGTGCCGTTTGAGATGACAGCTGTAGCCGCTCCAAATCTGCTGTTGATTGCTCAGAGAGCTCAGCTGCTCTGGCGATCTCTACTGCCTGGAGTAGTGTAATGTCGTGATGACGGAACATGCGGCTTCTTAAATGTACATCCCGCACTCCGCACACGAACTGTTCGACTAGATTTTCTTCGAGGTTTGAAAAGTCACACTGGGCCGCCACAGTGCGCAGGGCCTCTAAAAATTGACTAATCGACTCCCCCGGCTTTTGTACTCTTCTCCGGAATGCGAAACTGCGGGCAATTTTGGATGGCGTCGGGGCATAATGGCCCTTCAATTTCGCCATCAAATTGTCCCAGCCTAGCTTATATGCCGGTCTGGGGGCAGCCATAGCTCTGGCTGAGGCGAACATAGAGGGTTCGCAGCATGACAAAAAGAAACTGCACTTCTCTTCATCTGTTTGCGCTTGGTTTTTGGTAGCAATTAAATAAGTTTCAAAGCGCTCCATGAATCCTTCCCAGGATTCGCCGGCGGAGCCGAAAGGAGCGAAAGGCGGCAATGAATTCATATTGATTAAGCTGACGTGTGAGGAGCGGAGTGACGGAGGTCGTGACAGGAAAAATTTTCCTCAGCGTTCGGTGCCGGCGCGGATAGCGACTTACAGCAGCTAGCTGAAATAACCTCTCTGTCCTCAAACCTAGGCTTGCGTGGAATCGCCGGATCCCATCCTCGTCGCCAGTTTTAAGTTTTGACGGAGGGACGACGCGCAGCCAGGTTTCAACTAACAAAACTATTTATTCAGGTTGACGGCGATTCAAAGAACGAAAACTCGCGCCAAGGTATTTATACTCTTTTTTAACCAATCACTGGCCGGGGACGAGACAGCAACTGCTGACGTCAGTCCCTCGGCCAATCAACAGTAACGTTAAGCCGGCAACACCCTCTGCAGCTCTCAGCCAATCAGAGAGCCAGAGGGTGTTACTGGCATCAAGAATATTTAACTAATATTTAACACCGGCCTCCCCCGGAGGCCTCAGGAGGCTTCATGAGCTTCCATGAAGCCTCCGGAGTGCAAAAAATGGCCCTATGGGCAAACCGGAAGTTCGGGAACGGACTTCCAGTTTGCTTGGAAGTTCGTTTTGACTGCTCCGGAGGCTTCAGGGAAGCGTCCTGAAGATCCCTGAAGCCTGCGGAGCACTCAAAACGACCCTCCGAGCAAACCGGAAGTTTGCTCTGAGCAAACCGGAAGTGACTTCCGGTTTGCTCAGAGGTTCATTTTGACTGGTCCGGAGGCTTCAGGGAAGCCTCCTGAAGGTCCCTGAAGCCTCTGGAGGGCTTCCGGGAGGCGGGGGAGGCTGTTTTCATCCTCCCCAGGCTCCTATAAAGCCTCTGGAGCCTGGGGAGGGTGAACAAAGCATGCAAAAAATGGGGGGAGCACCTGTAGTGCGTGCATGCGCACTGGGGGGTGTCACACATTGCATTATGGGTGCGGTACGCCTGCACATGACCCCCCCTGTGCTCCCCCCACTTATGGCACGCAAGCCAAAAAAGGTTTGCCATCGCTGCTTTAGGACTCATGAAGAAAACAGATCTCATTTTAGGTCATTTTTTAAATACAGAAATATTGAACATTCAGAATGTTGCGTAAGCTTTTAAGCCCCACTATAGGACCTCTGCATATTGCTCATATTCTATATATTACTAACAGTTCAATTTTCTGTCTCAGCACAGGCCACAAGCCAAATTGGAAAAAGCTGATGTTTTCTTTCACCCTAGTGTCTAGGAAATTCTCAGTCATTGCCCCAAAGGTGCTTCCCCCACAAAAAACAGCAACTGGACTTTCTTGGTCTTTTCCTTTGAAAATGTTTCACTTCTCATCCAAGAAGCATCTACAGTTCTACTTGACTCTACCTGAATCCCCACCAATCACGTAGAACTGATGAAGCTTCTTGGATAAGAAATGAAAAGTTTTCAAAGGAAAAAAACCAAGAATGTTCAGTTGCCTTTTGGGAAAAAAAGCACATTTGGTTTTTACCCTGGGGGTTAGAAGAGAAGGAGGAGTTGAATGGAGAGGAAGACTACCATCTGGAGGTGTTTCTATGCACAGTACATGTGAAAATAGCTTAGGAAGAGTAATGAAGTCACTGTCCTTAACTAAAGGACCCTTTGCAGGAAAATTGAACTTTTATTGCATTTAACTGATCTCTACGAAGAGTATTAGTGGAGCAAATAGATTTACTTCTGCTTTCCCTCATTAGCTTGTAAGAAAGACCTGAAAATGGTAAAATTTAGTTGCTGTTGGAATTCTGATGTTAATCAAGTAGAAAATGGAGGCAACTTGTATCTCATACCTATAAAAACTGGAGACAAATAAAGTTTAATTAGATTTAGCTAATAGAAGCTGGAAGGCATATTTATGAACTTAGGTTCTTAACTGAATTAAAAGATGCAATAAGAACATCAGACTACCATTTTCAATTGATTTTCAGACTCCTATGCTACATTGATGGAAGGGCTGTTCTATTCTGTGTCCCATCAATGTCACATGCATTCAGTCAATATTCACTGCATCCTTTTGTGACATCTTAAAATCTACGGGCATTCAAATTTTAGGTGTATAAACATATATCCATTTTGATTCCAAATGCACAATTAAATATGGATTTTACAATGTTTTTGAATTTAGAACTATGGCACAAAAATTTGAAGAAGTGTAAATACATCTGGTTTAGGTATTCATCTAGGAAATGCAAATGAAGTTTTCCTAAAAATGCAGACCAAATTAGATCTGGAGCCACCGTTATTATACAATAGCAGATTCTATTCAATAGACTGGTTAAGAAGCAAGGTCTGAAAAAAAAAATCTAATAATATTTAGGTAATCTGGGAACTATAAGCAACTTCCATTAAATAAATGTAATCTAAAAAGCGCACGCATCTGGGCTATGGGAAGAAGGAAAAAGCTTGACTCACAAGAAACAATAAACACATTTAATTAAATTAAGAATGAATTTTCATAACTGAAAGTGGAATTGAAGTGAAAAAAAGGGTTTGTATCTTCCAGCACCCATGTGTGCACCATGTGGTGAATATTTCTCTTATTCCTCTTCCAGTTCATAAATATGTGATCAAAGTAATAACATATAACATATGAGCTGCCCTTAAGCAGTGACCTTCTCCTTATGCCTCTTTCCCTCATCTGTATCCCCCAGGCACTTGGCAAATGCCAAATATAGTTAAAGTGGAACATATTCATGCATCTCATTAACATGCTGTTGTATCACTAAACAAGTGATATGTGCTGAATTCTGACATGTTGGCTCCAAAGCCTTGTCAGCTCTCACAAACCCAGCAAACAACGGTTCCAAAATATCTCTTAAGCAATTAAAGTAATCATCACTCACAAGTAATTTCTGACTATTGAAAGTTTAATGAATAAGAACGATGCAAAGAGCGATTGAGAGAAAACTGGCCTTTTCAAAACAATGCACATGCATCGAAATTTCCAAGATGGGAGCACAGTTCTTTCCAAAACCATTATAGTTCATAACAAGAAGAGTCACCCTGTAAAATATTATCTATTAAGACCAATTCTTTTGTCGATAGCTGGGAGCAGAAATTTGTAATGGTGTAAGGCTAATGAGAGATTAGAATGTACCATTGTTGGCTCTTGTTGGCCTTAACCAGAACAAAGAAGCCCTGCCAGTTTGAGAAACCCATTCTAGTTTCTCAACTATACTGGTAGGCAATAATACAGAATTTCTTAGAATCTTAGAATAACAGAGTTGGAAGGGACCTTGGAGTCTAGATCTTCAAGCCCAACCCCCTGCTTAGGCAGGAAACCCTACGCCACTTCTTCCATAGCATAGTATTACAAAATAAAATTGTCACACACCCACAAATGTTCTCACACACACATATGCAAAAATGGAAAACAATAGCATCGACTTGTACTTCAAAGTTCATGCATCCACATCTTGAAATCATTTTATAATATTCTGCCATAACATTTGGATGGAAGTGCAGATAGGAGTTTACTGCAGAACTTGCATTGTCACCTGAATGTTGCTTAACAGGCAAGCTATGAGAGACTGCAGATTAGAGCAGACACAACTGATAACATAAGAAAATCACTGGCTCTTTGAAAAGGATTGCACAGTCATTGCTGCTTTTGAGGCATAGATAAAAAAACACAATGAAGCTACGCAAAAGCTTCTTCCATGCCCCTTTTAGGGACAGGGACTCAGTATCCAGCCTCTCTACAAATCAGAGGGGAGTATGGAGCAAGGTTAGCATGGAAAAGTTCCCATCTGTGATCTTCCCTTACAGTGTGACCCAATTCTTGCCTGCTTAGACTTCAGACTGTAATGTTTCACATCAATATAACATTTTTTGTTCATTAGGGGCCAGCTCAAAATATGCCTATACGGAAAATATGCCTATATGACTACGCGGAGGAGAGTCTTCTCGGTAGTAGCTCCGACCCTTTGGAACGATCTCCCCGTGGAGATCCGTACCCTCACCACCCTCCAGACCTTCCGCACAGCCCTTAAGATCTGGCTATCCCGTCAGGCCTGGGGTTAGATTGTAATCCGTCCCCACCCGAATGATGAATGTTGTGTTCTATTTTTAATTATGTATTGTTTTATGTCTCACTGTTTGTATTCCCCTCCCCATGAATTGTAAGCCGCCCTGAGTCCCCCCAGGGAAAAGGGAGGCCTATAAATAAACTTTCCTAATCCTAATCATAATCCTATAAACATTTTTGTGTTAAAATGAAAACAATAACCAATGCAAACAATCTAAACTGCTTCATTACAAAAACCCTCCAACATGGTTTTATAAAACAGTTCAAGCCTCCTCAGGTTTCCCTAATTTGCATTGGTCCATCACCGCTGGCTTTTGAAATCACTGGGATAACATCTTGTAGAGGACATATGTATCAGCATCAGTGGTGGGTTCCGGATCCTGTTCCAACCGGTATGGTTGGAACAGGCCTGGCGTTGCCCACATGGATGCGCGTAGCGCGCACACATGCACGCAGTGCGTGCATGCGTCATACCTGCCTGTGATGCCTTTGCAAGCCTTCGTGATGCTCCAGCTGTTCGGCGGAGTGATGCCTAGGCACCGTACGCACCAAAGGCTTAAAGGTCAGGTAAGGAGTTCAGGTGGGCGGGTGGGCCCTCCGGAGCACCATACCGGAACAGTACCAGGGTGTACCGCCTGCAACCCACCACTGATCAGCATACATGGGGATGTCACTGTGGCAGGCTCTTCAGAGACACCGAATTGTTCCTAATGTTGTGTCATTATTTCAAATGCTGTCTCTTGCCTTTCCCCTTTACCTTCAAGGCAGGATCCGATAGAACTGCAAGGAGTACTAGGAGAGAAGTGGGCCATTCCCTCCCGGTTATTTTACTGCTTCCATGAAATGAGAATCAGACCAAGTAAGGTGCAGCACTTTAAACAAGTGGGAATGATAACATAAAATACCGTATATACTCAAGTATAAGCCGAGTTTTTCAGCCCACTTTTTGGGCTGAAAAAAGCTGCCTCGGCTTATACTCGAGTCAGTGAAAAATTTGCCCGAAATGGAGGAGAAAAAGGGGCGGGGCCATGCCGCTGGGTGACGCTCGTGAATGGCCCGGTGCCCCTGTGAGTTTCCCCTCCCTCTGTGTCAGTTTGCCGCGCAGCGCGCACCGCACCATCCCCCCTCCTCACGTTCTAATGTAATGCAGGGCTGTCTTACGATTCCCCTTCCTCCTCCTCCTGCCGCTCTGCAACGATGTCCCACCTCCTCCTTGTTATGGCAAGAAGCCACATAACGATGTCCCAGAGCTAGTTTACTGTTTTTCTTTGAAATAAATATTCAAAAACATTATTGGTATCTATTTTTATTTTTGAAATTTACCGGTAGCTGCTGCATTTCCCACCCTAGGCTTATACTCGAGTCAATAACTTTTCCAGTTTTTTGTGGTAAAATTAGGTGCCTCGGCTTATATTCGGGCCGACCTATACTCGAGTATATACGGTAATCTCACAACGATAAAGCTCCTATCCTTTAAAGTAGGATTAAATAAAGGCTGACTCTTTAAAACAGAGGTCGTCAACCCCCGTGCTGCTGCCCACTATCGGGCCTTGAGCAGGGGTGGGCTTCAGAAATTGCAGCAACGGGTTTGCTGCCCCATTGCTGGGTGGACATGGCCATGGTGGGTGTGGTCTAGTCAGCCTCCTGCACCACAGTGGAGGGGAGGCTTTTTTGCCCTCCCCAGGTTCAGGAGGCTTTTCTCGAGCCTCTGGGAGGGCAAAAACTGCTCCTCCCAGGCTCCAGAGACTGGAAACAGGCCCGTGTTCAGACTTCCAGAACTTCCGGTGGCACGCGCATATGCACACAACTTGCACAAATGGAACTAGCTACATGCCCACTGCGTGTACAGAACTACCCTCCCCCCCCGCTGTTCTGCAAAGCTGAAAAGGTTGAGGAACTTTGCTTTAAAACAAACAAAATCTCAATTTCACAATAAACATTAAGCAGAACTGAAATGCAAAAAAATAAATAAATAAAAAATTTCAAAATTGTTGTGTAGGGCTGTGCAGAATTTCAAAGGGGAGCTTTGGTGTTGCTTCTGTTTTGGTCTGATGGCATTTGCGGGACATAATCCAAAGAACTATTCTAGTACTTGTATACAACTCCACAATTCTAGCATTAGTGTAGAGGGTATGTCTGGTATTTCCAATAAGCTGATGAACGTGGTGGAAGGTGAAGTATTTTCCAGTAATTAGAAATAGACGTGGCTTCCAGAGTGACGTGAAGAGCCGAGGTGGCGCAGTGGTTAAATGCAGCACTGCAGGCTACTTCAGCTGACTGCAGTTCTGCAGTTCGGCTGTTCAAATCTCACCGGCTCAGGGTTGACTCAGCCTTCCATCCTTCCGAGGTGGGTAAAATGAGGACCCGGATTGTTGTTGGGGGCAATATGATGACTCTGTAAACCGCTTAGAGAGGGCTGAAAGCCCTATGAAGTGGTATATAAGTCTAACTGCTATTGCTATCGCTATTGCTACTTCAGATAGGCAGACTATGCCATCACTGATCACACGGACAGCCCCAAAGGCCTTTTTGAGGCAAATAAAGACTATCTTAATAGTTAACTATCTGCAAAGTTATTGTTGACTTTAGATGTCAACAACTTTAGATATCACAGGACTAAATGGAACTCCCCCTACCACTTCCTTCCCCAGGTTCATTCAGGTTAATATATGCAGCATGTTGGCAAGCTCTGTTAGATAAATTAGATGATTTATGTTAGGAAGTGATCAAGAGTCAGCATCACTGAGGATGTACACCAGTAGAAAATTTTATTTCTTTTTTCTGGTCAGTTTTCCTAATAACATTTTTATATGAGCATGCCTAATTCAGTTTGGAATTCAGCTCCTCTGCAGTGAAATTCTCATTTGTCCGACCAGCACATCACACGTCAACATCCTTACCCTCACTTTTTCTTGCTGGAAAGTATGTTTTATTGATGATGATGTTTGTCCATCATGTTCGAAGTGGACCTTGACATCTAACAGGTTGTGGGCTGTCCATGATTTGTCCACAGGTGGCTGGTAAGACCTATACGGGCATGAAATGTTCTGCCACATGTCGGGCACACATGCGTAGGCACCACTGTTGCAGCATTTGCAGCTCTGGCTTTGCGGAGTGCTCACTTCTCTTGTGCTATGATTGTTCTGTCCTCAGATGTCTGGCAGCTTTGGTGGATCAGCATGCACCATGTCGATCAATCTTGCGCCAGGGTTTCCCAGGAGGTGGTGTCAATTTCCAGGGACTTGAAGGAGGCTTTCAACATATCTTTGTATCGCTTGTCCCCTGTGCGATCGTTTTCCTTGAGGCAGCTCACCATAGAGGAGCTGTTCAGGGATGTGATGATCTGGCATCCTTGCAACATGGCCTGCCCAGCATGTTTTATTACTGTACCAACAGATCAGTGGTGGGATTCAACTAATTTAACAACCGGTTCTCTGCCCTAATGACTAGCTGTGTAGGTGTGGCTTGGTGGTCATGTGATTGGGTGGTCGTGGCCAACTCAATGTCACTCACGTTGATGGGCGCTTCGTCTTAGCTGTTAAAATGTAATAGGGTTAACTGGAAAAGCAGTTTCTGTAAGCGAGGATTAGGCTAGAAACAACACCAGAATGTTTTCTTCCTGCTTTCCTTACAGGATTAGCCCTGTAAAGTGGAAAAAAAACAAAATAAGATTTCTTCCAACAACTGGCTCTCCAAACGGCTTAGAAAGTTAACAACTGGTTCTCCCGAATAGGTGCGAACTGGCTGAATCCCACCACTGCAATAGATATCATGATTACATGTTACTTGTGAAATTCCCCCATTAGACACAACCATGTTGTGACTCTCGGAATGTTGTGAGTTACAGCATGGCAATATCAGCCTTCCCAGGTAAGCCAGGCAGGGAATAGAGCTGATGAGCTAATTCTACTTTATTGTATTAACAGAGTCTTGCAGGTCTGAAGGTACAAATCTCCTGCTGTCTCTTTTACAGCCTGATAAGTTAGTGCAGATTCTAAGTTTCTTTCTCTGCGCATTACGCAGCTGTGGGCTCCCCCTCTTCCTTTATCAGATTGTTCCCTAGGCAGCATCTCTTCCCCTCAGTTCTCATAGTCATTCCCACGTACCATTACAGGCAATGACTCTTGCTTTAGGGTGTTGGGAAAAAGGTGGGCAGACAGACTATACCGGTGATGGCAAACCTATGGCACGTGTACCTGAGGGGGCACATAGTGCCCTTTCTGTGGGCATGTGCATCATCGCCAGTTGCTCTTCTGGGTTCTATTCTGCGCATGTGCACCAGCCAGCTGATCTCTTCCAGGTTCCAGCGCATGATCATGGTCCGGTTTTGGCACTCAATGCCAAAAAGGTTAACCATCACTGGGCTATACCAGGGGTAGTCAACCTTTTTATACCTACCGCCCACTTTTGTATTTCTGGTAGTATTAAAATTTTCTAACCGCCCACCGGTTCCACAGTAATGGTGATTTATAAAGTAGGGAAGCAACTTTACTTTATAAAATTTATAAAGCAGTGTTACAGCAAACCCCTACCGCCCACCATGAAAGCTGGAACGCCCACTAGTGGGCGGTAGGGACCAGGTTGACTACCACTGGGCTATACTAAAGACCTATGCTTGATTGTAGCATGTGGCTCTGGATTCCTTTGTCGATGCTGATATTTTTTTAAAAATATTATTAGACCTAACTGTCTGCACAATGAATACATTTTCATTTGCAATATACTGGTCTGTCTCAGCATTTTCAGAGCCCAACATTTTATTTTCATACAACTGGGCAATGCTGCCAGATTTAAAGAATGCCCCTGCCTTAGGAAGAACTATTCCACTGACTGACTGCAATTGTCAAAGGAAAAGGAAGATTCACTTATCCTATTACCAAAATAATATATTATATCTGGTTGAAGAGAGTACTTGGCATTTCTCAAGCCATAATAGGCGATATTCATGAAGTAGAGCATGGGGGCTAAGGTGATTGCTGATTTATATGGGCAACAAAATGGAACTATGACAGTGGTTTCCCCCCCTCCCCCCCATTTTTTATTCATTTCATTTGGAGAGGACAAAGCTATTTCCACTGAATTAGCAATGAAATCCAGGACCTCTCATCTTTTCTTGTAATGCCAATAGTAACAAAAATTTTAAAAAATGACAAAATGAAGGATGCTATTTCAAGATTTGCAATCTGACTTTCTATAGCTCATGGATGTTTTCTGCTCATTTTTAGTTCCTTGACATTATCTCCCCACCCCCCTACTTTGTAGGGATTCATATATCTACTGAATTTCTAAAAGACAGGCAGAATTGAGTTGGGAAAGTTCATTGTTTGCCTGAGTATAATTTAGGGGAAAAAAAATATGTAGTCTTATGTGTTCATTGAAAATACACCTATACTATTTCTCAGCTCTTCTAAATTTGAAATAACTTCACGGCAAGGAAATCAAATTCAATGTAAAGTGAAATAACTTTAACATTTATGTTTACATGTCCACCCACAATTAACATATGTATTCATTATTCTTTCATGCACAAATACATAAAAACAATCCATCAATTTTTAATAATAGGTATGAAATATGGAGGTTTGAAAAATTGACCTGGGCATTCATGCATTCACAGAAACAAATATTTTCCTTGTGTTACACAACATTTGAAAACAAAATCGCTGACTTAAAACTAAATGGTAGCATCATATTTTTTGTTGAAGTCAAAGGTTCAGTGTGGTAATTTGAAAACGAGGTGGGCAGGAACATAGATTCTGACTTGTAAATCATAACTGTTTATATTTTTGGAGTACATTGCTAAGTTAATGCAATTGTTCCTTCCTGAATCAGAAATGGAATTTACATGTATGAGATTTATGTGTGTTCCTGTATTATGCTATTCCCTAAGTTATCTGGACTGCATTTAAAGGTGCAGACCCTGCAGATATGATATTATTCTTCCAATATATTTACATATAGCATAGTGATACTGACTTGTACAGACTTGATAATTCTTCCAAATATACTCACAGTGGTAGGAGGCAATTTTATCTGGAAGTATCCATTTTCACAAGAACTGCATTCATTAGCTGTCTGCAGCTGCAGACTGAACAATGAAAATAAAGCAGAGAAATAGCAGCCTGCTACATTAAATTATCCTTTCATGTGCACATGCTGTAGCTCCTTGACTGCCCTGGATTTTATTTATTAATGGGCAATTGTATTGAACAGCATCTCCATCATTTTACAACCAATTATACCTATGGCCATCAAATTCCATCAGAAAAATTCATTTGCTCATGGAAATGAGAGAGAGAGAGAGGGAAAGCACATTTAGGCTTCATCTACTGACTGATGGACATATCAAAATACTTCTATAATGTATAGGCATCTAAAATTGAACATGGATTTGAAAGCACCATAGAGGAATTGCAGTAGCAGATGGAAATGTAAAAGGGAATATGATCAGAAATCTTCCAGAATGGGAAATAGAGGTAGAACTTGCTCTTTAAACACAGAAAAGAAGATTTATACAAGAAATGTCTGTTTTTATGGTTTTAAAACAAGTGATCATTAGGAAGTATCCATTATTCAGTATTTCAAGGGGATGCCTATACAGATTTGTGCACCTGCAGAGAGAGAAAAGGAAATCAGCAAAAGTAGCAGCAGGTGGCCATTGCATTACAATGGGCATGGTATTTGTCAGAGAGATACCATTAAGGAGCACACAGTTGGTGAGGACTAGACCTTCATTGAAGTTCACAACTAAGGCAGACAAGTCAGAGATAGTCCATACCAAAGGCTGTGACTTATTGACCTGGGGTGATGAGTGCACATCAATTATTGCGGTAATGGTAGACAAAGGCACCCAAGGGTAAGGATTTCAGCTGACCCTTTTTAATGACCAAGAGACATCTGTTCAGTGAGAGAATTGGCCATACACTAAGCCCCGGTGTGTCACTCAACCATTTCAAGACTACTATACTATGTCATGATTTTTGTCTTTAATTTCTCCAAAAGTAATAGGCGAGTCAGTAAGCAGATTTACACTGTGTGTAATATAATCTGACTGGAAAATGTCAACTGTTGGGCCTTTTCTGACTTCAGAGTTGGCTTCACAAAATATGTAACAATCTTGTGTTTATTTATGGAAAGCAACCTACACTGTGTTCAGTGGGGCCTAATAAAAACAGCCTAATAAGTGTTTTTAGCTTAGCGTCACAGCTTAAGCGAGACTCATAATAAAAATTGGAGAGGCTTGTTGCCCATATAGATAAAAGGCAATTCTACTTTGAGAAGATAATTTTCAGAATAATTTCCGGTATCTACATACGTTGGACCATGGACCAAAGGGCCATGTAGAAGAGCATGCATTCTAATGGTGCATTTATTGATTGGATTCTTCTAATATCTACATAGATAGTGTGGTGAAACAGAGGATACTTCCATGCTCACCAAATTGGGATTGCATGAACCCAATTGCCCCAATCCAGATGGAAGTCCCCATTTATATGAGAACAGCCCTCTCTCAATAGAGGGGGAAGGATATGACATCTTCTACCTCCAGTCTACAACACAGTCTTTTCAACAGTTCAACAATTCAACAGTTCCAAGAAGGCTCCACACCCACTCAGGTGACCCTGATGACACAGATAAACTTCCAAGTGGCCTTAACAACTTGCTAAAAGAATGCAAATGACCAGCTGTCTGCAAGGAGTATAAATCCTTCCATTCTTCCACATCAAGTCAGAGCTGAAGAAGCTTCTTGGATGAGAAGTGAAATGTCTTATTATAAAGAAAAACAAGAAAGTCCAGTTGCCTCTTGAAAAAGCACCTTTGGGACAATCATGACCTGGATGACTGAGAATCTCAAAAAGCATTTATATAAGACTATGTTTAGAGTGCTCCCTTGATACTTCTGGCATTCATGTTGTATATATGGACTCCCAAAAGACCATATGTAAAATATTTGTGATGGAATTCCTTAGCATACACCTGTTCTCCACTTTCATGTGTTTTAACCAGTTTAACTAACAGTTGAATATGGCAGCAATATCTGCTGAACTGCAGCTGAGTGATAGAGTCAGTTAGTCCTCAACTTATGACCACAATGGAGACTGAAATGTATGTTGCCAAGTGAGAAATTTGTTAAGTGAGTTTTCCCCCATTTTATGCCCCATTTACTTGCCCCATTGAATCCCAGTGAATCACTGCAGTTGTTAAGTTCCAGTGAATCACTGCAGTTGTTAAGTTAGTAACATGATTGTTCAGTGAATCTAGTTTCCCCATTGACTTTGTTTCTCAGAAAGTTGCAAAAGTGGATCACATGACTCCAGGGCACTGGAACCATCTTAAATGTGAGTCAATTGCAAAGCACCTGAATTTTGATCATGTGACCATGGAAATCACACAATGGTCATAAGTGAAAAAATGGCCATAAGTCACTTTTTTCAGTGCCGTTGTTAACACTATCCCACCACTCTTACAATGAGTATATGTAACAAGGCAGATTCCCTTCATATTCAGCGTAACTGCATGCTAGCTAGAGGTTATTAGCATTACAATTCCTGATGGTAATTCAGAATGTAGCATTTGTTCTAATAACAGAATAACAGAGTTGGAAGGGACCTTGGAGATCTTCTAGTCCAATCCCCTGCTAATGGTAGTTGTGATTTGCTCTTGTAAAGCTTGTAAGAACTGCACAAATGGCACATAAATATCCTCAAATATATGGTGCCTTTAAACCAAGTTATTGCAAGATACATTTTGAAGCTTTTAGTTTTTTGCTTTTGTCTGTGATCAGCAGATGAACTAATATATTTCTAATTCAGCTGCTAGGGATCCCAAAATTACACACACACAAACACACAAACACACTCACACACACACTCACACACACAAACACACACACACACACACAGACACACAGATCTTTCTGTTTCCAAAGCTGAAATAGTGTATTTGACAAGTTTGTTTATATAGTGGTTTGTTTTCCCACTGTACACTTGCTTCATTCTATTTCATTTGATGTACCATTCTGTTTACAGGTCCTTAAAGAGGAAAGATGACTTGACAGCTTTATAGATCTCTCCTCCCAGCAACTGCTCAGAATTTTTTTTCCACACAAGATCCAGAAATATGTATTGTCCTGATGACTTCAGTACTATCATTGATCTGGACTTCCTTATTTGTAATCTTTCTCCTACACAAAGTAATTTAAAAAGGAGGAAGTGGGGAGGTTTGACTAGAGTTCTGTCTATTTTACCCTTTTCTTTCGCTGTAAATCAATTGGATGCAAAGTACAATTGTTCCCAACCCCAGAGAAACTAATAGGATAGAAAAGTAATTTCTTACCTTTTCCTTTCATGAAAAAAAATGAGGAATGAAGGGATTTTATTTGCTCTAGAATCTCTCTTTTCACCCCTCAACTCAGTAGACCACAGACTGAATGTTGTTCTTTCTGCTTATCTCTGGCATTTTTAGGATGAAGTTTTTTTCTCTCTCTCTCTGATAATAACCTATACACCAAAATGTATTGTTGAATCTACTCCCAAGTTGCAAAATTACGAACATGGTCGCCTTCTCCATCACAACTAGCAAAAAGCTTTTATATACAATGCGAGTGACAGTTTATTAGCTTGGTAGTTTTTTTTAAATCTCCCTCTTTATAGAAACTGCTCAGAAACTACTCCTTCCTTCCTTCCTTCCTTCCTTCCTTCCTTCCTTCCTTCCTTCCTTCCTTCCTTCCTTCCTTCTTTCCTTTTTTGACTGTTGCATTTGAATGTGCTAGAGAAAGAAGCGTCCATGGAGAAAGAAGGAAGGGTCAAAATATCAAAATGGCAGCCATAACTATGGCACAGCTGACCTTAGAACACCATTTGTCAGCTGTGACTAGGGGAGCATTTGCCCAGGTTCGCCTGGTGCACCAGTTGCATCCCTACCTGAACCGGGAGGCACTCGCAACAGTCACTCATGCCCTCGTGACCTCAAGACTGGACTACTGCAATGTGCTCTACATGGGGCAGCCCTTGAAGAGTATTCGGAGACTTCAACTCGTCCAGAACGCAGCCGCGCGAACGATTGTGGGTGCACCTCGGTACACCCACGTTACACCTATCCTCCGCGAGTTGCACTGGTTATCGATTAGTCTCCGGATACGCTTCAAAGTGCTAGTTGTAATTTATAAAGCCCTTCATGGTATTGGATCTGGGTACTTGAGAGACCGCCTGCTGCCAATTACCTCCCAAAGACTCATTAGATCACACAGGGTTGGCCTCCTCCGGGTTCCGTCTACCAGCCAATGCCACCTGGCTACTATCCAGGGGAGGGCCTTCTCTGTGGCAGCTCCGGCCCTCTGGAACGAACTCCCCGCAGGGATTCGGACCCTCACTTCTCTCCAGGCCTTCCGAACAGCCGTCAAAACTTGGCTTTGCCGGCAGGCCTGGGGGTGATGAGTTCCCCTCCCCTCTCGACTTGTATGGTTGTGTGATTCTTGGTTATTTTAATTACTTGTATTCTGTTTTATGTTCCCCTTTTTCCCCTTTTGAGTTGTTCGCCGCCCTGAGTCCCTCCCAGAGAAGGGCGGCATACAAATAATAAAATTCAATTCAATTCAATTCAATTGAAGCCCTCCCTTTTCTTACAGGTATTAGGCATACAATGGATGTACAAAAAAGGGAAGGCAAGCTGTTGTTATCAGTCTAACTTGGTCATGGCTTCTTTCCCTCCCTCCCACCCCCCTTCTTATGGAAATGTGAATGGTCATAGCAATTCATTAAACATCCTCTTTGGATGGAATTAGGGAGCTTTCGTTGCTGCATCTACAATAGCTTGGGGCAGGATGTGGACTGAGTGAGGCTTGTGTGCTCTTCCATTGGCCAACTATATATAGAGAGAGACAGAACGGATCGCTTGTGATATTTTTTCCTGCTTTTGTCAGCGCTCCAAAGCCTTTAGCAAGGAAAGTTAATTGCATTACTGACTTCAAAATAGTTTGGAGGGAGCGGCAAGTGGAAACAGTGCTGCGTAAAACCCCTAATGTACACTTTCACTGTTTCTTCATAAAAATAATGGAGTTGCAGACTGATCTACTTTCCTAACCACCAACAACCTTTAGAGTATATTGGTTGCATTGTTAGGACATTTTTCTTTCTCTGTAGCAAAATCCTGAGGAATAGGAGTGTGTGTCTTCTTAGATATATCTCACTGAATTCAACGAGACTGGCACACTACAGGAAACAAGAGATCCTTATTATTTTCAATCTTATTCCTAATAAATTCTAACAGAGTTCATCTTTTTCACTGCCTTAGCGCAGTGATGGCCTCTTGTTCTAGGGAGATATCCTTTTTGTCACTTGCAGCCAATTTTGCCATCATCAGAATATATAATTTTCCTCCCATTCCTGGCATTCACTTAGGAATTAATTTACTTCCATGCTTTCTCTTTGTGACTGAGTTTAGAAGTATCTTATTTTTCCCCATTTCTTCTCAAACTTTTAAGAATTCTAATCGTAAGTTATTTGGAAGAAGCCACATTTTTTGCTTCTTTAGTCTTTCAAATCCTTTTGAGGTAGCTGCAGGGTTAAAAAGGTGAGTCATTTTAGGACACGAATATTAGAAAGTTGCCTGAGAAAGTTGCAACTATATCTCAGTATATCTGGGAATTTGAGAGCGACAGGTCTAAATAGGGTTTGAATGGCCTATGGTGAATTCTCCTTTGTCCGGAGTTAGTCATGATTTCCTTTAGGAACTAATAAACTCTCATTTGCTGATTTGAAAACAGATGATCATCAGGCTCCTGCCCTGTTTCGCTTGAGGCTCCAGAGAAAGAAGAGAATGAGAAAAGCAGCTCATGTATTGCTTTTCATTCTCTTTCCTCCTCCTTCCCTGCTCTCTCTCCTTCCATCTTTTTGAATAATGCCACTGCTTTGAGTAGCCCAGACAGGCCTGAAGATTAGCAAGCCTGTTTGTGGAGCGGAGGGCCAGATGAATAGTAGCAGGAGGCCCGCTCCCCAGGAAAACAAGGCTCTGGGAACTAGGCCAACTGTGAAGAGCATGTGCTGGGCAAAGCAGCAGGCTAGCCCATATGTCAGGCTGTGCCACAAAGACTCCTCTACACATCTAGCATGACAAACAGGATTACGGGAGACAAATAATCTGGCACACTTTATCAAAATCAACCGCTGACCCCCAACCTCTCCCCTCCATGTGCAGCAGATGCCACGCTCCAATTCAATGGAGCTCAAGTCTTCCACCCCATTCCGCCCCCCCCACCTCCCACCCATCGCCGCTGAAAGGAATCCAAGCTTGAACGAGGCTGGCATGGACTAATTGCAAACTCGGTTGGATGGTGACAGCCCTAATCAGATAGGATGAGCTCACCTTCTCCCTCCTCCTCGCCTTCTAATGGAAAGGTTGGTGGGGTGGCCAGCCGGCTGGCTGAAACTCCCTGTCAGCCCTGAACAGCAATGTGCTCTTTTCAAAACCATTTCCCCCTTCCTCTGTCAAACCGCCCCCTCCGCTCCCCATCCCATGCCTCATGTCCTTGTGGTAACTGGAGAGGGAGAGAGAACGATGGCCATTCTGCATTGACCTTGGTGGCTCTTTGACAAAGTGGTTCAGAAGGTCAGGACCATTGCTTTGGGTGAAAGGTGGTCAATGCGAGGGGAAAGACAAGAGAACAAAAAAAACAAGGAGGCCAACCACTTGGAGGGGAGAATTGGGGCAAACAGGTCTGGTGAGGGTAAGGGATGGGGTTCACCGACAAATGCGCGCTCGACAAAAGCGCGCCGACGAAACTGCGACGAGAAAACCGCGAGTTCTAAATCGTGCTGACAAATGAGCGAAGAGGCGCGCCAACAACAGCGCGCCGACAAAAGCGCGCCTTCAACAAACAAGTAATAACCGCGAGTTCTAAACCTAACCCTAACCCTAACCCTAACCCTAACCCTAAACCTACCTTAACTGAAATCATGCTTTTGTGGGCGCGGTTTTGTTGGCACGTTGTGGGCGCATGTATGACGTTGCGGTTTTCGTGCCGCGGTTTTGTCAGCGCGCTTTTGTTATGCGCGCATTTGGGATGGAGGGATAAATTTTATTTATTTTTAATTATGGATAATCCTTGACTTATAACCACAAATACGGTGACTTGTGTATCAACAGAATGCCTATTTACAGAGGTTGCCTTCCTGGTTACATTTTTCACATTTCAAAATTATAAAATATGAGGTCAGATACAAGGGTCTCCTCCTTGAGCAGGAGATTGGACAGTTCTTCTGTCATTCTATTTTCCACAAATTTTATTTTATTGTACACCATTTTATTTTACTGCAGGTGTGTCACCCTGATACTAGCTTTTCAACATGCTTAACATGCATTGCGCATCAAAGTCCTCTATCTGAATGTGTAATATATTCGTTTCATACTTAATCTGTTGTGACTGCAAACTATGAGATAAACTTAAATTCCTTGTGGGTGGGGTTGGATTTGCGGGGGAGGGGGAGGGTTTGATATTCTGGGATCTTCCATGCAGTTGACAAATTATATGAACGTCAGAACTGAAGCTGACTCCAGCTTTCTGCAGCACTCCTCTTAAAAAGCAAAAATAAAATATCTTTAACTCCTGGATCCTTCAACTGTTGTAACGCCAGTGTTTTAACACCGTGCCAGTCTTTAGCAAAGTGATAAAGTGCTCTTCAAATAATCACTGTCAAAACTATTGAGGATACTTTAGTTAGGTGGCACTTATAATAGTATGTTCAAGGGCTGCTGCATGAAAGCTCCTGACCCTTTCGAGATCTTTTGGCAGCCTCTGTGTTTAACTTGTCATATATATATATATCTTTTGCAGAAGAGCGGCACGTGATCCGTATAAATCAGTTTATAAATCTCCAGGATATAAGCAGAGTTTGCTGCTACTGTTGTTGAATGGGACATGAAAAACAGACAGAAGGTGGCAGCATTTTAACATTGCGCAGTCATGTATAGAAAATAAAGGGGAGGGGGGAGGACACAGGAAAAGAAAGTATACAATCTGCACAACTCAGAGAAATTCACTCTTAAATTCTGCCTCAACATCTGATTGTCATTGGGCTGTTTATTGGATTCTAGGCCATGAAACTGTGAGAAACCCACAAACTGAATAAAAAGACGTTTTAAAAAGAAGGTGGGGGGAACCCATACCAAATTTAGCACCATGGCTTAAATTAGTGATTTTTATCTTACAGTGATTTTTAGAGTTGTTGGACTTTTAACTATTTATCTATAATATAAGACTATTAACTATTATCACCTTGGATTCACTTGGCTTAATATACAAACCTAAACTGGAATCTCCATGAGTGGCTGCCATTTCTCATAGCCCTGATCCATCTTCATATTTCTCCATCTATTTTTGTTTTGCTTTGTTTTATTTTAGAGAGCCAGTTTGGCATAGGTTTAAGGAACTAGGTTTGAAGACAGGAAATCGGGAGTTCTAGGAGCCAAGGTGGCGCAGTGGTTAGGGTGCAGTACTGCAGGCCACTTCAGCTGACTGTTATCTGCAGTTCGGCTGTTCAAATCTCACTGGCTCAAGGTTGACTCAGCCTTCCATCCTTCCGAGGTGGGTGAAATGAGGACCCAGACTGTGGGGGCGATATGCTGACTCTGTAAACCGCTTCGAGAGGGCTGAAAGCCCTATGAAGCGGTATATAAGTCTAACTGCTATTGCTATTGCTATTGCTAGTATCCCCTTAGGCGGAAAGCCAGCAGGGCAGCCTTGGGCCAGTCATTTTCTCTCAGCCCTAGGCAAACCACTTCTGAAGAAAACCACATGGACTTATTTAAAAAGTCAACAAAAGTCAAGATTTTTTCGTCTAGACTCAGAGACTCAGAAACCCAGTGAGAAATCATTAACATCTCTGGCATTGAACTACAGGTAGTTCTTGACTTACGACCACAATTCAGTCCAACATTTCTGTTGTTAAGTGAGACAATTGTTAAGTGAGTTTTGGCCCATTTTATGACCTTTCATGCCTCAGTTGTTAAGTGAATCACTGCAGGCAGAGTTGGGTTCCTACCAGTTCACACCTATTCAGTAGAACCGGTTCATCAAATCTACCGAACCGGTTTGGAAGAGGTTCCACCAGTGGACCCGGAAAGCAGGCCACACCTACAGAAGAGGTTCCAAATTTTTTTGAAACCCACCACTGGTCCTTGGATATGATTATTCGACACTATCATGCTCATATTTATAAAACTCTGTGCCTCTGTGAAAGGTAAGGATGACTACTGCGTTTGTGGTGCAATCAGAACATTGCGTGTGTTGAAGTTGTTTTAACGCAAACCAAAGATGCCTTTTAAAAAACAAGTTTACATCATATTCTTATGCATGCCAGGGCTGTGTGTGAGGTAATTTAAGGTGGTTCTGACAAGTGTTGTTGGCATCTTCATATAGCAGTTATAGCAATAGCAGTTAGACTTATATACCACTTCATAGGGCTTTCAGCCCTCTCTAAGCGGTTTACAGAGTCAGCATATTGCCCCCACCATCTGGGTCCTCATTTCACCCACCTCGGAAGGATGGAAGGCTGAGTCAACCTTGAGCCGGTGAGATTAGAACCGCTGAACTGCAGATAACAGTCAGCTGAAGGGGCCTGCAGTACTGCACCCTAACCACTGCGCCACCTCGGCTCTTAATATCTGGTCACATGGGTGGCAAGCCACTCCCATCCGGTCACATGGGTGGCAAGCCACTCCCACAAAGGAGGCCACACCCACAGAGTAGGTTCAAACAATTTTTGAAAGCCACCACTGACTGCAGGGGATAAGTTTACCTGATTGTTAAGTGAATCTGGCTTCCCCATTGACTTTGCTTATCAGAAGGTCACAAAAGGTGATCACATGACCCTGGGACACTGCAACCGTCATAAATATGAAACAGTTGCCAAGGTTCTGAATGTTGACCATGTGATCATGGGGATGCTGCAACGGATGCTGCAAATCACTTTTTTCAGTGCCGTTGTAACTTTGGTCACTAAACAAACTGTTGTAAGTCGAGGACTACCTGTATGTAGACCATGTGAATACATGTGTAAAGATCACGTGAATTTTATCTAAAGCTAAGTGGACGCGATGTTGTGAGGTGTATAATTAACCAGCTTGGAATACAAACTTAGTATTCTAGAAACATCCATCTTTATTTCAAACAGGATTGCCTCTCAAAAGCTCATCAGTAATTTCTATGGATGGAAGACCTCGGCAGAAGGGGCAATGGGCTGTTTTCCCATTATAATTGTAGTGTCTATAAAAAGAGGACTGGGGAGGAATAGGGAGGTTAGAGAAGGACAATTTCCAATTGTAATAGCTATCAGAAACACCTAATTTAGCAGCCATAGCTGTTAAACTGGTTTGAAAATTCATGGGCAGAATTACAGTCTTAGAGATAACAATTACCAAACATTCTCCGGGATAGAATATTTCCAATTATTTTCCAAGTATTTCCAATATTTCCAAGCATCCACAAACCATGCTCATACCTGATGTTCCACTCTGATTCCAAACAGCATAGGTAAAGGTAATCGTTCCCAACTCTAGGGGGAGGTACTCATTTCCGTTTCAAAGTCAAAGAGCCAGCACTGTCCAAAGACGTCTCCGTGGTCATGTGGCCAGCATGACTAAATGCCGAAGGCGCGCAGAATGCTGTTACCTTCCCAACAAAGATGGTTCCTATTTTTTCTACTTGCATTTTTTACATGCTTTCGAACTGCTAGGTTGGCAGAAGCAGGGACAAGTAACGGGAGCTCACTCCATTACACGGCGCTATGGATTTGAACCACCGAACTGCCGACTTTTCTGATCGACAAGCTCAGCGTCTTAGCCACTGATCCACCATGCCCATAGCATAACTCTTCCATTGTTCCATGTAAGATTAGGTATTAACGTACCGATCTAGGTATATATCTTTATCCCTAAGCATTTCCTAAAGCTGCCATTTATTTAATGAGGACTAGCTCCTGAATACTTGGGCCGCTATAGATAGCCATTGAGTAGCTTGCCACCTATTTGTCACTGGGGAGTGTGGGGAGCAGTTATATTAATGGGTTTCTCAAACCATTTTATAATATCTACTATAATCCATGTAAGTCTATGCTTTAATTTTTCTGGAGATAGCAAAAGTAGACAAAGGAATAAAAAGTCCCGAGATCTTGACCCATGAACCAGAATAAATTTCAGAAATGAAGCCACCTTGGAGCATCTGTTTAATTTCTCTGCTTGACAGGAGACACCCGATGAGCTTGACAACGTGTGTGTGCTTATGTCTGTGTCGGTGTGTGCATGCCATTGAGCAAATCAGCTAGCTAATAATCTATTAGAGGGATGCTCTCAGAATTAATCTCACCTAAATGTGACATAAGTGATATAGAATGACAACAATTACAAAAATCACTTTACAAAATAATGACCTTCCATGAAAGCAAGCAAGCACATTTTAAACTAAATTGATTCAAATGATGCACTGGCAGCGGAGAATTTCTTTCCTTTCCTCTTTTTTCTCCCCTCATTAAGGCAAAATGTCTGCAGTGTCACGATTCTATCTAGTTCACAAATGCCACACTTCATATTTATATTACATTTTTATCTCCTTTTTTATGAATTTACCGTGCATTAGAAGTAGAACTTCATGCCTGACTTCTAATCTGATCATTAAGATCCTTGTTAAAGTTCATTCCATCATAGAAGATGCATTTTAATTGCCACTTCTTTGACTGCTGTGCAGTGCTGTTTATATTGCTTTAAATTAAACCTTTTGTTAACGATGACAGCCTGTGTCACTGTTCTAATGAGTAGTGGTAACAAAGGGATCTTGTCACTTTTAAGTTGTCCAAATTAAGCAGTATCAAAAAGTGAGACGTGACCTACGAATGGAGCCTTGATTGTGACTTGTAGTGAACTTTGGGAAAATGTCACAATTGTTTCCACTGGAAATATAAGATTTTGTAACTGCGACGTCCAGTATTGTTTAATACCATATTGTTTAAGACTAACATATTCTTCAAATGGAAAAGAGGCATCCGCCGAGAATAATACACACCTGCATTGGAGAGGTGGGGGTGGTAATAAACCTGGTCCATTTTCTTACTTGCTTTGTAGGATCGATTGCAATTCTGACATATTTTATTTTATTTTATCAATTTCATATATACAATTATATGATCTCATAACTGTAATTAATAATATGTATTTATAACAATTTTTCCCTACAGTTGACAATATACTTGAAGATTGCTTTCTTAACATCCCATAGATCCATTTTATCTTACAACGGTCCTACTTCTTCTTCCCTCCCTCCCTCTTTCCTTCCCTCGTTTCTTCTCTCCTACTCCCCCTCCTTCCCTCCTTCCTTCCCTCCCTCCTTCCCCTTCCCTCCTTCTCTCCTTTCCTCCTTCCTTCCCTCCTTCCTTCCTTCCTTCCCTCCTTTCTTTTCTCCTTCTCTCCTTCCTTCCCCCCTGCCTTCTCTCCTACATTCCCTCCTTCCTTCCCTCCTTTCTTCTCTCCTTCTCTCCTTCCTTCCCTCCTTCCTTCCCTCCTTTCTTCTCTCCTTCTCTCCTTCAATTCTGACATATTTTATGCCTCAATTTTAATAAACTAGCTGGATGTAAAACTGTTTGTCTATTTAGAAACATATGGGATTGAATTTACTTTGTACAGTAGCTGGGTGCAAGTTATTTTTTTTTCCCACCTCACAAATGCTCTGTGGCTCACAACAGAATGAGATTTTGAAGAAAGTGCTTCTTTTTCCCCCCAGGTGCTTTTGGTGCAATGTTGTATTGTTGCATGGTCGGTCTGGGAAGCGCTGTAAAGAGCTTTGCAGGAAGCCCTGAACTCTTGCAAGTGTGAGGCTATTATTCTATTTACAAAAGAAAGAGAAATAAAGCTGAGACTCTGTCCATGTGGCCAGTTTCAAAAGCAGGTCGGACTTTTTCTGAAGAAAAATGAGCATTAATCAGCCTTTGTCCCAGTGGTGGGTTTCAAAAATTGTTCGAACCTACTCTGTGGGTGTGGCCTCCTTTGTGGGAGTGGCTTTCCACCCATGTGACCGGATGGGAGTGGCTTGCTGCCCATGTGACCGGATATGAAGATGCAGACGACACTTGTCAGAACCACCTTAAATTACCTCACACACAGCACTGGCATGCATAAGAATATGATGTAAACTTGTTTTTTAAAAGGCATCTTTGGTTTGCGTTAAAACAATTTCAACACACGTAATGTTCTGATTGCACCACAAACGCAGTAGTCATCCTTACCTTTCACAGAGGCACTGAGTTTTATAAATATGAGCATGATAGTGTAGAATAATCATATCCAAGGACCAGTGGTGGGTTTCAAAAAATTTTGGAACCTCTTCTGTAGGTGTGGCCTGCTTTCTGGGTCCACTGGTGGAACCTCTTCTAACCGGTTCGGTAGATTTGATGAACCGGTTCTACCAAATAGGTGCGAACTAGTAGGAACCCACCTCTGCTTTGTTCTGACTAATGTTTATCCTGTTGCAGATTTGCATGGTGCAAAAAAAAAAGAAAAACACAACACAACACAACACAACACAAAGCTACTCATAGATTCATATGGGGTGAAATGCTTTTACATGCAGGTAGTCCTCAACGTATGACCGCAATGGAGCCCAAAATTCCCATTGCTACGCACGACAGTTGTTAAGTGAGTTTTGCTCCATTTTATAACCTTTCTTGCCACAGTTGTTAAACGAATCACTGCAGTTGTTAAGTTAGTAGCATGGTTGTTCGGTGAATCTGGCTTCACCATTGACTTGGCTTATCAGAAAATCACAAAAGGGGATCACATGACCCCAGGACAGTGCAACTGTCGTAAGTACATGCCAGTTGCCAAGCATCCTAATTTTGATCACATGGCCCCGGAGATACTGCAAGGGTTGGTCAATGTGAAAAATTGTCACAAGCTTTTTTCGGTGCTGTGGTAAGTTCAAACAGTCACTAAATGAATGGCTACAAGATGAGGACTATGTGTCTCTGGCATTTACAGACACAGGACTGTCCTTGAGCAAGGATGAACCTTGTACATACATCTTTCTCCTGGCTATTTTTTTTAAATATACTTTTTTATTTTCCATTTTCATAACATATAATCACATGTATACTATTACATAGCCAATATCCTATTGTATTAAGTAGTAATTACATCAGTTCCTCTTGTCATCAATGCCCAGAAAGATAAAAACCCATTATTAGTTCTTCTGTTCTCCATACACCTCTTTCTTCTACCTCTCTCCTACCTCCTTTCTTCCCTCCATCATCCTTTTCTACTCTACTTCCCCTTCCTTTCTCCTTCTCCTCTCTCTTCATTCCATTTCTCCTTATCCTCCTCATCTTCCCCCCTTATCCTCTCTCCTATCCCTCTCTTCCCATCTTTCTTCTCTCCTCTGTTTCCCACTCTTCCTCTTATTGGTGTATTTCCACTTCTGAGCAAACTCCATTCTATGTTGATGGTATTTATGCTTCCATATCAATATACTTAACATATCTTAGTTTTTTTTAAAAAATAAGAGAAGACAGTATACATGTACAATCATATTACATTAAAATCTAACACCCCTCGTCAAGCCTAATAGACATCCCTCCCTCCCCACTCCCCCCCACGGTATAAATCTTTAACAAAAACAGTCTAGAATATATTGGAAAAAAAGAATAGAAAATTGATAACATCTTTACATTGAACTTAGCTCCTCCTTGCTAGGCTAACTTTAAACAATTTATATCATTCCTGATCTTAATCATAAGCTATCTGGAATTTCTTAGTCCCATATTTATTTTGTATATAAGCGATCCATTTTTTCCAGTCTCGTTTATATCTCTCGTTTGAGTGGTCCTTAAGATATGCAGATATTTTAGATATTTATCTCGGCTAAATTTGTGACTTTCAATGTCCATTCTTGAATTGTAGGCAAATCTCCTGGCTATTTTTTTCATGATCCTCTTCTTTTCCTAACACTCCTCGTCATCAACAAAAATGAAAAGAAAAATGGAACACAAGTTATGAAAAAGCATCTAGAATGAGTTTGCTTAATTGAAGACAATTCAGTTATGCTTCATTTAAGGAACAAGAAAAGTACAAAAATATGGAAAATGTTGAAATGACTACATAATGAAAAGGCCCATGATTTTCAAAGCACACCTTGTTACACAGTTTTGTAATAAGAGACTTGAAGAAGGAGAAAAAGCTTATCGGTGCATTTTAATGAGATGCAAGAAATATCAAGCCAACCAGAAGTTCAAAGGGTAATTTTATCTGAAACAGTCATAATTAGGTTAATGATAAACAGCCTCCTAGAATATTTTGACATTCTTGTGAATACTCTAAAAAATGAAGGCAGATGGAAACTTGCAATTTGTAATACATCACATGGAAGATTTTAGAGGTACTGAGAAGAAATCAAACTGGAATAGAGAATTTAAATTTAAAACAAGCAGAGAGAAAAGTTATCTTTTACCATAGCCAAAGTAAGTGTCTTTGTGGAAAAGAACTATTGGGGAGAAACACATTCAAGCTACAGTCCAGAAGGGATGACACAACAATGGACAAGAGAAATAAAGCTGTCGGGCTGAAACTTTATCCTGTTGA
Source organism: Thamnophis sirtalis (assembly GCF_051295495.1). Lineage (NCBI taxonomy): Eukaryota > Metazoa > Chordata > Lepidosauria > Squamata > Natricidae > Thamnophis > Thamnophis sirtalis. Next base: position 165,801,021 of record NW_028261382.1, read on the forward strand.
TTCAGAGAAGCTTTTGGAGTTAATTTCTGAGAAATGTTATGGGGAGATTTGAATTGACTCTGAAGTGACCAGTAAATTAATTAAAGAATGAGAAAGATCCACTGAATTGGACATGGACTGGAAAATTTTAGAGACAGATGGGTTACGGAATTTGCAATTGGAAAACAAGGAAGTGCAAGACTAAATTGCGGACTGAGAACAGGAGAAACAATTATTTTTCCTTAAGACTTTGCATCAGCCTTAACCATAAGATATGAAGGAGCAACCAAGTCCGTCTCTGTTTGTAAGCTTCTGAATGTATCTGGTTGTCAGCTATAGGACATAGAACATAGACCGTAGAATAATAGAGTCGGAAAGGACCTTGGAGGTCTTCAAGTCCAATCCGCTGCTCAAGCAAGAGACCCTATATCAATCTGTACAAATGCCTGCCCAATCACTTCTTGAAAACTTGCAGTGATGGAGTGCCCACAACTTCTGGAGGTAAGTCATTGCACCGATTGTTCCCATTGTCAGGAAATTTCTCCTTGGCTCTAGATTGGATCTCTCCTTAATGATATCGGGCGCTTTGGGGGATAGGTTGACTTCCTCTTCTCTCTGACAATCCCTCAAGTGATAAAAGACTGTTATCACATTACCCCTCATCCCTCTCTTCAGAAGACCATACATCCCTAGTTGCCTCAATTGTTATTTATATGTTTAGCCGCTAAATCCTTATCATCTTTGTTGTTGCTCTTCTCTGTGCTCTTTCTGGGTCTCAAAAACTTTTTTTATATTATGGTGACCGTAACTTGACCACTATGTGACACAGAATGCTTGCTTAGGAAGAAACACTTGGCATATACATAAGAAACTGTTAGGAATATAATCTAACGGTTGGGTTGGCAATATATAAATCATGTAACAATCTGTTTCTTTAAACAGCGAGCGATTGTGGGTGCACATCGGTACACCCACGTTACACCTATCCTCCGCGAGCTGCACTGGCTACCGATCGGTCTCCGGATACGCTTCAAAGTGCTAGTTGTAACTTATAAAGCCCTTCATGGTATTGGACCTAAGTACTTGAGAGACCGCCTGCTGCCAATTACCTCCCAAAGACCCGTTAGATCACACAGGGTCGGCCTCCTCCGGGTTCCGTCCACCAGCCAATGCCACCTGGCTACTACCCGGGGGAGGGCCTTCTCTGTGGCAGCTCCGGCCCTTTGGAATGAACTCCCCGCGGAGATTCAGACCCTCACCTCTCTCCAGGCCTTCCGGAAAGCTGTCAAAACGTGGCTGTGCCGGCAGGCCTGGGGTTGATGAGTTCCCATCCCCTCTCAACTTGTATGGTTGTATGATTCTTGTTTATTTTAATCAGGTGTATTGTGTTTTATGTTCCCTTTTTCCCCCTTTGAGTTGTTCGCCGCCCTGAGTCCCTCCTGGAGAAGGGCGGCATACAAATAAACTAAATCTTAAATCTTAAAGCATACTGTAAAATGTGATTGGTAGCTCTCTCTGTTCGTTAGATGCTGGGCTGATCTGATCTGAGTGCTGTGAGCTATTGTAAGTTTTGCAACTGTTAGCAAACTTTGTGCACTGGACCCTATTGTATGACACTGGACTATGTTATTTGGATTATCCCTTAACTGAAAGACATTGATGACTGACTGAATTATCTGTGTATGACTTGGACTGTTTGATGGACTCTGATACTTCTATTTCCACGAAAGTAAAAGCCTATTTAAACTGCACTGACTCTGTATGCTGGTTTGTGTGTTCTCAAACACAACTCTCACAATGCTTCGCTGAATGTACTCGCTCTCCCAACGGGGAGCTTACCTAACAGAAACCATTAGAAACTATGCAGCACTTCCTAGACTGACCATACAGTATGTCAATTACAACAAATGATCTTGTAATGTTGCCTATGAGCACAGCTGACATACAACACTTGCCTAAGATCAGAGGTGGGTTCCTACCAGTTCGCACCAGTTCGGAAGAACTGGTTTGTCAAATCTACCGAACCGGTTAGAAGAGGTTCCACCAGTGGACCTGGAAAGCAGGCCACACCTACAGAAGAGGTTCCAAATTTTTTTGAAACCCACCACACACACACACACACAGACACACACTCACACATACAGAGACAGACAGACTCACACAGAAAGAGAAAGAGAAAGAAAGGAAGAAAAAAATAAAAAAATAAAGAAAAAGTGAGAGAGAGATGAAAGAAAAAAAGGAAAAAGGGACAGAGAGACAAAAAGAAGGAAGGAAAGAGAGAGAGAGAGAGAGAGAGAGAGAGAGAGAGAGAGAGAACACATGGCCAGCAAGCCACTCCTACCAGGTCACATGGCTGGCAAGCCACTCCCACAAAGGAGGCCACACCCACAGAGTAGGTTCGAAAATTTTTTGAAACCCACCACTGCCTCAGATGGTCTACTTTCTGTAAAGATTAGGGAAACAATTTCCAATTTTTGGCACAAATGTGGCTGGAAGGGAGACTCTCAATACTGGAGGATTTGGAAGGTTGAACTGTTGAGGCTGATGTGATGAAAATGTATATGAGCGTCATGGATAAGGACATAGAGGTGGCAGAGATTGTGGAGTGGCAGATCTCCAGATGGCTCAGACCAAGAGTCTTCTTATGTTCTCATGTTCTATTACAGTACAAAATAAAATACAAAATAATCTAACAAACCAAATGTAAAAAAATTGAATAGAAAAAAACCCTAATAAATAGAAACATTTAAATGCAGGTTTCATGATACAGCATTGTAGGTGCATTTCTGTCGTCTTCCAGATCCTATTTAGCCTGCCAGACAGAATCAGAATTCCTTCTTATATAGCCTCTTATTGATTAATGTTAATCCTTTCTTCAGGATATTTTGTATTGAATTTTTAAAGCAATGTTGACTCTAACTTTTAGCTTGTTTCTCATTCATAAAGCATGGTGGCCTCTTGGCTCAGCTGATCAAAATTCACATAACTATAAGAGATGGAAGGGGCGGTGGGAATAAAACATTAGACAGATGTTCTCTTGGGAACTGAGATGAAGAATTTTATACTTCAAGTGAGGCACTAGTGCTCTGACTGCATCACGTGAGGTTGTAAAATAATGAGTAATGAGAAAGGTGATGACAATTCAATATCCATAGCTCATTCACTGCTATACCATTTCCAAGTAAGGATTTATATCTTGTCTTGTCCTTCTAAAAGGAATGAACCAAACTGTCCAATCGCCACTGAGACAAAGGTGCAAAGAAATTGACAGAAAGACAGAAATAACTTTAAAGATCTTTGCACATAATCCTTTCCCCTGAATTGGTAGATTCTCAACCCACTCCAGTTACTTTTTGAAAATGCTTATTATTAAACTGAAATTGAGTTGGTATATCCTCATCTCATTCCTATCCCTTTTTAAAATGTATATTACTGAACCAGAGCCAGTAATATAAAGGGATTTATTAGTTTGTAGCTTAGTTGTAGTTTTATTGAACTTGTATGCCGCCCTATTCCCCAAGGGGACTCAGGGCGGCTAACAAACTAAATAGGGGAAAGGGGAAATACAAAAAACGAAAAGACAGACAAATACAAACAGATTAAAAACTCGTCAACAGCCGCAACCATTCGAGTGGGGCTGGGAACTCATCAGCCCCAGGCCTGCCGAAACATTTATTAATGTTTTATTATTCATATTTTATTTTGTTTCTATTTGTTATATTTTATAGGTTTTTTAAAATGCAGGTTTTATAGTAAGTTGTTCATATGGATATTTTATTACATTGTTGTAAAGAAGCGGAGCTATTAAAGGAATAAATGGCATGCAAAATTTCCAAATAAATAAATAAATAAATAAATAACGACGTAACAGCTGAGTAGTGTCTACATAAAATTTAGGAACCCCTCAGCTACCTTGAAGTGACTGAAACTGGAAATATTTCAAAAGCAGCCGTTTCTGGAACCATTTTTTTGTGAGGAACTTGAAATCATGTTTTAGGAGCCTTAAATGCCTGTTGACTTTATAATTACTAGAGTAACCTCTTTACACCAAGGTCTGGGGTCAAAAAATATCCTCTTAGCTAGAGAACTCTGGGTAATTAATGTATTTGTACAGCTAATTGGCACATACTTGAATGCAGCGCACTCAGACTGACACTTAATGGTAGGGTGCTTCTTAAGCATTATGAGAAAAAAAATATCACTAAGAAGAACAAACCAAAAACACATCGGCTTGCATAAAAATTAAGAAAACCCTCTGCAAAGTGGTGGGGGGAGAGAGAGACAAGAAAGAAAGAAGGAACGAAGAAAGGGAGGAAGGAAGAGAAAGGAAGGAAAGAAAGAGGGAGAGAGACACACAAGAAAGAAAGAATGGAAGGAAGAAAAAGAAAAGGAAAGAAAGAAAGAAAGAAAGAGGCAGATATATATACATATATATATATATATATATATATATATATATATATATATATATATATATATATATATATATATATATGTATATATATATGTATATATATATATATATATATATATATATATATATATATATATATATATATATATATATATATGTATGTGTATATATATATATATATATATATATATATATATATATATATATATATATATATATATATATATATATATATATATATATATATATATATATATATATATGAAAGAAAGAAGGAAGAAAGAAAGAAAGAAAAAGAAAGAACTAATGATCACAATTGAGCCCAAAATTTTGGTTGCTAAGCAAGAGCGTTGTTAAATGAGTTTCACCACAATTTACAAGTTGGCCACTCTCACCCGGTCACATGACCGCCAAGCCTCTTAAAGTCCAGTTTCACTTTGTTCTACTACTTGTGTTTGCATAATGTTGAATTCCAATATTGCATGGTCACTTGCCCTCAGGGTTCCTGTGGCTTCAACACCTTCTATCATTTCCTCTCTGTTAGTGAGAATTAAGTCCAATATGGCTGATCCCCTTGTTGCCTTCTCTACCTTTTGGGAAACAAAGTTGTCTGCTAGGTTTGTTAGGAATCTGTTGGATCTTCCACTTGGTGCAGAGTTTGTTTCCCAGTTGATGTCATGGTAGTTAAAATCCCCCACTACTATTGTGGTGTGCTTCCTACATACCTTAGTTAGCTGACTAGCAAAAAGTTCATCTACTTTCTCTGCTTGGTTGGGTGGCCTGTAGTATAGACCTATGGCAATGTCATTTCCCCGCCAATCTTTAATATTGACCCAAATGCATTCAAGATAGTTCTCATCATTGTTGTGCTCTATTTCTGTAGAGAGGTAATTATTTCTTATATATAGTGCAACTCCACCTCCTCTTTAATTTGGTCTATTTCTTTTAAATAATTTAAATCTTTCTAGCTGTATGTTCCATTTGTGGGTTGTGGGTACAGAAACCAAGTTTCTGTAATGGCAACAATATCGTATCTGTCCTCTTTTACTTGAATTTCTAATTCACCCTGTTTATTCCTCATACTCTGTGCACTGCTGTATAGACATTTGAGTCCATTTTGATTGACCCTGTGTTTACTGTCTAAATAACCTGTGTTATGCCTGACTGCCCCTATTTTTTGCCACTTGTATGATTCATGCACATGGTATGGCACTCACTATTAAATGCTTGGTTTTGCTTGACAGCGGGAGTGATAATCTTACCTGCACAAACATCTGTGTTACATGCACTGATAACCCTATGAATTTTAGATTGCTGGGGACAGAAATGTTCTGTATCGATTAATTCTCTATCCCTGCTTCACTCAGCACTCCTTCTCTGTGCCTGGGATCTGTCCCTTGGGTTATTGCAGGGGTGCCAAACTCATGGTCTGTGGGACAGATGCATCACATGCTGGCCATGCCCCCTGCTAGTTTAGCAAAGGGGGAAAGTCGCGATACATCATGTGATGATAACGTGATGCTGTGAGTTCGACACCCCTGGGCTATTGAGACATAGTGCTAGGCCCTTCTGAGAAGTCTGCACTATGTTCACTAGTCGCTCAATCAGCAGTGGTGGGATTCAAATAATTTAACAACTAGTTTTCTGCCCTAATGACCAGCTGGGTAGGCATGGCTCAGTGTTCATGTGACCATGTGAGTGTGGCCAACTCAACATCACTCACATCGATGGGTGCTTCACCTTAGCTGTTACAATGTAATAAGGGTTAACTGGAGAGTCAGTTTCTGTAAGCAGGGCAATAAAGATTAGGCTAGAAACAACACCAGAATGTTTCCTGCCTGCCTTCCTTACAGGATTAGCCCTGTAAAGTGGAAAAAAAACAAAAGGAGATTTCTTTGAACACCCGGTTCTCCGAACTGCTTAGAACGTTAAAAATTCTCCCGAATAGGTGCGAACTGGCTGAATCTCACCACTGGTTGTGAGGGATATTGGGACCTGAAACTGGAAGAAGTTAGGTTAAGTGGCAAAGAAGAAAGCTGTAGGGTGTAATGGGAAAAAACATTGAGCAAGTTCTCACCTCAAGGAAATGGCAGTGCTAATAAGCCACTGTGACTGGCAGTATCCAGGCCTAGCCTGAGGATCAGGCAAAATAGTACTGCTCCCTGAACTCCAATTATGAAACAGTAAAAAGTATGGTTCCACAAAATGCTTTTCAGCTATCATATCTGTAGTGCAATCATTGACGACAGAATCAACAACATATAGCTATTCTCTTCTTTGGTTTAAATCAACATTCTGCATAGCTCTCTGAAGAATGTCCCAGTGCTATGTTTTAAGCACAAGTCTGGTGCTCTTTCAAAAAAATGTTAAACCACTTTTAATAAGAAATCTGAGTCATTCCCATGAAAGTGCATTTCTCATGTAACTGCCTCAGACCTGACAAATGCTTCGGAAAGCAAGTACTACTGTATGTGAGCAGATACTGCTGCAAAAGCCAGATGTCTGAACTTTCCAGCAACCCAAATCAGGGGCACAGAGGACATCCTCCTCATGGATTTGAGAACAGAGGCATCTCCAGTCTGAATTGGCCAATGGGAGTTGGGCAGATTTAACCCTGACCTTGTCAGTGAACTCTCCTAAATTGTGTCTGTGGGAAAATTTGTTGGGGGAAAGGAAGTTTAAAACTACCTTAACATTAGAATAACTAAGAACAGCTTTTAGCTCCTTCAGTTGTAAATTGGAGAGAAGGAGAAGGTAATACTGAACCACAAATAGGGGGACATGAGGATGATCAATGTGACATACTCTTTTTGATCATTAATGATTTTGAAAATTATTTAGATGTCTGGTAAATTCAGTTTAATCAGTTTACTAATGAAACCAATATTTTTATACATAAAAACATATCCAAACTTTCTAATACATTTTGTTCATCTTTGAAAATACATTTCAGTTATCCAAGCTCTTCAGTTTAATTTTCTCTAATAAGCTCATATTGATTTTTAAGACCTTCCCATCTATAATACATATTTCATCTTCCTACTACTATCACTCACGCCCTCGTGACCTCAAGACTGGACTACTGCAATGCGCTCTACATGGGGCAGCCCTTGAAGAGTATTCGGAGACTTCAACTCGTCCAGAACGCAGCCGCACGAGCGATTGTGGGTGCACCTCGGTACACTCACGTTACACCTATCCTCCGCGAGCTGCACTGGTTACCGATCAGTCTCCGGATACGCTTCAAGGTGCTAGTCGTAACTTATAAAGCCCTTCATGGTATTGGATCTGGGTACTTGAGAGACCGCCTGCTGCCAATTACCTCCCACAGATCCATTAGATCTCACAGGGTTGGCCTCCTCCGGGTGCCATCTACCAGCCAATGCCACCTGGCTATTACCCGGGGGAGGGCCTTCTCTGTGGCAGCTCCGGCCCTCTGGAATGAACTCCCCGCAGGGATTCAGACCCTCACCTCTCTCCAGGCCTTCCGGAAAGCCGTCAAAACCTGGCCTGGGGGTGATGAGTTCCCTCCCCTCTCGACATGTATGGTTGTGCGACTGTTGTCTACTTTTATTATTTGTATTTTGTCTTTTATGTTCCCCTTTTTTTTCCCCCTTGAACTGTTCGCCGTCCTGAGTCCTCCCGGAAAAGGGCGGCATACAAATAATAAAATACCAATACCAATATTACTTAAATAACCTGGTAGGTCCCATCATCTTTTTTTTTTTACCACAAACAAAATTTCATATTTAATATAATATTACTTGTATAGGTTCTACTTGTCTTAATCCAAAAGCCTTTAATTTGCCCTGTATACCTAATCTGTCTGGATTTAATAATGTGTCTCCTTTTCTTTCATTTTATTAGTTTTTGTTGTTCAACTGGACTTGATAATTCTTGTAGTGGAGGGCTGTCCCATCTCTAGTAGGACACATGTCCATCCTACTTGATGAACCTGTTGCATATAATTTAGATTAAACAATCTTGTTCAAAAATGAGATTGTCTAAAGTGAGTCATTCTCTGATTTCAGCAAGACCATGAACATTAACTCCAATGGCCTCAATGCGTATATTGCTTATGGCTCATACAATGCTATTTTTCTGTTATAAAATCTTTACAACTCTAAGGCTAAATACCAGGTAGTTTCTGCATTGGAAGGGAACAGTGCTCCCACTAGTAAATGATCAAAGCTAAAACCTAAAAATAGAGTCACTGCTAGCCACAAGCAAAAGTTCTCCCTTCAAGCAAGGAAATATATACTAAAGGGGGAGCTCCTTAGAATGAGCTTGAGAAAAGCAAGTCGGGGTTAAATTGAACCTATTCCCAGTACAAGTCTATACAATGTTTGTAAGCATTGCTAAATTTCCACCTTAGGTATAATGGATCTTGCTAGCTTGTTGAAAGTGTTCCAAACCTGCTAAGCTTAAGCCCTTTGTTAACACTCTAAATGCAATTTAAACTGGGGTCTCATTGATTCAGCACAGTTCAGTTCCTTGCAAAGTTAATATGAACACAGTTAAAAAAACCCCACCAAAATAAAACATAGATTAATAGTAATTCCTCCAAGACCCTGCAGGAGAATGCATTTGTGAGTGAGTGAGTGAGTGAGTGAGTGAGTGAGTGTGTGTGTGTGTGTGTGTGTGTGTGTGTGTGTGTGTGTGTGAGAGAGAGAGAGAGAGAGAGAGAGAGAGAGAGAGAGAGAGAGAGAGAGAGAGAGAGAGAGAAATGATGGGCACAAGATTACATCTGAATTATTACTGAAAAGCAATTTGCACTGGCAAATTTAGTGGCATTTATTCACAGATGATAAATGTCTATAATTCAGAGCTGGTATTCAGCCAGTTCTGACAGGTTCTGGAGAACCGGTAGCGGAAATTTTGAGAGTGGGATGGGAATGGGGATTTTGCAGTATCCTTCCCCTGCCACGCCCAAAAAGCCATGCCCACAGAACCAGTAGTAACAATTTTTGAATCCCACCACTGCTATAATTGCCATTTCAATAGTGCAATTTAGTAAGCAATGAGTTTCTAAAACATCGTCTAAAAAGTTCAGAGAATCTGAAGCATGTTTGCAGCAGATTCTATGAACCTGAATTTTGGTTTGGTTTATTGGGCCTCTTTCTACATTTCCAGAGATTAAGAGAAATCAAGTGGAAACTTTGGATGGCGTGGAGACAAGAAGAACAAGAAAACCATAAAACTACCAATGGGGGAGGGGGCTAGCTAACAAAATTTTGCAATGTGGATTGTAAGTGTGTTCTGGAACTCATAATGGCTGCTGAGAAGTAGTGAATTTTCTGCAGTGCTTACATTTTTCAACAGAGAAATATTTCAGCAGAGCTAGAAGATGGGTGAAAGATAGGACATATGCATTTACCACCTTTCCTTACTATCAAAGCTTTTTACTTACTGATTTGTACATTTTTAAAGGAAATAATGAAACCTCATTCATGCAAAAAAAAAATAAATGGATCCGTTAAGGTGAGTTCTGAACAGCTTCAATGTCTTATCACACTATTTTTGGCTAAGCCCTGTTACTGTCACTCTGTTCATGCTCTGCAGATTGTTCTTATGTAAAAGAGATCCTGGACTTTGTTAACATAAGGCAAGGAATGGTAAAAAGACTGGCAGGAGGGAGGAAAAGTGACAAAAGTAGGAATAGTCAAATAATTACATGCCTGTCAATTCCTTTCTTTCCTGTTAGATTCACTGAATTTTTTTTGAAAACAAAAAAATTGGCCTGCAAAAATTTTATATCGGGTTGTCTCTCCCTCCCTTGCAAGAAGACAAATAGCAATTCTATCTGTAGCACAACCAAAGCCAAGAATGTTTTCAAATTTATCTCTTTTGCATGCTTTAAGATTGGCAGCTACATAATTAGGTGGAACAAAGCAAAAAAAAAAAAAAAAAAGAAAGAGAATGAACAACTACATTACAAGTCAATCAACTTTTAAGGAGGAAAAAAAAACCATGCGGTATAAAGTTAATTAAAGACAATTTTTTGGAATGAAGAGAACTTTAGGGTTTAATGTTAGATGAAATAGACCGGAGACAAAAAGTTTATTTTCCTTTCACCTCTGTGCAAAATACAAGTGGGGGAATCCCTGAATGACTGAGGCTCCTCTTGTTCTATTGAACACAATTTATTTCCATGTTTTTCCTTCATTAACTGCATTTAAATTTGCCTTTTGTTCTTGTAATTGCCGTAGGCAGAGTTTTTGCAGCACATACAACCAATAATTGTGGCATTTTAAAGGCCAACAAATTTCCTACAGTGCTATCAATCACAAAATCTTATGCAATGCATGTATTAGTTATTAAGATAACACATTTTATTTTATTTTAATTTTATTTTATGTAGCCGCCCATCTCATGAATGTGACTCCGGGCACCATACAATAAAAACAGAACAATAAAAATACATCTTAAAATAACCATAAAAACAAGAAACATGCATGTTCCTAATTACATTCATTCCTATAGATATCAGAGTGATTTATGCTAAATATAAAGACACACAAGATTGTACTTAAATAAAAGAGCTACAATAACATTCGCTGAACAAACTCAGCCAGGAAACTTAGTACAATATACAATCTTACTTAAATATGTAGGCAAACAAAACAGTTTTGATCTAGGCCTGGACACATTACAATTTAATCTTAGGAACTATTATGTTGCAAAGATACCCCTTCCACCAACATTTAAGTCTATCCAAACCCAGACCAGATGTCTGAATTCTGGGAAATGCTTTCATGTCGTGTGATCAGATGAAAGTTTCAGATGCCCTAAATGTAAAATTTGTCTTCCTGCACTCCACTGTGCCCCAGAGGAAAGGGCAGGTATTCTAAAAGTTTATAGGAATATCAATTATAGACAAAAGGTTACATTAATTGATTAAGTAATGCATTACTTTTTTTTTCTTTTGAAGCTTGTTGACCCCTGAAATCAGTAGGAAAGATCTTCAATACAGAGTAAATTCTGGACGGATGTTGGGGGTAGAAGGGGATATTAGCCTGGTAGGTCTTATTCCTGTTCACTGTAACAAAATTCCATGGTTGTTTGGGTATAATTTTGTTCCACGTCAGGTCATCCTTTTTGCCATTATAATGATTAAAGTCTCACCATCACTATGTTGCATGAATACAGGCCAGTCACTGTCAAATAATAAAAAAAGACCCTCCACCCCCATCCTCACCTCTTTTCCAAAGAACATTGCCATTGTCTTTACTGCTATGAAAATGCTGACTTTCTAACAGCAGCTTAACCAAGAGGAACACTACATAGCTTAAACGAGAACACTTCTATTTCACAAAGGAAATTAACTGGGCAATGATCCATTGTGCAGGTGGCTAGAATGCATTCAAGTATTTATTTTATTTTACCTTATTTGATTTGTAAAGGGAGAAACCAAACCACAGCTCATTACAATGAATTTGGAATGCAACATCTCCAAAGATGTCTTGGAATCTGGCAAGCTTAGTTATTATTTATCTCGTTATTCTTTCTCAAGATGATTATTCCCTGCCCTTTTTTTTTTGTTCTATTCATATCGAGTGTGTTTTAAAAGGATGTAATTTATGGCTTATTGACAGTGAAGAAAAAAAAAACATTCAAGTTGGTTCACTAATGTTGCTTTGAATAGAGGGCTTAGATGTTACATGTTTAGTACAAATTACGAAGCAAAGCTAATCTCGACTATTTTTGATCTCTATCTCCATCAGCATCCCCTCTCATGCCTTGATGTTTTTGTCATTTATTATCTACAACCTTATTAAAATTCACGGAACTTCTCCAAAGAATTATACATTCAGTTTGCAAATAGTAAGCATTAACATCCCAAAAATGCTTTTTCAAGAGGCAACTGGACTTTCGGAGGGGGGTGGGGGGTTGAGGATGTTTCCCTTCTCATCCAAGAAGCTTCTTAAGCTCAACTTGGATGAGAAGAGAAATATCTTCAGAGAAAAAAATAGAAAGTCCATTTGCCTCTTGAAAAAGCACTTTTGGGACAACCATGACCTAGATGACTGAGAATGTCTATAGACAGTAAGCATTAATATGTATAAAAAGATATTATAACAGGAAACCTCCTCAAAATCCAAGTCCTAGGAACTACCTATACAATGTAGGTAGATGTTTGTGGAATTAAACAAGTATATAATACAATACACCACAACCATAGTGCTCATGAGTCTTATTCCTACCTGACTAAAACCACCACATTTTCTTCATTTGTGTCATTCCTGAGAGAAGCCAGGAGTCATGTTGAAGAAGCTAATAATATGGAATCAAAGACAACAAAGCAGTTTAGAAGGAACTTGCTAATTAAGGGGTAACTAGAAGAGTGGCAAAGGATGTGGTAGCTCAGTGGCTAAGATGCTGAGCTTGTCAATCAGAAAGGCCAGCAGTTCGGCAGTTCGAACCCCTAGGGCCGCGGAACGGAGTGAGCTCCCGTTAGCTTCTGCCAATCTAGCAGTTCGAAAGCACGTAAAAATGCAAGTAGAAAAATAGGGATTACCTTTGGTGGGAAGGTAACAGCGTACTGTGCGCCTTCTGTATTTAGTCATGCCGGCCACATGACCATGAAGACCTCTTCGGACAGCACTGGCTCTTCAGCTTTGAAACAGAGATGAGCACCACCTGCTAGAGTCGGGAACAACTAGTACATACGTAGGTGCGAGGGGAACCTTTACCTTTACCTTAGAAGAGTAGCCAACTTATACTTACTCAATCCAGGAATATCCAACTGAGGACCTGATATATACAATATCTGATAAAGCAGGGATCAGCAACCAATTAAAGTTGAAGGCTTCATCAAACACTATTGGTAGACAACTTCCATTATTTATTCTGATTTAAAGGCAGAGAGGGACTTCACAATAAATGGAGTTTCTCTTGCAACATGTCTTTCTACCTCCTTAAAGCAGTTGTATCTTCTGATATAATACTATTTAACAAGAAGCAGAGCAGTCTAATGGAGTAGAAGAAGCAGAAACTCATTCCCTGTTGCGGTTTCGTCTACATGGTAAAAGTTGATAGAAGGTGGCATTTTTCTCCACTTCCCTTTTTAAGACCATTTTTCTTTCATTGATTACAAGGAAATGAAGAGACTATTCCAGGCCCGGACTGGTGAATTTTATTAGGGATACATATGGGGATGGCAGGGGATTTTGATTCTGCTTATCCATACTTCTAGCATGTGTCCCCCGCTCTGTATCACAAAAGCATAAGGTGCCATACTTTTTATACAACTTGTAAGGAAGCAGCGTAAAAGACTGGATTTTATTTTCTAAGGGTATCTCGCTCTTCAAATATATTTGATGGAGCCCATTTCTTTACATCTGGATCCTAGGTTACATATTCACTCAAGAGTCAATCTATACGTGACAGTAGTAATTCCTTCTCAAAAAGAAGAATATGGGTGTGAAAGGAATTTCTTTGTTCCTGATGCTTAACTTTTCATGTTCATTTTCTCTCAAGTGGTTTTCTTCAACTTAAATTTTAGAGGCCTGTAACCTAACCAAGCAAAGGGCCTCAAGAAAGATACTCTATGAAGGGAGTCGTTGAATGGAGGACCATTTCATGCTCCTAATAACCTTTATCCTTTTAAAACATTATTATGTTTATAGCATATATCACTAGTATCTACTAACACTTGGAAGCAAGCAAAGTTATAACCAGAAGCCAACATGTGTTGTCAAAACAGGTTGTGCCAAATAAATCTTATTTCATTCTTTGACAAAGTGACTAAACTAGTGGGTGAGGGAATAGAAGGAGAACTTGTCAAATTTGCAGACAAAGCACCAGAAGGCAAGGCAAGAAGTAATGAATGGAAACTAATCAAGGAGAGAAGCAACCTAGAACTAAGGAGGAATTTCCCGACAGTGAGAACATTTACCTAGTGGAATGGCTTTCCTCCGGAAGTAGTGGATGATTTTTAAGAAGACCTTGGACAGCCATTTGTCTGAAATGATATAGAGTCTCTTACTTGCACAGGGGTTTGGACTAGAAGAACTCCAAGGTCCCTTCCAACTCTGTTATTCTGTTAAAATATGTGATAGGTGTTGAATATCCAGAATATTCTCAATATTCTGAAAGGGCCAGCAACAGCCTATGCTGTGCCCTGATTGGCTGGGACGCAGCATAGCCTGTTGCTAGCCAGCTACCTGTCCTGATTGGCCGAGTACTTGGCCCCTGATTGGTTCTGACATTTCTAACAGTTACAGTTGATAGTATAAATACCCTGGCACGATCTCTGTGGTTTCGAATCGCTGTCATCTTTCTCTGTATTCAATAAACATCTTGTCCTTGATTCATGGCTCCTGCGTTTTCCCTCAATACACAAAAATAAGAAGAAATAAATAGAAGGTTAAAAGCTGAAAGGACTGGAGCTCCCAGCCTCCAGTCCTGTCTGAAGAGCTTAACAACTACATCAGTTCCTTGGCTGGACAAATCTATTGAGGTCCTATCTAATTATGTCCATGAAGGTTCCTTAAGGAAGCCTCCCCAAGAGCAATTTCAGATATTTAACTTAACCTTCTTGATCCATAGAGAAAATCTGCAGAAGAAAAATCGGGACAAAGAATACTGTCAGAATTATGGCAAGAGATGGCAAAGAGGAAGGGACGTTCTCAAGCAATATTGCTTTTCAGCTTCTAATCAAGATTTCTTAAAAGCAGAGTCACAATTTTTTTCCTCATTTGGTGCCATTTCTAAATAAAAAATATATCTTGGCATAAGTACAATTTATCTGCCATATGTGAGGCATCTGTCATGTTCATAATAACAGTGCACTTATTGACTAGAAGTAATTAAAATATATAGAGCTTCAGAAATTACTCTTTCTGAATTTTACTTCTGTATCTGCTATCTCTGAAGCATCCTCCAGTAAACTTATGCACCCTGTGCCCCAATATTGGAAGGGCCACCATGTTGTCAGAGAGGATTCCCCCCCCCTACATTTACCCTCTCCTCTTTCTCAGTCTCCTTCCCAAGTAATTCAAGCCATAAAGAAACCTGCAAAATGTCACTCTGACATCTTTATTTAAACCTCAGAATAAAAGGGGAAGAACTGAGGGATAAAAGTGAACAGTTGTCTTCTCCTGATACACTGCAGATGCTGCTGCTTTCCCGTCTCCTTCAGATAACCTAACTACAGAGTTAATAGCCTTTAAGGCAATTACATAAAACTTTCTGCATCTGATAAAAACCGACTTACCTGCAGGTTCATTATATGCTATTTTAAAATATGAATCTCAAGGCCCCATAATCTTGGTCGAAGGAAGAAAACAGAATTAAGATACCTGCAGTACAGTATGTAGGAGACAAAATAATTGTTTGAAATGGTTTCAATCTAAGATTTTTAACTTATACGCTGGTTTTATATCAGGAACAATATTGTGTCATTTACTTTTCTCTGTGGGCTAATGTATATTAGCTTGGATTCAGCTGTAGTTATTCAGAACTAGTAAATTGATTTTTGCCACAAATCCCTCTGGGAAAAGAATTTATGGCTAGATAAACAAAAGACACCAGTTGGTTAAGATTTGCTCTTCCAACAAAAGAAATTAGAAGACATTGGGAGGGAGGTATCCACCAATGACTTTCAAAACAATGTGCAAATTTGCTGGAGGATCTGCTCTAGAATTGCTTAATCTTAGGAGGCCTGGTCTGCATGAAAGCACCTTGAACAGTTTCATTATTCAGCATTTCCTGGACAGACCTCAAGGCGCCTGCAATAAATTGCAATGATGCCAAAATGACGACATGCATCCAGTGCATTTACCATACAAATAATGATTTTATCAAATTGTGTCACATCTGATACAAGTGAGTAGATTACCGTAATGATAGCTGCACATCATCATTGCTCTCCTTTCTCCTTTTGATAGTTTTATTACTTTATAATATAACATACAAAGAGAAGATAAAAGCAAATATTATGGAAATTAGGGAAGGAAAAGAGAAAGTGAATAGTGGGGGGAAAGAAAGGGAAAAAGAAAAAAAATGCATTGACGTCTGACTCCTTTGGCGCAGCTGAATAAGGCATGAAGATCTACGCTCAACTTTTTACTTTTTCATAATAATAGAAGTTAGCCATTTCTGTAATAGCAAATCTATTTCATCTGTAAAACCCAAGATCAAAGTTTCATCTTTTTCCACCTCAATCACAAAGTCCAGGAGTGGTTTCCAAGTCGAAGTAAAGATATTTGTGTTTTTACTCTTAACTCAGAGCAGTCAATTTAGCCATCTCTGCTAATGCCATCAGTTTTTCATCCATTGGGGGTGGGTGGGTGTCAAGGTGACCTTCCATTTCTGTGTGTAGAGTGGTCTTGCTGCCATCAGCATATAACATCAAAGTTCCTATTCCCCCCCCTAAATCTTGTTCCATTAAACCCAAAAGAAAGTCTGTTTTTTTCTATATTTACTTTAAGAATTTTCTGTAATAAAATATGAATCCTACTCCAAGATTTCTTTGCTTTGTTCTCCTTTATCCTTCCCTTAACCCCCCACCCTCGGTTGACTGTGGTTCTGTCATGTTGGAAGCAAGCAAGGAAGAAAAAAGGAAGAGGGTTTAAGGCAGAGATGGGTTCCTACCAGTTCGCACCTATTCGATAGAACCGGTTTGTCAAATCTACCGAACCGGTTAGAAGAGGTTCCACCAGTGGACCCGGAAAGAAGCCACACCTACAGAAGAGGTTCCAAATTTTTTTGAAACCCACCACTGGTCCTTGGATATGATTATTCTACACTATCATGCTCATATTTATAAAACTCAGTGCCTCTGTGAAAGGTAAGGATGACTACTGCGTTTGTGGTGCAATCAGAACATTGCGGGTGTTGAAGTTGTTTTAACGCAAACCAAAGATGCCTTTTAAAAAACAAGTTTACCTCATATTCTTATGCATGCCAGTGCTGTGTGTGAGGTAATTTAAGGTGGTTCTGACAAATGTCATCGGCATCTTCATATCTGGTCACCTGGGCGGCAAGCCACTCCCATCCGGTCACATGGGCAACAAGCCACTCCCACAAAGGAGGCTACACCCACAGAGTAGGTTCAAACAATTTTTGAAACCCACCACTGGTTTAAGGACTCTCTCCACAAAGGAATCTCACTTATAGGATCCAGGGATAGAGCCTTCTCTGCTTTGGCATTTGCCCTCTGAAACATCACCCCCGTGGCCTTGACCTTGGGGCCTTCTGTAAAGGTCTGAAGATTTGGTGGCTTTGCCATCTGACCGGCATGGCTGATTGGGGAATTCTGGGAGTTGAAGTCCATAAAATCTTCAAGTTGCCAAGGTTGGACACCTCTGATGTGGAGTCTGCAAAAGGACTCTGCTGGTAGGTACAGCTTTTATTTTGTTTGTTTTTAATGATTTTTGTCATTAATTTTTGTTACTATGTGTATCTTTTTAATTTTGTAAGCTGCCCTCATCGTGCAAGTGATTCAGAGGTGGGTTGCAAATCCCAGCGCTATCCGGGCAGGTGGGCAGAGCCTTTCATCGCCACCACTACCAGTTCGCCTGATCCAGGCCGAACTGGGAACAACCCACCTCTGATGTGATTTCCTCATTGATTTTGTGTGTCTAAAGCTGGCTGGGAAGGTTGCAAATGGTGATCACATGATCCTGGGATGTTGAGACATATTGGTTGCCAAGCGCCCAAATTTTGATCACAGGACCATGAGGATGCTGTGATGGTCATAAGTGTAAGGACCAGAGGTGGGATTCACTTATCTTCCTTACCGGCTCGCACATGTGAGCGCATGCACCTCTTCTGCGCATGCACAGTGCTCATACATTAGGTTGGGGAAGGGGGAGAGCTTCCCACAGCCGCTGCTACTGGTTTGCCTGAACCAGAGAGAACCGAATACCACCTCTGGTAAGTACCCATCATAGGTCACTTTTTTCAGTGCTGTTGTAACTTCTAACATTTGCTAAACAAGAGGCTTAAGTTGAGGAATGCCTGTAGTTTTCAGAAAGGTGGTAGGGAAATGGAGCTTCATCCAATTTCTAAACATAATAAATAGAAAACATAATTGATATTTTAAAAATTCTGTATCTAAACTTTGCAGCCAGCTTTATCGTTGGGAGATCAGAACATTCAGGAGGAAACTAGTGATCTCATTTCAAATTCTTATTAAAGATGTTTACCAAGTGAAGTATTTCACCATATTGCGATACTTCCTGTGTTAGTGTTTGGGAGCCAATTGTTAATGTCTTATTTTATTTTTTTTCCAAATAGTTCTCAGTAGTCTTTAATGAAGTCCAAGAAAACTTCCAAGGAGCATCGTGATTTTATTCAGGACATTAGATGGACACTATTTAGCCTTATGTGCCTAAAGCAAAGGGAACAAACCTTAATTCAGATGCTGAAACGGTACAGAGTAAAAATAAAACTAACATATAATGTGGTGTGATCTATTGAAAAAAGGAAAGCAACGAATACCTCCCACAGAGATCTGAAAAATTATACAAAACCATCAGTTCCTGTGCTGCACCTGGCGCAGAAGAAAAATCAACAAAACCCTGTTCAGGGTTGTATTAAATACATTTTCTTTGGCAGATCAATATACAAAACTTTTAAGCTCAGTGTTCTGCCACCTGTGGAATACGTGTGATAATAATAAGTACGATATGTTTAATTCTACTGGATGTTTCCATTTGTTTCCTTGAACAAATCCTCAAAAGCTGCTAGACACGTGTTGTTCATAAATGACTTACCAAAGGTAGATTTGTTTACCTAGGTCCAATCTATACAGATCTATACAGTAATCCTTAATTATAAAATGGAATTCCAAATGACAATGCTCAGTGGCACAATCTATTTTTATCTTATTTTAAAGGATCCAAGCATAACAAGAAGAACATCCTCAGGTTGGAATGACGCCAGAAATTCCTATTACACCGCCTATGCTTATAACCTGAGTATGTGGGCAATCTTTGACTTAGACTGAAATAATGTTGAATGTTTGAATGTTTATTTTATTTATATGCTGCCCTTTTCCCCCGAAGGGGACTCAGGGCGGCTCACAACTCAAACCAGGGAAGGGGGACACAAACAAAAATTAAAACAACACAAAACAATGCATAATTTAAAACACACAACAGTCATACCATTCGAGACGGGGGCAACAGTTCTTTAGCCCCAGGCCTGTCAGAACAGCCAGGTTTTAAGGGCTTTGCGGAAGGCCTGGAGGGTGGTGAGGGTTCGAATCTCCACGGGGAGATCGTTCCAAAGGGTCAGAGCAGCCACAGAGAAGGCTCTCCTCCGGGTAGTTGCCAGTCGACACTGGCCGGCGGATGGGATTCGGAGGAGGCCTAATCTGTGGGATCTAATCGGTCTAGTGGAGGTAATTGGCAGCAGGTATCCCGCCCATATCTTCCACTCTAGGCTGGGGTCCCTAACAATCCCCATCTAGATTTTTTTTTTAAAAAAAAAACACCACCCAATTATTGATGTATGTTTATTAGAGTTTTATATTGCATGCATATCTTGGGGATATAACGGCTAACTTTCATACTGACCATTTTTAGACAACAGCTCATGATGTATTTGCAAAGGGTTTGTAAATTTTACTTTAGTCCATGATTAAAATGTTGCAGAAGAATTAGGCATTGTATTGGCTGCCATTTATAAAACCAGGAAAATGTTTAATATTATGACTCTACATGTAAATGTTATGTTTCTACTATATCTATGGTTGGCTTTGATTGTTTTTACTGTAATTCAATATATTTTATACAGACACACACACATTTACACACACACAAACACACACAGACACAGACACAGACACACACACACACACACAGCAGGAGTGGCTTCCGGCAGTCACTACTGCCGGTTCTCTCATGGCTGCGCCACGCGTGTGCTTGATGCCTGCTGCGTGTGCATATGCAGTGCAATAAAAATTGCTCGGCGCATGTGCAGAAGGAAAAAAAAAACCAAGATGGCAGTGTCTACAGCGCTGCCTGTAGGACCGGTTCAGGACCGTCGCAGGCCTGGGTTACTGATGCTTCCAGCGACCCAGGCCGACAAACCACTACCGGTTGGGCTGAACTGGTAGGAACCCACCATTGACACGTAGCCATGATCCCAAATCCTTATTCTTTACTCACACCGACATCAAACAGCACCAGTTTGATTGGAGCAACACAAAAATCATTGGCCATGCTATCACCTGCCATGCTCATAAGTTCATCGAAGCCTGGCCCTCCACAAGTAATTCCATCAACATACACATTGACCTACAACCAGCCTATGAACCTCTCAGAATCCAAATCAACCACACAGCTAACCAGAGACAGCATTGACCCTCAACCAGCCCACCCAAACCCCCCCATTTCATCTCCCAATGACCCTGACCTGATATAATCTCCCTTTCACAAGACCCATCCCAAAACCCTCACTTGAAACACTCACACCTGAAGCCCTTATATCCGCTGAAGATGTTACCTAGCCTGGTAATGAAACGTTCAGAAACCAACCAACAAGCTCAGAGAACGAACCTTCACCCTCATCCTACACCCGAACTACAGATATTTGCCACTATTGCAAATATGTATAGTTCTCAACATAGGATCCTATTGGAACCTTCCCATTATACTCATATGGCATAATGGTAGTAAAATGAGACCTTTAACACCTTTTTTTCCTGATGGTCATTGCAATGGAATCACTGGCTAAAATAGAAGGGAGAGTAAGGGTATTCCAACCTGGAGTTGTTCTGTGGGAGGAAGTGGCAAAGGCCAAACTATTGAAGCCTTTATCTGTTGACCCCCAAGAGACTGCAATCAGTCTGGCAAGTTTCTTGTAAATAGGTGATCAACAATCAAGAAAGCGCTTTGCCTACATGTGGAGTTGTTCTGGCTCCTGACAGTCATTAAATGAACCAATGTCCCTAGGGATGCTGCAAATAACCACAAATGCAGCTGAGTTGCTGAGCACCTGAAGTTAAATAACAAGTCATAATAACTCAAGGATTACATACCTACATATACATACCTACACACACACACACACACACAAACAAACAAACAAACAAACACACACACTGTGTGTGTGTGTGTGTGTATGTATGTATGTATGTATGTATGTATGTATGTATGTATGTATAGGTGTATATACATATAGGTGTATATATTTAAAGTCACAAATATAACAAACATATAGATGTATATGTATATGTATATGTATATGTATATGTATATGTGTATGTATGTATGTATGTATGTATGTATGTATGTATGTATGTATGTATGTATTTAGTGTCACCCAAATATGGGAGGAAGCCTACTGTTTCCTTTCTCTGTCTATCGGCTCCTCACAAGAGACCATCCAGACAGAAACCCAATATTTTTACTGTTGCCTTAATAGAAAGAAAGGAAACAGTAGGCTTCCTCCCATATTTGGGCATACCAGAGGTTGTGACACTAAATACATACCTTGTTACATTTGCTATATTTATGCTGATAAATAAATAAAGGGAGACTAGTATAGATCTATTTCAAGCTATTTAGCTCTCATCAGCTAGCCATACCCAAGTTGGGAATCGAACCTGTGCTCTATTGCCTCCCAGGCAGGGAGTTAACCATTTGAGCACAGGTTCGATTCCCAACTTGGGTATGGCTAGCTGATGAGAGCTAAATAGCTTGAAATAGATCTATACTAGTCTACCTTTATTTATTTATCAGCATAAATATAGCAAATGTAACAAAAAGGCAACAGTAAAAAATATTGGGTTTCTGTCTGGATGATCTCTTGTGACGAGCCTAATGACAGAGAGTGGAAGTGTGACCTTCCTCCCATACTTGGGCATACCAGGGGTTGTGACTTTAAGTATATATATATATATATATATATATATATATATATATATATATATATATATATATATATATATATATATATATATATATATATATATATATATATATATATATATATATATATATATATATACACAACCACTTGGGCATACCAGGGGTTGTGACTTTAAGTATATATATATATATATATATATATATATATATATATATATATATATATATATATATATATATATATATATATATATATATATATATATATATATATATATATATATATATATATATATATATATATATATATATATATATATATATATATATATATATATATATATATATATATATATATATATATATATATATATATATATATATATACACAACCACTTGGGCATACCAGGGGTTGTGACTTTAAGTATATACCTCCCACCCTGGCTGGCTGATAAAAGGAGTCGTTCTCTGTAGCTCAAATGGTTAACTCCCCGCCTGGGAGGCAATAGAGCACAGGTTCGAATCCCAGTAAGGATATGGCTAGCTGATGAGAGCTAAATAGCTTGAAATAGATCTATACTAGTCTTCCTTTATTTATTTATCAGCACAAATAAAAACATATATATATATATATATATATATATATATATATATATATATATATATATATATATATATATATATATATATATATATATATATATATATATATATATATATTTTAAAATGCTTATCTTTGTGGATTTGTCAGTTTGCCCTGACAAATTTTAATACCCTAGTGACATTTGGCAAAACACCTCAAGATTTATGCTTCAGATACAGAATTTGAGAATGTTTAGCCATGAATGTTTATGATGGTTTTGCCATTGGATATGCAGTTTAGGAACTGGATTATTAACATATAGTGTTGGGCTGTTTCTACTGTATTGTTGTATTTCTGTTTGAAATTCAAAAGACATTATGGTGATTGATTCTGTCAAAGATGAACAAATTCTTCTTGTCTGCAGCTACAATACTTGATACAATATGTTATCAACGTATCAAGAATTGTGCAGATAGGAGTGTTACCAATTGCATTATTATACAGAATGGTAATAATAAATCTACATCTGATTTTCAGCCACAGATATTTGTCAATATTTGAATTACTATTTTTTTCCAGCAAAGGTCCAAGGCAGAGGACTTTTGATTGATTTGGACAAATATAAATTTCAAGGGATTTTTATCCCCCTCCCCTTTTCATCTCATTGGTGGTATCACTATTCTATACGATGCTAATAATGTATAAAAATTGATCATACTAATTGCTTCAGAAGTGAGTTGAGCACAGAATAGAATTGGCACACAAACCCATTACCAAATGAAAATTTGCATAATAATAGTATCAACTGCTTTTTGCCGTATGGACCATCGTATCTGCTTTGCAAGGCACTCTGGCTATAAAAAAGCAATGTTAAATACTGCATTGCCCTAGGAAGACTTCCAGAATGCATATTTATAGTCATGCTCAATTTTTCTTATTCAATGTCCCCCATGCTTCATCCATATCAAATGCATAAAATCTACATTGTTGGCAAGTTCCTGCCTACCGAATGCTGGGCAGGATGGAAAGTAGATAAGCATTCTTCTGCTAATTGTAAATGACCAGTAAGCCTGCCATTAGCAAAGTTTGTGTGAGGAATGTAGTATCTCACACTGTATGGTATTTTACATGGTTTTGCCATAATCTCTATTAATATTTATTCCATCTTTTTGTAACATTTAAGAGTTCACTATGCCTTGCATATCTTTGCAGTCATAAGATCCAGAAATCTTGTTTCTTTCTTCTCCCACCCCACCTTCCAAACAAAAAACAAACTTTATAACTTAAAAATCTAGAAAAGACAGAATAATGTGCCAAGTAAATGTACGCTGCAAACCGATAGCACTTATAAAGCCTGTAATAAGTCAGGATATCAGTATATCTTGTAAATGCTGGGGATACAGGGATGAGAGAAAATTTGAATTGATTCTTAAAAATATTTTGGCATGAAATATAATGTGGGCTTTTTAAATTCTTGGGTCACCTTATACTTATTCAATATAGCTGCTATGGCTGTGTATATTTTATTTTTTCACCAAAATTTACATATTCCTTTTTCAACAACATAGAAAGAATTTAAGATTTGAAAAAAAAGAGAGGAAAAAGCAAAATGCACCCATTCATCTAGTCCAGTGGTGGGATTCAATTTTTTTTTACTATCGGTTCTGTGGGCGTGGCTTGGTGGGCGTGGCAGAGGAAGGATACTGTAAAATCCCATTCTAGTGGCAGGTTATTGCAAAATTCCCATTCCCTCCCGATCAGCTGAGAATAGATGGGGAGGGGGGGGGCAATCAGAGGTGGTATTTACCGGTTCTCTGAACTACCCAAAATTTCTGCTACCGGTTCTCCAGAACTGTTCAGAACCTGCTAGAAGCTCCTTGCTATAGATAATGCCAACATTGCTTTGAAATTGGGAATTCTGTATTAGTTACATTTGGCTGGTCCAATGAATGAGAATTGTTTTGCATACCCCCCCCCCAAAATCTAAATTTATAATTTGTCTTTTTTTTAAAGGGCCACTTTACAATTCTCCTCCATCCTAGATGGACCAATCTCTATTTGAGGGTGAATGTTTATTCTCTGACCTTGTGGGTTGGTTTCTGAATGTTTCATCACCAGGCTTGGTAACATCTTCAGTGGCATTTAGGGGATGTTAATGTCAGTGTTCTTCTGTTTATAAGGGCTTCATGTGGTCAGTAGGTCTTTTGATGGTGAGGTCACATCAGGTGAGGGTCACCGTGACCCGACAAATGCGCACACGACAAAGGCGTGCCGACAAAACCACGGTGAGAAAACCATGATGTCATAAACGCACCCATAACAACGCGCCGACAAAACCGCGCCTACAAAAGCGCAATTTAAGTTAAGGTAAGGGTTAGGTTCAGGGTTAGGGTTAGGGTTAGGTTTAGGGTTAAATTTAGGATTAGGTTTAGGGTTAGGGTTAGGGTTACGGTTAGGGTTATTAGGTTGTTATTAGTTGTTTGTTGAAGGCGCACTTTTGTCGGTGTGCTTTTGTCGGCGCGCTTCTGTGCGCATTTGTTGGCGCAATTTCAACCTTGCGGTTTTCTCGCCACGGTTTCATTGGTGCACTTTTGTCAAGCGTGCATTTGTCAGTGAACCAAGGGTCACAACAGGTCAGGGTCTTGTGGGAAGAACAGAAGAACACTGACGCTGACATTCCATAAATTCCACTGAAGATGTTACCTAGCCTGGCAACGAAATGTTCAGAAACCACCCCTCAAGCTCGGAGAACGAATATCCACCCTTATCTTACACCCGAATTACAAATATTTGCCTCTATCCCCAGTCTCTATTTCTTAACTTCGTTGCTTGTTACGTGGACAATGGAGACAATTGAAATGTCAGGCAGCAAATGTATGCTACCTGACTTCCTTTGAGTGCCACCTGGGATAAAAATGCAATAAATAAATGTAAGGAACATCTTGCAATTTTCTTGTTGTTCTTATTGAAGTCTCTTCTGTTCACTTTTAAATGGTCTTGGCATCAATTGTCTCCTTAAAGTGATAATGTCAGACACATTTCCTCGGTTGAACAGAAGTTGCTTTTAAACAATGAGATGAACAATTTTTATAAAACTCCCGGGGGATATTTTGTGAGCCAGGCCTGTATGAGATCATGCAATGAGAGCAGAGTCTGGTGGTGCTTTAATTCAGTACATGATCACATTTATTTAGCACTAATCGCTTTAACAGAGAAAAAGCAAAGACTTTCCATATTTGCAGCCAAAAGTGATCGTGTAAGGGTTCCCTGTTGGGTTTTGAAAAGAAAATAGTAACCAATTAAATGTAATTCAGATATTAAAGAAAGAAAGAATGGAATAAAAACCAAGTACAATGTAAATCAGTTGGGTTTGATATTTGAAAGCCAGCATTGAGAACTGTGTTTTTTTAGATTGTGATCGGTTTGGAAAAAAAGACATTTCAGATCAGACTGATACCTTCTGAGATGCTGGGAGATAATTCTTAGTTTTCTCAACCATTATGGTAAACCCTTGTTTCAAAACATCTGGAGGGCACCAAGTTGGGAAATGCTGATTGATCTAATCCAATGAAATAAATCTGAAAAAAAATATCTTCTATATTTTCTATGTCTTCTATAAATATACATTGACTGAGGCTGATCTAGATTTTACCTGTAATATGCATGCAGTGCATAACAAAAACAGATTTTGTGTTCCATTTGTAAGTCCTCCTTACATATGTGATAAGGCCAAGGTTCTGATGGGGAAGGTAGCATGGGCAAAAAGCAGGCTGGAATAACATCCTACAATATAAAAATATATATTGTGATTCTAAAGAGGATATGTTGGATGTACTTATTTATGATATAAAAAATAGGAAGACAATGGGCTACAAATTTTAAGTTCTCCAGGAGTTTAGAGAGGAAAAAACAATGGGTCAGAAACAGTAAGGCCAAAAATTCTAGTTAAAGCAGGAGAGTTTTTTGTTTATTTGTTTGTATAAAAAGCCCAACCCTTAACTTAAATTAGATTTCTGCTGATGACTGCTATAAAAGTAAATTCAGCAGTCAGGCTTTGGCCAATGTCTATATTTAAAACAGACAGAACCTGGCACTTTGTCCACAAGCTGCCAAGTTGTTTTGTCTGAATTCCAAATAAAACAGGTACAATTCATATCTTAAAAAAGGCTTTCACAGCAAAATATTCTTCTGAAACATTAAAGACTCAAAGATCTCAGTCCATCTACTGCAGACTAAGGTCTTATCTGACCTTTAGTGGTCCAGTGGCCATCAGTATGGAAGCAAAGAAATATACAATTATGCCAACTCCTGAAACCTTACCTAACACACTTGATTTTCAAGTGTTCAGGACACCAACACTATTTCCCATAAATTGTATGTCATATGTGCTCATTTTCAAGGAGGAAAAAGCATTATAGTATCCAGAAAACCGGATTCCAGTGCCTTCAATTATGGTGCAGAAGAGAAAAATTTAGCCAGTGAACTTTATGTAACACATTTGAATTATTGATGAAGGGGGATCTTGCTTCCTTTCACAGCCAGTCACATCAAGATTTCATTTTCTTCCAGTAAAGAAGTACATACTGTACATAAACAAGTGTTTAGTTGGTTCCACCACAAAACTGCGGTAGACTAAAGCGCGCTCGACGAAAGCGCGTACGTGACGTCATCACAGCGCGACGAAAACAGCACGCTGTGAGCGGTAAATTTAAAATTAACGTGTAAATCTAAACCTAACGCCCCCAAACCTAACCCTAAACCTAACCCTAAGCCTAACCCTAAACCTAACCCTAAACCTAACCCTTAACCTAACGCTAAACCTAACGCTAACCCTTAACCTAACCCTAAACCTAAACCTAACCCTTACCTTTATGTGAATCGGCTTGCTTTAATTTTATTTTAATTTTAATTTAATTTATTTTTAATTTTATTTGTCGCGCTGCTGATGATGTCACATACGCGCTTTAATCAGGCGCGCTTTAGTGGACCGCGGTTTTGACGGGTCACGGGTTAGTCTGGTACCTTATTATGCATCATTGTTCTAGATGTATACAGCTAGATAGAAGTAGCTTTAGCTGGGAGCTACCAGTGTCTGGATGATAAGCATGTTTTTTTTCAAGACCAGCCTGAGGACACTTGGGTGCCTATCAAACTCCCATAACTGGCTAACCAAAAACAAAACAAAACAAAACAAAAACACAATAAAACACAAAAAAAGCCTCTATGTATCCGAATTTACAACCTAAATGCTGGAGATGTGATTGTGCTGATGCTACTTACTTTCATACATGGTGGACTTGTAAAAAGGTTAAAGCATTCTGGATAAAAATATGGTGGATTATGCAAAATGTTCTTTAAAAAAAGGATAAAGTTTACCCCTCAGTTATTTTTGTTAGGTATAATTACTGATTGTACAGTTGTAGAGATTAACCTGATTATGCATTTAATAACCGCAGCTAGACTGCTGGTGGCGCAATACTGGAAGAAGGAAGACTTGCCTACTATTCAAGAATGGACATTGAAACTTAGCTGAGATGGCTAAAATATCTGCATATCTCAAGGATCATTCAAACGAGAGATATAAACTGGAGTGGAGAAGATGGATTGACTATACTCAAAATAAATATGGGACCAAGAAATTTCAGATAGCTTATGATTAAAGAAATAAAGAATGATATAATTTGTTTAGAGCTAGCCTAGCAAGGAGGAGTTAAAGCTCAAATGAAAGATGATATTAATTTTTTTAAAGTTTATTTTAGAATGTTTTTGTTAAAGATTTATACCCTGTATTGGTTCTGGGAAGTCGGGGGGGGGGGAAGGTTGGGGGGGAGGGAAGTAACTATTTGTAAAAGTTTTTTTTTTCAAAATTTTCATTAAAAAAACACAGCAAAACCAAGGATAACATGAATATTGGAAAGGCATCTATGATGAAAAATCTGGAGTAAAAGCATAATCTTAAAAGTTGTAAATTCCAAGTAGGGCTTATAATGATTTCAATAAATAAGGGTCCCTTCAAAACATTTGCTTCCCACAAATCTCACATCTGTGTCATGTTGCCTTTTCTCACCCAAACTCACTTTTCCCACTGCCTGAGCTGAAAATGAAGCTGTTGCCTTCTCTATTTTCCAAATATACAAAGGCAACTGGAGTGGCAGCTGACTCTTGTGTCACTCCTGAAATACAGGAAGTTGCCTTCAAATGAAGTCAGATAGTCCTTCAGATAGTCCTCAACCTACGACCAGAACTGAGCTCAAAATTTCTATTGTTAAGTGAGACATTTTGTTAAGTCAGTTTTGCTTTACTTTACGATCTTTCTTGCCGTAGTTGTTAAGTGAATCACTGCAGTTGTTTAGTTAATAACATGGTTGTTAAGCAAAACTGGCATCCCCATTGATGTTGCTTATCAGAAGTTCGCAAAATAGGGTCACATGACCCTGGGTCACTGCAAATGTCATAACTATGAGTCAGTTGCCAAGCGTCATGTGACCATGGGGAGGATGCAATGGTGGTAAGTGTGAACAACTGTCACAAGTCACTTTTTCCAGTGCTGTTATATCTTTGAACAGTCACTAAATGAATTGTTGTTGAGAACTACCTGTATGGCCTAGTACAATCAACTGTGATTAGCAGAAAGTCTGGCTTTTTGGCAAGTATATTTTTCACCCAACATAGACACGTGAAGAGTTAAATTTAGAATCACCCATTTATAAAATGTTGCTTAACTGCTTACTAAACCTGGAATGGTGGGCATCAGTTAAGAAGCCTGTATGTCATCTGCACTGTATTATATTACACAGGAAAATGAAAAATTGCATTTGTCATTTCTGTAAATGATCAAATTCAAAACAGAAATTCAGCAAACTATCTAGATTACTTGAAACATTTATCCTCATCCTTACATAAGACATGTAAAAGAAATGATAGACCAAGGAAGAACTCAACAGTGGAGCCTTCTATTTGCATAAAATGGAATTAAATTACATTATCAATGTATTAAAAGAATAGAATCTCCTTTGTGCAAGTAATGCGGTTAAGGAGGGTTTAATTTTTTAAAAAAAAACTGCTAAAATTGTCAAATCAAGATTTAGGTTGGGTTAATGGTACCTGAGATTTAGTAGCAAGTGAGCCAGAGATCCCTGAACAGCCTAGAATTTTGCCCACTGAAATTCAGCTAAATAGTTTTCACTTAATTTAATTGGTGCAACTTTGAACATTTTGAAAATGTTTAAAGGATGGAAATCAGAACTCTTCATCTCCCAGGAGCTTCCTGCTCTCACTGTCATCTTTTACACTCTCAAAATACTTTAAAAAAAGGGCTGGAGAAAACCCAGCCCTATCCTTTTCTTTGAAATTGTTGCCTTTCTAAAGGTATCATCTCTGGCCATCTAGTCTGCCATGGAAATGGCTTATAGCCTCTAACGCTGAAAAATTGCTTCTTATGATTTGCTCTTTACATATTTTTGTCTTCTCGTGCATTTTTTCCTTGAATGCATAGGTAAGGTAAAAGGTAAAGGTTCCCCTCCCACATATGTGCTAGTCATTGCCGACTTTAGGGGGCGATGTTGATCTGTGTTTCAAAGCAGAAGAGCCAGCGCTGTCCGAAGATGTCTCCATGGTCATGTGGGCGGCATGACTAAATGCCAAAGGCGCATGAAACGCTGTTATCTTCCCACCAAAGGTGGTTCCTATTTTTTCTACTTGCATTTTTACATGCTTTCGAACTGCTAAGTTGGCAGAAGCTGGGACAAGTAACAGGAGCTCACTCTGTTACGTGGCACTAGGGATTTGAAACACCGAACTGTTGACCTTTCTGATCGACAAGCTCAGCATCTTAGCCACTGAGCCACCGCATCCCTACAATGCATTGGTACCTACACTATATAAGTGCTTCTCAACCTTTTTCCATTTTGCTGTCCCAGGCAGTGAATAATACAGAAGCTCAGTCATAACAATGCATTAATAGTGTCTCCTTTTCACAAAGTGAAAGTTAGGTGGAGGGATGACTGATAACCCTAAAAGTTAGAATATAAGGAATGGCTTTCACTAGTGACTTGACTTAGTTAGTTGCATCTGTTTTAGGAAATAAATAGGAATTGTAGCACATCATTTTTTTATTGCTCACATCCTATATATCCACAACAAGAAGCTAGGCCAGTTACAGCTTCCTCTTCTCCAATAACTGTTCCTCAAAAACTGCAACTAATGCAGAATCAATTTTATATAGGGCAAGCTTTCTCAACCTATTATCAGGGGTGGGCTTCAAAAATTTCAGCAATGGGTTCTCTGACTGGTCGCTGGGTGGGAATGGCCATGGTGGGCATGGCCTAGTTGACCTACTGGACAACAACGGTGGTGGTGGTGTTTTCGCCTTCCCCAGACTCTGGATGCTTTCTTTGAGCCTTTGGGAAGGTGAAAACTGCCTCCCTTGGGCTCTAGAGGCCCTCCAGCGGCTGGAAACGGCTCTATTTCTAGCCCTCCATAACTTCCAAAAGGCCTGTTTTCCCCCCTTTCTGAGCCTCCGCATAGGCTCTGCACTTACCTTGCATCCAAAATGGGCCGCATGGAGATTCCTGGGAGGGTCAGGGTATGGTGGGTGTGGCCAGCCAGGGGTGGAATTTGGAGGTTCTCCGAAACAACCATAACGTTAGCTATGGGTTCTCACGAACCCAGGCAACCCCGTAGCATCTCACCCCAGTGACCCGACAAATGCGCGCCGACAAAACCAAGGTGACAACACCGCGACGTCGAAAGCGCGCCCACTAAAGTGCGTCGACAAAACCGTGCCCACAAAAGCGTGATTAGGGTTTTTAGGTTAGGGTTAGGGTAAGGGTAAGGATTAGGGTAAGGGTTAGGGTTGTTAACGTTGTTTTCACGTTGTTTTTGTGTTGTTTCTGATGGCGTGCTTTTGTAGGCGCGCATTTGTCGACGCGCTTTAGTGGGCGCGCTTTCGATGTTGCAGTGTTGTCCCTGCGGTTTCGTCAATGTGCATTTGTCGGGCGCACATTTGTCGGTGAACCGCCCACCCCTGCCTATTATCCATTGGCTGATTGAATTATTCCAACTAGTGTAGTCAGATAATGGATGACACCAGGATAAAAACAACTGATGGAAGAGGAGTGTGGCCTTTCTTATCCTATTGGTTTTCACCAAATACAGTTTGAACCTCCATGAATTGCCAATGTGAAACAATTTTAACAACAACAACAACAACAACAGAATAAGAGAAGGGAATGAGAGCCAATAGAGAGCAAACTGCAAAGAAGAATAAAACAGAAAATGTAATTGCAGCTAAAAGCAGCTGCAAGCAAGGTCAACTTAATTTGACATCTAGGGGGGAAAAAATTAATGATGACGCCAAGCAAGTTTGTTTGAAGAAGGCATAAAAGTGACATTCTCAATATTGCCTCTGATAACTGGATGTAGCAAACACTTTTCACTGTAGGTGAAGTGTGAAAGCATAATCAACCTATAATTGTTTATCATTATTCAGAGACAAGGGCCATTTTGACACGAGTTAGGAAAGGTCAAACAGTACTCTTTGGTTTCCTGGGATAAGCCATGAGTAAATAATTAACATCTGAAGCCACTACAAAGAGATCTCAACAAGCATGCAGGAAAAATATCAAATTAATCAATTTCTGTTCCTTTGATCTTGTTAAAGTCCAGTCTTGGCAAGAGTCAATTACTGTAAAGTTATATCTTTGGAAAGTTTTTACAATGTTAAACTTGTTTTGTCTATTTCATAGCTCCCAAATTGGAATGCTGCAGAGAATATTATAGAGGCCTCCTAAAATTAAGGCTTTGCAATTTCCTTAATCCAAGCCCCCATCATTCAAAAAGCACAATAAAGGGACTTTAAGATACTTTTGTTGCATAGGAGATAACAAAGCATGGGCTATGCTCTCTTACTGAAATCAACCAAAGTGAAATATGGTTAGCTTGCTAAATGTTACAGGTTTTCCCCAGGGAATTTTATTTATTTTTTTACAACATGTAAAACTCCTCTTTGTTCCTCATTTCCCTGGTATCGCTAAAACAAAATTATGTTTGCTCAAAGGACCAAACCTGTGACTTCTTTGTTTCTTGCATTTAACGTCTGCTTCCACTTCTGAAAGCATAATAAAGAAGCAAACTTTTTGGCAACTCACCCATACTCTCAATCATGGTGCTGGCTTTCCATCAGGCAACACAATACAAGCCCAGAAACATAATTACCACAGTTGTATTAACTGACAGTCGGGGTGGCAGGTGTCTGCCAAAAATATGGTGCCGGCATAATGGCTCTGGGGATGCAGAAAGTACATGAGGGGTGGGGGGAGAATAGCAGCATTAGCAATAATTTTGTTTTGAGAATGCAACAGAAAATCTCAAGTTGAAGAGTACGTGTGTCTCTGTACCAAGCAACCCAAGATAGATCATAAAATTCATAAATATATATCAGCATTTGAAAGTGCAGTTGGAAAACCACAGTAAATCATACAAAACAAAGAGAAATGATGGTCCACACAATTTAAAAGCCATCCAGTGAAATACTATACGTATATTCACACAATTCATTTGAAAATACCTTGAGAAATTGAAGGAAACAAGAACAAATAAATAGGCTGCTAATAGGGCAGGCTCCGATACGACTTTATCAAATTATATTGATAACCTAGGATCGAGGCTCAACAGGACAAAATGTATACAGTTGTTCACTTAAATATTAAATGGGTGTGACTTCAGATTATCTTTCATTCCATGATACTTGAAGTCCAATGCATCTGGTGGAGATCAGCCTCAGAAAAGCTGAGGACAAAAATAGATCTCCCAGTTCAGCGGTGGGATTAAAAAATTTTTACTACCAGTTCTGTAAGCGTGGCTTGGTGGGCGTGGCAGGGGAAGGATACTGTAAAATCTCCATTAGCAGTTAGACTTATATACCACTTCATAGGGCTTTCAGCCCTCTCTAAGCGGTTTACAAAGTCAGCATATCGCCCCCAACAATCCGGGTCCTCATTTTACCCACCTCGGAAGGATGGAAGGCTGAGTGAACCCTGAGCCGGTGAGATTTGAACAGCCAAACTGCAGAACTGCAGTCAGCTGAAGTAGCCTGCAGTGCTGCTTTTAACCACTGCGCCACCTCGGCATCTCATTCCCTCCTCACTTTAGGGGAAGGTTACTACAAAATCCCCATTTCCCCCCCGATCAGCTGGGACTCGGGAGGCAGAGAATAGATGGGGGCGAGGCCAGTCAGAGGTGGTATTTCTCCAAACTACTCAAAATTTCCGCTACCGGTTCTCCAGAACTGGTCAGAACCTGCTGAATACCACCTCTGTTCCAGTTGTAGGCAAGGTTCTGTTTAAGAATTACAGCCACAGGTGCAATGTGAACTTAGAATTTTTTTCATGCAAAGTACAGAACTTACTTTAAGCTGCGATTCTTCACTGTCTTACATATTCCATAAATATTATATAAAGTGCAAGGAACAATTTTTAAAACGTGAGGAAAGCAGCTCATCTCATCAGTAGCTAAACAAAAAACCTTCAGTGTAATTTTTCCTTTATCCCAGGCAATCTTACCAAGTTGTCTCTGGTACTGTTGCCAAAAACTAATATACACCTGGGCCCAAATCCGAATCCTAATTCTGATTCACCAATATAGCCACTCATCCCCTATGAATGGCACAAAAACTGAGCTGAATATGAAGAGACAAAGAAGTGATCATGGGGGTGGTTTTAAAGATCTTAAGAATTCTAAGCTATCCAGAGTCATTGATTGAGAAATTGAATGAATGAATGAATGAATGAATGAATGAATGAATGAATGAATGATTTTGGGAGTGCAGATTTGATGTTAAAATTTGATTTTGGCCATGACACAAAAATAGGCCAACCGTCAGCAAGAAGAAGCTAAGGTCAATGTAGAATGTCATTAATTTCTTTATTTCTTTTTTCTCAATAGATTTTAGACTGTGTTTGTTAAAAATCCATACTGTGTACGGGTTCTGGGAAGTCGGGGGGGGGGGGGGAGGAGGAGAGGTGTTGGGGGGAGGGGGGAGAGAAGGAGGGGTATACATTAGGCTAGACAAGAATTTGGTGGTAAACTAGAACTATTTTGACACACAAAAAATTGTACTTCGATGTCTTACTGATTGACGAATGATGAAATGTTTGTTTTAAAAGAAATAAAACTTTTGAACCCCCCCCCCCCAAAAATAGGCCAACCTTACAATCAAATCAGTTTTGATGAACACCAGCCAGGGGCGTGCATAAGCACACCAGCATGCCTGGTTCACCGACAAATGCGCGCTCAACAAAAGCGCACTGACAAAACCACGGCGAGAAAACAGTGAGGTTGAAATCGCGCCCACAGAAGCGCGCCAACGAAAGTGCACCATCAACAAACAACGCAAAAACAATGTAATAACCCTAACCCTAACCCTTACCTTAACCCTAATCGTGCTTTTGTGGGCGTGGTTTTGTTGGCGCTCTTTTGTGGGAGCGCTTTCGACCTCGCTGTTTTCTCGCCGCGGTTTTGTCAGCACACTTTTGTCGGGCGCACATTTGACAGGTCACAGTGTGCCTAATATCCCTATCCTACTGTCCCCATTTATTTGAACCAATTTCCTATGTTCTTATTCATGTTTATTCTTATTTCTGTTATCTTGCACATGAGTGACAAACTAAATAAATAAATAAATTTACGGTCACAGTTTGTAAGGAAGTTCTTGCTTCTGGATGGAGCTTAATGAGTAGTAGCTGAGGAATGATCAGGTACTTACAACTGCTTCTATAAAGGTATCTGCTTAGCAGGTTAACTTAGGAAATTGTATAACTGATCTCTTGTTCTTTGGGTTTTAATTACATGACAGACATTTGTAGTGAATTGTAGATACCTTGATTTTTGTGTATGCATATATACAATGCTCACATGTGTATATATGGTATTTCTCCAAAGATGCAAGTTGCTGGAGACAAGTATAGTATTTTGATATTTGTTAATTTAGTAAAAGATTTTTCATTTAGAAATCTCTAGCAATTTCCTCATAGTTGCTATACATTATGGAAATGGTTGATCATGAATATAATAATACAATCAATTTATGATTTATAATACCAATTATGGCAATCCCAACTATTATGCAGCCACCTAATGCAAGGTTTCCCATAGATATAACTATTGACTAGCTTAATACATTTTAAGTGTTTTATTCTATTTACTAATGTAAATACATTGTCCATAATAAGGTACAGCTGATGGATTTATCCAATTAATTTCAAGATCACCTTGCTTAATCCATTCTTGATCTGGCTGAGTTGGATGGAGGTCTAACCATTTAAACACAGTGCCTCTATTCTTTCACTTAATAATATGTCAAAATGTTCTTTTCAAAATGAAGGTGAATCAATTTGGTAAAGTTAACTACAATATAAGCTGTGTTATGTTCTTTGCATTGTGAAAACAATAAGCAGGAAGAGAGTAGTAGAAATGGACCCATTCTTTAAGACTGGCATACTGAAACCCAGATACCCTAATTTGAGGCAAATGTCAAAAACACACTTGGCCAATACACAGAGAGAAAGTAATCAAATATTATCTCAGGTGAGATTTTCTGCCAGTTAAGGATCAGATGTTTTTTCAACAGGAATGGAATCTCCTGGAATATTGAAGGAGCTCAAAAAATTTATCCAAAGCTCTCCATCAGTCTCCATGGTTTACTTTATAAATGCTATCAACACTGGATCACCCTAATGGCCATTGAATGCATGTGGCTTGAACTGAGAATGTGTGTTTTGAGCCAGTGACAATACTCTTATTGTCTCTCTGAAATCTAACTTTATAAAAGCAATTTGAAAAAAAGCAAACTCTTAGTCTAGCAAAGCTAGGAGATTCTGTTTTCATTTGGTTCTCCGGAGAAGAAAGAAGCTATTATTGACATATGTAAGTGATTTAAGAAGGGGTTGTGTATGCTGATAGGAAAAGATTTAGTTGCCTGGTGACTCAGGAAATGTGTGTGTGTGTGTGTGTGTGTGTGTGTGTGTGTGTGTGTGTTTCTCCCTGAACGGCTATTTTGGAGACACCGGCAAGTTAAGCTTATCTGGCAGGATGAATGCTAATGACTATGTCAAGGTCTATAAAATAAGAAAGATTAGTAGAATGTAAAAGAAAAAAAACATTCTGCAAGGATTTTAACATTGCTTTATTTACATTCAGTATTTCTGTTCCAGCTAGTGTTTAAGATAGCTAATAAAAATAAAACAAAGCCACCAAGTCCTGGCTGTTCCAGCAGGCTGGGGGGGGGGGGGTGTCTGAGAAACATCTACTTCCACGGAAATTGTGAATGTTGGTTTTGTTTTTAATATGTTGTCTTTGTCTCGTTTTCCCCCTTCCCTTGTCTTTTGTGAGCCGCCCGGAGTCCTTCGGGAGTGGGCGGCATACAAGATAAATAAATAAATAGATAGATAGATAGATAGATAGATAGATAGATAGATAGATAGATAGATAGATAGACAGACAGACAGACAGACAGACAAACAAACAAACAAACAAACAAACAAACATATACAAAATGTAAAAACATGGATTGAAATAATGCCTAAAATAGATACCAAAATTAATAAAAAGTTTTACTGGTTTTGTAAATGTATTTGTGTGTGTGTGTGTGTGTGTGTGTGTGTGTGTGTGTGTGTGTGTGTGTATACAGCATATACCTGTGATGGTGAACTTATGGCACACATGCCTATGTTGCATGTTGCCCCGCATATGCGGCCTTGCCTGTTTGTCTTCTGGGTTTCTGGCTCGCATGCACAAATGACGATCAACTGTTCTTTGCACACACAGCAGTGCTGAAAACCAGTGTGCATATGCATGCCGGCCAGCTGATTGTTGGGTGCGCATGTACGCCAGAACCTGGAAGATCAATAGAACCTGCTCAATAGTAGTAACTCTTGGAGTCCTAGTGGACAACCATTTAAATGTAGCAATAGCAATAGCAGTTAGACTTATATACCGCTTCATAGAGCTTTCAGCCCTCTCTAAGCGGTTTACAGAGTCAGCATATCGCCCCCACAGTCTGGGTTCTCATTTTACCCACCTCGGAAGGATGGAAGGCTGAGTCAACCCTGAGCCGGTGAGATTTGAACAGCCAAACTGCAGAACTGCAGCCAGCTGAAGTAGCCTGCAGTGCTGCATTTAACCACTGCACCACCTCGGCTCTGTATAATGAGCCAGCAGCATGCAGCAGCTGCCAAAAATGCCAACACAGTTCTAGGCTGCATAAACAGAGGGATAGAATCAAGATCGCGTGAAGTGTTAATAACCACTTTATAATGCCTTGGTAAGGCCACACTTGGAATACTGCATTCAGTTTTGGTCGCCACGATGTAAAAAAATGTGGAGACTCTAGAAAGAGTGCAGAGAAGAACAACAAAGATGATTAGGGGACTGGAGACTAAAACATATGAAGAACGGTTGCAGGAACTGGGTATGTCTAGTTTAATGAAAAGAAGGACTAGAGGAGGCATGATAGCAGTGTTCCGATATCTCAGGGGTTGCCACGAAGAATAGGGAGTCAAACTATTCTCCAAGGCACCTGAGGGTAGAACAAGAAGCAATGGGTGGAATTAATCAAGGAGAGAAGCAACTTAGAACTGAGGAGAAATTTCCTGACAGTTAGAACAATTAATCAGTGGAACAGCTTGCCTCCAAAAGTTGTGAATGCCCCAACACTGGAAGTCTTTAAGAAGATGTTGGATAGCCATTTGTATGAAACTGTATAGGGTTTCCTGCCTAGGCAGGGGGTTGGACTAGAAGACCTCCAAGGTCCCTTCCAACTCTGTTATTGTATTGTATTGTATTGTATTGTATTGTGTAGATCGCCTTTTCCAGAGCGCAAACCCTTCGCGTGTGCGGCAGTGCTAAAAACCATTCTGCGCATGCACTCCGGCCAGCTGATCGTTAGGCGTGCATGCGTGCTAGAACCTGGAAGTTTGGCTTTTCTGGAGCGTGGTCCTGATGAGGGGATGCACGTGTGATGTTTCCACACAACCTTTTAGGCACTCCAGAGGTGGGCGTCATAAACTGTAAACAACTGGTTTGCCCAGGACCGGAAATGTTAGCGCTCAGGCATGCGCTCCTTCCACACATGTATGCAGCATCACAAAACATGCCAATTCGCTCACGTGCACCTTCCGCACATGCATGCAATGTCAAAACACACCGTGATATAGGATGGGATTGCGCCTGGGCATGGGGGCATCTGGGCAGGCCCACCCGCAGGTCACAACTACTGGTTTGCCTGAACCGGTCCAAACTGGTAGCAGCCCACCACTGTATTTGTCCTAGGATATCTTAGACAGGCTTAAGCATCTGAGACTGTAACAGTGGTGGGATACGACTGGTATGCCCCACTACGGGCATACAGGTGCCTGCTGGGAGCACCAGGTACTGTTCTGGTCCGGGGC
Organism: Thamnophis sirtalis; assembly: GCF_051295495.1. Classification (NCBI taxonomy): domain Eukaryota; kingdom Metazoa; phylum Chordata; class Lepidosauria; order Squamata; family Natricidae; genus Thamnophis; species Thamnophis sirtalis. The sequence goes on from NW_028261382.1 coordinate 165,840,267, forward strand.
TCTGGAGGGCCCACCCGCCCGCCATCCTTACCTGTATTTGAGCTGAACGGGGCTTCTGCGCATGCGCATGGAACATACAGCCCCTGCGCAACACTCAGCTGAGCAGCTGGAGCATCACGGGCAGTAAGTATGGATGCACGCACTGCACACTTGTTGCACGTGTGCATGTGGTGGACACCCAGCCCCGTTGCACCATACTGGCTGCAATGGTATCCAGAACCCACCACTGGACTGCAGGGGTGGGTTTCAACCAGTTCGTGGCGGTCCCTGCGAACCGGTTGGTCGGCGAACCCGGAAGTAAGTAACTTCCGGGAACGGCGAATGGCCCGCCCGCCCGCCCGCGGTCCTTACCCGGTTTTGACAAGTTCTGCACTTCCACGCATGCGCAGCACGCATACAGCGCCTGCGCGATCCTCCAGGAGCAGCTGGAGCATCGCGCAGACACTAGTACGCATGCACACACCGCGCGCGTGCATGAGGACGCCGCCGGCCCCGTTCCAACCGAACCAGTTGGAACGGGCCGAGAAACCCACCCCTGCTGGACTGTAAGGTTCAAACTTTATCTGATAAGGTATTGGCACCCAATGCAGCTCTTTCAGCCACAGGCTTGCTGCCTAGCTGCCACATTTTATTCCAACTGTAACTTTCAACACTTTTCAAGAGTAGAACACATTACAGCAATGAAAACAGAATCTAATCAAGGTAAATTGGCTCTGAATGGGCCACATTTGGCACCCTAAGTATAATTATGCAAAAGCACTTCCCACCATAGCTTCCAACTGCAAACCCAGTGCCTATGGAAGGTGAAGGAACACTCTCCAGCCATGAATAGGCAGCTTTAAGGAAAGATTGGATTTCTGTGCTAGAATCTATGTATTATTAATTTTCATCTAATCTAAAGCAACCTTGTCTAGAATGAAATCTATTTAACTTGTAAGCCACCCAGAGTCACCTTGTAAGAAAGATTGGCAGCATTAAAAATTAATAATGATAAATAATGAAAATAATAATTTCAGCTTAATCTCTCTTGTCGGGACAAATCCCTACAGTTTTCTTGACAAGACTTCAGAATGGTTTTCCCTTGCCTTCTTCCTAAGGCTGAGAGAGAGTAAGTGACCCAAGATCACCCAGTTGGCTTTGTACCTAAGATGGGACTAGAACTCCCAATCTCCTATTTTCCAGCCTGATGCCTTAACCTCTACACCAAACTGGCTTTCTCTAATTCAGGTGTGTCAAATTCGTGGTCCGTGGGTCAGATGCGTCACAGGCTGGCCATGCCCACACCTGGTTTAGTGAAGGGAGAAAAAGTCACGATACATCATGTGACACCACCATGGCAATTTGAGTTTGTCACCCCTGCTCTAATTGAACATGCACAAAGTTCAAGAGCAGTGATTGCCTCTTTAGATTTGAATAGTAGAGAGCTATGCAATTGCTCCACAATTTCAGATGACTTCCTCCAAAAATACCATGTAGGTAGTGATTGGGAGATTATTTTGAACTTGTAAAAACATTATCTACAAAGCACAGTCTGAAAGAAAGAACCAGAACTAGGGGTGGGTTCCTGCCAGTTCTAACCTCTTCTATAGAAGAGGTTCCACAAATCTATAGTGCTGTTTAGAACCGGTTCCAGCTCCCTCCCTCTGCTCGTCCGCACATCATCAAGATGAAGAGCGAGAGGAGGAATTCTGGGAGTTGAAGACCACAAGTCTTAAAGCTGTCAAGTTTGAACACCCCTGGGGTTTTTTTCTAAAGGGTTGGGGGTGCAAGGGTCTTGTAACTTGATAGCTTTAAGACTTGCATACTTCAATACCAGAGTGCCTGAGCCAACATTTTGGTTGCTAAGCAAGAGCGTTGTTAAGTGAGTTTCACCACATTTTACAAGTTGGCCACGCCCACCCAGTCACATGGCCAGCAAGCCGCTCCCACCCAGTCACATGGCTGGCAAGCCACTCCCACCCAGTCACATGGCCAGCAAGCCACTCCCACAAAGCAGGCCACACGTACAGAAGAGGTTCTAAAAAAAATTGAAACCCACCACTGACCATTACTGATGATATTGAAAGTATCAATAGTATAGTTGCACTCTTCCGTCTAAGGTCACCAGAGGTGGGTTCCTACCAGTTCGCACCTATTCGGTAGAAACCCACCACTGGTCCTTGGATATGATTATTCTACACTATCATGCTCATATTTATAAAACTCAGTGCCTCTGTGAAAGGTAAGGATGACTACTGCGTTTGTGGTGCAATCAGAACATTGTGTGTGTTGAAGTTGTTTTAACGCAAACCAAAGATGCCTTTTAAAAAACAAGTTTACATCATATTCTTATGCATGCCAGTGCTGTGTGTGAGGTAATTTAAGGTGGTTCTGACAAGTGTCATCGGCATCTTCATATACGGTCACATGGGCGGCAAGCCACTCCCATCTGGTCACATGGGCAGCAAGCCACTCCCACAAAGGAGGCCACACCCACAGAGTAGGTTCGAACAATTTTTGAAACCCACCCACAAAGGTAGCTAGAGCAATTTTAGTAACATTGTAAATTTAGTAAAACCAGTAAAAAGACTGGTTGAAATCAGCCAGGAGAGTTGGGAGTTAATAAGCAACTGATAGCCTTCATCTCATCAGACAGACTTGGGCATTTTCCTAAAATTTGAAATCTGAAAATGATTTTTTTTAAAGTGATACTAATGACCTACCCCCAAAATGAGATCCAAGTTAAAATGGAGCCAATTGACTTAATTCACAAAGAATAGAGAATTCTTCACAGCAAGCTGCTGACTCTAATGTAGAGAACAAATGTTATGTTCTCTTTTGGGACATCTGCCTGGCATCTTTCCACAATATCAAAAGGGTTGCATAAATATAAATCTGAACAATAAGCAGTATAAATTCTATTAATGTTAAGGTAGTACATGTTTTTGACTTAATTTGGAATTTGAATATCAATGATTGTTTGAGGTTTATCTTCCACTAATAGTAAGTGGGAAATGAATTAGTTCAATATTATTGAATTGTTGTCCATATTAATAAACATGGTATATTCAAGAACATTCTCATATTCTCTATGTGAGGAAGAAAGCATATTTTCCAATCATTATTGGTGTTCTAATTGTTCTTGTGTAAAATCACTTCTTTATATTAATCAGTAATTTTCAAGTGTGATACAAAACTAGCATTTAAGCTTAGGCAAATATTATTTGATATATTTTCTCATAAAATAATACATGTTTCAATACTATTTATGTGAAAGTAAAGCCAGAGTTCAATATATTAATAAAATATAATGAACAAATGTTGGCTGTTGAGATTTATTGCTTTTATTTACAGGCTACTGAGTAGGCTGGCTGGGAAGCAAAGTATATTTTTCAGGCCTAAAATGTATACTTTTTTCACTCAGGATTCATATTTTACAGGTTTTTTTAAGGTGTCGGATTCAAACCATTCAGTTCCAATATTAAAGATTAAGAAAGGTGTTAAATGGGAATCTTTCTCGAAATATTCAATAGGAAAAACATTTTAAATCTTTCCAAATCCTCAGGAAGGGAATTGGGATTGGAAGTTGTGCTTCCAATTACTTATGGGGAAATCTCAGGAAAAAAGAAATGATGAAAATTTGTTGTGAAACTGAAAGTATTTGAGAACCATATTTAACTGAGTAAAATATGCTTTAGAATTAGGTTCCTAACCTGAATTATAAACGCAATAGGATTAGCCTTCTATAAAAAGCTTCTTCATAAGGAGTCATTTGACATTAAACACTATTATTAAACTCAAATATTTTCCATGCATACTTCAGTCCTAAAAGCAGAAGACAATACTTGAAGCATTATTATTGTTATCACTGGAATTGCTGTTCCAAAGTTAGTTTTTCACGTTTAGCAGCTTCATGGATATATATACATCATTTGACCTATATTGTTTGCTGCCATAGCTGAGTAGCAGCTGAGTATGTAAACTGATTCCACTAACTGTATATAGTACATACTATATAAGAATGCCTTCCAGCTTCTGTGGAATTTGGTTCCTAACATCTTATTTACACCATGATGTTGCTTCATCATGTGCTGAACCACATGTGCCATTGTGGTATACTTTCCACACAGACCTTCATTTCACTGAAATTATTGAAAAAATATGATTAAAACACATAATTCAGAGTAATGTTATCTCCCATCTCTGGGAAATCCACGGATTTAAGGATGCCTAAGACCACGATCCTAAACTCATTTAATAAAGAATATGTTTCATTATTTTTTTACCAAATAAACAAGCCCAGAGAGGACCAAGAACTCCACACTTCAATCCTGAGCCACAAATATTTGGAGGAGGAAAAGAGAACTTTTCTGTTGCTTCATCCACCCTACGGCCCCAACCTTCATGGTCTTCCAAAAGACCTGATTTTGCCATTTTAATTGAAGATCAGAGAGTGGTGTGGATTCAGAGGTGGGTTCCTACCAGTTCGCACCTATTCGGTAGAACCGGTTCATCAAATCTACCGAACCGGTTAGAAGAGGTTCCACCAGTGGACCCGGAAAGCAGGCCACACCTACAGAAGAGGTTCCAAAAAATTTTGAAACCCACCACTGGTCCTTGGATATGATTATTCTACACTATCATGCTCATATTTATAAAACTCAGTGCCTCTGTGAAAGGTAAGGATGACTACTGCGTTTGTGGTGCAATCAGAACATTGCCTGTGTTGAAGTTGCTTTAACGCAAACCAAAGATGCCTTTTAAAAAACAAGTTTACATCATATTCTTATGTATGCCGTATTTTCACCCATATAACCCGCGGGTTATATGCGTTTTTTACATACACAGCATGCCCCCGCGGGGTATATAAGTGGGCGGGGTATACGGAAAATATTTTACACAGATTAACTAAAGGGAGAGCTTGGGAGTTCGAGGAATTGGGAGGCAGCTTTACCTCGGCTCCCCGTTCTCCATCGGGGGCACGTGCAACCAGACTGGAAAGGGCTGGGGAGACTTGGCTCGGCGGCTCGGGCTGGGGAAGGGTTGGAGGAACGGAGGAGAAGGAAACTGCTGAGATTGGGGGAAGGAACGGAGGAGGAAGCCTGGGCGAGCTGGGGAAGGGTTGGAGGAAGGGGAATATCTTCCCGATTCCCCCATCTCCTCGCCCGTAGAACTGAAACGAGAGCTGCCCAAATATCTCCCGGCCCTTCAGGGCTGCCGTAGCGTGGAAGAATATACTCCTTCACTTCAGAGTGGGGCTAGGAGATCTTTTCCTCCCACGGAGTTCAATAAAGTAGATGGAAGGGAGGGAGGAAGGGTCCCTCCCTCTTACTTTCCACCCATTGAGATGAACCAGAGCCCTTCTTGAACCAGAGCCGCTTGCTTTGATATACTGTCCATCTATCCGTCCATCCATCCACCCTTCCTAAGTAACACCGAAACCTTTTACAAGAAAATCCGCTCAAATCCTCTTACAAATATCTGGGGATATGGATTTTTTCTTCTTTGGGGAAAAATATTTCCTTCCACTCCCCTCGAGAAGAACGGAGCTGATCTCGGAGTTTGGATTCTTAGGACTTGGGAGTCCCAGGGCGGTTTTCTCTCCCCGTAAAATCCCCCTTTTCTCCCACGATCCTTGCAGGCAAAGCGCTGAGTTCCCTGGCAAAGAACAAACGGCAGGAAGGGAAATTGTCTTTCGAAGAGAAACACCATTTCCAAATAAATGCAGCTTTCCCCACCTTTCCAGATCTCTGCCTTGATTTGAAATGAACCTTTAAGCTCCATAAACCTCAGAAACGTTTCCTACGATGAAGGAGCTGGATTCTCCATTCCTCTCCATTCCTCCCATCCGGTCACATGAGCAGCAAGCCACTCCCACAAAGGAGGCCACACCCACAGAGTAGGTTCGAACAATTTTTGAAACCCACCACTGGTCTTTGCGGCAAAACCCACCTTGTAAAAAACAGTTGGTTTGCTTAATGACCACAGCATTTGCTTAATGGCCATGGCATTCACTTAATAACTGCAGGATTCACTTACTGACTACTGAGGAAAAGGTTGTAAAATCGAGTCTGGCCACATGATGACCCCCTTTATCACTAAACATGGCTCAATTATGATCATAAGTTGAGAATTATCTGCATACACGAGAAGTTGAGAAGTCCCTCAGTGGGATTTCTCAACCCTTCACTTTCACTAAAGGCATAAGAGATCTGCTCTCAGAGAGGCAACTTTAACCTCATAGTTCTCTTAGTCCTGGCTGTGAAAAAGTCCAGAACTAGGACTTTTTTGATGTCTGAGAGGAGCAATATCAAGAAAGCCCAATCTAACTGGAGCCACCAAATCTCTAACCCCGTTCTTCAGAGAATGGGAGGCCCGAGGGAAAGAGGCTGTTGTTAGGGTCTATTTCTCTCCAGCTGCAAGCAGCTAAAGGGAAAACAGAAAGATAAAAAGGGAAGCTGTGCTGCTTTCATCTTTTGCCCTACCAAAGTGACCTAGAAACGCAGAGCAACATGACTTCCCTCTTCTCGCTCTCTATCCCTCCACTAGAAACGCTCTGATTGAGTCATTACAATAACTTACACTGCAGAGGGACAAATATATTTACCACAATGCCACCAAATCACTGAGCTGTCGGCTAGCTGCAATTGCAGTTTATTTGAATAAAAGGGCAGCTCTCCGGTTGCCATCGGTAAGAATGTTTCTATTTTTCTATAACCAGAGAAAACTGCAATGTGCTCTACATGGGGCTGCCCTTGAAGAGCATCCGGCGACTACAGCTAGTCCAGAACGCAGCCGCGCGAGTGATTGTGGGCGCACCACGGTTCGCCCACATAACACCGATCCTCCGTGAGCTGCGCTGGCTACCTGTTGGTCTCCGGGTGCACTTCAAGGTCCTACTTACCATTCATAAAGCGCTCCATGGTAGTGGATCTGGCTATTTGAGAGACCGCCTTCTGCCAATTACCTCCCTCCGTCCCATCAGATTGCATAGAGTAGGCCTCCTCCGAATTCCATCTGCCAGTCAGTGCCGACTGGCGACTACGCGGAGGAGAGCCTTCTCAGTTGCAGCTCCGACGCTATGGAACAATCTCCCCGTAGAGATTCGCACCCTCACCACCGTCCAGGCCTTCCGCACAGCCCTCAAGATCTGGCTATCCCGTCAGGCCTGGGGATAAGACTTTACTCTCGCCCCTCCTGAATGTTGAATGAATGTTGTGTTTTTACCGTTAATTATTTTTACTCACATTTTCTTTTTGTGTTTTGTTCTGCACTCCCCTCCCTTATTATGGTAAGCCGCCCTGAGTCCCCTCAGGGAAAAGGGCGGCCTATAAATGTTTAATAAAACCTAAAAAACCTAAAACCTAAAATAACACAGCCCCTTCCATAATTCTCCCAGTGCCAGTTAAATTTCCATCCACCGGTCAACTCATAATGGAGCTGACTTTGAAGAGGAAAAGCGGCACAGGACCATTTCCGTGGGAAAATAACAGTACTTTATATTTCAATGAACCGGTTGATCACCTACTCTTCAACATAAAGTTTTTCCGTCCCTATGGCCATTGATAATCCAAGTCCATTCCTGGGAGGAAGCCACATTCCTTCTGCAGTGTTTGCCTCAGTCTCCAATGGCACTGCAATTTAGACAGTAACATGCCGAGCACATGATTAATGGAGCCGTGAACTGAGAAGGGGACAGCTGCTGGATCACAAAGAACTGCTTTGTGTGCATGTTGCTGCATGCACGACAAACTCCACAAACTGATAATTTGTTAATTAGACAAATCTCTGCCTGTGTAATGTTAATGTAACCTTCAGCTGAAACTGTGCTCAAAATCAGGGGGATTTTTTTTCTTCCACCAAAGCAAAACAAACTCCGCTCCCCAAGGAGTGATTTCCCTCCATTTCTCTCCTTCAGGAAGCTGTTTTGTTTTCCAACGCACAAAATTGCACGCTTTGTTGCTACAAACTGTTTCAGTTCCAATCAGACTCAGAATGGTTACTACACGGTACGGTCTGGCATACTTAAAAGGGAAAAACAAAATATTCTGCGAAAGAAGCAGATTATAAAGCCCTTGGAAATGTGGAGGCAGTGACATCTGTAACCAACAGTGATGATGCCAAAACGATGAAACACATGCAGTAACAGCATTGGCCAAATGCTTCAGCCACACACTTATCTCACAATGTTTTATGCCAGGAGATAAACAAGTTGGGGTATATGCTGTGATATCATCATGCACATGGCATTATCTGCCACCTTATCCCCCACTGCAGATGTCCAAATGTGGAGGGATTCAACTTGAACTTTTTTTTTCAACTAAAGTTTAGCATTCCCTTCATCCAAATTTGGATTTCATAAAATGGGTGGAAGTTGTGTTGGAAAATGTAGATCAGTGTTTCTCAACCTTGGCAACTTGAAGATGTCTGGACTTCAACTCCCAGAATTCCCCAGCCAGCTGTCTGGGGAATTCTGGGACTTGAAGTCCAGACATCTTCAAGTTGCCAAGGTTGAGAAACACTGCTTAGATTCTATGCATCTTGAAGTCTTATGCTGGGGAAACTAGTTAGGTACCATCACAGTGGGTTTTCTCCAGTGGTGGGTTTCAAAAAAATTTGGAATCTCTTCTGTAGGTGTGGCCTGCTTTCCGGGTCCACTGGTGGAACTTCTTCTAACCGGTTTGGTAGATTTGACTAACCGGTTCTACCGAATAGGTGCAAACTGGTAGGAACCCACCTCTGGTTTTCTCCTAGTAACTGGATCAGTGGTGGCATTCAATTTTTCTGTGGGGGTGGCTTGGTGGGGGTGGTATGACTTGGTGGAGGTGGCTTGGTGGGCATGGCAGGGAAGGATACTGTAAAATCTCCATCCCCCCCCCCCGCCCACTCCAGGGGAAGGTTACTGCAAAATCCCCATTTCCTCCTGATCAGCTGGGGCTTGGGAGGCAGAAAAGAGATGGTGGTGGGGCCAATCAGAGGTGGTATTTACCAGTTCTCTGAACTACTCAAAATTTCCACTACTGGTTCTCCAGAACTGGTCAGAACCTGCTGAATACCACCTTTGAACTGGGTGGACAAATGTATTTTCATCTGTTCTTGCTAGTCATTTATCGTTCTTCCAAGGGAATGATATTATTGGGTGGGCAGCAATAAGAACCCCATTGGTATAAAGGTGAAGGGAACCAGACTAAAAACTGGGAGACAGTTTCTCAGTGGCACAAATAGTCTCACATGAAGGCTGTATTTCGGTTTCTTACTTCACCTTGTACAAGTAATCCAGAGGTGGGTTCCTACCAGTTCTCACCTATTCGGTAGAACCGGTTCGTCAAATCTACCGAACCGGTTAGAAGAGGTTCCACCAGTGGACCCGGAAAGCAGGCCACACCTACAGAAGAGGTTCCAAAAGTTTTTGAAACCCACCACTGGTCCTTGGATATGATTATTCTACACTATCATGCTCATATTTATAAAACTCAGTGCCTCTGTGAAAGGTAAGGATGACTACTGTGTTTGTGGTGCAATCAGAACATTGCGTGTGTTGAAGTTGTTTTAATGCAAACCAAAGATACCTTTTAAAAAACAAGTTTACATCATATTCTTATGCATGCCAGTGCTGTGTGTGAGGTAATTTAAGGTGGTTCTGACAAGTGTTGTCGGCATCTTCATATCCGGTCACATGGGCGGCAAGCCACTCCCATCTGGTCACATGGGCGGCAAGCCACTCCCACAAAGGAGACCACACCCACAGAGTAGGTTCCAACAATTTTTGAAACCCACCACTGAAGTAATCAGTCTAAAAGTGAGAGCCAGTTTGGTGCAGTGATTAAGACGTCAGGCTAGAAACAGGAAGTCCATGAGTTCTAGTCCTGCCTTAGGTTTGAAGCTAGTTGGGGCATCTTGGGCCAGTTGCTCTCTCTTACATTAGGAAGAAGGCGGCAATGGCAAACAATTTCTGAAAATCTTGCCAAGAAAACCACAGGGACTTGTCCTGTCAGTTCCTAGGAGTCAAGACTGAGGTGAAGGCACAAGGAAACAACTCCAATCTCTTCAAAATATTTATTGTGTGCTTGTGAGAGATGGGTTTGAAAAAAGTATGTTTCTGAAAGTTAAAGCTGCATAACATATGATATTAAACTCTACTTTCAAAGCAGAGTTTATATTAGAAACATAGGAAATATTCAATGAGGAAATGCATACAGCAAAGAAAAATACCAGGGAAATTGCTTACAAAAGATATATATGCTAGGATAATTTACAGGCAAACAATTAAAATAAATTCTAGAAAGCAGAATACAGCATAATATGAACAATGAATTAACTGGATTTACACTAATCCATGCATTATTAGTCCTAAAGCATATAATTAGTATATTGACTGATATAATTGTCTTTACAATCCTTGTAGGCCTGCAGAAAACATCTGCTTTCCTTTCATTTTCAAAGATTTAACCATTAAGTTTTAGAACACCCATAGAAAAATATAAAATGATGCCTCCTTAAAGCCAAAATCCTAATGCTATCTATTGCAAAGTGAAAAATACTGTATATTTCATAACATACTCAGATATTAAGGCAAACACTTTCCTGAACTTCAAATTATATGCCAGTATCATTCAAATAAGGGCTGGTTCAGAACTTTAATCTAGATTTAATATAATACAAATAAATATAAAATATATGATGCTTTTTGTTCTTTATTCTAATCCATTCAATGGCACCTGAAATGGCATTTTTAGTTGTATTTTCAATTGTTGCATTTCAATCAAAGCAACTGTTTAAGGAATGATAACCTCAGAGGGCTGTAGATGTGGCTTTGATAACACACCTTGATAAGAAACTATTTGAAAAAGTAACCAGTTAATAAAATATTCAAAGATTTGGCTTCAAAACTTTTCTGAGTATAACTCTGGAAAAAAGATGAGAGCTTCCTCCAGTCAAGTTTGACTACATGGAAATGTCTCTGTCTCTGTCTCTGTTTCTCTGTCTCTGTCTCTCTCTCCCTCTCTCTCCCTCCCTCTCTCTCTCTCTCTCTCTCTCTCTCTATCTCTATCTATCTATCTATCTATCTATCTATCTATCTATCTATCTATCTATCTATCTATCTATCTATCTATCTATACACATATACATACATACATATACATATATACATATACATTTATACATTATATATAGAAGTAGTTTGCCACTAGATTCTTCCAGAAATTTTAAAAACTTCCCATAATTTTTTTAAAATATATATATTTAAAAATCCTGCCTGTATTATTTTTTATAAATAACTCAAAGTGATAAACATATTATTGTATTATTTATTTATTACATTTTTATGAGGGACGCAGTGGCTCAGTGGCTAAGACTCTGAGTCTGTCGATCAGAAAGCTTGGCAATTCAGCGGTTTGACTCTCTAGCGCCATGTAACGGAGCGAGCTCCTGTTGCTCGTCACAGCTTCTGCCAACCTAGCATTTCAAAAGCATGTAAAAAATGCAAGTAAAAAAATAGGAACCACCTTTGGTGGGAAGTTAACAGCATTCTGTGAGGGCCAAGGTGGCGCAGTGGTTAAATGCAGCACTGCAGGCTACTTCAGCTGACTGCAGTTCTGCAGTTCGGCTGTTCGGCTGTTCAAATCTCACCGGCTCAAGGTTGACTCAGCCTTCCATCCTTCCGAGGTGGGTAAAATGAGGACCCAGATTGTTGTTGGGGGCAATATGCTGACTCTGTGAACCGTTTAGAGAGGGCTGAAAGCCCTATGAAGCGGTATATAAGTCTAACTGCTATTGCTATTGCTATTGCATTTAATCATGCCGGCCACATGACCATGGTGATGTCTTTGGACAGCGCTGGCTCTTCGGCTTTGAAATGGAGTTGGGAACAACTAGCACATATATGTGAGGGGAACCTTTACATTTTTATGCTTCCAATTTCCCCTATAGGGTGCCTGTGAATATTTACTCTTCCTCCCTCCTTTTATTTTCCTCATTATACCAACCCTGTGGTGTGAGTTGGGCTGAGAGAAAGTGACTGGTCTAACGTCACCCTGCCAATTTTTCATGTCTAATGTGGAACCAGAACTTATGGTTTTCTTATTTCTAGCCTGGAGCTTTAACCACTAGGCCAAACTGGCCCTCTTATTTATATTTATTGTTATTTATTTATTTATTCAATTTATATAGCTGTCCATCCCACTTTTAGGTGTTTTACAATAAAAATAAAACTCCCCTCAAAATATATAATATAAACCAAAATAAAAACATGTAGCAGTTAGGCATGATCTAAGGCTAAGCTATCATCCATACAACCAAGACATAAGCTCTAATCCATGCCCAGTGATCACAAAACCAGGTTTCAAGGCCGTTTGAATCCCCAATGGGGACATCTAATCTCTGATCTTCTCCCCATCCCAATCAAGCAATCAAAAAACTGAATCAGAAATGAGCAAATACGGCAAGATTTCAGGAAGCAAATTTAGGTGCCCTCAAACAAATCTAGAAACAGCCCCAAACCACAAATCTACCACTGCCTATTTGCTACAGCAGATCCATGCAAAATCCCCTTGTTTCTTTATCCTTGTCTTTCAATGGACCCCATCCTTCTACTTACACCCAACTGCAACATAAACATGCCTTTTCTGCCATGTTTATTTGTTCATTGTCATGATAATGGGCTTTTCCCTCTTTCCGTCAAGGCTATGATTTCTGTTCTTCACCTCAGCAGAGACTGAGGACAGAGAGGTAATTCTGGAAGAATAGAGATCCCCAATGGGGACATCATTTTTCATATCACCACTATATAGCTTTCCCTGCAAGTCCCACTGTGCTCCCTCTTCATGGCAAGAGGTGTCCTGGGAAGGATGAGGAAAGAATGGGAGTAGCAATAGCAATAGCAGTTAGACTTACATACCGCTTCATAGGGCTTTCAGCCCTCTCTAAGCGGTTTACAGAGTCAGCATATTGCCCCCAACAACAATCCGGGTCCTCATTTTACCCACCTCGGAAGGATGGAAGGCTGAGTCAACCTTGAGCCGGTGAGATTTGAACAGCCGAACTGCAGAACTGCAGTCAGCTGAAGTAGCCTGCAGTGCTGCATTTAACCACTGCGCCACCTCGGCTCTAAGAGGGTCCCAGCAGGGTCACCAAAGGTGTAAAAGTCATTTCAGCTGGCCAGCTAAAGCAAGCAGGTAACCATTTTCTACCCACTTGAGGTTAATACTTCAGCTCAGCAGTGGGTCAATCCAGCATTAGGATTCCTGTAGAATGCATTCTGATGATCTTCAAACTTTGCGAATCTGGCAACAAGGAGGGAGCTGCGCAAAGTGGTCTCTAAATCTCCAAGTGTAATTTCAGCAGGCATTAAAAATGGAAAATTCCAGCACCAGAACAAAGGCACGGCTAGATTTACAGCTTTTCTTAAATTACTTCACTAAAAGACAGCAGTAAGGACTCTTTCCATGACCATTTTCCTATTTTTCCTATTTTTCAAGCAGGGTGCGAAAATCACACGAACAGCATAAAGATACCCATGACTTGTTGAATCGTGGTGACGTTTTAAAAAAGGAAGAAGCTTTCAAAAATGTTGGTGTGACTTAGGCAACTCCACAAATGTCTATATTTTTTACTGTTCACTGTAGTAGACAGAATAGTAATTTGATTGATCCCTTGGGAATAATTTTAAAGTGATCAAAATTAAGAATGGCTAATAGGTCAGGTGTTTAAAGTCAGATCCATTGGATTTGTATCTACGAGACTTAGAGCTATTCTTCTTTGTATTTATGACTTATCACTGAGGCTTTCACCCCCTGCTTGGATTTCGTAGCATTATGGTAGCCCTATAACTATTTGAGAATTTCTCTTTTCATTTTTATAAGAATTTGCTCTTGTTTCTGTAAGGCTGCCTTTAAACAATCACCCAGAGGAATAAAAATTCTATACCAACCAATTCCATAAATGCTGAATGCAGGAATGCTATTTCTAGAGTTACTAATTTTAATTTTGTTCCAGTCAAATAAATGCAGGTTGAGCCCCAAATTTCATTGCTAAGCAAGATAGTCGTTAAGTGATTTTTGCTCCATTTCTTGCCGCAGTTATTAACTGAAACAACTGCAGTTGCTAAGTAAGTAACACGGTTTTTAAATGAATTTTTGCTTGTCAGAAGGTTGCAAAAGGTATTCACAATATCCCAGAACACAACAACCATCATAAATACATGCCAGTTTCCCAAGTGTCCAAATTTTGATCATGTCTCCTTGGGGATGCTGCAACGGTCACAAGTGTGAAAAATGGTCGCAAGTCACTGTTTTCAGCGCCATTGTAACTTGGAATGGTCACTAAACAAATGAATGTAAGTCAAGAACTATTTGTGTGATGGTAGCATTGGTTCAAATGCCAATGCACTGGCGTCGATGTTTAGATCATGGCGTCATTCCTATGGCACTTTTTTTAAATGAGTCTTTATATTGTGATTTTATGACCTGCTGTTTTCCCCCTGCCAACATCCTATCAACAGACAACTGAGTGGGCAAAGCAGGATTCAGAGATTGCTTTTATATTTATATCTCCATATAAATGTGATGCCTTTTTGTTAAACCTCTAAAAGGCAATCTTATAGACATGCAAAGGATATGTTATAAAACCGAAACAAGAGTAATCACCAAGATCACCCCAGACCTTACACTGGTCTGTGAATGTGAATAAACAATATTAGAAAGCCCCCATTCTCTGTTTTTCCTTTATGAATATGCACCAAAATCTGCTCCTTTTATGTGCAGAAGCTTAGCCAAACCCTAGCTGTGCTTGTGAACAAAACAATTTATCAGATCCCTGCAGCTGTCGCTCTTTAGTGACCTGAGAGAGGCAAAATCCTCTAGAGGGGTGAAGTTAGGATGAGAGATGCCTGATCAGATGAGTCAGCTCAGTGGGTGACAGACTATTTAAGAGGAGGTTGGGTACCCCTCCACCTAGGAACAGCCTTTTTATGCGGAATATTTAGAAGCCTGCCCCCTGAATGCAAAGGCTTTGTGGAATTGTATGAATATTTCAGAGCACATACATTTAAATAAAATACACATTTTCTGTGTCAGGGGTGCATTTACATCATTTTTTTTAAAAAAAAAATTCTAATGCAAGGGAGTAAATGTTTCAACGTGCTGGCTAAATATTTCATTGCATCATAAATATCCAATGTGTCTATAATGGTGGCTAGGTAACTAAATATTTGATTTTGTGCCAGCTGTAACAGCCTTGTGCATGAAAAAGTGTTTTCATCGTGATGACCCAATTATGAACACAATGAAATCTTCTACAATAATTCAAGAGACGAGTGAACCACTGACATATCGGTGTAATGGATGATCCTGACAGTATTTGAATCAAAGTGGCTCCTGTATTTTCCCTCTGGGTACTTCCTATGATTCCATAAAACCATTAGGGTTGTAATCTTTCATTAGACATGTGAGGGACGGGGGATATTTTCAACTGGTTGGTCAGTGGAAGACCTGAAGTCTCCATAAGATAAGAACATAAGTTATGATGTGGAAAATTCTACCTGAAATTACTACTCAGTCATGCAGTGATTCCTCAACATGACACACTGTTCTCAATAATACTCTATGGTTTATTTGTTTGGATGCAATGTAATGCACCCATCTGAAAGGATCCTTTTTCATAATGACTTGAGCATAAATAGGACTCTCCAAGTAAATGAGAATTCCTATGAAACGACAGCCCTAATAATACAGAGGCTGCACTCCATTTACAAGCTAACAGAAGTATTATCTATAACTCCCTCCAAACTCAGTGTCAGGTATGAAACTTCAGCAGCTACATGTCCCTTCTTTTCAACTTCCCATTAGAGTAAGGAGGAGGGGATTGCTTTAGAATGGGTTAGATGGAGAAACAAAACCTCAACAATTCCTCTGAAAACTGTGAGAGCCTGAAACCTTTTCAAGGACATCGTAGCAGGTGTGGAGTTGAATCAGATAGTTCCCATAACAAAGTGAACTTGTTTACATAGATAGGTTGGGGGTTGGGCTGGGGAAATTATTATTTAAGTCTATTAACTGGTGTCTCGGAATATCAGAGTTAGTTTTGCTTTGACATTACCATGCAGTGTATTAAATAAACTGAAAGATTTTCGGAAATGGAATGAACCAGGAATTTTATTTGGATTCTCGAGCTAGATGTTGATACTTGAAATGTTTAGAATGCACACACTTTCCCTACATTTATCTCTCACGAGAGAAGGTTAATGCTCATATTGGGTTCAAGAGCCCACATTGCTATTTTGCTAATAGAGAAGCAATCAAAGACGCATGAGAATGACTTAGGACAATCCTTGGGCCACACCCCAATACCAGGCCTTAAACCTTTGGGAACTGGGCTGTGGAAGTCGCAGGGGAGTACGTGCATGCATGCTCCCTTTCCTGGAGCACAATTGGAGCTGTGTTTGTGCTTGCCCACTGCACATACAGAACCATCCTCTCTTCTCTCCTACTGACCCCCATCCCTAAGCCAGAAGGGTTGAGGAACTCTAACTTGGGATATTGTATAACCTAGAATGCATCAGATCATACAGTAATTTTCTACCAGAACGATTGAAGTCCCAAAAAGAAGATTGCATGTTGATTTGTATATTATAGTAGTAGTAGTAGTAGTAGTAGTAGTAGTAGTAGTAGTAGTAGTAGTAGATGATGATGATGATGATGATGATGATGATGATGATGATGATGATGATTGATGATGATGCTGTGGCTCAGTGACTAAGACGTTGAGCTTGTCAATCAGAAAGGTTGGCAGTTTGGTGGTTCAAATCCCTAGTGCCGTGTAATGGAGTGAGCTTCCATTACTTGTCCCTGCTAAGTCCTCGACTTGTGACCAGTCCTAAAGTCCTCGACTTACTACCGGCCGCAAGTCCTTGACGCACGACTGACAGCCGGCAACAGCTCAGCCGTGCCTGATTGGCTAAGGCGCAGCTGCCTAAGCATTCCTATTGGTCGCCCTGTTTGACAGCTCCAGTATAAATAGCTGTCAAGCAGGGCGAGGTGCTGAATCGTTGTACATAGTTATTGTTGCTGTTCCACCAAATAAAATAGCTGTTCTCTTACCTCAGCCGCCTCACGCCTCTTCAGTTAATACCGAACATAACAGTCCCAGTTTCTGCTAACCTAACAGATCGAAAGCATGTAAAAATGCAAGTAGAAAAATAGGAACCATCTTTGGTGGGAAGGTAACAGCGTTCTGTGCACCTTTGGCATTTAGTCATGTCAGCCACATGACCATGGAGGCGTCTTTGGGCAGCGCTGGCTCTTCGGCTTTGAAACGGAGATGAGCACCACCTCCTAGAGTTGGGAACAACTAGCACATATGTGCGAGGGGAACCTTTACCTTTAATCTTCGCTTACCAGTTACTCATTCAAGGACTCTTTGAAGTTATGATGGTGCTGAAAAAACAAGATTATAGCCATTCCTAAGAATTCAGTTCCCTTTCAGATACAAGGCCAGTTTGTTTGGAATTTCAAGGAAAACAGTTGCTGAAGTTGATTAGGAAAACACTTACAGGCCAGGTTCCCTTTCAAATTGCCCCCCAGCCCTCCCACCCTCAACTACTTCTACCCCAAATGGTTCCAAGATTATTTCCATAATTTTTGCCCTAAAAATGGACACACACTGAGTCAACTTGAGGCAATTTTCACCCTTCAGCAAATGCTCTCTGAATCAGCTTTCCAGCCAGTCATCAGTCAAAAAAAATGAAAACAGCTGGATGCTTCTGAAAACAAATGTGTATATTGAATTATCATCTGCTGGGTATTTAGATTTGCAAAAACAAAAACAAAAGAAACAAACCCCTCAACAACAACCTCTTACTCCTTTTATAGAAATGTGCTATAAACACAAACTTGCCTTTGTTTTGTCTTTTTCACACCATGTTCAATTGGTTCTCTGTGTTTAAGACTACCCAATTTTAAAACGTTAACAACTAAAATTGATTTATTTTTGTTGTCTTCGGCAGGAGGAGCACGAGAGAGTAGGAGAAGCTGGGATTTGTTTGGGAGGGGGAAGATCATGAATAAATATGGATGAGACCATGGGTAAAAAGTCAGAGGCTGTTTTTTTATTATTCAGTTGTTCAGCTGCAAGAGGTGGGAAGGATAGTTTTAGTCATGTCACGGTGAAGAAAAAAGCAATCCCAGGTCACAGAGGATAGGGAAAACATTGCAAATCCAACCCAACACTTTTGAGTTATACTAATATTTAAATCACGCTTTTTACAGCAAGTTTGTTGAAAAGCATTCCCGTTGCCCTGCAGTTTTCTCTCCAAGGTTCAGACACACACAGAGCACCCAAAGATTAAGTCTAATGCAGAATAATCTGTCCGGGTGGCATGGTGAGCATCAAGGAGATTTAGTTACCTTGGCGGGGGAAGAAAATAAAGGCCTGTGGCCAGAAATATCACACAGATGCAACTGTTTGAAAGTCTGCTGCACCCTGGGATTTCTCACTTCCACTCCCACCCCCTCCTTTGCAACCATTTAAGAACAGATGAAGTGATTTCAGCATGAGGCCCTGCTGAGGAATCAAGGGTCAGCATGAATGTGCCAGGCTCTCTGTGAATTACCTATTGCACCTCATAGCTTAGAAAGCAGCTGACAATGCTGGAAATGAAACGCTATTGATTTTATTTTATTTTATTTTTCCTGAGGATTTTGGTCAAGCTCCTGTGTTTCTTTTCTTTCTTTAAGGCAATGTATTAATAGCTTAGCTACATGTTATCAGCTTCTCTAAAAGACTGATGGCCTCTGCTTCTGGCTGCAAGATATATTAGTTTCAGAACTGACTCCCTCACTTGGAGGGTGCTCTTTCTGAAACTGGGTCTCCAACCACGGGTGGGCTTCAAAAATTTCAGCAACAGTTTCTCGGCCTGGTTGCTGGGTGGGCATGGCCATGGTGGGTGTGGCTTAGACAGCCTCCTCCTTGGTGTGGGGGCGTTTCTGCCTTCCCCAGGTTCCAGTGGCTTTCCGCGAGCCTCTGGGAGGGCGAAAACTGCCTCCCTGGGCTCCGGAGACCTTCTGGAGGTCCGTTTTTCCCCTCCCTGAGCCTCTGTGCTTACCTCGTATCCAAAATGAGCTGCCTGGAGACTCCTGGGATGGGTGGGGTGGGAGGGGAGGGGCCAGCCAAGGGAGGGATTTGTAGGTTCTCCGAACGGGCCATAACGTTAGCTACGGGTTCTCTCTGAACCCAGGTAAACCTGTAGCAGCTCACCCAGGGGTGAAATTCAGCAGGTTTTGACAGGTTCTGGAGAACCTGTAGCAGAAATTTTGAATAGTTTGGAGAACCAACAAATACTACCTCTGGCTGGCCCCAGAGTGGGGAGGGAATGGGGATTTTGCAATATCCTTCCCCTGCCATGCCCACCAAGCCACGCCCATAGAACCTGTAGTAAAAATCCCCCGCAAGCTGCACTGGCTGCCTATTGGTCTCCGGACTCGCTTCAAGGTGCTAGTTGTTACTTATAAAGCCCTACATGGCATCGGACCTGGGTACCTGAGAGACTGCCTCCTGCCAATTACCTCCCAAAGACCAATTCGATCGTATATAAGTCTAACTGCTATTGCTATTGCTATTGCTACTGATGTTGTTGATCCATCTTGTTTTAGGCCTCTTTTGTGGATGCTCTTTACCAAGTGGGATCCATTCTATGACTCCCTTGATCCAGCCATCAGTTCTTCTTGAATATACTGAACCATCTACTACGCTGCTCCCAATAGAATTGTCTCCATGTGAATAACACAGGAAGTAGTGTGTGTGGCCTCAAAACAAGTGCATTTTGTCAGACCCAGAATTGGCCTTGCAAGGGGGATGGAGACTCATAGGAACAAAGCTGAAGATGGTATGGGATTCATATTTTAATACAGACTATTCTTGACGTGAATATAAAGAGAAAACCAAAGATTTTTCTTTTGGGCTTGCAGGAAAAAATTGGAACTTTGATGCTATATAAGTTGGTGGCAGCAAGATTATGCCCAAAAATGGAAGGGTACTTTGACCCTGACAATGGATGAATGGCTGCAAAAGTCGACAGAGTTAGCAGAGATGGCTAAATTGACTGCTTTGATCAAAGAAAAAAAATGCAAATACCTTTGTTTTTACCTGAAAACCATTTCTGGACTTTGTGCTTGAGGTAGAAAAAAATAAAAGTTTGATTTTGGGCTTTACCCAGGAGTGAAATTCAGCAGGTTCTGACAGGTTCTGGAGAACCGACAATGGAAATTTTGAGTAGTTCGGAGAACAGCAAATACCACCTCTGGCTCGCCCCAGAGTGGGGTGAGAATGGAGATTTTGCAATATCCTTCCCCCAGGGATGGGGAGGGAATGTGGATTTTGAAGTATCCTTCCCCTGCCACACCCACCAAGCCAAGCCCACAAAACTGGTAGTAAAAAAAAAAAAATGAATTTCACCACTGGCTTTACCAATTAGATAGAATTATAGTGTTACCGAAATGGCTAGTTTAAATTACTATGTAAAACTAAAAAGATGTGGTTTGATGTTATTACCCTATTCTACTGCACCAAAGGGAATCAGAAGTCAATGACTTTTCTTTCTTTCCCCCTTCTCTTCCACACTTTTCTCTCCCTCTCCCTCTTCCCCTTCCCCTTCCCTATCTCTCCTTTTTGCTTTTGTATTTTTTTTTGTATGTAATATCATAAATTAATAAAATTATTTTAAAAAAGAACAAAGCTGAAGGTGAAAGGGACCTATGTGAAGTAGAGCCGAATCGCTCAATATGACTTCATCGGACAAGCTTCTGGTGTAGATTCATACCGAGCTAGATATACCTGAAGGAGCAGGGATGGATGGCATTGTGACCAGGTTGGGGGCTAGTCATGATGGCGCAGTGGTTTGAATGCAGTATTGCAGTATAATTCTGCTGACTGCCAGGGGTTCGATCCTCACCAGCTCAAGGTTGACTCAGTCTTCTATCCTTCCAAGGTTGGTAAAATGAGGACCCAGATTGTTGGGGGCAATAGGCTGACTCTGTAAACCGCTTAGAGAGGGCTGTCATTGTGAAGATGTATATAAGTCTAAGTGTCAGCCTCTGTTTTGCTGCTTGCTTTTCGGCTGCCATTGAAACGGGGAGGGGGGTATGGTATTTGGGTATGGGAAATATTCTGTACAGGAAGACTGTTAATTGGGAGTTGTTCTCACCATCTACTGCGCATGTGGAAAGGAGAGGAGTTTCCCACCAAGGCCAACTGTCCGGCATACCAACCTGATGATGATTTTTGAAGATGTCTTCCACATGACAGCTGTGGAGATATTGGATTGGACTATGGGCTGGGGTTACCAAGGGGAGGGGAATGGGTCATGTATTGATATCTAATGCTTGCGCACGCTTTTGCTCAGATCCAGCTTTGCTTAGCTTCTATTTACTTATAACCAGTAAAAGTACTCTTAATTCTGCAAAATGGAGTTGAGTTGTTTCTTTCTTGGTTATTAAGTGAAGCAGCCCTGACACTAAGTGCTATTGCGGTTGCTATTGCTGGACAGTGAATTCAGACCCGTGAAATTTCTTCAGAAAAAGGAGACTTTGTGAGATTGCCCATTTGCACTCTGGATAACTGCTCTTTGTTAGTGGATCACAGAAACTGAGGTTTCTGTGGTCTGCTTGTGAGTTGAGTGGCTGGGAGTCAGGGCATTTTAATTAAGCTCACAGCAGTTGTGCAAGATTTGTACAAACCTCATTTCTTAACCACTTTTGGACGTAATTGATTTACAGCTAAAGAAAGATTTTCTGAACGGCAGAATAAAAATTCCTACCAAAGCCTTGTGAGATAAAAAGAAGAGCACAAGGATTCCTACTATATCCTCTCTTGTTTGTTTTGGTTCTTGAAATACTGCATATAGATGTAAGGAGCAAAGGTTAAAAAAGAAACCTTTTAATAAATGATAAGGGCTTTTTGCATATAACCTGCAGTTGGTTCCATAAAAGCCTTTAAAGGGAATTGAAAAAATAGTGGGTAAATTAAAAGAATTGTGTGTGTTAGCAGGTGTCAGGGTTAATAAACAAAAGATGAAAAATATGAAAACAGAAGATCAAACAGAATTGAATGCAACAGTTTTAAAGATTGAAAAGATATATCACAATAAATGGGTATTGCTATGACAAATATGAAATTATATTATTTCAAATTTTGTTAAGGCATGGAATGAAATTAAAAAAGATGTTAAGATGGTAGAAACTACAACTGTCATGTTTGGGGATAATTATTATAATAAAGATGGATGTTTTGCCTCCATTCAGCAATATCTCTTTTGATAACTGATGCATCATTTAAACAGTGGCAGAAAGATATATCTACATTTGTGTGCCAGGGGGAAAATCATGAGTTAAATATAAGGGGGATATGGGGTGGGTCTCAATTTTTTTTACTACCGGTTCAGTGAGAATGGCTGGATTGGGGGGAGGGCATGTGACTGGATGGGCGTGGCCAACTTAACACCACTCATGCACACTCAACCACATGACTCCCTCATCAAGCCATGCCCACCGAAATGGTGGCAAAATGTTTTGATGGAGCGGGGCATGCCAGTCCAGAGGTCTTCGAGCTAAGGGAGCACCTGCAAACTACCCAGTAAGAAAAAAAAAGGTTTTGTCCTCCCCGGCCCCCAGGAACACTCTGCAGGCTTCAGCAGGACTGGGTGAGAAACCGGCCATTTTTCGCAAAAACAGACACATTTTTGACTTCCTCCAGCCCTGCTGAAGCTCGCAGAGTGCTCCTGAAGGCAACAATGCTTCCATTTATGCAAAAAACAGCCCATCTCTGGGACCTTTCTGGGACTCTTTCCAACTGCACTCCGGAGAATTGGGGTGGAAAAGACCCCTCCAATCCTCTGGCACTCAAAGAGGCAGTTGAGAGGCGTTTTTTGCCAGCCAGCTGCTTTCCAGCTCCGGTCAGCTTGCCATCTGACGTGCGTGAGCAGCGAACAGGGGACTGGTTCAGGGGCGTGGCCAGCCTGCCAGTACTACCGGTTCGAAGAGCCAGTCCCGATTTTTACTACCAGTTCTACCGAACCGGTAGGAACCCACTTCTGACGGAAATGCAAAGGAAAGAGGAGCATTGGCCTTTTCTGACTTGAAATTTTATTTTGCAGCTTGCTGTTTAGCTTGGATGAAAGAGTGGGTGCTGCTGAAAAACCAGAAGACCATGAGCTCAGTCCTGCCTTAGGCATGAAAACTGGCTAGATGACTTTGGACCAGTCACACTTTTTCAAGCCCACAATATTAGGCTCAGGCATCTGTCATAGCCAACGAAACAACATCCCCTTGGTCCCGGTAAAAAAAACAACAACCCAAAACTACACAAGAAGTAAAAGGCTGGGAAGAAAAGAAAACTGACAGCCAGAATGGTAGAATTGAACTCCAGCTTTGACCATTGCAGTCACAATCTTTCCTTTAAAAAAAAACAACGATTCCCTCTGGACTTTCCTGATTGATAGGACTTAGAAAACAATTTCTGAGTAGAGTGGGATATTAATAAGTGAACTTCCAAAGAGATTGAGAGATGGAGGACAACAATAAGACACATGAATAAAATCTCAGCAGCTAAATATTCTTTCCTTTGGCTTTCTGACAGTATCAAACAGATTCCAAAGGAACAGAGGGCTACAACCCCTGGTAAGCCCCAATTATGGGAGGAAGCTATCCTCAGTAAGGGTATGGCTAGCTGATGAGAGCTAAATAGCTTGAAATAGATCTATACTAGTCTCCCTTTATTTATTTATCAGCACAAATAAAACACAGACAGACAGACAGACAGACAGACAGACAGACAGACATACATACATACATACATACATACATACATACATACATACATACATACATATATATATATATATATATATATATATATATATATATATATAGTCGTAGATTTTCACGGGTGTAGGTATGGTGATCTTGTTGTATTTGGGTCTTTTCCCGTGTAAGATTGAGATTGTCTTGGCAACGTTTCAGCGAGGTCTCACTCGCCATCTTCAGGCTGGTGTTTTGGGCTTAAAGCGTGATCAGAGCTGCCGTCCCTCTACAAACCTTGGTAGGGGATGGGGGTGGAGTGCTGGCCCCGTTTCAGCAAGTGGATTGATTGGATGTGTGGCTGTATCATGATTGGTAGATTGGTGCTCATTGGTGCTGGCTGTGGGTCCATTGTTGTTTTGTGTTGTAACGGCCTGGGTGGTGGGTGGGGCTCGTTTGTTGATTAGGGCTGGTTTCCAGATGTCTGGTAGGCGGGAGGTATAGTCACGTTTATTCATGTTGTGGGGGTGTTTCTCTATTTCGATAGCTTCCATAATTATACTCTTGTTGAAGTGTTCAGTTTTGGAGATTAACCTGGTTCCTTCAAAATTAATTTCATGTCCTGTAGCTTTAAGGTGCTGGAAAAGGGAGGAAGTTTTTTTCTTTTTTTCTTACTGAGTTCTTGTGTTGTGCGATGCGTGCATTTATTCTCCTGTTTGTTTGTCCTATGTATGTTGCAGGGCAGATTTTGCATGGTATTTCGTAGACGCCTTGGTTTTCTAGCTGGATTTTGTCTTTGGGGTTTCTCAAGATGCTGGCTATTTTTTGGTCAGTGTTGAAGGCTGTCTTGATATTGTGTTTGTGGAGAATTTTGCTGATTTTATCTGTGGTGCCTTTGATGTAAGGGAGGAGGGCGATGCTGCTGTCCTGTTCTATGTCTTGGTTTTTGTGGGGAGTCTCCCTTTGGATTAGGTTAGTAATTCTTTTTCTTTGGAATCTGTTGGAGATTAATACGTTTGTGAGAGGGTGTAATTCAGTTTTCAGGTGGTCTTTGTCGGCTAGGCATTTGGTTCTGGAGATGAAGGTCTTGGCTACAGAGTTGATCTGTGCAGGGTTGTGACGGGATTGTGCGCTTAAGTAGCGGTTGGTGTGTGTTTTTTTCTGATAGTTGGTGTGTCCTAGGGATGTATATGTATTTTTCCCTTGTTTTCCTCCCCAAAATCTAGGTGCGTCTATTATTTATTTATTTATTTATATTTATTTATTTATTTATTTATTTATTTATTTATTTATTATTTATTTATTTATTTATTTATTTATTTAGCAAATTGAGTCAGCAACTTGCCCCCACAGTCTGGGTCCTCATTTCACCCACCTCGGAAGGATGGAAGGCTGAGTCGACCTTGAGCCGGTGAGATTTGAACCGCTGATCTGCAGATCACAGTCAGCTGAAGTGTCCTGCAGTACTGCACCCTAACCACTGTGCCACCTCGGCTCTTATACTTTGGAGCCTCTTATACTCCAAAAAATACCGGTATATACTTTTCTAGCACTGACAGTTTTTCAAGCGTAATTTGTTCCACATCAGCTTTTTTTTAAGTCTGTATGCATCTGTAAGAACACAAACCCATTTGTATACATTTTTCTACACATTTTCTCCTACTGTGCTCATTTTGTGCATATATAACATATATCTATTGCCATAATATACGCTCACTTGAACATATGTTATAATCAGCAAGCAACATTACAAAAAGCAGAGAAGCATGGAAACAAAATAGAACTATTTCTTTTTTTAAAAAACCAAGGCTTCTGGTTTATACCACTTTACATACCATAGATTTAGACGAGAAAAGATCGAACAGAATCTTTGATTCTGAATCAATCTTTGATTGAACAGAGGGGGGTGGGGAGCAGATACCGCTGTCTGTTACCCATGGTCCAAAGCAACCTAGAAGTTCTTGCATGAGGGTGCCAACAAATTTGTGGCCGTTTCTAACATCATCATGTACACGTTAAAAAGTACATACACCAAGAAAATTCTAAATACAGGGATCCCATAGCAGAATCTTCTCATTGATGGTATTTCACTTGTAGAAGGTATTAATGTATATAATATCCTCCCTCCCTTATAAGTTTCCATTTGGAAAAATAAAATATGGTTCTGTGACAACTGATTTGGGGGATGTTGGGGTATCCATCCATTTTGAGCAGTGCCATTAAAAAAAAACATTACTGAACATTGTTGGGTTTTTAATTTTCTGAGTCTTTTTCTCTATACTCTGAACTTTTGGGAGTAGCTTTTGGAGGAAATGTTAATAAATACTTTTTAGACAAGCATGCCATGGAGCTGTGTGCATTTAAAAAAAGCAATATAATAATCCCTCCATAGGAGAGTGAAGACGACCATCCTGGACAATTAATTTGTTTAGAGAAGACGCCATCCCCAATGCACTCCAAGAAACTCAGAAACAAACATCTGTCTTTTAAAGTCTAATTAGGACCAAAAGCTTTGTATGCCCTCAAAGCATAAACTGTCTGGCTATTTTTAAACATTCAGCCTTAAAAAAAATAAAGCTGAGGAAACTGATGGGATGTTGAAACTCTTTATAACAACATCAGCCTGAAGTCAGTGTTTTTGTAAATAATGTTTTACAGAAATTTCAGGTTAGGAGAGGTTAAAAAAGATTGCAATTAGTTTTGCAGTAAAAAAGAAAAGGTTACAGTTAGTTTTAACACGAGCATTGCAAGCCCATGTTTCACGCAGGCATAAAAAAGCATTTTATGGAAACATTAAGAAAGAAAAATGTGTATCAATATAGCTGATATATAAAAAGAAAGGGTTCTTCAAATTAGCGATATAAAGTTTTACAGCAAATTGTTGGGTAGCCATCCCTGGTATGTGTACTGGTACTTAAATTTACTGATATTTTGATAAATTTTTAATCAACTGATGGTGGAAATTGCCTGGGCACCAGGCAGCACTTTGCTAGAATAAAATCTGCACATCCTACTTCATTGCGGCCTTCTTGACAAAATGATGGTAGTGAGACCCACTTCACAACACCCCGCCCCCAGAAGTACAGTATGTGCAAGCCTTGTGCTCCTGGATTCTCATAAGCAAGTAAAAAGTCTTATTCCATTGGGCTTTTGAATCTATCTAAATGGGGATGCTATAATGGCTCTCATCATATTCTTATTCTAATAGTTTTAATTAGTTGTTGCTATTCTTTCGCTGTTTGATGCTGAAGAGTCCATTGGGAATGGGGTGGCTTAGCAATGCTGTAAAAATAAATAAGGGCATAAATATCTTTTAGTCCGGTCAGCTAAACTGGAAAAACTCTGCAATGTGGATCTAAAACTTCATTTGGAAGCCATTTCAGCAGTTTGGTTGTGTGTGAACATGTGTATATAATTCAGTTTGCAAACTGCAGTTGTCCTTCATAATCATTCCCCCATTCCAATAATTTTTAAACATTTGGTTTCGTGGAAAATATCTTTCTGTCCCCCCCTTTTTTTTCCTCCTAGTGAAATTCATTTGAGGGAAATATAGATTCCTTCCTTTGCTTAGCTGCAAAGTGTCTTTCATCCAATGATAACATCTCAAAGGAAAGGGCTTCTCAGACTTTGAGGCCTATCTTAAAGCGTCAGAGAGGTGGGGATCAGTGCTTTGCTTCACCTGCCAAAGATCCCATTCAAAAAATATGCATGGTTTTGAAATAAAAAAAGCAGGGGGTGCTACATTTGAAGGAATGTACTGCAATCAGTTAATTACATGTGGTTAATTTGCAACCTCTTTTTTTTTAGGAGATTGCAATGGTAATGTGCAGAAATTTCTCAGATCAAGAAGGAAGGCATAGAATACAGTCATGAAGAGAAAGACAACACCAGTCACTCACGCCCTTGTGACCTCAAGACTGGACTACTGTAATGCCCTCTACATGGGGCAGCCCTTGAAGAGCATTCGGAGACTTCAGCTTATCCAGAATGCAGCCGCGCGAGTGATTGTGGGTGCACCTCGGTACACCCACGTTACACCTATCCTCTGCGAGCTGCACTGGCTGCCTGTTGGACTCCAGACGTGCTTCAAGGTGCTAGTCACTATTTTTAAAGCCCTACATGGTATCGGACCTGGGTACTTGAGAGACCGCCTTCTGCCAATTACCTCCCTACGACCAATTAGATCCCACAGATTAGGCCTCCTCTGAATACCATCAGCTAGCCAATGCCGACTGTCGACCCCTTGGGGGAGGGCCTTCTCTGTGGCTGCTCCGGCCCTCTGGAATGATCTCCCCATAGAGTTTCGGACCCTCACCACCCTTCAGGCTTTCCACAAAGCTGTCAAGACCTGGCTGTTCCGGCAGGCCTGGGTCTGATGAGTTCCCAGCCCCACTTGAATTGCTGTGACTGTTGTGTTGCTTTTAATCTGTTTTGTGTATCTTGTTTTTGTCTTGTTTGTTTTTTGTATTTCCCCCCTTCCCCACTTGTTTGTTAGCCGCCCTGAGTCCCTCAGGAATAGGGCAGCATACAAGTATAATAAAGATAACATAACAAACACTTTTGCCCCCACAATAAAGGCAGCAGTGGAAAGTCAAAAAAAGTCAAAAGGGCAATTGCAACAGAGTGATTGAAAACTTACCACTTTCGTATGTGTGTCATGGAGTGGGGCTTTGTCATGCAGTCGCAATTATCATCTTAGGGTTGGGGTTATTTTTTAACCTCCTGGTGCCTAAATATATTCGAAAGAATTCTGCAAATGAAGTATAAGAACAGAAGTTTCATTTTGCAGGAAAATATTGCGTGTGTGTTTGTAAGTAAAACACTGAGTTAAGTATGGTCGTTATTTCTTAATGAGGTGGCTCTAAACCAGGGGTATCAAACTCACGGCATCCCGTGACGTATTGGGACCCCCCCCCTTCGCTAAACCGGGTGTGGGCATGGCCAGCATGTGACGCATCTGACCCATGGACCGGGAGTTTGACAGCCCTGCTCTAAACCAACCCTTCCTGGTCTAAGTCTGGATGGGGGATTTTGGGATTTGGAGTCCACACATCTTAAAAGTTTTTGGGGTTGAGAAACATTGCTATAAACTTTCCTGTCCCTTATATCTGGTTAGATAAGATGCTATCTTTCGAAAAGTCAAAAATGAATTTTCCCAGGAAAGGTTGAAATCCTAGCAGTCTATGTTGAGGCAGATAGTTTTATTAGTTCTGTATTTTGCAATGCTTTGTATTTATTGCCTCTTCTGGTCATGTTTGATTGGCTGCCACAAATGAAATTCAGCTCTTTATATAATTTCTTCCAAGATTAGAAGAGCTATTTATGACTCTGGCCTTCTAGTGCAGGGTTTACTCTCAGAAAAGCAAATTGTAAAATGCTGCTGGCTCCTTTTCTTTCAAGCCCACTATCTGTTTTTCAGCTTTCCAGCTTTTATTGAAAGCCTAAAACACAAAATGAAGCAGTCGATTCTCTTTGCTGATAATTCTGCACAAAGAGAAAAAGCATATTATGGCTTCCGAAGCAAGTAGTAATTTCCTCTAATAAATTCAGTGTTTAATTTAACTTTTGAAAGAGGTCTTCCTCTTAAGTTGCGAGATGGCACCAGGTAAATTCCTTGTGGTGAGATGGGCAGCAAATAAATTTAATAAATATGTGGTTGCTATCAGATGGTAAGGTATAGAAAAAGAAGAGCCTTGTATAAATGTCTTTATGTGGTATAATTTGATGTTCACTTTCAATACTTCAGTTATGACCTGTAGCTTGTACTGAATCCTGGCATAAGTCTATAAGATACATTGATTAAATCATTCGTTCTTTTTGGGAAGTTCTGCCAAACCATTTCTAACAAACCACACAACTCGAATTAAAACCTTACATTATTACATTCAGAATGCAGCGCAAACATCCACAGTTTATTGGAACTCAGGTGCTGTCTGTAGACCTGGGACTAAGATCACACCATTCTTTTTGAAATCTTGGTCTAAAAAGGGACAATATCTCATATATTCCATACATTCTTAAGGAAATAGTAGCTATACATACCCCAATCCAATGACTTTCTGTAGCCAATAGAGGAGAAAAACCTTCAACCTAAACGCTTTATTATCTCCAGCAGAGGTGGGTTCCTACCAGTTCGCACCTATTCGGTAGAATCGGTTCATCAAATCTACCGAACCGGTTAGAAGAGGTTCCACCAGTGGACCCGGAAAGCAGGCCACACCTACAGAAGGGGTTCCAAATTTTTTTGAAACCCACCACTGGTCCTTGGATATGATTATTCTACACTATCATGCTTGTATTTATAAAACTCAATGCCTCCGTGAAAGGTAAGGATGACTACTGCGTTTGTGATGCAATCTGAACATTGCGTGTGTTGAAGTTGTTTTAACGCAAACCAAAGATGCCTTTTAAAAAACAAGTTTACATCATATTCTTATGCATGCCAGTGCTGCGTGTGAGGTAATTTAAGGTGGTTCTGACAAGTGTCGTCAGCATCTTCATATCCGGTCACATGGGCGACAAGCCACTCCCATCCGGTCACATGGGTGGCAAGCCACTCCCACAAAGGAGGCCACACCCACAGAATAGGTTCGAACAATTTTTGAAACCCACCACTGATTTCCAGCCATCCATGCCTGGTGCTGCATACCAACAATAAGTGAGGCAAACAAATGCAAATTTCACACACATCTGACAGGCAGACAGACAGACAGACAGACAGACACACACACACACACACACAAACACACAGATATCCCTGTATGACTTAACTCTATCCTTGTTTTTGCCAATGGAAGATAAGATGAAGGCATACAGAGCAATTGAAAAATATCACTTCCACGTTCTTGATACTGACTTCAAAGAGCTGCTTCAGGAATGATAAAGGTGTTGTTGTTTCTAGGTTCTAATGTAACCTCCCTAAAGTCTTTGTTAGATGCTGGAAATTGGAAGGTGCGGTAGGCTAAAGTAGGCTAAAGTTGTCCAGAATTATTGTATGTCTTTTTATAGCAATAGCAATAGCAATAGCAGTAGACTTATATACCGCTTCATAGGCCTTTCAGGCCTCTCTAAGCGGTTTACAGAGAGTCAGCATATTGCCCCCAACAATCTGGGTCCTCATTTTACCCACCTCGGAAGGATGGAAGGCTGAGTCAACCCTGAGCCGGTGAGATTTGAACCGCTGACCTGCTGATCTAGCAGTAGCCTGCAGTGCTGCTTTTAACCACTGCGCCACCTTGGCTCTTTTTTTCCCCCCTTACATCTTAAAGAAATGGAAGCAGAGGTTGGTTCCTACATGTTCGACCCAGTTTGGCCAAACCAGTAGTGGTATGGCGGCCTCGCTGGAACTGGCAGAAACTCAGTCTTGCCATACCCCCAAGTCGGTTCCTTGGTCACCAGTATGGCTGCTGTAATCTTGTTTTTGAGCTCTGCACATGCGCAGAACAATTTTAATTGAACTGTGCATACACGCACACAAAGTGCGCACATGAGCAAACCGGCAGTAAACCCACACCTGAAAGGTAGCATGCCTGGGGCACCTCCAGTGAGTTTCATTCTTATCTTCCCATTTTAAAAAGTTGATAAAAGGCCATTTTGGGGTCAGGAAAATTTATATTGTTCAAAGTTAAAAAATTATAATGACCTTACCAAATGTTGGCCCGTGTGTGAAAATGTTTGAAAACTACCACAAGATCATTTCTAAAACGCAGAGCCTAAAAAATACAACTTCATAGAATGTGTGTGAGTTTGCTCTTACAAACCATCTGACTGGCCTATAAAAACAGATTCATTTCAAAGAAGTCTCCTATTACTTGACCTATGCTTTCTAGACTCAAGGAAAAATATACACCTATTAGGGCTTCAGAGCCAGAGGTTTCTGCAAATATTGGAATACAGCTGCTGGCTTTCTTTCATGTGAGTATGTTTAGGTCACCATGTCAGCCTTAAGGCAGGCAGACACAACAGAAGCCACCCTCTGATCTCAGGGGTAGCATGTAAAGTTTACAAGACGGTGGTATATGACCCCTCACTGTCCAGACCTTTGAAATGCACAAGATTTGCTGGGAATACACAGACTTATATTCTTTTTTAAACCTCTGGTACCGATGTGACTGTGCAATACAGGCGAAAATTACTCAAGCCATCATTTCAATAGCATTGTTGGAAATATCTGGGGGAGGAGGTTTTATGGTTATTTGCCAAGGAAAGTTGCCCATGATTCTTGCTGAAGCAGGATAAGAATTTTTCACAAAGAGCCTTGTCTTTGCTTAAGGTACATCTGCATTCAATTAGAATGAAGTTGCAGACATGAGATTAATTCAATAGAAATGAACGATAAAGCCAACTTTCTCATCCAGTGAGGCCACTTGGTGGGAGATTTGAAGGGAGGTGTGCATTAACAACTCTAATGACCTGATGACAATTGCAAATAATTTCTGGTGGAGGAAAAAGAAAGAATCTCATTATTTCTTTCCTGAAAGATATAATGAGTTTGTTTCCAAATGGCATATTTGTGCATTCAGATACAAAACAATTTTCTGAAACATACTGGAAGCTGAAACCAGCAAATGCTGATATGCTTGGAAAGTAGATAAGACCTGAACATGATCCCTCAAAATTTGCCATACTTTTGTCAACCCACAATGCCTGGGTGTTCCCAAAGGTTTTAGTACAACTTTTACTGTGTAGATTAGTAGTGCTCAGTCTTGTCCATGTGTCTTCTTAGACTACAAAGGCCATCATCCCTGACAATTGGCCATGCTAGTTGGCTGATGAGTAGTGTAGTTCAAGAATGTTCTGATGTTCAAGACTGGGGAATGCTGGCTTGGAAACAGAAATTTATTATTTCTCATTGATAGATTTCATAGGAAAGAAACTAATTAAAATCAGGGTACAGATGTGGCTAACATTAATACCCACATATTTATTCCAGCTCTCCTGCATTTTAGTTTATGATGGCAAGATAATTGATTTTGATGGTTTCTACTCTCCTGAATATTAGTCTTTCATAGTGCAAGTCGGACTGTAATTATAAACATGTAATTATAAAGTCCTGTAATAGAATTTGCAAGTTCCATCAAAACAAACTCCATAACAGCATACATTGAATGAAGTCCGCTATCATCAGCCCTGAATTAATCATTAAGAAAAATAAGCAAGTTCTTTAGGCACTCTGGGAATGGGGGCACCATCGAGTTTTGCACTTAGCTATCATATTCCTTCAATTCTTTCACTGTGACACTTGACTTTAGTTCTTAGCACTTATTGGAACTTAACATCTTGTCAGTTAAACATTTCAGAGGCCGAGGAGCACCAATGGTGGTCCATGCTCAGGACAACAGTTAGCTTTAACTTGGTCTTGAGCAGAGGTGGTATTCAGCCAGTTCTGACCAATTCTGTTGAACCAGTAGCCGAAATTTTGAGTAGTTCAGAGAACTGGCAAATACCACCTCTGGCTGGCTCCACCCCCATCTATTCACTGCCTCCTGAGTCCCAGCTGATCGGCTGGGTCTTCTTCTGTTGCCCTGCACAGGAGAACGGAGCTGGAAAACAGGTTAGTGGGGTAGGGAGGGAAGGGGGATTTTACAGTATCCTTGCCCTGGAGTGGGGTAGAAATGGAGATTTTACAGTATCCTTGCCCTGGAGTGGGATGGGAATGGAGATTTTACATTATCCTTGCCCTGCTGTGCCCACCAAGCCACGCCACGCCCACAGAACCAGTAGCAAAAAATGTTGAATCCTACCACTGGTCTTGAGTAGCATTTACATTTCCTTAACAAAATTTTAAAAAAAATATTTGAAAAATGTCTGAAAAAGAAAGTATGTTCTTAAAAGCTAAATAAAGAAAAGTATGATATTTTAAAACAATATATCAGGTAAATTTGCATTTAAAAAGCAAATTGACTGATGTCATTCAAGTGACATGGATGCAGTAATTTCTTACTACATTTATGGGAGCTTACAAATTAAGAATATTCATATGATTCATATGATGTGTCTAATTGCATATGATTCAAGTCAAATCAAGCTCTGCAAATGTTTAACAAAAATCATGTATCAAGCACAATGAGCTTTATTGAAAGCATTTAAAAGCCTGTGAAGAGAATTTGGGATTGGGATTTGGTGAGATTGGAATTTTCTATGAGTAAAATATCTTGCAAGCCTATTTTGAGAAGTCATCAACAATTTACTGTAAAGGTAATTTGCAGATGGTACTAATACATGCCATCAAGTCATTATCAACTTATAGTGGCCACCTAGATAGATTTTTTCCACGACAATCTGTTCCTAGCTTGATCCTTCAGTTCTTCTTTGGAGCAGTTTTGAAGGTCCTTTGCTTTATATGAGCAGAATTTAAAAGAGTTTAAGAAAAACACCACCTAAACATTGTGAATAAAACATTGTTAATTAAAAAATAGAGTTGTGGTATTCGGTTACCGATCTTTAAAAACTGATTTAAAAAAAAACAACTTAAAAAAATACTCTGAACATCATGGGTGATCATATTCATCATTCAACATACAGAACAATACTTTTCCTATGATTTAGTCAGAATTGGAAGAAATGACAATAAGCACATTCCTCTCTTAGCATATAGATTTTTTTTGTTGCTATTTTGAAACACCTTTAGCAAAATCATTTTAGATTCTAATCTTTTTCATTCTCCTCCTCTCTCCAACCAAGATTTAAGTATGATGAGGAAGTATTCCTTTGGAATGAAGATGGAAATGGCCTTAGAGACAGGGAAATGGAAGAAAGAAGCAAATGGCTCTTATTTCTTTTTGAGTCTATAGTTATATTTCTTTTTTCTTTCAAAAAAAATCAGCATAAGGGAAAAATCAGGTTTTTTTAAAAAAAATATTACTGTTATAATAACATTAAGGGATGAAAGTGGGAAACTTTGAACTTCGACCTAGGTCAGAAATATAAAGTGCTTGGGGGAAAAAAAACCCATAGATTGCCTTACAAAAGATTGTTTTGGCTTTTACAATCTTATAACCAAAGATAATACTTTCTTCTTCTCCCCCCTCTTGTAGTAAAATTTGTTTATGGTTTCTGAAACTAAATAAATGCTGGCGGTGACAGTTTAACTCAATGACAAGGGATCATATTGGTACAAATGAAGGCTTCATTTTGTACAATAGAATCCACAGCTTGGGGTTTATATAAACAAAGTTCACCTCTGCCCCATGCAAAGAGATTTGTCTATGTAAGCATATTAACTGAATTTCTGGGTTTTTAAAAAAAGATTGCGTTTTGTTTACAGAGAAAAATGTGTACTTTGGATGAAAAGAACCATTTGATCAAGCAGCCAGACCAATTGCACACAAACTGAAAGTGTTTCTCTGTCTTTCGTCCAAATTTTGGATACTAATCGTGGTTCAATCAGAGCTGTTTAAAAAGGTTCCAGGGAACTGTGCAATTTCTGTTCTAACCCACCAACCACAACTCCAGGAAGTTCAAAGCTTTGGGTGCAAGAGTTCTACACTGCAACACGGCATCAGTAGTAGCAATTGATGTCAGTACAAACAAAGGGTATCTACCGTATATACTCGAGTATAGGCCGACCCGAATATAAGCCAAGGCACCTAATTTTACCACAAAAAACTGGAAAAGTCATTGACTCGAGTATAAGCCTAGGGTGGGAAATGCAGCAGCTACCGGTAAATTTCAAAAATAAAAATAGATACCAATAATGTTTTTGAATATTTATTTCAAAGAAAAACAGTAAACTAGTGGTGTATTCAATGAAATACTTCACTCACCTCATGATGCTGATGTCCCGCTGTGATGATGATGTCCCGTGCAGCCGTGGGAGCGATGTCCCGCCTCCTCTGACACACGGCACAGTGATTCCTATCATTGGATCACTGTACCAGAGGAGGTGGGACATCGCTATGTGGCTGCTTGCCATAACAAGGAGGAGGTGGGACATCGTTGCAGAGCGGCAGGAGGGGGAGGAAGGGGAATCGTAAGACAGCCCTGCATTACATTAGAACGTGAGGAGGGGGGATGGTGCGGTGCACGCTGCGCGGCAAACTGACACAGAGGGAGGGGAAACTCACAGGGACACTGGGCCATTCACGAGTGTCACCCAGCGGCATGGCCCCGCCCCTTTTTCTCCTCCATTTCGGGCAAATTTTTCACTGACTCGAGTATAAGCCGAGGCGGCTTTTTTCAGCCCAAAAAGTGGGCTGAAAAACTAGGCTTATACTTGAGTATATACAGTAAATCATTTGGTATCCATTACGGATGTAAGCCCAAAATTTATTTCTTCCCAAATTTTACTTGCAGTCATTTCCCAAACTGTATTATGCTGCTAACATTGATGATCACCTGAAATGAAAAACGGATTCCCAACGAAGGAAAACAATTTCTACCATATTTAGTGATGTATAGCTCATTTTTTATGGACCTATTGTTGATATATCATTCCCACTTTTGAGTTCCATGGTTATTAAGCAATTTATCTTCTAGATTTATCCCTACTGAAATGCTAAAACATTGCAACATACAGAATACCTTTTTTTAAAATAAATGTATAGCTTAGTGTTCCTCTGGGCATTTTATATTTTATGGTGCTAAATATGGAAACATGGAAAATGCTGCATCCGTCTTTGCTATTGACGGGCTATGTCTTATTCAGTCCCTATATTGAACAAATGTTCCTTGCTATTTCTTGGCAATGCAATGTCCGTCAAAAGCATTGCCTAAATTTAAGATTTCAAAATCAATCAAGCTTGAAATTGAATGGCAAGTTGAAAGAAATGACAAGTGTTGTTTTTTTCT
Source organism: Thamnophis sirtalis (assembly GCF_051295495.1). Classification (NCBI taxonomy): domain Eukaryota; kingdom Metazoa; phylum Chordata; class Lepidosauria; order Squamata; family Natricidae; genus Thamnophis; species Thamnophis sirtalis. The sequence goes on from NW_028261382.1 coordinate 165,876,821, forward strand.
CCAATTTCCTTTTTTTAAAATAAAATAAAACGTATTTTCCATGTTTCCATTTCATATCATTCTCTGTACTATAATGGAGCATCTAGATATGCTCTTTGTCGAGCACCAATTCCATCTACAATTCTATGATGGGAAAGTCTCCAGCCAATCAAATGGTTGCATTTCTAAAGAGGTTAAGGTATCATGTGGAGTACTCTGAATGCAATCCAACAGAGGAAAAGCACTGAATGAATATTTGCCTGAGCCTAGGACTCTGGCAAAGATGAAGTTTCCTGGCAGCGAATTCCTTGTTTCTACTCCAAAGATTGAAACAGGTGGTGACTTGAGAGGGCAATTTAATAACATGGAGATTTTCCTACTTTATCATTTACCATGGCACTTTAAGAGTTCAGGACATTTTGGCTTAAATTGCAAGCGTGGCACGACAAAACCGCACTCGACTAAAGCACGTCTGATTAAACCACATCGCTGACATCATCAACAGGGCGACAACAGCGAGCGCGGAGAAAGAAGGGTGCTTTAAATAGCGCTTTGAAAGCAAGCCGATTCAAGTTAAGATAAGGGTTAGGTTTAGGGTTAGGTTTAGGGTTAGGTTTAGGGTTAGGTTAAGGGTTAGGGTTAGGTTTAGGGTTAGGGTTAGGTTAAGGGTTAGGGTTAGGGTTAGGTTAAGGGTTAGGATTAGGTTTAGGGTTAGGTTAAGGGTTAGGGTTAGGGTTAGGGTTAGGTTAAGGGTTAGGATTAGGTTTAGGGTTAGGTTAAGGGTTAGGTTTAGGGTTAGGTTTAGGATTAGGTTTAGTGGGGTTAGGTTTAGGTTTAGGGGTTAATTTTAGGTTTAGCGTTTACAGCATGCTTCTGTCTCCACGCTGTTGTCGCCCTGTGATGACGTCAGCTACGCGGTTTCGTCGAGGGCCCTTTAGTCGAACGCGGTTTTGTGGTGGAACCAATTGCAAGATGCCATGGAAAGGGAAAAATAGAGAAGACTCACCAAGGAGGCCTTTGGAGGTGGCCAAATTCACTTTACCTTCTAGAGCAGGGGTCCCCAAACCCACAGTCTGTGAACTGGCACTGATGCCAGAAACTGGTCTGTACAAATTAGCAAAGCCCCAACCATGAGATGCAGGCAGCACACAAAACCACACCTTCACCAATCCATGGGATAACGTCTCTCTACAGAATCGGTCCCTGGTGCCCAGAAGGTTGGGGGGCGATGTTGTAGAGTTATCAGATGGATCAAATGCTCCCTTCATTGTAATAGCTGTTAATTCCCCCCCCCCCCCATTTCACTTGACTGTATTAGGAAGGCCATTTAGAACAGGGGTGTCAAACTCACAGCTCACGTGCTGGATGCGTCACGTGCTGACCACACCCACACCTGGTTTAGCAAAGGGGGGGGAGTTGTGATGCAGCATGTGGCACCGCCGTGATGACGTGAGTTTGACACCCCTGATGTAGAATGTGAAAGATTATCTCATAGCCTTTCATATATGCCTCTTGTAGTTTTCATCTTTCCCTCATAATTTTTTTCACCCTAGGAGATTGAAATAATTATCCCTTGATGCCTCTTAATGGAACAAAGTTCATCTTTCATCTGGTACAATAGTGGTGGAATTGCTCTAAATTGTAACCCAAGGAGGCAGGATCCCGACAAAGACAAATGGCAATAGCAATTCTTTATTAGAAGTTCCTGCATGGGTGGCATGGGTGAGCACAACAGTCCCCATCTCTAGTGCTTACAATGTATGCAATCTCTCTGGAAATTAATCTAATAACAGGTGGTCCAAACAGGCATAAAATCCCATTTCTTCTGCCTTAGAGAGCATTCCTGCTATGAAAAACTAATGAGCTTTTAAATTCCATAGGCCACCCATTAGCCATACTACAGAGATGTATGCAATAGTCTTTCGGAACCTATTAGCTTTTTTGGGGGAAATGTTCAAGTCTCCGCCTGTATTTTGAGCTGAATCGACATTTCCTGCCTCCAAAGATTTGTTTAGAGTTCACTTTTAATTGTTTTAAAATGCCTTGGCTTGACTTCTGTGCCAGATGATATGGGCAAAAGAAGTTTTCTTCACTCTGCTTCTGCTGTGTCTCTTCCTTGAAGATCTCTGTCTAGCACATCAAGCAGAGAGGGGAAGGGAATCTGTGGAGCAGCTCTGCTTCCAAAAATCCCACGAGAGATTCAAGTCAAAGAAGTAGGCATCTGAACTTTCACAGGTATAAATTGGATTGTTAGATGTTGAAAGAGCTTATTTTTTTGGTTCAGCAACAAAGTTGTTCGGACTTCGTGTATTTCACAGGGCAGGGCAGACTTTATGGAGCTGTGTATCAGCTTTAGATAAAAATTCTTAGAAAGAGTTATTTTTCTCCTGACATGGCAAAAAGGAATAACAAATGTGACAGATCAGGCAATCCATCAACCTGCTGAATGTAATGTAAAATAATGACTGTTTATGATGTGCAGCCTTTTCTGAGCCAAAGGCAGCAGTTGAGTGGTATGACAAAGAATCTAAGCAAATCACATTAATTCAATATAATTAATATCATTTTAATTAGTATGCTTATGTATGATTAGTCTGTATGTATTTAATATTCTTCTCTTTTCTCGTATTAAAAATTATAACTCAGCAACATATTTAAAGTGGGTTATTTAAATTGAGGCATTGGTTTGCCGGCTATATAGCATTACAGCATATTCTATGCTAATGAATCTAGTATTAAAGTGTAGCACTCACTCCAGAAGGAGGTCCTTCTGTCCCTCTCATCAGATGACCACTCACCTGACCCAAACCCAATTTGTGGGATTTGTGAGGCTTTCACTCAGTTAATAGTCCTCTTTAGTCAAATCAGGAAACTGGTGCCAGATCAGGAATGCACCCATTTCTGAGTTCCGCCTTCGACTAGGATTGTCACCTGTCTTATGGCAGCAGGAATGCAGTCTAGATCCCAGTGGTGGGTTTCAAAAATTGTTCGAACCTACTCTGTGGGTGTGGCCTCCTTTGTGGGAGTGGCTTGCTGCTCATGTGACCGGATGGGAGTGGCTTGTTGCCCATGTGACCGGATATGAAGATGCCGACGACACTTGTCAGAACCACCTTAAATTACCTCACACACAGCACTGGCATGCATAAGAATATGATGTAAACTTGTTTTTTAAAAGACATCTTTGGTTTGCGTTAAAACAACTTCAACACACGCAATGTTCTGATTGCACCACAAACGCAGTAGTCATCCTTACCTTTCACAGAGGCACTGAGTTTTATAAATATGAGCATGATAGTATAGAATAATATATCCAAGGACCAGTGGTGGGTTTCAAAAAATTTTGGAACCTCTTCTGTAGGTGTGGCCTGCTTTCTGGGTCCACTGGTGGAACCTCTTCTAACCGGTTCGGTAGATTTGATGAACCGGTTCTACCGAATAGGTGCGAACTGGTAGGAACCACCTCTGCTACAGCCCATAATGCCACAGAAGTTTCCTCCCTCAGGACTGCTGTTAGATCGGGGGCATGGATGAGACAGACTCAGGCTTCAGTGACAAACAACAGCTCTTAATTAGACAACTATTTACAAATCCAGCACCGGCCCGTTTGATAGCTAGCTCTTTGATAGGGAGCTGTCAAATGGCTGGGCCAATTGGTTTGGAGTATTTTCCTGCCAGATCAGAGGACATTGTGGAGCCTACTATTCGGCTGTCAGTATGTAACAACCACAATGTCTCCCCCTACGAACAATACTGTCTCTCCGAGTCCTTTTTTCCTGCCTTATTTTATAGCCTCCTCCAGAGACTGTGTCTTCCTTCCCCCTGCCTCTAAATTTCTGGAACTGGTACTTCTGCTCCTCTGCCCACTGATTCCAATTTCCTGCCCTCAAGACCACCTCTCTCTCCAAGTCCCCCCCACCCCACCATCTTCCTCATGTTCAGATTTCAAATGGGCAGATTCCAACCACCAGCCAATCAGAGAGCACCGGCTAACTAGCCTATCAAAGATCATCTCTTTGCAGTCGATCACAGGAGTTCTTACCTGGTTGGAAGGGCCTGAGCAGCTCAGAGAGAAGAGAAATATCAAGAGCAGCTGTTCTTTGCGTATTTGCAAGATGACCAGCTGCAGAAACACTAGCTGGTCCTACAATTTTTGTTTCATATAAGCACACAACCTATTCAGTTCCCAATACAAACACCAGCTTGCATAGCCAAGGAAATGTACCCATCAGATGACCTATGAGAATAGCCTACGAGAATCTCTACCAGAAAAGGGGAAATAATTTCACCAGTTCCTTACTCATCCTACTGTGTCCCCTGAAAGGATCGAAAGAGATATTGGTGTTGGTGTGGGAAATATTGGTAGGGATTTCACAAAGGACATGCCACAACTTCTCTCTCTTCCATTCTATACTGGGAAGCAGTACATGCAAAAGAATCAGAATGTCACGAATGAATCACAAACTGAACATAAGCCAACAGTGTGATGAAGTTAGAAAAAATCCATATGCATTGCTAAACAACATCTACAGAAGTATATTGTCAGAATCAAGAAAAAAACCTGTATTATGCATTAGTCAGACCACACCTTAAACATTACATCAAATGTTGGGCACTGTATTTTAGGAAAGACATTGGCAAACTGGACCATGTCCAGAGAAGAACAAACAAGAAGAGAAGGAGGAAAAAAAACTATGAAAATAGATTATTTCTTTTTTGTTAAGCCTAGGCAAGACTGTGGGACACATGATCACTGTCTTCAAATAACTCAGCGACTGTCCTCTGCCAAATTGAGAAGACACATAAACATTGTTTATAAGGCAGGAAAAGAAACAATGAGTTTAAATTAAAATGAAGTTGATTTCAGGTGGACATCGAAGAAAAAAAGATTCTACCACAAAACCGCGGATGACAAAATCGCGGTCGACGAAAGCGCGTCTGTGACGTCATCACAGAGCGACGAAAAAGATCGAAAAATGTAAAAATAAAGCGAAAACCTTACCCTAACCCACCCAAACCTAACCCTAAACCTAACCCTAAACCTAACCCTAAACCTAACCCTAAACCTAACCCTTAACCTAACCCTAAACCTAACCCTTAACCTAATGAAAAACCTAACGCTAACCTTTAACCTAACGCTAAACGTAACGCTAACGCTCTAACCCTAACCCTAACCCTAACCCTAACCCTTAACCTAACGCTTACCTTTATGTGAATCGGCTTGCTGTAATTTAATTTTTATTTCAATTTTTCGATCTTTTTCATCGCGTTGTGATGACGTCACATACGCGACTTCGTCGACCGCGCTTTTGTGGAACACGGTTTTGACGGGTCACGGAAAAAAAATCCTAATAGTGAAAACTGTTCAATAATCGAACAAGCTGCCTCAGGAGAAAATGGACTCTTCTTCACTGACAGTCCATCTTCTCCTGAGGCAGTCTGTCTTATTGTCAAACAGTTCCCAGCATTAAGAATTTCTTTCTCTGACATTGAAATAGAAAACCATTAGGATTTTTTTTTTCACTGACATGCTGAAACCAAAGTTGGGTGGCCATCTGTTGTGGATGCTATTGCCATGGATTATAACACTGGGCAGGAATCTCCAAGGTCTCTTCTAAGCCTTAGATCTTGTATATTTATGACTTAAAAATTTCATAAAATTTACTCTGTTATAATTACTTATCAATTGGATAAGATGTTCAAAAAGAAAAAAAATATAGTGCAAAGAAATAGCAGTAACCTTTGTAATGGTAGTGTTATACATTGTTATTTCAATTTATAATGAAATAGTAATAATAAACAGAATTGTTTTTCATATAAAATGGCTTCTTCTGGGAAAACCAGAATGCTGGCTCAGGAATTCTGGGAGTTGAAGTTCAGAGGTCGTAAAGTTGCCATAGTTGCTCAGCCCTATTCTAAATTCTTTACAGCTGTTCTACTTTGGAACTGCTGATGACTTCATGATAAAAATCGGCACGGCTCTCCTGAATTAAATACTGATTGAAACTCTATCCATTCCTACATTTGTTGTTTTTTAAGACCAACGATTTAAATTCTGGTGATAATAACTATCTAAAAAGAAGAACACATTTTTATGTATTTACATTATTTTCATGGCATCTCATCATACAAAAAGGGCTTTCAACGTACAGACACGGCAAGGATCATGAAGATTTTAACTTGCTATGAACTTGTGTGGTGGTTCAAAAGGATTTCTAAGCTATATTAATTTCAAATGTGGGGCTCTGATAGAAAGCAATTCAGAGAGGTAACTGAATAAATCATAAGCTACTTACTTAAGCCCTATCAAATTCATTGCTTCACTGGCCTTGCAGGAAAATATATGTTTTCCTCCAAACTTTATCTATTTATTTTTAATAAGCAAATGCCTTGTCCTTGTTTTTGGTGGTGTAATAATTCCATTTTCCATCCAGGCCCTTCTGGTTGCCTTTTTCGTCTGGGCTTCCATCCAATATTAATCTCCCACTATTTTTGTTGTATATCTTTTATGGATGTAGTCAATTTATCATAGACGTCTCTGTATCATGTTCTATTGATGTACCTTCTTTGTAAACAAAAATATTTTCTAATAAAAGCTGTGGTTGAACACATATATTACTGTAAAAACCAGCAAGTTGCCCAGCATGATCCAGATTCCACTGAATAATATTTGGGTCAAGTACATATTGCATTCCACTGAATTGTGCTGTCATGTAATAAAAGCAATGGGAGATAACAAAATGAATGTGCAACAGCAAACCAGGGAAGAAAGAACACCAATTGCCACTCGATGTACTAATCCTTTTGTCAACAAGGAATTAATCAATGGGAAAGATGATTTATTTCTTCTCTTAATGAAATACAGGAGTGGTTCTTCTCCATTTTATCTTACTGAAACTCTTTCAATGCAAGCATGTTAAACTCATAAAATGTGAGGAATGGAGCTTTAGATCTTAGTGAAAAGGAACTAGCTGCGTCTTTGATGTCCTATTCATTTTGTAAATAGAAAAGGATGTCAGTTAGAAACATTTAAAATTAAATTAAACAGACCTAGTAAGATGTATTAAACATAGAATCATAGGATTGGGTGGTAGTGTGGAGGTTTTCCATTCCAATCCTCTTCCCTCTTAATATTTCAGACAATGGGTGTCCAGTCTACAAAACCTCAATTGATGGTGTCTCCACTACTGCAGAAAATATATTGTTCCACGGTTTAATAGCTGTCACTAGTCAGGAAATTCCTCCCCATTTTGAGTCTAGATTCCATTCCCTGAAGCTTATATTAATGGGTTTTTGTCCAATACTCCAAAATTTGGAAAATATATTCCCACCTTCTTTCCTGTGCTAACCCTTCAAGTAATGGAAGACTGTTATGTTTCCCTTTAGCCTTCTCTTTTTTAGATTAAACATGCCCAGTTCCTCTTATCATTCTTTGCAAAATTTAGCCTCCAAAGCCCTTATCATCTTTATAACATAAAGATATGTTATCTTTAGTTCTTCAGTATCCTTCTTGCACTGTGATAACCAGAATTAGGCAAGGGTATTTCATGTGCAGTTAGATAAGTGCAATTGTAGTGTGGAACTATCACTTCCTGTGATTTCAGCACTATATGTCTATTGATGGAGCACAAGATCGTATCAACTTTTTTGACCGCTGCTCACTCATACTTAACCTGTGATCTACCAGGATGCCCAGATCCTTTCCCCAAAAATTCTACTGCTGAGCCGTTATAATCTGCGTGGCGCTTGTCCATCTATCTAAGTACAGAACCATCTATTTTTCATCATTAAACTTCATTTTGTTTGCTAGGGATCCAATATTTAAATTCATTGAGATCCTTACAGCTTTGAGCTTATCTTCTGAGGTGTCAGTAATCCTTCCTTTGCTTTCTGCCATCTGCAACCCTGATAAGCATTTGATTATCTAAGTCATTTATGAAACTGCTGAAGAATATTTTACCTCAGTGCCCAACTGTAAATTTAATGAACTTAGAAAATGCTTCATTTAAGCAGGCCCATGGTTGTGTTTAGATAATTGTTTCATATTCTTCTTCAGATAGCTAATGCAGTAATATCTTGACGTAAAATTATTTGTTCATATGTTTATATGATAGGAATCCTGTTCCAAAGGTTTATCTAACTAATATGAAATAGCTTATTGAAAAAGCAAAACAAAAAGAGTGGAAATCAATTTGTCAATAATCCCCCCCCAATAGTTCATATTCATTTGATAAACACATAAGATATTTAATTATCAGGAATTAGTATACTGGATAAAACCACAATCTTGGGTTGTTGTTTTTTTCATTGTTCTACTCCTTTGATTTGTGAACAACAGTAAAATATATGAATTTATGTGAGAAAAGTAAGTTTATTTTGTGTAATTAATAGATTACATTGACTGCTGCTTCAGGTAAGGTGTCTTTACAAGTTCTGTTTGGATAAGTTAGAAATAACTCATACTAACCAAAATGCCAAATAGACTGAAAAAATCTAATTATATAAAATAAAACCAGGACTTAAATAATTATAAAAGTAAACTCTAAAATAACTGAAAAGCTGATCAGCGTAAGAAAAAGTATACCAGATTCTCTTAGAAGTTATTGCAGAGGCAGTACTGTATGTGTATTTCCAAATAAGAAAGGTGCAGGGGATTTTATTTTGAAAATAAAAAGAGAGATGTCACTAACATTTCCCAGGGGACAAATATATAGTGCCTATCTTATTTCAATGTAGGCATAGCCAAAGAGCATGCCACAACATGCTTGAAGAGATCTTCTAAATACTGGACATCTACCACAGACTTTTAATTCCTTTAATGATGTTTTCTACCCGAACTGCCACAGAAAATCTGGGGAGACAGATGAGTTTTTAATGTCACCTTCCAAGATTTCCCTGTGAGCTAATAATGAAAGTTTTCTCTCAGATTCTTTGGTGTTTTGTAACTAATTGGAAGAATTGGAGATAAAATCTATATTCAGGATTGCGAAATGCTGAAGGGATGTCAAAATGTTTTCTTACAACAGATGAAAAGATTGGGATTTTTTTCTTCCTTTCTGATGTGGAGGTGTAAAAAGCAGCTTCCTGTATCAAAGGCCTTGCACTGAATCATGAGCAGTAAATATTTTGTGTAGTGACATTGTTTTTGGACTGGATACACCGCACTAGATAAAATGTTAAAGTAGCAAAATTCAGACAAAACAGCCTCTTACCTTATTATTATGCTTTTGTGCTATTATTATTTGTGGTGCATCTGACCTGCCTACATTCCTCTAAGGCAGAAAGGCTAGTGAACATCCATTTTAAATTTCAAATGTCTTCCTGAATATTCAGTTATATGTCTCAGTAAGGCAAAAGTGGTTAGAAATCCTTCATTATGTAAGCACTAAAATACAAGCCTAATGATATCTAATGATGCTTAAAAGCCTGAAAGATCTGTAATCTTATTTTTTACCTAACTAATAGAGACCTGTTTATTCTAGCAATTTTTTTTTATCTAACTGCTTTTCTTTTTTTCATTCGCTGTGTGGTGCCTTGGAAAACTGTTCTCAATAACTGCAGTGATGAAAATGTAAATCATTGAAACCACTTTTTCTACCAATTGGCTGAGTTTTCCTCTGAAAATGGAAGGACTAAAGGTGTGACAATTTTAGCCCAGTTACCATTTAAGGGAACAGTTGAGCAAAAGAAATTAGTTCCAAGGAAAAAAATTTTATTAGACTGTGACAATGTCAGGACTGGACCTAAAGTTGATTAAGATATATTGCTGTCTGCGCCTTGAGAAGGGTGGGACCGGATTCACAAGAAGTAGGAACAGTCTTCATTGGCAAGTAAGGTCCTCAAAACAAAGAATTATTGGGAAACCTCATTGCAAGTTGATCAAGTTTTGTTGCAATTGTCCAATTATCCTAAGTACTTCTATATGCAGTCAACATTGACATTGATTTGGCATCTAAGCTCATGGACCAGTGGTGCGTTACTAGCGGTCCAGTCTGGTTTGGCCGAACAGGTAGTGATTTGCCAGCCTGGGTCGCAGAACCAGCAGCGGCCCAGGCTGGCCATGCCTCCAAACAGGTTCCCCGGTTGCCGCAGTCACCATCGCTATCTTGTTTTGCATGCGCAGAACTAAATCTATTGAACTGTGCATGCATGCAAAGTGTGCACACAAGCAAACCAGCAGTAACACTGGCTAGAACCCACCCCTGTCATGGACCCATCACAAAAATAGCTGGCGCTCTGGACAAAAAGAAGTTATTGTAGGGAAAATTGTTCTTTAATAGGCATGTTAATTGTACCTTAAAATGAGGTAAATCAATCCTGTTTGAATTTTTTCCAATACATTAAACATTATGGATAGTTCCAAAACTTTATGCTACTTATATTTTTAGCTATTTCCCCCCTCAAAATACTACTGTTTGATTCTTTTAAAAAACCCAGGCATAATAGCTGTAGGGGGTTTAGAATTCAAGTACCTGCCAGGTAACACCCCAGACTTGACAACTGTCTGGATAGTGGGTGTGGCAATACCCAGAAACAGCATAAGAAAAGAGAAAGAACCGGAGAAGATAACAAAATGCAAAGACCTGCAAGTAGAAATAGAACAACTGTGGCAAAAGCAAGCAAATGTAGTACCAATAATAGCAGGCGACTTGGATGCAATCCCAAAAAACAATTGGAGCACCACTTGAACACCATCAGCATTGACAAATTCACCATCAGTCAATTGCAAAAGGCAGCTTTACCCAGAACAGCTTACATCCTGCAGCAATCTCTGTAATACCATCAAACATCCTGATCTGCCTATCCCAAATTCTTTGAAAGGACTTGATAGGCTTGACAAAAATTACAAATCCAGTCTGAACATCTGGCTGACTGTGCAATGAACCATAATAATATATAATATATGCTACCCAACCCCTAATGATTCTGGGCACATTTGAAAACAAGGAGCAACATAAAACAAAAATAAGCAGAAGACAAAAGAATAATGATGGCAATCTATCAATAAATAAACAAACCCAGAGGGGAATCAAAAGTAAAAAAGGGATATCAATAATTCTCTCCAAAGGCCTGGGTGAAGAGACAGATCTTTAAGGTTCTTTGAAATACTAGCAGACTGCGGCCCATTCAAATTTTGAATTTTATAGTAGAAGATGCAAATGACTATGATAGCACACACCTCTTTTCATCACTGTTATGTGTGAATGTATTATTTCATTGCTGTCTCTAATAAGGTAATCTCTGTAGGAAGAAAGGTACATCTACTGACGAGGTAAAGCTTGGTTAACCCTATGCAAGTCTTGTTCATTGGGGTCATAAAATGTCTTTTAGAGTCACTGAACTATCATTGTGCCAAAATAATAGTTATGGGAACAAGCTTTATAACATTTGTAGCATACTGAAATGCTATAAGTCACGTGAAGAAACGACCTACCGTATATACTCGAGTATAGGCCGACCCGAATATAAGCCGAGGCACCTAATTTTACCACAAAAAACTGGAAAAGTTATTGACTCGAGTATAAGCCTAGGGTGGGAAATACAGCAGCTACCGGTAAATTTCAAAAATAAAAATAGATACCAATAATGTTTTTGAATATTTATTTCAAAGAAAAACAGTAAACTAGCGGTGTATTCAATGAAATACTTCACTCACCTCATGATGCTGATGTCCCGCTGTGATGATGATGTCCCGTGCAGCCGCGGGAGCGATGTCCCGCCTCCTATGACACACGGCACAGTGATTCCTATCATTGGATCACTGTACCAGAGGAGGTGGGACATCGCTATGTGGTTGCTTGCCATAACAAGGAGGAGGTGGGACATCGTTGCAGAGCGGCAGGAGGGGGAGGAAGGGGAATCGTAAGACAGCCCTGCATTACATTAGAACGTGAGGAGGGGGGATGGTGCGGTGCGCGCTGCGCGGCAAACTGACACAGAGGGAGGGGAAACTCACAGGGACACTGGGCCATTCACGAGTGTCACCCAGCGGCATGGCCCCGCCCCTTTTTCTCCTCCATTTCGGGCAAATTTTTCACTGACTCGAGTATAAGCCGAGGCGGCTTTTTTCAGCCCAAAAAGTGGGCTGAAAAACTAGGCTTATACTCGAGTATATACAGTAAGTCTGTTCAGAGCTAATTTAAGTATAATCTTTATTGTCATTGTACTTAAATACAATGAAATTGGTCCTAACTCTCTCAGGTTAGATAACCAGGTTAATTGGTTCCTTTTTGATATTCCTTCAGCAAAAAATTCCCCGCTTTCCCAATTAAATTTATTGTAGGAGCAGAGCGAATTTCTAGGTAAAAAGTGATGGGGAGATGGTACAGCTGGTCTATTTTGTTTTTATTTAAAACAAACTCTGCAGAAACATTTAAAAAAGCAAAATATGTCTGAATGAAGAGTATGTAGGAGAAATGTGTTTTCCTGACAACCTCAGGATAATAGCCCAGAAGAACTAAATATACAAAACAATTAATGTAAAAGCATCCTGAAATCTATTCACCAATATACTTACTTATAGATGGAGTGTCTTAAAAATGTGAAACATGTGTTAATTTGGAATCATGTTGCTATCTAATCCCATCAGATGTGTGAAGAACTGCAGCCACAGACATCTGCTGTTTTAGACATTAACACGCTGTCTAGATTCAGACTTTAATAGGAAAAAAATATAGCTTTTAGATCACGTTTTAAATTTTATTGTAATTATTTGCATATGAGAACAAGGCACTGAAAGAGAAACATTCTGCACGAGCATCATAAAGAATCACAAAAGGCAAATTGGAAAGCAGACATAGAAGTAATGGATAAAGTGATGTATTACTGTTCTGCATTTGTATTACTGAATTATTTAATTTATACGTAAGAAGGCATGAGCTATGCAAATGGAAAAAGCAGACATAGCTATAACTTATTTATTCATTTTCCATCTTTTCTTCAGCGTGAGCTCCCTATTGTTGTTATTGTTGTTGTTGCATATAAGAGTTGCACAAGGTTTTAGATTCATAGACAAAAAAAGTGCTTTGGAGTATGCAAGAGCACAAATATAAGATCCACTAGCAACTTTTTAAAGTAGCCATGTCTTTTCTGGATCACACAGTTGCCTTCTGTAGCTGATATACAATTCTGAGAAAAGCTGCAATTGAACAGGCAAACACCCATATACATACATAGCAGATAGTTTCAGCAAGGGAAATAGCTTAATTCAGATCACATATATGTTATTAATTATGAACCAAACATCACCACCGGCTTGCTTGCTAGCTACCCTGAGGAAACATATGCAATACAATAAAAAATAGTGGATTCTCAAGACACGTAAACTCTTCCAAGAAAAAAAAATATCTGAAACAAACATGAGAGATGAACTAAATGCCTTGGGGAATATGCATGTCTAAGCAGTATCTGTGAAGTACACTGCCTTATAAAAATGGGATAAAAATCATGCCAATCAATAAAATAGGAAGGAGGAGAAAGCCAATAAAATGTGATCGGTTCAGCACAGAAATACAGAATGTGAAAAATATAAAGTATAGTTCGATGACAAAACATATTCTCCAACAAAGTTCTTTAGCCATGATGCAAGATTACTGTTACTGTGACTCAGAGCTACATAATTGTAAAAGAAAACGAAGTAGAAAATGTTGATTCCATATGCAATCTATAATTTTGTGAACTGACAAAAGTGAATTGATGCTTTCACAGAACTTCCATACCAAACGTTTTATCTTATTTATGTTAAACGCAGTAAGTGTTGCAAAAGGTGCCCCACAATGCATGTGTAAAAATGCCATTTGGGAAAAGTTTTAATGGTCAACATCAGACTTGTGGAAACAATGCTAGTGTATTTCAATTTTCAAATTATTATTCTACAATTTACATGCTTAGTAACAAAAAAATGTTGACATCATTCAGACAATGCACAGTCAGATGACTGAAAAGACACAATCAAATACTAATTTAATATTATTAGCTGCTTATTCTTGAAAAACCTCATACATAAACCTATGCAAATAAGATAACCTACATGGATGTAGATATATAGGTCAGAGGCTGGGTGAATTGGCATAAACTGATAAGTGTAATGATTCTATAAGTGCCTATAAATTATACAGTGGGCAAGATAAATTCATATCTAGAGTGATTGTGAATCATTGTCCTCACTTTCAGCATTATTACAATATAATCGGCTAATACACTGGCTAATAACATTCAACAGTTTTTATGGCCCGTAGTTATTCATTCCAGAGCCCTTGAAAATAATTATGAACCACCTAAAATCCAAGCAAGTTTGAAATGAGCATAAAGCCATAAGCCTATTTTCCATGTTGTAGAACACAACCATAGTTCACATATCAACCAAAGCCCTCCAAAACATCTTAGATAAACCAAAAGACTCAGTGTCCCAAGAAAAAAAAGAGTCATCTACAACATAGATGTATGGAGTATAACAGATACTATATAACTGTTACATTCCTTACTGTATAGCTAGTGTTGTGGCCCAGCAGGTGCCATTGGAGCGGCCACCAGACTCCCGACAGCAAGGGGCCCTATGAGTCGGCTCTGGAGGATGTGGAGGACCCTGGACAGGGTTCCGACTCTGAGCAGGGCGCAGAGAGGTTGATTGGCCACCAGGAGGCACCTGACCCTTGGACCAGTGGAGAGGAGACAAGGGAGAGTGAGCTGGAGGCCAGTAGTAAGTTGTTCCTGGATGCACGCCATCGAAGAACTACTAGATGTCAGGAACAATTATGCAATTACAGGAGGTAATTGCACTCAGCTGGTGGTCATTAGGCTCCTCTCCAGACTATAAAAAGCTACTTGTGCACATACCCCTCTTTGCAGAAGTCAACACAGAATCGAATGTCGGAGAACTTTGTGTGAGCTTGGCAGGCTGGATTGCTGCCAAGCCTTATCTGTGTTTATTGCTGCCCAAGCTTGACTGTGCTGGGTTGCTGCCAAGGACCTGTTTGTCTGTTAATTAATTAAATGCCGTAATTTATCTCTGCTCGGAGTGTGCTTTGGTGTGGAACGAGGGGGGGTCAGAACAAGCTACTATATGTATAGGCTGGCAGAAAACTAGCAAAGCTCGCCTATGAATTCATCTAGCAGTCAGAAGACACAACAAAAACTCCTTAATTTCAGAATGCATGGACAGCCCTAACCATAGCTTTAACTGGGAGATTGTTAGCATCCTAAACCAAACAATTCAGAAACACTAGATAATTCCTAGAAACCTGGCACTCGGATAAATCAGCCATCAACAGTTAGAGATAAACATTTACACAACATTCAAAATAAATAATTCAAAAGCTAAAACAAAATAAAAAAGGCTAGAAAAGCTCTTTGCCAGCAATTAACACCCAGTTAAGCAGGGTTTAATACCAGGATTAACCCCTATACAAATAAACGAGCAGTAAAAAATATTCTAAACAAGAAACTATCGAAGAGAAAGCAACACCCCCACCAACAATGATAGGAGCAAAGATGGGAGATGACCAGGCAGACCATGAGGGTGGGATCAAATGCATCATCAGTTTGGAGTCTCTATGCTCTTGTAAGAGACTTAAGTCTATTGCCACCCCTTGGAGTCTGGCACAAATTCACCCTGGATGTTAGCAGTTCAGATTCCTGCATATAGGTAGCATGAAATAAACCTGTAGTACTTTTGAACTCTATCCTGCTCCCCAACTTCTTGCACCTGAGAGCAAGTCACTATACATAAATAGGGAATAAACCTCATTCCCTTCTAGCACTGAAGCTGTTATCTAGACTGATAATGAAACATTGCAAACAACCCAAATCAGAGAACACCAAGGATCCCAGAGAACAGATTTGTATAGTAGTATGAGGTGTGTTTTTCCCCCAAGGAATGGAAGATGGGCTTTTGGGATTCCCATTCTACCTGATGGTAGGAGCCTTGCTTTAAGGACAATCAGGTATCTAGAGAACATCCAAGTATAGGGATATGCAAAATGACTCATTATATTAAAATGTCTTCACTTTGTTTGAAATATAACTTTCCTTAAAATTCTGCTTAAAATGGAGCCTCCAATTTGGGGCAAGAAGGTAGGCAGGTGCATTTAAAACTCTGGCCACTATGGAAATTTGCTCTTCTCAAATAGTTGCCATTATGAGTAAGTTTTCTTTAAAAAGTAATAGAAAACAATCTGTCTGAAGGCGTGGTTAGCCCATGGGGAGTCAATAGACATCCTTAGAAATAAAGATGATATTGGATAAAAGTGCTTTGGTTCACAACATACCAGAAAGATTCTTGGAAAATATTTGAAATTGGGATGGAGCAAGCGACAAAACTCAATGGTTGAACCTACAGTTTTATTGTGCTGAAGATTTCGCTTTAGGTTAAATCTGAAAGAAACTATATGTTGAGGAAATCTGTAAAGATTTAGCCAAGGACTAACTCTATCAATTTTTTTGTATTCTATTTTTCCTATTTCAATGTTCCTCATAAAATGTTCTTCCTACCTTCCTTGTTATGCCTGGCCTTCTGCTTTGTTGCCCTATTACCTCCACTAGACCGATTAGATCCCACAGATTAGGCCTCCTCCGAATTCCATCCGCCAGCCAGTGTCGACTGGCAACTACCCGGAGGAGAGCCTTCTCTGTGGCTGCTCCGACCCTCTGGAACGAACTCCCCGTGGAGATTCGAACCCTCACCACCCTCCAGGCCTTCCGCAAAGCCCTCAAAACCTGGCTGTTCCGACAGGCCTGGGGCTAAAGAGCTGTTGCCCCCGTCTCGAATGGTATGACTGTTGTGAGTTTTAAATTGTATATTGTTATGTTTGTTTTTTAAAATTTTTTGTCTGTATCCCCCCTTCCCCGGTTCGAGTTGTGAGCCGCTCTGAGTCCCCCTTCGGGGGAAAAGGGCAGCATACAAATACAATAAACTGAACTGAAAACTGAACTATTGCTTCTGCAAAAAAAGCAAGGAGGCAAGGCATGACCTTCTGAGAGAAAATAGTCAAGAACAAGAAGATGGTTTGAAGAGTCAAAACTTTGATAAGAAGACATTGCAAGCATGATGGGGGTATGAGGGAGAAAGATAAAATATACAAATCAGCAAATATAATGCCTTGGGCCTTCCTGTTCTGTTTTATGAGATGAAATAATGCCAACAGATTTCATGTTAAGTGAAACTAATTACGCCAATATAAGTCATGCTTTTTAAATAGGGCTGTAAAATTACAATATAATTAGAGTTTCACTAATGTCAGCATTGGGTCATGCAGATTTGGACATTAGTCAATGAAGTAATTCTAGTAGAGACTGTTTTGACAAGGCTTGATTAATTTATATACAATAGCATGATTCACCAGCTATTCCTTGAGTTCATAATATCTGCTGATTATGAGTTCCATAAATACAGACTGCATTTTTTAGAAAGAGAACTTAAAAACTGTAAATGTATCTTTGTGAACTTGCATGTTGGCTTCAAAATTGTTCAATATGGATTTGGATATTTCTATATGAAACATCCAGATCAGTGGTGGGATTCAGCCAGTTCGCACCTATTCGGGAGAACCGGTTGGTAACTTTCTTAGCAGTTCGGAGAACCGGTTGTTGGAAGAAATCTCCTTTTGTTTTTTCCCACTTTACAGGGCTAATCCTGTAAGGAAGGCAGGAAGGAAACATGTTGGTATTGTTTCTAGCCTCATATTTATTGTCCTGCTTACAGAAACTGCTCCTCCAGTTAACCCTTATTACATTGTAACAACTAAGACAAAGCACCCATCGATGTGAGTGGCATTGAGTTGGCCACATCCACATCCACCTAGTCACATGACCACTGAGCCCCGACTATCTAGCTGGACATTAGGGCAGAGAACCTGTTGTTAAATTATTTGAATCCCACCACTGATCCAGATGCATATACAACAGTCATGAGATATCACAGCCACTGTTCCCTCTAAGGTGCGCGCGTGCGCGGCCGCGCACGTCGCTAGAAACCTCCGCGCAGAGGTTTCTAACTGCCGCGCAGAGCTTTCTACCAAAGCAAACGTGGGGAAGTCCTTTGCAGGCAGCTAGAACTGGCCACCCGCAAAGGACCTCCCCAGACTTGTTTTGATGAGCCGCCAGTCCTCTTGCTTCTTCTCCTTCACCAGCAAAGCTCCCGCAGTGGTGCCTCTCTCTCCACACGGAGCACCTGAGCTGGCCCCCGCGTTATCCCTCCCCCTTCCTCCTCTGCCGTGCTTTTGAGGCCGCGGGAACTAGTAGGAAAGCGGCGGAGGTGGAGGCGATGGCAGGGATAACCCAGAGCCCAGCTGAGGTGCTCCGAGTGAAGGGGGAGGCACCACCCGCTGCTTTGCCGGTGAAGGAGAAGGAGCAAGAGGACTGGCGGCTTTGAAATGGTCCCGCCGGCTGCAGATTTGATTCAGCGTAAGCAGGGGCCGAACACATGCTGAGCCGACTTTGCGCAGTGAGACGGAGTAATTCAACCCCCCCAAAGAACACGTGTCTGTGTGTGTGTGTGTGTGTTTGTGTGAGAGAGAGTGTGTGTGAGAGAGTGTGTGTGTGAGAGAGAGAGAGAGAGAGAGAGTTGGATCAAAATTGGTGGCCAAAGGAGTGGAGGGAAGGGAGGAAGCCCTGCCCCCTGTGAAAAAAACTGAAGGTGGAGCAGTGAATGAATAAGCCATAAAAGCAACAAACAGTTAATGCGTAAGTAAGCTGAGGAGCAAGTTCTCAACTAAGGAAGCAATATTAGAAAGAAATATAAAAAGCTCAATATGCCAAAACACTTATTTTAGTCTTCATTTAATTACTTGTATTGTAGTCTGATGTAACATCTTTTTAAAGTTAACGTTAGTTAGAAAAGATAGGGTACAAAACTTAAATAATAAAAAAAATTCTACATTCATTTTGAAAAATAAATGCAATACTTGATTAATTTCATATCTTTATTTAAAATAGTTTTGGCATGGCATATGATTTTATTGACTCAGTTGGAAATGATGTGGATGTTGTATCTGATTCTGAGGCATATATATTCTTAAGTAACATAACATATAGCATATTGTCCAAACTTGCTAGACTATTTAATTGATCTTATTACTTTAAAGGGGGAGAGTTTCATGATAAATTATTTTATTACATTTATGTTGTATTTATATATTATATTTATTACATTTATATTCCACATTATATATTTGTACTGTTATTTTAGTGTTTATTGTCAATTTTGATAGATATATTGATATATCAATACTGATTTTAATCATACTAAATAACAATTACTGCTATTATTTATCAGCATTAAATATTTACATTTTTAATATCGAGTTAGTCATATTTTAGAATAATAGGATTATCTTTTAATAGGATAATTGGCAAAATCTAATTCAAATGTGATGGGTTGCATTCCAAAGGAATGTGAGAGGACAGGTTGCCTGCAAAATGCCAGGACCCAGGACCTGTTGGTGCCATGTCTCTCTCTAGCCAGTCTAATGATCTAAAAGCTGAGCAGAAGTCTTTTTTTTTTCAGGGTGAGCGGAAAAGTATAGTGTTTGAGTGGCACTTTTCATGCCTGGCATTCATCAGGCTGAAACCTCGCTCACAATTGGTGCTTGGCGCTTGGAATGTTGCGCAAATGTCCAGCAGACGAGACAGAAGTTCAAACTGTGGCTCTCTTAGGTGCTCAGGCATAAAACTGTGCCGCTCAAACACTATACTTTTCCGCTCACCCTGAAAAAAAATTAGAGGGAACATTGATCACAGCCATCTGTATGCTTTATATAATATTTTAACATTGATTTTATTAACAATGATAATTTGAAGTTCAAAAGAAGAAAGTGGAAAAGTGACACGGAAACAAGGACTAGAGCAAATGCATATGTATGGGGTAAATCATTTATGCTGTTGCCAGGACATGTAATTTTACATGCATTCAATCATATAGCCTTCTTTCTGCATTAAAGAGAACAGAAAAAAGGGGTTTACTTGTACTGATTTTTCCCACATAAATACATATTCCCATGTAACATTTTCCCATCCTTTGTTGAGGCAAGAGAGCATTACAAAGTTCAGAAAAACATGCCATCCAAACAATGACTTCTTTGCAGTCTGCATAGTTAATGTGGAAAGTGTGAATTAGCTGATTCACTTAAAAGAGGGGAAGGAAATAAATTCTTCAATATCCTAGATATACACAAACAATCATCAGTTTATACATAAGAATTATTAACAGCTCTCAGATATCGTTTAATATGACAGAATATTATTTGCCTTAGTTAGTTGTAAGCTCAACAGTCTACTCCATTGATGGCTAACCTTTCTGTTGTGGCGTGATGAAAGCGCGCACCCATGCATCCATAAGGCAATGCACATGTGACACTACCCTGTGCACCCCCCCTGTGTATGAATGCGCACCCCCCCATGTGTGCTCCGTGCATGCATGTGAGTTCCCCGCGTGCTCCCTGCACATACACAGGTGACTCCACCGTGCATGCTCGTGCGACCCCCCATACTCCCCCACCTGCTGCGCATGCACATGTGACCTCCCGCCCCCCATGCATACACACGGATCTCCCACATGCGCCCTGCCCCACACATGCATGGCAGGGCCCCAAAAACAGAGATTCCCCCTGCGGGAGGCGCACATACATGCACAGTGCAGCTGAGTTGGGGTGACGGCTTGCGTACCCACAGAGCGGGCTCTGCATGTCACCTGTGGCACGTATGCCATAGGTTTGCCATCATGGGGAAACTCTATTGAACACTTTTTATAGATTACAGACAAGAGTGGAAGGGCAGCAGATGACAGACCAGGGGCCAATGGGGAGAGGGTATTCTCACATGAAGCTAAAATGACCAATAAATGCAGAGGGGGAGGAGTTTTCCAATTCAGAATTTTACCAGAATGTGATCCAGATCAAGAGCAGTCCTCAGCTGGATGAGGACTGGGGGAAGGGACTTTAGGATAACAACATCCTAGAATCTCTCCGAATATATTTAATAGCTTAGAAAGTTATGGCTTTTATTTGGCAAGATTCTGTCTATTAGGCGTAAGCAGAGAAAGGATTGGACTTGACTGGATCTCACTCTCATCTCTGGTCTTGGGACTGACTTGATCTATATGAGATCAAAGGTAATTGATCCTCTTGTGAATTTCTTTCTGTCTGGAGAAAGTTAGATTTTCTCTTCTAGATGGGACTTTCTATATTGCTGACAGTATCTCCCCTTCCAATTAAAATGAAAAAAAAAATTTTTTTTGCCCTTAAAATGATGCACATATATTTTCTTGTGCAACTTCAAATTACACTGTATATTTCTGTCAAATTAATACACACTTATAGTGTTATGCCCTTCCACTCACCAGTTATTAAGAATTCAGGGATATGAGTGTGAAATGAAAGTCCGCATAGATACTGATGGATTCGTGCCAGGGGTGGGTTTCAACCGGTTCACGGCGGTCCCCGTGAACCGGTTGGTCGGCGAACCCGGAAGTAAGTAACTTCTGGGAACGTCGAAGGGCGCACCCGCCCGCCTGCGTTCCTTACCCGGTTTTGACGAGTTCTGCGCTTCCACGCATGCACAGGACGCATACAGCGCCTGCGCGATCCTCCAGGAGCAGCTGGAGCATCACACAGATGCTAGTATGCATGCGTGCGCTGCGCGCATGCACGAGGACGCTGCCGGCCCCATTCCAACCGAACCGGTTGGAACGGGGCGAGAAACCCACCCCTGGTTCGTGCCATCCAGGAACTGCAACACAGATAGCCTCAAGGAATTCCTGTGCATGCTAACTCTGGGGAGGGGGAATACCTTTTGCATGTGCCCCCTCATCCCTAACCCATATTAAGTAGCAATTATGTTCAATTTAGGATTTACTTTTTTAAAAAGATACTTCATTTCTTTGGTGGGGTAAGGATTGTGGTAGCACATATGGGAATCAATTCAGTGATGGGATTCAACATTTTTTACTGCCGGTTCTGTGGGCGTGGCATAGCTTGGTGGGTGAGACTTGGTGGGCGTGGCAGGGGAAGGATATTGTAAAATCTCCATTCCCACCTCACTCCAGGGGAAGGTTACTGCAAAATCCCCATTCCCTCCCGATCAGCTGGGACTCGGGAGGCAGAAAATAGATGGGGGCGGGGCCAGTCAGAGGTGGTATTTACCAGTTCACCGGACTACTCAAATTTCTGCTACTCATTCTCCAGAACTGATCAAAACCTGCTGAATATCACCTCTGAATCAATTGCATAATGATTGGAAGGGTCATTTTCTCTGACTGTGGTGGCATGCCGCGGAGATAGAGCCGAGGTGGCGCAGTGGTTAAATGCAGCACTGCAGGCTACTTCAGCTGACTGCAGTTGTGCAGTTCGGCTGTTCAAATCTCACCTGCTCAGGGTTGACTCAGCCTTCCATCCTTCCGAGGTGGGTAAAATGAGGACCCGGATTGTTGTTGGGGGCAATATGCTGACTCTGTAAACCGCTTAGAGAGGGCTGAAAGCCCTATGAAGCGGTATATAAGTCTAACTGCTATTGCTATTGCTATGCAATCCAGATTTCATTGAGGGGGGGGTTGTATTGCAGTGGAGCAAATGACAGCAAAGTTTAGATAATTTGGTTAGCAGGACAAGCTCAAGATTGTCAAGACAGCTCCTCCCTAGAAGTTCTCAGAGTCTATCTTTAAGGATGCCAGTAGTTTGATTTAGTATGGCAAGATTTCTGTCTATAGGTGAGAAACAAGAAAAAGAGGAAATTGTTTTGGAATAACTTATCTTTCTTGCTTTTTGAAGCCCAACACTGTTGAAATGTGCCTTCAGTAGTCCTACATTATGATAAGTGAATGACTTAGAATTTGTTCTTTGCAAACAGTTTAGATGAGTTGAAATATTAGGCCTAGCAATGGTTGCATCTTTCCAGGGGCAAAGTATAAACCCCTCCCCAATAATTATATTAATTCCCAGGGTTCTGAGATAGAATAGAATATTAGAAATGATTTGACCTTTTGATATGAGATGATGAAGAATTAACAACAGCAATAACATTATATTATCTGGCAAAAGATCCATTAAAAAATGACCAAGATTAAAACTATCATTTCTCTCTCTAACCGCCTATAGGAAAAAAAGCAGATATAATCACAATTCACTTTTCACAAAAGTGCTAAGGAAACTAGGTTGGTATTGTTTGAATCTAGGTAGTTGGCATCGCATCACAGATTAGTATTAGATGTGAACTTAACTACTAAAGATTTAGTTGGCAAATCACAGTTAAAACTATACATTTAGTGATAGTGGATGACTGCACAAAAAGGATGGTGGGAATGTAAGAGTAGGAAAGAGGGGAGGAATGGGAAGAAGAGGGGAAGGGTAAAGGGGAGGAAGGGGAAGGAGAGAAGGGAAAGGAGAGGAGGAAGGAAGGAAGGAGAAAAGAAAGAGAAGAAAGGGGGGTAGGAAGGAGGGAGGGAAGGAGGGAGGGAAGCAAGGAGGGAAGGAAGGAGGGAAGGAAGGAGAGAAGAAAGGAGGGAAGGAAGGAGGGAATGTAGGAGAGAAGGAAGGGGGGAGGAAGGAGGAAAGGAAGGGGGAAAGGAAGGAGAGAAGGAGAAAAGAAAGGAGGAAAGGAAGGAAGGAAGGAGGGAGGGAAGGAGGGAAGGAGAGAAGGAGGGAAGGGGAAGGAGGGAGGGAAGGAAGGAGGGAAGGAAGGGAGTAGGAGAGAAGAAACGAGGGAAGGAAAGAGGGAGGGAGGGAAGAAGAAGTAGGACCGTTGTAAGATAAGATGGATCTATGGGATGTTAAGAAAGCAATCTTCAAGTATATTGTCAACTGTAGGAAAAATTGTTATAAATACATATTATTAATAACAGTTATGAGATCAAAAAAAATGACGGTGGAGAATATTGCAACAACAGCGGTAGTCACAATCGTAAGCTTAGTTTATATTTTGGATTATATGATGAAGAAAATATAAAAAATTACTGTATGCCTATGAAAATAGATATATTCTATATTAAACTGCCAAAAAAGAAGGCATTGGACAGATACACAAACCAAAGATTATATTTAAAAAGTCTCTTTAACTTAGTTTAACTGAATAACATAGGCTGTTATAAAAATAATGTATCATATGCAATATATAAAGAATATAATTGGTTAAATGTACAAAAGCTATTACTCTTAAAGAGGAAGGAGCATAAAAGAGAAGAATAGAATGGAGGAAGAGATTTGGTAATAACCTATTTTGCAAAATTGCACCAAGGTATGCATTTAAACTTAGAAGTTAAGTGCTTTATTGAAAAGACAATGCCACAATTTCTAAGCAAATGGGCACTTTTTCATAACTTGAAGAAAAGTTTCTAGCAGCCCTCTGATTTTGCTGCTCCAAAAGCAAAACACCTTGAGCTGTATCTGCCTTCTATCTTTGTTTCCACATCAAAGCGATGGATTACCAGCTTGAGTTTTCGGTGCTGTTGCCCAGTTTTAGAAACGATTTGACAGATAATATGTCAGTACATACAGCCAACTTTTATAAATAATATTTTCAGTTCGTTGCCTCACAGAACTTAGCTGCCGTACTTCTGCCAAATATCAACACTGCAGATTTGGGAAGGGAGAGGTATAGGGAGTAAACGCAAAATGTCACATATTAAATATGCAACCAGGAGAGAAACTATTCTAACACAGAGGCCAGTAAGGAAAAATTACACAGACTATGTTTAAAATACTTTTCTCCCCAGTCCCCAGATAATTTCTTGTAAATTATATACTGATTACAATAGAGTAAGTGTAGAAAACAATAGCAGGATCATAGAATTGGATGGAAACAGTACAAACTGCCAATTCCGCTTGCTTGCATGCTAGAAAAAAGAATCAGCCAGTATATATCATCCATAGATAGATGATAGATAGATAGATAGATAGATAGATAGATAGATAGATAGATAGATAGATAGATAGATAGATAGATAGATATAGATACAGATAAAGTTTGGCAGTGGCTCAGTGGCTAAGATGCTGGCCTTGTCGATCAGAAAGGTGGGAAGTTCGGCAGTATGAATCCCTAGTATTGTGTAATGGAGTGAGCTCCCGTTACTTGTCCCAGCTTCTGCCAACCTAGCAGTTCGAAACCATGTAAAAATGCAAATAGAAAAATAGGGATCACCTTGGTGGGAAGGTAACAGCATTCGGTGCACCTTTGGTGTTTAGTCATGCCAGCTACATGACCAGCGGACAGCACTGGCTCTTTGGCTTTGAAATGGAGATGAGCACTGCTCCCTAGAGTCGGGAACAACTAGCGCATATGTGCGAGAGGAACCTTTACCTTTATAGATAGATAGAGATAGAGATAGAGATAGAGATAGAGATAGAGATAGAGATAGAGATAGAGATAGAGATAGAGATAGAGATAGAGATAGAGATAGAGATAGAGATAGAGATAGAGATAGAGATAGAGATAGAGATAGAGATAGAGATAGAGATAGAGATAGAAAGATAGAGATAGAGATAGAGATAGAGATAGAGATAGAGATAGAAAGATATAGATATAGAGATAGAAAGGTATAGGTATAGGTCAGGGGTGGGTTTCAACCGGTTCGCATGCGCAGGACGCATACAGCGCCTGCGCAATCCTCCAGGAGCAGCTGGAGCATCGCACAGACGCTAGTACGCATGCGTGCACCGCGCACGTGCACGAGGACACTGCCGGCCCCGTTCCAACCGAACCGGTTGGAACGGGGCGAGAAACCCACCCCTTGTATAGGTAGAGGTAGAGGTAGAGGTAGAGGTAGAGGTAGAGGTAGAGATAGAGATAGAGATAGAGATAGAGATAGAGATAGAGATAGAGATAGAGATAGAAAGATAGAGATAGAGATAGAGATAGAGATAGAGATAGAGATAGAGATAGAGATAGAGATAGAAAGATAGAGATAGAGATAGAGATAGAGATAGAGATAGAGATAGAGATAGAGATAGAGATAGAGATAGAAAGATAGATAGAGATAGAGATAGAGATAGATATAAATGCAAGTACTCCTCACCAGCCACAATTAGGACTAGCAAATCCATGTCTTAGCAATGTAATCATAAAGTGAAAAGTCACATGACTGTGACTGACTTAGGACATCAGCTTGTCAGTTCTGGCTGCAGTAATTAAACAAATCCCCCTATGTCATTAAGCATGACATCATATGACTGCAACTTGTGATTTTCTGCTGGCTTCTTCATTGACTTGTTAGAAACTGTGAAGGACATGAATGGCCATCACATGACTGTGGAGACTATTGCAACAACAGCGGCCATATTAAAGGACCAGTCACAAGTCTGCTTGTTTAGCACCATCATAACTTTGAACAGCTGCTGAACAAATGGTCAATAAGCAAGGAGTACCATTTTAGATGTGGATGTAGAGGTAGATGTTAATGTACAAGTAGATGTACATGTATATGTAGACAGAATGGGACAACTCACTGCAGCCAACTCAACATGACCATTTCTCCACAGCCACGTCGCCACGAGCAACTTGCTACAGGCCAACTCGCCGTGGCACAATTCAACAATTCAATTTAATTATTTAAAATAATTAAAATATCATTTTAATTCTTGTCATTCACATTTCACTTTTTCCTCTTTTTGTATCCTTTCTTTAATGATTCTATTCCACCATTTCTTTGATATTGGTTTCACTCTTGTCCTGCAGTGAATTTTCCCGCAGTGAGTTGGCTGTTGTGAGTTGTTGCATGGGGAGTTGGCCATGGCAAGTTGTCCTGGATCCCATGGTAATGCTTTCAGAAGTAATTTGCAGGACCAGAACTCTCCTTGTTCTCAGTCCAACACCATAATTGTTCAACAACACAATTTTTTTTAAAAAAAGCAATTGTTTCCTATTGAACTTCAGTGGCATAATTTTATAGGAGCTTCAAAGAAGGGACTCACTGGCCAGATGTGAAAACTGTTTCAATATGTCCACACAAGTTTCTTGGATGCCCTAAGAACCATGTATATCAGAATGGGAATTTCCATTAAACTGCTTCTGAACATTGAACTATGGAAAACACAGTATGTTAATCTATCCATGCTGGAGAT
Organism: Thamnophis sirtalis; assembly: GCF_051295495.1. NCBI lineage: Eukaryota > Metazoa > Chordata > Lepidosauria > Squamata > Natricidae > Thamnophis > Thamnophis sirtalis. Next base: position 165,903,841 of record NW_028261382.1, read on the forward strand.
GTTTCAACAGCAGTTTGTTGCAAGCAAGGAATTGGTTTTTAGAATGTAAATTAATCTTAGTGATAGCATACTGGAAGTAGGTTTTCTATTTATAATAAAGAATTAGTAAAGAATTAATACATCATTTTTACCCAAGCAAGTTGTGGCTTTATACAAGAATGGAAAAGTTATGCTTCAATAGAATTCCTTATGACCATTAAAATCATAACAAAAACAAAGCGCATGCATAAAAAAAAATCCAAACAGCACTCAGGGCACATTTATCGCTAGGAACAATATTAAACTTATGCAGCTTGGCTAAATCTAAAATTCTCATATGTGTTTGTCTTTATCATCAGTTAAAACTGTAGGTCTGGGGTTAAGAACAGGCTGTTCTGTAATTTTATGAGGAAAAATAGGTATAAATTGTTTGCAAATGTTATGGTTTTCTTCTAGGCAAAAACAATTGGTTTATAGTTCAAGAGATCTCTCATCTTATTATTTATTTTTCAAGAGGAAAAGTATCAAGATACCCTTTGGAACGAGCTCCCCGTGGAGATTTGGACCCTCTCCACCCTTCGGGCCTTCCGGATGGTCGTGAAGACCTGGCTGTCCCAGCAAGCCTGGGGTTGAGTTCCCCCCACTACTCGAATTTGCTGTGTCTGTTGTGCTTTTAAGTTGTTCATATTGTCTGATTGTTTTTGTCTTACTTTTTGTAATTTCCCCTCCCTTGGCTTTTGTTCAGCCGCCCTGAGTCCCTTCGAGGAATAGGGCGGCCTACAAATTGAATAAACTCCAAACTCCTTCTTGTGAAGAGTTTGATTGCATACAAAAATCTTCTCAGTTATAACATAGTAATGTTTTTAAATATATCTCAGGGGAAGAAATAAGGACACTTAAGAGTGGAAAAGCCAAAAGATTCCCCAGATATCTTGCATGTAAATATTATGACCTATAGGCCAGAGATTCTGCATTAGCTGATTTAAAGGTTCAGGAAATGTTTGCCTATTTTTGTATTTGTTTTGAAGATTCTACAGCACCCACCAGAACATTGTATTGTGTGTAAGTAAGTTTAGTGACAACTTAGATTTGTATAACTCTCTTATTCCTTGACTCAGAATGGATTACATACAAAAAAGCATTAAATATCCTCCCCCCAATTAATGCCTGTTTATTGTATGTTTGTATCATCTTTATTTTTGGCGAACTCAAGCATACCTAAGCTTACCACCTTTTATTTTTTCCACAAAAACAATTCTATAAAGTGAATTAAAGTGAGACAAAATGCCTGGCCCAAGGTCACCCACCACTCTTCAAGTCTAAGTGAGGACTACAACTCACAGTCTCTCAATTTCTAATCCAGCACCCTAACCACTACACTAAATTGGCAATCCCACCCAGCAGCCTTAAGGTGCGTGTCGGATGTCCTGGAATTGACTGAAAAATGAAGCTGGTTTAAGAAATTGCCATCTGCATTATGATGTTCTGCCATTCTGTTTGAACTTCAATGATAAAAGCTGTGATCTGCTGGATTCTTCTTTCTTTACCCTCCCACTCCTGTTTGGAAAGCAAATGCCTATCATTTCTTCTTCTTCTTGATAGACAGTTTGCATTAAGCTCCCTTCCATCAACTCTCCCTAGCAAGTAAACCGCTCCAAACCTGATTGCAGAAAATATGACTTCAGTAATACAGTGGTCAATGACTGGAATGTTCTACCTCATTGTTACTTCCTCTAACCCTCACAGCTTCAACCTTAAACTGTCTACCGTGGACCTCAACCCATTCCTAAAAGGTCCATAAAGGGGGCGTGCCTACCATCCCTGTCCTACTGTCCCCATTTATTTGTACTCATTTCATGCGCTCATGTCTATGTTTATAGTTATAACTGTTATCTCCTACCTGTTTGACAAACTAAATAAATAAATAAAATAAATTTTCATGTCTAACAGTTCCAAGGAGGCTGTTCCTTGTTCAACAATGAGCATTTCAGTGGTGGACTGATGGGAGAAATAAACAAACTCAAAACCTTTCTGGTCAGGGAAGTTAGCTGAAGTTTTGTCAATTTCATCCCAGCACCAAGTCTTAAACTCTTATCATTGTTAGAGAACATAACATAGCTGCTCCTGTGAAGGTATTCCAGGTGTGCTCCCACTCTACTGTGACATTATATGTTGTCATATGTGTCTACTTCCCCCATTCAGATCTCAAACCAACCCAAGTTCCTCTTTCCATTAACGATCAGTTGCAAATCTGAATCTGATCTAGTTTTACATCATACAGGTATCTGATGATAATATAAAAGGTTGTGCTATTAAGGTGGGAGAGGGGAAAGGTATCAAACATTAGATCTCTGAATGTCTATGGAGATTCTCATTCATCCAGGTCATGGTTGTCCCACAGGTGCTTTTTCAAGAGGCAACTGGACTTTCTGTTTTTTCTTTGAAGATGTTTTGCATCTCATCCAAAAAACTTCATCAGCTCTAACTGGATGGTGGGGAATGGAAGGATTTATATTCCTTGCAGATAGCTGGTCATTTGCATTCTTTTGGCGAGTCACTAAAGCCACCTGGAGGTTTATCTGTGTCATCAGGGTCACATGAGTAGTGCAAATGGGTGTGGAGCCTTCTTGGAACTATGTCAAAGAGGCCATCAATGTCAAAATTGAACAGCCCTCTCTCAACAGGGATATGACATCATCTATCTCCAGTCTACAACATAGTCTTTTCAACAGTTCCAAGAAGATTCCACACCCATTTGAATCACTCAGGTGATCGTGATGACACAAATAAACCCCCAGGTGGCCTTAACAACTTGCTAAAAGAATGCAAATGACCAGCTGTCTGCAAGGAGTATAAATCCTTCCATTCCCCACCATCCAGCCAGAGATGAAGAAGTTGTTTCGCTTCTCTTGGATGAGAAGCGAAACATCATTTAAAAAAAATACCAGAAAGTCAAGTTGCCTCTTGAAAAAGCACCTTTGGGACATTAGATCTCTGTTTCATTTTACATCACTTTAAAAGGTAACTTGTTTTACAAAAGAGAGATTACACTACAGGCCTAGGTTATAAGTCAATACGTAGACAGAACCATGTTCTATCATGGAAAATAATATGATAACATTATTTTTCTGCTGGGACTAATGTAAAATATCAGAGGCTCAATTTGAGAACATGTCTAGAAACAAGCAATCAAATCTTCAGCAGACCAGAAGTAACAAAGGCTAATATGCAGATTGTAAAACAGGATGTCTGAAAACCAGAATTCATCCAATTGAATTCTAACTAAATCAGAAACTCAAGTCCCTTCTGCCCTCTCTCTATATAATTCTTCTTATGATCTTGGAAAATAAGAGAGTTTCTTCGTCATGTTAAAGGGAAAAAAAGCTGTATGCTTTTCAGTTGCTGAAGTAGATTGAAGTCTTCAAAAGCTTATGATATAATGGATTGAATGCTAGTAATTTTTTGATTCAAGCTTAACTCCTAAGAGCTTCACAAGCACAATGTTCTTGGCAACAGAGAACCACCAATCTACCATCTGGTATTTTCTAACTGTTCTCCCATTCAAATGCTTCCAGGGGTCCTCTGCTTAGCTTTTCAAAATCAGTGAAGGACAGCTCCAATGTCATTTGTTGACTTTGGAATACTATTCACTGGGGCAATAATCTTGAAACAACTAGCAAAAGAGCTGAAGGTGGTCAAAGGAACTCCATGGGAAGATCTATATAGGAATTCGTTTGTGTGTGAACACTGGGTGGCAGTAGCATTTCAAAATTCAGCTGTTATCCACTTATTTATTATTGCATTTTTATCCCTAAATGTGGTGAGTATGAGGTGGTCTTCATTTTGTCCCTACAAGAGTAATGAATTCTTTAAAATAGTTTGGTTGACAAAGGGGGACAGCCCAAAAGTCAGACTGACATTGGTTTCCCCTGTTTCAAGTCCAACACTTAGGCCAACACTTAGGCTCAGGAGGTACATGACAAATAACGTTATGTACTATAGTGTTCCTCAACTGAAGCCCACAATTGGGACCAGCATTTCTGTTGTTAAACAAGGCAGTTATTAAGTGAGCCGTGCCCAATTTTAAACCTTCTTTGCCATGGTTGTTAAAAGTATCACCACAATTATTAAATGCAAACATGAAATGTGTCTAGATTCCCCCATTGACTTTACTTGTTGGATGCTTGTTGGGCAAGTTGCAAGTGACCTTCACATGACCCAGGGATGCTGCAATCTTCATAAATGCATGCCGGTTGCCAAGCCCCCAAATTTAGAGCACGTGTCTGTGGGGATGCTGCAATGGTCCTTTTGACTGGTCTTGAGTCACTTTTTTTTTCAGTGCCATTGTAACTTCAAATGGTTGTAAATGAATGGCTCTAAATGAAGTCGAGAACTATCTGTATTCACTGTGTTTGGAATTTATGGGCATACGTCATAATTGAAGGGAGATATTAAATATATCATTTTTGTGAGCAAGAGTATTGAAGTTGCGAGATAATTTATTTTATTATTTTTCCAATTTGCTATCTGTGAACTTTCTCTGCACATTTGATGTTTAGTTATTGGTGCGTGAGAGTTTAAGGACTATTAATGCCCATGAAATCCTTGCAGGCATGTATAATGGGGAAGTCCTTCACATTGCCTAAATACCCTGGTGGGTTAGCTGGATCACCTGTTCTTTTCACTGAACCCAGTATAATGAATTTCACAATCTCATAATCACTTTAATGATGTCAAGAGAAAACTTATTTTTCATTGAAAATAATGAAATTATATAAGTATTTGGGTGAAGTATGCTTGAGAAGCAATTGTAGTCACCAGTCCTCTGAAACTACCATTCATCATAAAAGGAATTGGAAGAAAAAAATACAGGAGCAGTGTATGTGTGTGTGTGTGTGTGTGTGTGTGTGTGTCTGTGTGTGTCTGTGTGTCTGTGTTGCACAAGGAAGACAGTTATCTCATAGATTAGAGCTATATATTTGTCTTCATTTGGTCCATGTCATACACATCACTTTCATTATTTATATTTCATGTTTTGCTTTTATTCATAGAATACAGAAAACAAATTATAAAAAAGAATTATAAAAAGTTATAAAAAGGCAAAAAGAAAACCATAGACATGTACTATATTTGAAGTTTCTACAAAAGCATTTCAGCTTTATTTCATTATCATCCATAGCTAATCATTTAATAAGTGATCCATTAACAAATTGCTAATATCAACAGTTTAGCAAACTACTGAATAAAGTAACTCGTACTTCCTCTGGCAAATAAATCAAGGAGCATCCCCAGTGCATATTTCTTCTTTTAATCATGAGCTAATCTCGGAGGAACAGGCCATCAATCTCTCGTGAGCATTCTGGAGTCTGGATTGAGGTGGTTGAATGTAAACTTTGAAACATGAAACTGTCAGTCCTGGATGCTATCATCACGGCCTTCTGAAATACCCTAGACCCAATGCTAGCTATTAAAAAATAGACTCTGGACTTCAATTACTATGAAAATTTGATTAAGTTGCAATATAAATGACCAAACTTTGCTTAAGTTAAAAATACAATATCTTCATGGTTTTATAGATGAAGTGTATAATAATTCACTTTAACTAGTTTCAACCAAGTTCTTATTCCATATATTTAACTCTTTCTTTCTGAGTGGTTTAAAAAACAACAATCAGTATTGTAATTGCCAAATGGGTGTATTTATTATCTTGAGGATTTTAGTCCAAAGAAGCACATGTTGATAATCAAGAGTACAGCTAAAAATTTCATTTATATAGGTTTTATTTTCATAAATATCCATATGGTTTAATTTAAACTTATGGCATAATGTCTAGCTTGTGAATGCTGATTTTTCTTTAAAGTATTTTGAGCATCCAAGGAAAGATTTATTTTACGACACATTTCCATTTTTCTTAACCTTTCCTTCCTTTCTTGATTTTCAGAGGCATTTTAAAGGCCTTCATGCTTTCAAACCATGTTTTAGAAGAGGAGGAATCTCTGGCACTGCAATTCAGGCTCTCAATATGACACAGAGAAACCTGGAGTAAAATGGCCAATTTTTAACTGTGGCCACTGGAAGCATGGATTCCATCTCTCTCTCTCTCTCTCTCTCTCTCTCTCTCTCTCTCACACACACACACACACACACACACACACACACACACACACACACACACCAAGTAACATGAAATTATACTGCCTAATTCCAGTTGTTTGTCTGACACATTTTAAGGGCACACACCAGTGATGGGTTTCAAAAATTGTTCGAACCTACTCTGTGGGTGTGGCCTCCTTTGTGGGAGTGGCTTGCTGCCCATGAGATCGGATGGGAGTGGCTTGCCCCCCATGTGACCGGATATGAAGATGCCGACAACACTTGTCAGAACCACCTTAAATTACCTCACACACAGCACTGGCATGCATAAGAATATGATGTAAACTTGTGTTTTAAAAGGCATCTTTGGTTTGTGTTAAAACAACTTCAACACACGCAATGTTCTGATTGCACCACAAACGCAGTAGTCATCCTTACCTTTCACAGAGGCACTGAGTTTTATAAATATGAGCATGATAGTGTAGAATAATCATATCCAAGAACCAGTGGTGGGTTTCAAAAATTTTGGGAACCTCTTCTGTAGGTGTGGCCTGCTTTCCGGGTCCACTGGTGGAACCTCTTCTAACCGTTTCGGTAGATTTGACGAACCGGTTCTACCGAATAGGTGCGAACTGGTAGGAACCCACCTCTGGCACACACTAGGGCTTCTTCAAAAGGGACTGGACGAACTGCAAAAGTAAACTGAAAGTGGTGCACTGATTTCCACTTTTAATACACTATCACCACTATCACTTAATAAGTAGACCAAAAATATTAGTCCCACCGCTATATCATGCCATTCTTTGTTCTCTTGCTGAGTGGCGCAAGATGGAGCTCTCACCTCACAATCAGGAGGCTGTGAGTTCGATCTGAGGTAGTGGCAGATATTTCTGTCTCTGGGCGCAATGAATCGTTGTTTGCTGTGTACTCTGCATAAGCGTCAGGAAGGGCATCCAGTCAGTAAATGTTCAGATCCATTCAATTGTCCTAATTCTACCCCGATGCAAGGGATTACAGGGCTGTTAAAAGGAGAAAAAAAAACTCTCTTGCTAACCTGAAGACACCAGTTAACTATTATTAATTTAATATTATTATTACTAAGTTGCAGCCCATATTTTGTTTGTTTATTTGTTTATTCATACGATTTATATGTCTGCCCATTCATTCTCAGTGATGCTGGGTGGCTTACAAACAATAAAAAAATCAGTGCAAAAATAATAAAAACCATAATCATAACAACAACATTAGCTTATTCAAAGTTTATGACACATCAATGACTACTGTATGTTAAAATCTTATTGTTCCGAGTCTTTTATCAGAAGGCTCAAGTGAATTAAAATCCTGTTTCATTTTCAGTTTTCCTAGATAAAAATATTCTGTTAGAATGATCAGTTTAAGTGTGAACGTCAATGAAACTTGTCACCCAAAGGTTGTGACTGCATTATAATCTTCTGCTGCACTATAAGTGTCTGCATTAAAGCATTTCTTTTCAAAGCAGGAGATCATTTTTCAATCCAACAAGTATTATTATCACTACAACAAATGAGTTATAAAGTATAAGAAACAAGGACTATTGTTCCTGGACAGAAAAAATAGAAAAAATATCGCATTACTATGTTGTTGTTGTTATTATTATTATCACAACAACATAATTGTATCACAGCGGCCAGTTGTTTCGCCAGATTTGGCATTGATTACTAGTCGGGCCCCACCCAGGAGCCTAGGACGTTGTAACATATTTTCGTAATATGTGTGTGGATCCAAGCAGTGCGGCTTTTTGTATTTGACTGATGGTGATTTTGTCAATTTTTAACTGTTTTAAATGTAATTCCAGTTCTTTTGGAATAGCACCCAACGTGCCGATTACCACTGGAATTACCACTGCTGGTTTGTGCCATAATCGTTGAATTTCAATTTTTAAGTCCTGGTATTTCGTGATTTTTTCATGTTCCTTCTCGTTGACCCTGCTATCACCTGGTATTGCGATGTCTATGATTGTAACCTTATTTTTCTCAACCAGTGTGATGTCTGATGTATTATGTGCCAGTATTTTGTCCGTTTGTTTACGAAAATCCCATAAGATCTTGACCATCTGATTCTCAGTGACTTTTTCAGGCTTATGTTCCCACCAGTTTGTTGTTGTTTTAATATTATAATTTTTGCACAAATTCCATTTGTGCTACTGAATTGTGCCGCAATTTATAATCAGTCTGCGCGATTTTTTTACAGCAGCTGAGTATGTGATCAACAGTTTCATCAACTTCTTTGCAAAGTCTACATTTGGCATCATCAGAGGATTTTTCAATTTTGGCCTTAGTGGCATTTGTGTGGATAAGCTTGTTCTTGAGCAGCCAGGATTAGTGACTCTGTTTCTTTCTTTAATGTACCTGTTGTTAACCATAACCAAGTTTTTTCACTGTCTACTTTATCTTTTATTTTTCCCAGAAATTGGCCATGCAATGCTTTGTTCTGCCAACTCTCCATTCTTGATTTTATCACATCTTTTCTGTATTCTTGTTTCGTCTGTTGGGTCTTCGGTAGATTTTCTGTTCTTTACTTCGATTAATAGATGTTCTTGACTTTCTTTTAAATAATCAGCCAGTGCCTGTTTTTCTTCTTCAACTATTTGCTTCACTTGTAATAATCCTCTGCCACCTGATTTTCGGGGCAGGTATAATGTATCAGTGTCACCACGTGGATGTAAACTGTAGTGCATTGTCATTAGTTTCCTGGTTTTTCGGTCCAAAATGTCCAAATCAGCTTGTGTCCAGTTAACTATACCAGCTGTGTATCTTATAACTGGTATTGCCCAGGTATTTATGGCCTTGATTTTATTTCCACCATATAAGTGTAGGAAAACAATTGTTGTTGTTGTTATGTGGTTAATCTTTGGTGAGATTCACAGCCTTTGGGGCTGGCTGGTAGCTCAACAGCTCGAGTCCTAACCAAGGACCTAGGAATTGTTAAGGTAATGTCGGAGGATACAAGCTGTTCCAAGTAGGGTGGTTTTTTGTAGAATCAGAATGTTCAAGTCTGATAAATTTAAAATTTCCAAATAGTGAGGTAGCCCTCTGGTTATTGCTCCAAGGGCTCCAATTACAATCAGGACAACACACTATTTCTTTTTCCACAGTCGCTCAACTTCGATTTGCAAGTCCCAGTACTTTGTGATTTTTTTTCTTGCTGTTTATCTTCAATTCGTGCATCTGCAGGTATTGCAATGTCAATGAACCATACTTTTTTCTTTTCAACTATTGTTATGTCAGGTGTGTTGTGGGCCAAGTGCCTGTCAGTCTGAATTCTGAAGTCCCATAAGATCTTGACTTTCTCATTCTCTAAAACCTTCTGAACCTGATGGTCCGAATGGTTTTTGCTGTACTCAAATCCAAACTTTTGGCACAATTTCCAGTGAATGATCTTAGCAACGTGGTCATAGCGTTGTAGGTAGTCAGTTTGTGAAAATTTTCTGCACCCACTGATCAAATGGTCGACTGTCTCATCTTTCTCATTACAGAGGCGACACTTAATGGGATAGGAACATGTTAAATTTTTGCCTTCATGCAGTTTGTGGCTTCATGTGCTTTCAAACTCTACGTTGGCAGAAGCTGGGACAAGTAATGGGAGCTCACTCGGTTACACGGCACTAGGGATTCGAACTGCCAACCTTTCTGATCGACAAGCTCAGCATCTTAGCCACTGAGCCAACCTGTCCCGTCTTTACAGAGAAATAGGGAACAGTAAATACCATATTGTACACCTTATTTTGCAATAATAACCACTTTTTACCAGTTAACTATGATAACTATTGCTTATCATCAACATAGCTAAATGTTACCATGGTATTTATACCTATAGGTTAAAAATAAGATCATTGGTTCTGTTGTTCAAATGTTGTTGTTCCAAAAAAAATTCTTTTACTTCATTTGTATTAATTCTGATTTTAAAAACTGGGTGGGCTTAGGCAGCTAGGCCTGTTGTGCCTAGAGATAAGTCAGTCTTGATTTCAAGTACAGGCAGTCCTCAACTTACAACAGTTTGTTTAGTGACCATTCAAAGTTACAGCATCACTGAAAAAGTGATTGATGATGGTTTTTTACACTTACAGCTGTTATAGCATCCTCTTGGTTACGTGATCAAAATTCAGATGCTTGGCGACTGGTTCTGATTTATGACAATTGCAGTGTCCCAGGGTCATGAAACCACCTTTTGCAACCTTCTGACAAGCATAAACAAGATTCAGTTAACCACCATCTTCCTAACTTAACAATTGCAATAATTCACTTAACAACTGTGGCAATAAAGATCATAAAATGGGGCAAAACTCACTTAACAAATGTTGGGCCCAGTTATGGTCATAAGTCAAGGACTGCCTCTTAATGGGATAGGAACAGGTAGCCAATTGGATCCAGGTTGTCATCTGCTACCTTTCTGTTAAATCACCTGTTTGGGCAGTTGTTTCACTGTACCTAAGGCGGTGGTGGGATTCAGCCAGTCAACACCTATTCGGGAGAACCGGTTATTAACTTGCCAAGCAGTTCAGAGAACCAGTTGTTGGAAGAAATCTCTTTTTGTTTTTTTCCACTTTACATGGCTAATCCTGTAAGGAAGGCAGGAAGGAAACATTCTGTGTTGTTTCTAGCCTGATCTTTATTGCCCTGCTTACAGAAACTGCCTCTCCGCTTAACTCTTATTACATTGTAACAGCTAAGGCGAAGCGCCCATCAACCTGACTGACGTTGAATTGCCCATGCCCACACGGTCACATGACCACAGAGCCACGCCTACCCTGCTGGTCATTAGGGCAGAGAACCGGTTGCTAAATTATTTGAATCCCACCACTGATCTAAGCTATATGACTCTGGAGAGGTTTCCAACCACATCAGTGTCCTAGAATGAAACCTTTTAAGATAGCTGCCTCTTCTTACAAGCAGATACAAAAATATGTAGTGCTAAATGTCATCCATGGACATTTCAACAGTTCTTCAGAACAGTAACTCAAGATGCCAACTTTGGAAATAGGCCTGCTTTTTGTGCTCTCCATCTCCAACCGTTAGCTAAACTCAACAGTTTCTTTCTGTATTATTGGACTCTTATTTTTTTTATACATGACAGAATATTATGATATTGTCATTTTAGAGATATTCATGCCAATCTAAATATATTATTGTAATAAAGAGGACTGAATGCATACATCTTTAAAAAGAGAATGTGCCTCTAGAAATACTAGTAGATTTTTAAAAATTATTTAAAGTTGGTTACCTATTCCCTCTTCATACTTTCAGTGGGCTCCCTGTTACTCTTAGTTTTCTCATAATTGATAAGAGGCTTTTATTGGTGGAAAGATAAATTCAATGTTAATCTTAAAGTGCAAAAGTTGAATCAAGGTTAGCAACTTCTGGTGCGGATTGGTATCTGCCAATTAATTTTTTTAATCTATTTCTGTCATTCAAATAAATAGTGACACAACAATCGACAAACATCAAATAATTTTAGCTTCCAATCATTCACATATTTGTTAAATAAATGAGCCAACAGAGAGCAGTGATCCAAGATTAACTATCCTTCATAAAAAACCAGCCTGCTTCAGATAATGTTGTTTGTCATAAAATAATCCTCTAATTTGTATAATAAATATTTAGCACACAGTTTGGCCACTGTATCTATTAACTGATTGGTTTGTAATTTGTTGGAAGCTTCTGGTTCTTTTCTTATATATTGGAAGCAAAATCCTAACGTAGTGTAACTTCAATTTAAAGGACCATTTGAAGATAAGGGGTGTTTGTTAAATCAGAATATCAGCTAAACAGGAACCTACTGTCAGTGTTCCAAATATCATGCAGAGTTAAATCAGAGTCAAAGGCAAAACTATGCTTAAAGTTCCAATTTAATAAGGCAGGCATGTTGGCATCGTGCTATGGAATCCCAATTCTGGAAGTTACATCAGAATCCCACCCAGTTAAAAGTTCATGATCTTGTCCCCACACCCACAGTCCATCACATGGTCCAATCTTCTTCTTCCACGCTAGCACCTACGCCCAACTGCTTCCGGTGAGGTGCAAAGGTTTGGGAGACAAAAGATGACCTTGAGCTTCTAGAAAGGAATTTTTTATTTTGAAAACAACACATTCTACCCCTTGCTAATCCCCACCCCTTAATGAGAGTGTGGCAGGCCAAAGATTCTTAAAGGAACTACTGCAGGCCTGACAACTACATCATTTAAGTACATTTATGCGAATGCTTTCCTATTTGCCCAATTGCGTAATAACATTACTTACATCAATTTTCAATAGACTTGTCTGCTAAATGGAAAGCATTGTCCATTAATCACCTCAAATTTTGTCTGGTTGATCTTAAATGTTAATTTTAAACCATAGTCTGTTAAATTCAGAATTCTTTGTATTCCCTTGTTGGGCAAGTTTCTGACCATGTTAAAATACCTTAACATCAATGTATTTTTTAATACTTCTGCAAGAATATTTGTCTCCAAGCATTTTATTATTCACAAGAAGCTCTTTTCTTATGGGCTTGAGGCTATCCCTCGGGGCTATTAAAGGCCTTGGATCTGTAAATGCGAGATAAAAGCTGCTTAGTGTATCTGCTCCTTACATTAAAGGCAACAGCAGTATTACAAAATATACAAGTTATTTGGAAGTTGGTGGTGAACCTCTACCTCTTCTGACTGGAAAATCAGTTAAATGATGGATCACATTCATTTAAAAAAAATTGAAATAATGAAACGGAAGCATGGAAAGAAAAATAATGTATGCTTTTCAAGTTTCTTTTGAGGTTTCAGCCAGCATTGCTGGAGCTGAAGCCCCCCAAATTTCCAAATTTGAGAAACCCTGATCCATAGGCTATCATGGAGAAGCATCAAAATATTAGTGGCTCCATTTCAGTGTTCTCAGGTAGTCCTCAACTTGTAAAAAACCATTCATTAGCCACAGCTCAAAGTATGCCAGTGCAACAAAGTGTGTGAACAAATGGACTTACGAGTGGCATCCAAACTAATGGTCATTGCAGTGATGGAGTATTTGGCAGCCTGGTTACACTTAGGACTGCAGGGGTGCTTCAAATCCCCCTACCAGCCTATCTACCCCCTCATTCCTGCCCTTTTGGGTGCCCTGCACAGTGGCACTTGTCAGTGGGGGCAGCAGTGCTGGGACTCCATTACAAGCCCAGGTCCTTCAGCACTCTCAGCTGACTGCTACTGCCCTGACCCAATACTTCAGTGCCAATACAGCCAGCACCACTGCTGAGGAGTGCCACTCCAACCCGATGTCACAACCAGCCACAACAGCACCACAGCACAAAGCATCAGCTGCCCCATGTTATTTAGGTTCGGTTATGCCCAGCTGACCTTCACTGTGCTGATGACAAGGTGTGCCCTGCCTGTCTTATGCAAGGCAGTTGTTGGCTGTACTCCAGCCCTCCTGCCCAAGGTTGCTTGCTCTATTCTCCAAATCACACCTGCCATTCTCCAAATAGCGCGTCATATTCCCATGTTACTTTGGAAAGCATCAAAGGAATGGGGCACACCTGCCATTCTTCAAATGACACTATAAGAATGGGTTGCACTATTTAGAGAATGGCACACATGCTCCGTTCTCATGATGCATGAAGTGGTTTTGCCCAATGGGAAAGTGCTGTAGTGTGACACAGAGACCCACATACAGAAGAGCTGAGACAACCCCTACCTCTTTCCCATTGGACAAAACCACATCCTGCCTTCCCTGTAGGCTGACATTCTTATTTGCACCAACCTGGTGAGCAATTAGTATTCTCTGTTCATAACAATGAGAAGTCGCAACTGCCAGTTCTTCAGATGGCTTTGGCCTACATCAGGGGTGTCAAACTTGCATCGTCACAGTGTCATCACGTGACATATCAAGACTCCCCCCCCTTGCTAAACCGGGCATGGGAGTGCCGCATCCAGCCCATGGGCCTTGAGTTTTACAGCCCTGGCCTACATATATTGAATTATTCTCAGGAACTAGGGTGTCAGGTGCTCCTCCATTTAATAATCAGGAAAGAAACCATTCTTAGAATTAAGTGTACTTTTACTAATTACAAACAATGAGTAGCAAAGCAAAGCTGAGTCTGAGTAAATTGGTGCGAAAGCAATGGATATCATGTATAATTCAATCCCCTCCCCTTGGCACCCCATTTCATAGTCCAATAATAATTCACCCAACCGTCAGGTGGGAGATGTCTTCAAAAAGCATCATCAGGCTGGAATGCTGGACAGTTGTCCTTGGCGGGAAACTCCCTTCTTCCACATGCGCAGATAGATGGTCAGGACACCTTCTAATAACAATCCTCCAGCACATAATGATTCCCCTCCTAAATCCCCATTTCAATGGCAGCCGAAATGCAGCAGCGAAGCAGAGGATGTCCTAATGCATCCACATAGTATGCTGTGTGTGCAGATGCAAGCAGTGTGCCATTTTGCAATTGACAGATGTAAGTTCTGTCAATCTACAGATTTTCTAAGTGCCATCCAATTTTTTTTGGCACAGCACCCAGGGTACCGATAACCACTGGAACCACCAGTGTCTGTTTATGCCATAGCCTTTCAGTTTCAATTTTCAAATTTCGTTATTTTGCGACCTCCAATTTTTGTCTTCTCTTCTACTATTCTCCTGGTATTGCCACATTAACTTATCCACACTTTCATGTTTTCAACCACAGTTAAATCTGATGTGTTGTGAACAGTGGTGGGATTCAAACATTTTTTTTACTACCGGTTCGGTGGGTGTGGCTTGGTGGGCATGGTGTTGCTTTGTGGCCATTGCTTTGTGGGTGTGGCAAGGGAAGGATACTGCAAAATCCCCATTCCCTTCCCACCCCACTAACCTGCTTTCCAGCTCCATTCTCCTGTTCAGGACAACAAGAAGTTTGGTCAGAAGCTGAAATACACCAAGTGAATGAGAGGAAGATTGGGAAAGGAGAGAAGAAAGATAGGAAGAGAGGGATAGGAGAGAGGGTAAGGGGGGAAGATGAGGAGGATAAGGAGGAGTGGAATGAAGAGAGAGGAGAAGGAGAAAGGAAGGAAGGAAAAGTAGAGTAGAAAAGGATGATGGAGGGAAGAAAGGAGGTAGGAGAGAGGCAGAAGAAAGAGGTGTATGGAGAGCAGAAGAGCTAATAATGGGTTTTTATCTTTCTGGGCATTGATGGCAAGAGGAACTGATGTAATTACTACTTAATACAATAGGATATTGGCTATGTAATAGTATACATGTGATTATATGTTATGAAAATGGAAAATAAAAAGTATATTTTAACAGTCAAAAAAAAAAAGATCAGTTGGGAGGCTGGGAGGGTGGGAGGGCAGGGCCAGCCTATTTGCTGGTCCTCTGAACTACTCAAAATTTCCACTACCAGTTCTCCAGAACCTGTCAGAACTGCCTGAATACCACCTCTGGTTATGAACCAAGACTTTATCAGTCTGTATTAGTATGATTATTCTCTGGTCACAATAATGTGAAGTCACAGCTGCTACTTCTTTAGCTCCTTATTGTTATTACTTTGGGGCAGCAGGTGGCTTGGAGTGCTGAGTGGTGAAGGCAACTGGGACTAGGCTGGGTCTGGGCTCAGGGGTAGTTTGCTTGTGGGCGTGCAACACACGTGCTTGATGCATGCTTTGTGCGCATGTGCAGTACAATAAAAATTGTTCTGCACATGCGCAGAAGCCAAAAACAAGATGGTGCCACCATAGGCGCTGCCAGGAGAACCAGTTTGGGGGCATGGCAGGCCTGAATCGCTGTTGGTTCCAGCAACCCAGGCCACCAAACCACTACCAGTTTGGCCGAACTGGTCCAAACTGGTAGGAACCCACCACTGGCTGGGCTGGCTCTGACTCTCCAGGATGGAGCAAGCACAAGCAGACCCAGGGCTGTGTGGTTCAAAATATGTAAAGAAGGCAGAATGCAGGGTGACCAAAAGGACAGAAATGGGGAAAGGATGAAGGCAACCACTTACCTTACTGAGGTTCAGGTCTGGGAGAGGCCAAGGCCTCTCCTAGAAAGGGCTTGGTTGGGATACCAGACTGCATGGTACCTGTTCTGCTCCAGGCAATGAGGTTCTGCTCGGGCAGCCAGTTAACTCCACGCTTGGGAATATTTTTCAGATCAAGTTTATTGTCAGGAATCCTTAATAACAAAACTTACACTTCAGTAATGAGGTTCTTCTGACTTTCCCTGATCTTTCCCTTCACGTAGTGTAAAAAGACATTAATTCCTCTAACCTATGCTGCTGGTGCAAAGCTGCTTCTGCTAGTGCTGACAGGGATTCAGTGAGTGTGCAGTAATAAAACAATTTCCCCGGGCAAAATCCCCACTGCCCAATCAGGGAGCACAGATGTGGTCACATGCTATGGGACTACGTTTCCCATAAGGTAGTTGCATTTCCCTTAAGATAGTTGCTTAAAGGAGACAGCTTCTAATTTTTAAATTAACTATATACTGTTGGGACAGCATAGTACTCTTTAGTGAAGCTTGGTGTCTTTTGGGTAGAGTTTGGACGTGTCATTATTGTGGTTTGCTAGTTAGCTGAGACGGCAGTATTATAATTTCACAAGCATAATGAAAGAGAAAACATGAACTTTAGCTACCCATTCCTAGAAGAAGAAGAAATGTTTTGACTAGGCCCTGCATGTGTTCGCTGCTATCCACACTCTTACAACTGAGCAATCAGAACTGCTAGTCAGTCAGAATTTTAAAAATCATATTTGAATTTAAAAACATATTTGATTCAAGAGTGCATAATTGATTGGTCAGTCTTGAGCTCGTATTCAGAGTGCTAGGAGATGGAATAAATTCCCGGTTGTGTTGATGGCACCAGTACAAAAGTAATTTATTCCATTAGTTCAAGAGAGAGCTTGAGGAGAGAGCTAAAGCTGACCATATTAGAGCTGAAAGCTGAGAAAGTGAATGAAGCCCAAGCAATATTACTTTTGACACTCCCAAGAACTCTGAGAGGCAGACATTCAGAGATATGATAAAATTCGGTGGCTGGTTATTCATGTCAGTGTTAGAGAACTCATCGCACACCAACCAGTTTCAATATTCTACGCATATGGAATTGAAGTTGCAATATTGACATTGTCTGAAACAATCCCCGAAGAAGCAGAAAAACCATTTGTGAAGAGCTACTCAAAACTGCCAAGCATTTCAAGGCCAGCCAATTCAATTTATTGCATCAGAGGGGAATCTCTACTTTGATTTGTCAAGAATGGACTCATTTGACTGAAGTCTAAACTAATCAAAACAGGTCTCCGAAGCTTTGCATAGCCTTATGATTTATTTGATATGTTGGCTGATGGTTTCCTCACCTGATCCTTTCCTAGCTAGAAAATCTCTCTGAAGATGGAGTAGATTTGGTTACAATAAAACTAGAGTTAGAAAATTAGAGCTATAAGTATGTTTTCCTTGTACTAGGAGAGAGACAATCCTAAGCAATGAAACCCCTCTACATTCTGTTATAGTACCTTTGAAAAATAGAGTCCATAGCAGAGGTGGTTTGCTCCTGTTTTGGCCCGGTTCAGCCAAACCGGTAGTGGTGATTTGGCCTGGGTCGCAGAACCAGCAGTGACTCAGGCTGGCCATGCCCCTATATTGGTTCCCCGGTCTCTTCTGCCATTGCTGGCATGTTTCTGTGCATGCGCAGAACAATTAACACTCAACTGCACATGCACGAGCAACGCATGGGGGTGTGTGCAAAGCAAACTGGTACCAACTGGTACAGGAACCCACCCTTGGTTCATAGTCACTTTCCCCCCTCTAATAGGAACTAATCTCCATCTTCCCAAAATCTTTGTCCCTAACAAGAAATATCCCAGACTGTCTGGGAACTAATCGCAATTTCTACCATAACAAACAGCAGCTTTGGGTCATTTTAAACAGTATGAATGCATTGGGATATATTCACTATGTGGGTTTTTTTTTATTTGGTTTAGACAGTGCATCCTTACCATTACAAAAAATAAGAACCATGTTAAATGCAACTTAAAAGGACAGGTTCAGTACCAATTCAGTAATGGAGCACTTGCTTTACATGCAAAACCATCAACCCTAATATCTTCAGGTAGAATTAAGTAAGATGAATATCTGAAAGCTGCTCCATGCAGGCTGAATATTTGGGGATTTATAAGTACATTATATCTAAAAGATAGCATTAGGGAAGGCTGCTATAAACTCTGATGGGCTAATAGATCACTCAGTAAAATATAGTTTCTTATGCACTTGTGAGGACATAGTGAGTATCACATATACTTAGTCTCTGAATTACAAGCTTTCTTTTCAAAATAATTTCAGTCTAATAGGCTGTATTGAAAAATGTGATCCCATTGCTTATCTTAAAGGAGCCTTGAGCTAATCATGCCTTTGTGAAACTCTAATGATTTTTCTATCAGTAGCAGAGAAGCAACAGATATTATCCACCGGGACAATGATATAAATTCTACAGAACAATTAACTGTGACTATCTGCAATATGCATGCTTCACACAGAAATTTGTATATTAGCTAATAATGCGGGATTTTATCACTATTTCATTTTCTGCTGCTAAATATTACTGGTGGTGTGATACTGAAATTAATCATGGTATAACACTTAATATTCAGCTTATTCGAGAAAGTTGTTGTTTTACCTTATAGGTGAATCAGTTGCCAATGCAAAATGCTAAGTTTTGATCTATACGACCCTTAGTAGCTTGGATCCTTGGGATCTAATGGAAGCTTCTTCCTATATTTGCCTTTGTCTATCCTAAATATTTCTTTGGAAACCTGGAAAGCTGACAACTAGCTTCAGAAACAGGGAAAGCACTAGCACAGTGTTTCATAACCTCAGCAACTTTAAAATGCGTGGACTTCAACTCTCTAGAGCAGGGGTGTCAAATCATGTCATCACGTCGGTGTCACGTGACATATCAGGACTTTTCCCCCCTTTGCTAAACAGACATGGGTGTGGCCCAGAGGTGGGTTCCTATCAGTTCGCACCTATTCGGTAGAACCGGTTCGTCAAATCTACCGAACTGGTTAGAAGAGGTTCCACCAGTGGACCCGGAAAGCAGGCCACACCTACAGAAGAGGTTCCAAAAATTTTTGAAACCCACCACTGGTCCTTGGATATGATTATTCTACACTACCATGCTCATATTTATAAAACTCAGTGCCTCTGTGAAAGGTAAGGATGACTACTGCGTTTGTAGTGCAATCAGAACATTGCGTGTGTTGAAGTTGTTTTAACGCAAACCAAAGATGCCTTTTAAAAAACAAATTTACATCATATTCTTATGAATTCCAGTGCTGTGTGTGAGGTAATTTAAGGTGGCTCTGACAAGTGTCGTCGGCATCTTCATATCCGGTCACATGGATGGCAAGCCACTCCCATCCAGTCACATGGGTGGCAAGCCACTCCCACAAAGGAGGCCACACCCACAAGTAGGTTCGAACAATTTTTGAAACCCACCACTGGCATGGCCAGCATGCAATGCATCTGATCCGTGGTCCGGGAGATTCACAGCCCTGCTCTAGAGTTTTCCAGCAAATGTGCTATCAGCTATCTGTATTTCTAGGTAGTAATCTCTGGAGCAGAAAATGTAGTCATTTTTTCATGTGCATCTTTTTATGTATAGATAATAATGCAAGTGAAATTTCAGGAAATAGAAGCAATGTTTGCTGATCTTGGAAGCTGTGCATTCTGGCTATGTGGGTTCAGGCCTAGTTAGAACTTTGATGGGAGATCACCAGGAAATCTCAATCATATAAGTTAGACTAGGAAATGTTTTGAGAAAGGATAGCACAAGCCACTTCTCTAATGCTGCAAAAATGCTACAATGGATGTTCCCAGGAGTCTAGCTGAACTAAAGGATGTGTTTTTTTCTCTCTCTTAGTAATGCAAATAAGCGAAATGCATGATAATAAAACATGATTCTCCTCCATGCCATAGTGTTTCCTCTGCCACAAGAGTTATACCTCATATTTTAGGGCACAATATGACTCAGTATCCCAAGATAGACAGAAGACAGAAGCTATAGAATCGGTTCCACCACAAAACCGCGGTAGACTAAAGCGCGCTCGACGAAAGTGCGTACGTGACGTCATCACAGCGCGACGAAAACAGCACGCTGTGAGCGGTAAACTTAAAATTAACGCGTAAATCTAAACCTAACCCCCCAAAACCTAACCCTAAACCTAACCCTAAGCCTAACCCTTAACCTAACCCTAAACCTAACCCTAACCCTAACCCTAACCCTAAACCTAAACCTAACCCTTAACCTAACGCTAAAACTAACGCTAACCCTTAACCTAACCGTAAACCTAACCCTAACGCTTAACGTAACCCTAACCCTAACCCTAACCCTAACCCTAACCCTAACCCTAACCCTAACCCTAACCCTAACCCTAACCCTAACCCTAACCCTTACCTTTATGTGAATCGGCTTGCTTTAAAAGCGCTTTTTAAATGCTGATGACGTCACGTACGCGCTTTAATCGGGCGCACTTTAGTGGACCGCGGTTTTGACGTGCCACGATAGAATCATGAGGAAGTGGCTTCAATTCCAGATTCATGCAGCCTTTGAATACGGAAAGCCAAGCTCAAAATTAAGGAATGCAAATGTGGCCTCCTAATCTCTATGCTATGCTGTTTAGCAAATTCTGGAGTTGAATAATCTGTGAGTCACTAATTATGTGTGAATATTTAGGGAATATTTAATAGTCAACATCATCAATTGACCTCTGAGGTTTTTGCAACATAGTTTAATATTTCACAGCATTTGGCAGTCGGCATGGTGTAACAATCAACATTTTGCAGCATCTAATCAACGTTTCACCATATGTGACAGCTGGCAATACTTGACAGAATTTGACAGATTACTTGAATTCATCCATTAATCCAAACAGTTGGATCTTTTGTTTTTATGTTTAATTTTACTTTCCAAATTCAGGTGTCAAAATCAGAGAAATTAAAATGGTTTTCCGAAGGGTCCTGAAAATTTAATATTAATTTTTCTCATACTGAACATAAGGTGAGGCTTGTCATGAATGTGGACAAAACCTAGCTGTTCTAAGAAACCTCTGAATCTGGCTATATGGTGCAAACCATGTTTAGTTTGTATTTGTTTTGATTACTGTAATCAAAGGTTTTAATCAGAAATATGTTTTTAATAACATGCCGAGGGCACTCAAGTCCTTTTCTCTTTTTGAGAAGATGGCCAGTAATGTAAAGAAGTTCTGAACAATAGGGGAAATTGGATGTGCGCAAAACTTGAAATGTTATCAATAGCAATAGCAATAGCAGTTAGGCTTATATACCGCTTCATAGGGCTTTCAGCCCTCTCTAAGCGGTTTACAGAGTCAGCATATTGCCCCCAACAACAATCTGGGTCCTCATTTTACCCACCTCGGAAGGATGGAAGGCTGAGTCAACCCTGAGCCAGTGAGATTTGAACCGCTGAGCTGCTGATCTAGCAGTCAGCTGAAGTAGCCTGCAGTGCTGCATTTAATCACTGCGCCACCTCGGCTCTTATCAGATAAGACCAACCTTATATTTATTTTCTTCTGAACAGTCTCAGGGTAAGACATTTGCAATAGTGGTGGGTTGCTGCCGGTACGGCCATACCGGTAGTTGCCTGGAGCAGCGGAGAGTGTACCGGTATGGTGGCTCATTTGGCCCGCCCGGCCGCCTGCAATCTATAGCTGTATTTATGCCAAAAGACACACTGCACATGCGCACACAGTGTGCGGTGCTGGCGCGAGCCCCAACAAGCAGCTGGTTGTCGCACGGCCAGTGGATTGTCCATGCGTGCACAGAGCATGTCAGACGCATGCACAGCACACGTCCGGTGCATGCATGAACAGACCAAGTTCAGCGTACCGGCACGTGCATGAACAGATCGCGATCAGCTACACCCATCACTGATTTGCAATGGATCATGTCTACAACTTAAAATGGTCTTGGGCCCAGCATTGTTTCTGGGGGACCAGGTCATTTCTATGCCTGGGAACCCTTTGCCTTGCTTTAACTGAAGTGCCAATTGTACCCCTTTTGGGTGGACAAGAACCACATTATGTATTGTGCTGCTCCGCTCCCCTCACACATATGCAGATACAGCAGGAGTTCTACGGGTGTTTATTCAACCCCGCTCATATAGGTGTTCAGAAAGCATCCCCTGTTGTGCCGTTTCAGATTCTGAGCTCAGCACAGCAAGAATCACTGGGTAACTTCAGGCACACACAAAGTCCAGGAAAGCAGTCCAAGAGTCGAACAGATCAGGGTACACAGTGCGAACATACAAGGCACGGAACTAGGTATCTTGCTGCAGCAACTCTCATTTCCTCGGGGCAGGATTAAGTAGGTGATGCTGGTGTAGCTCTTCATGAGAGACAAGAATGCCTCCTCAGATGTAGTCTAGCTGACCAGCATTGTGCCTGTCTTCTCTCTGCCCTATGTGTCCTTGAATCAGGAGGAGGTGTGGACTCCACCTCCTCCTCCTTGCTAATAGGTGGCAGCTGCTCTCAGTCTTCATCTGGAGCCTCCTGGCCAAGTTGCTGGAACTGTGGCTTGCCTCGCTCAGTCTCAGCTTCTCACTCATCCGATCGATCCAACTGAAGCTGCTCCATTAGGCTAGCACCCTCCGAGTCCTGATTTAGGCCATCACTCGGCTCTGTGTTTTTCTCTGCCCACTCAAACTCCTCCTCCGAACTCACATCTGGAGAGTGGTCCTGGGGCAGATCCATGACACATATTAGATTATGCTACTATGCTATACTATCTCTCCAGAGCAGCGGTGGGCAACTATACAACATGTAGAGTTCAACTCCCATAATTCCTAAGCCAGCATGGTTGACTCAGGAATTCTGGGAGCTGAAGTCCACAGGCCATAATATGACCATACTCCTGTTCTAGAGGGCTATGGCATCTCATTTTTTTCCAAAGAGGCATTTAGATTGTCTGGCATCTATTTTGGAGATCTTATATTCTCACTTTTACCGCAGTTAGATTGCTTTTCAATATGTTTCCAAAACCAGTTCAAGATGCAGAAATGTACAAATTATTCTCTATGTAATCTATGTTCTTCATAAAAATCCCTGCTTGGGGACCTCTTTGACAGAAATCCAAAGACTTTCCTCCAGAAACATCCAAACAATTTTCTGAAATTCCACTGAAGAGAAGTCAGGTTTTCTGTACTATAGACATTCAGTGAAACTTGTATACTTCCAAGTGCTGTGAAGCACTCTGATCTTATTTTAAAGCCTGTTTAATGTTTGCTGTATTAATGTTATTTTTAAAAAATAATAATCTCACATTGTTCTGAGGATTTTATTAGATAGAACATCATTCATAAATATTTTAAAATATATGATTGTTTAAATTTCCTTAACTTTTTTATACTAAGCATTACTATATACTATTTTGGTTGCTGATTTTGGCAAATTATTTTCTAAAAATCCATCTGAACAAGGAATTTTAAAAAGGCAGTAGAATTTCTATTACGAGGCAGATAGAATTAAACTTATCTAATTTTTAACATGTTCTTTTAAAACTGTATTCTAATTAACTCGATCCCTCCCCAATTTCTTTGTACTTGGCTTAGATGTGTTTATTTTTCAGTCAGTCATTATTCTGCTTCTTATTGCTCAGAGGTTAGTCATGGATAGCTTATTTCCTGACAATAACTTTAAAAATGCAAGTCTGTAAGTGCATCAATTTGTGTGTGTGTATATCTGTGTGCATGTTGTGTGTAGGTATGAGAAATAGCTAGGTATGAGAAATATTTGGCACTGGTTTTTTCTTAATTGAAATGCTCCTGTCCTTGCTGATTTATATGAGCAAGAGGAGGAGGAAGAGAATGAAAAATGAACAAGTCATGGATTTTTCAGTGCTCTAATGACTTATACTAATGTATTCCTTCATCTAAATACAGATTTCTATTTAAAATTCAGCACACAGTAGTATTACGAATTCGAGTTTAATGGATTCCAAATAATTGCCCTTTAGAAATGATGAATAGCTGTTTAAAGACACTGATAAGAATATACTATTCCTCTCCTAACAATGGGCCTTCTGCATTGACTGTGTCATATATGCCTGAAATTAGTTTATTAATTTTTGTATTGATATGCAAAGTGCAGACTGATAGCAAATAAATTCCTCTAATCTTCCCCACCTACCCCAAAAGTCTCTGTGCAGTCATTCGGAGATGGTGGTTTCGAAACAGATAAGAGATAGCTTTTTGTATTGAAGCCATGCCATGGAAATGCAGATGGGTCTCATTTTATACTTTCTTTGGTTTTTCTCAGATTTTTTAATGCTTTAAGAAGAATAGGATCTAAAGATGAATTAATGACCAGGTTTTGCAAACTTCTGCATTCAAGAAGCTTTTTATAGGCAATTCATGGTTCCTCTTTATACAGCAAAACAAAACATTTTTTCTTAAAAAAAAAAAAAAACCCTGTTCACCCCCTTTCTAAAGCCAGGGACCCAGCACGAATGAAATTAAAAATGCATTATTCATTTATTCAAACATGATAACAGGCTGACAAAGTTTTCACTTAGCAGCGGAGATGGCTCCTTTGTTAATTGTATGGGGGAATCTTTAAAAACCCACCAAATTCTAATGATTTCAATGGGTCTTAGATGAATTATGCCCCAAATACTGTACAAAAGGATGCATTTTCCAAATGGGTTATAGGGGCACGTGTAAAATGCTATATTTTTTGCTTCGAGAGATTATACAGTCCCAAATTTTCCTTGTTTTGTTAAACATATAAGAATCAATTCTCCTAAAGAGTTTTTATGACCTGGAGGAGGGGAAAAGGAGTAAATACCTACCCCTCAAACACACATTCCCTTTGAAATAGCTCTGCCCTTCTATGCCTTGCTTCTAAAAGAAAGATACTTGTCAAATGGCTCTAAACAGAGTTTAGACCTGCCCACTCAGTTCTGCTTCCTCTGGCTTTTGATTCGGAATTCTCCCTTTGAAGCCGTTTCTTTTCTCTATAGCAGGAGCAGGGAATGATGGCCCTTTTATGAGTTGTGGACTTCAGCTTTCAGAAATCCTGAGCCAAACCATGCTGGCTCAGGATTTCTGGAAGTTGAAGTCACAAGTCATAAAGGGGTCAGGGTTCTCCACCCCTGCTCTGTAGGAAGACCGCCAATTTGGTGTAATAATGAGGCCTGGTGGTATGGTTGCCAACCTTGGCCACTTTAAGATCTATGGACTTCAACTCCCAGAATTCTCCAGTCAACCTTGCTGGTTGGGGAATTTGGGGAGTTGAAGTCTGCAAGTCTTAAAGTGGTTGGATACCCCTGACTTAAGATGTCAGGCTGGAAACCAGGAGACTAAATTGCACTTCTGCCTTAGCCACAGAGCCATTGGGTGACTTTGGGCTGGCCACTCTCTCTCAGGAAGACGCTAGTAGCAAGCTACTTTTAAAATCTGGCCAAGAAAATTACAGGGATTTGTCCAGGAAGTTGTCAGACAAGGATGACTGGAAGGCACCCAAGAAAAAGGACAGGGTTATGGCCATATCCTCCTCCTTTCTATGTGCTCTTTTATTTTTTCAGCCTCTCCTTACAGGTTGCCTTCTCCTCACCACACTGGTACCCAGCTGAGAAAAGTTCTTGTATTTGTCTCATGCTCTGGGCATATTGCCTTCTAGCTTCATTTGGCAGGCCTTTTCAGACCCATTCACTGCATTTATGTCCTCCTGCCAAAGAGATGCTAAGAAGAGGCTGCTGGGAACACCTTCCATTAAGCAAACCATATCTATCAACTTGTTATCTCCATGGTCATCTTCTCAGTCTCTTAAAGTGTGTGTGTGTCCCTAAGCTCTCTTCACAAAAAATGTAAAGATAATATTGTTCCAATTTTAATTCCTATTTCAAATAGTGACTTGTGGGTGATACTATGCAGAGCAGTGGTGGGTTTCAAAAATTGTTCGAACCTACTCTGTGGGTGTGGCCTCCTTTGTGGGAGTGGCTTGCTGCCCATGTGACCGGATATGAAGATGCCGACGACACTTGTCAGAACCACCTTAAACTACCTCACACACAGCACTGGCATGCATAAGAATATGATGTAAACTTGTTTTTTAAAAGGCATCTTTGGTTTGCGTTAAAACAACTTCAACACACGCAATGTTCTGATTGCACCACAAACGCAGTAGTCATCCTTACCTTTCACAGAGGCACTGAGTTTTATAAATATGAGCATGATAGTGTAGAATAATCATATCCAAGGACCAGTGGTGGGTTTCAAAAATTTTTGGAACCTCTTCTGTAGGTGTGGCCTGCTTTCCGGGTCCACTGGTGGAACCTCTTCTAACCGGTTCGGTAGATTTGATGAACCGGTTCTACCGAATAGGTGCGAACTGGTAGGAACCCACCTCTGATGCAGAGTATCTATTGCAATGAGTCTAAATGGGACAGGCCCAGTGGCGGGATTCAAATTTTTTTTACTATTGGTTCTGTGGGCATGGCTTGGTGGGCATGGCAGGGGAAGGATACTGTAAAATCTCCATTCCCTCCCCACTCCAGGGGAAGGTTACTGCAAAATCCCCATTCCCTGCCAATCAGCTGGGACTCGGGAGGCAGAGAATAGATGGGGGCAGGGCCAGTCAGAGGTGGTATTTACCAGTTCTCCAAAGTACTCAAAATTTCTGCTACTGGTTCTCCAGAACTGGTCGGAACCTGCTGAATACCATCTCTGGACAGCCTGAATCATTTTGATTTAAAATCTATAGGTTTTTCTAGCCAATGGGCTAGATTCAAAGTTTGTCAAAGTTGTGCCACTAAAATCAGTGAGATTTGTCAGATTCATTCCTGTTGATTTCAAGGGGACAAATCTATTTCAACATCTATCCTAAACACAGTCAAGTCTGCTTCCAACTCCTGATTTTAGAAAGCAAATAGCAGACTATTAAGCTGCTCAACAGTGCTAAAATGTTTGGTGGCGCTTCTATAACAGAGATGTCAAACTGGTGGCCAAATGAATCATGTGCAAGCCACGCCCACCCCAGCTCTGCAAATGGGGAAAATGTCACGAAACATCATGCAACAGCAACGTGATGCGGCAAGTTTGACACCCATGTTCTATAACAAGAAGCAATCCACATTCAAAGAGCTGTGGCTTCTGTACAAAAATGACAAATAGGCAGCTTTAGTGATTGCTTTGGCAGCTTCCTAGAGCTTCGTAGTATGTGGCATGTGTCACAAAGGTGGAGGAGTAGGTGCCCTTTGATAGGAGAATAAGGCAGACAGGTCATCTCCTTGGGTATTCTAATGGCTTTATGACTTCATCCCTGCAAGCTAAAGTGTCAGTTATTGTCAGTTATGCAAGTGAAGATGCCTTCCTAGAGGTCAGTTGTGCTTCAGTAGGGCTCCTGGACTCTGGGAAAGCTTCCCTCCTTTTATAGCCAACTCTCAGAGAGGTAAGTGAGGGTGAGAGTTTGGGCGAGGTTTAGGGTGGGGATGAGAGGGTTAGGGGAAGGATGAGGTTGAGATTTAGAGGCTGAGAGGGAGGGTGAGATGGAGAGTCAGGGTCAAGATCAGGAGGAAGGGGACAGGGCAGATAATAGGTATGGGGAATGGGAGGAAGAAAAGGTAGTGCAGGGAAAGGAGGAGGGGGAAGAGGAGTGAGACAAAAAGGTGGAGTAGGATGGGGAGGAGGAGAGAAGGATGAAGAGGTGGAGTGGGCCCTGTTGGAGAGAGGAGGGAAAGGACAGGACAGACAGAGAAGGGATGGTACACACATATAGGGAAGGGGGCAGAAACGGAATGTGGAGGTCGACAGAGTGTGGCAAGAAAGCGTGAGACAGATGAGCAGGGATATGGGGACTGGAATTTGGAGGGGAGAGGGACCAAGGGAGATGGGGTAAGTGGGGAAATGGCAGGGGAAGAGCATTTCATCTCCCCCTTTCCTTCCCCATTCCCTTTGACCCCTTCTCCACCCTGTCCCCCTCCCCTCTCCCTCTGAGTCCCCATCCTGATCTCTATTCTATTCAAATTCTAGAATAGAATTACAATAGAATTAAAATTACAAAAGAATTAGAATCCAAATAGACTAGAATTGGCACAGAATTAGAACAGAGTATCAGAATGGGTAGGGTAGGGTACAGTAAAGTAGGGTAGGGTAGGGTAGAACAAAACAGAACAGAACAGAATATGACTACTATTTGATTGCATGTAGGCATGAATTTGAAACCAGAATTTGAAAGTTCAAGGTTGAATATTGTGTCTTGGCTTGATGTACATTAGAACAGAATAAATTGGCTTTTTTCTTCATAAGAAGATAATATATTAACTTATTTTCCAGTTAAGCCATCCTTTACTATGCATTGATACTACAGATGTATCTGCAATAATTAAATCAGATCACCAAATTTATAAAAAGTTTTCACATTTCATACTAATTATCATAATGGAATATTATATTTATATTAGTGGCTTGTCCTTGGGCCTTTGGTGGTTAGAGTGTTATAAATCTTTGTTAAACCATGACAAGTTAAGAAGCTTGCAATCAAGCAAATTACATGATGATGGAGCTTTGCTGAATTTATTTCATTTTGGAGAGCTTACCATGGACTTCAGCAGTGCTGAGAATCGCCATAATCTTCGGAAGGTCTGGAAAGGCGATGGATGGATGGATGGATGGATGGATGGATGGATGGATGGATGGATGGATGGATGGATGGATGGATGGATGGGTGGGTGGGTGGGTGGGTGGGTGGGTGGGTGGATGGATGGATGGATTGATGGACGGACAGATGGATAATGGATAGGTAGGTAGGTAGGTAGGTAGGTAGGTAGGTAGGTAGGCAGGCAGGCAGGCAGGCAGGCAGGCAGGCAGACAGACAGACAGACAGACAGACAGACAGACAGGACATATAGATTCATAGGTGTATGTGTCCATATATTAATACTGTACATGTATATAATGATTTTATCTGGGGATAATTGCACTGCATTCCTGTCGTATCCTAGGGTGGAATTACCTTATATTAATGGCAACTTTGCATGATAGCAATATATAACTTCTATAATTGGGAGGCACATTCTATGCAGCACCAACAACAGGATTTTGAGCAGGACCTCCTTTTCTTCATGAGCTAGGGCCCTACTTGTGAGGTTTTAAAAAATATAATTATCAGGTCAGATTCAATGGGGAAACAACATCAGAACAGATGAATCTTTAGACTCAACCAAAATATTTTCCTTACATTCTGGTAAGTTTTAATTTAATATAATTTAATTATTTTATTTTATTTATATGTCTTTAGACGTATAAATAATCTTTAGAAATACTGTAGGTTAGAAATGACTAAAATTACTGCTCCCAAGATTGTTTAATAGTATATCTTTATTATTTTTTATTTGCAACATTTATATGCAGAAGAATGGCCTGAGTTGTCTGTTTTCTGTCTTCTACAATGTCTAATTTAACCCTATTCTCTGTAGAACAGGGATATGGAAGGATCGGTGGTGAGTGTAAAAAACCTGGGATTATAGGGCACACTTGCTTTCAAAATAAAATATTTGCATTAATTAGAACACGGGATTTGACAAAACAAATAATATGCTTATAAACTCAGTAGTTTTTTTCCAGCTTAGCTTACTGATAGAAACCGCAGCATTGGTATATTGGAAATAGCCAAAATTCAGCTCCCTCATCCCATGAAGTAACTTTTAAGAATAATTCAAAGAATTCTTCTCTTAAACCCCACTGAAATCACCAAAAAAAAACTTCACCATAAATTGGAGCATATACGATAGAATCTAACAATCAAGTTGTGATTAGTGATATACATTAGCAGTTACTAGACTGACACAGTTACTAATGCCAGTCCATTTTCAGTAAAACTCCTTTATATCCATCACGATATATTTAGTTTGGAATTATTCTGAATCTATTTCATTAAGTTAACATATAGCTGACCTTGCTGGTATGTTGTTGTGAAGAAATATAGGAAGATAGAGCACTGTGTATGTGCCTTGAGTTCCTGAATAAAGATGAAATATAGATACAATGCCAGAGAAAAGGACACCTAAAACAATAAAACATAAAACATGCACCTTAAAGATGTTGTTTCATAAAGAACCACTTGATGAGTTAATTTCTTCTTGCTTGGGGCGGGGGGAGGAATGATGAAGGTGTCAATTGTCCAAACTAGAAAACCCAAGAAAAATAGGAATTTTGAAATCCCAAAAGCAAAACTTTATTGGCGACACCATTTCAGTACTGAAGAATCAAAACCAACTGTGTTTTTCCCCACACAATGCACGTATAGTTAAACAAGAGCCTTTTTCCTCCCTACCCTTGGTTGGTCAAATTTGCAATTATGAATCATCCTTTTGTTTTGAGAGCTGTTCGCTTTTCTGTCGGAAGCCTTGGTGGGTTCTTGTCTTTCACAGTCCATCACTGGTACGTCTGCACTCTTCTCCCTTTCCCTCCCCCCCATCCAATTCTTTGGAAAGTTGAATAGCAACAAGACCTAAATGTTTCAAAAGTGGTTCAATCTTAACAGAAGGATTGAAAGACTGGCTGGGAATCTGTCACAGAATGTTGAAAATGAAGCTCACGTACCTACAGCAGCAACCTGACCACAGGAACAGTGTGAAGCAGTCACAACTTTCCCAAATATCATTCCCTATGGAGTCATGAATTTTGGATTCATTCTATACATTAGTTCATTTGAGGTACCTTGGTTGTTCTTTGTTACCCTATGATGCACCATTTAACTCAGTTAAAAGTCATGACAACAAGAGTTTTAGAAATATATAGATAAAGGTCATTAGGACACATCCCAAAAATTTATCTAAGATCCAGTTGGAATGATAGAATAAGCCGAGGTGGCGCAGTGGTTAGGGTGCAGTACTGCAGGCCACTTTAGCTGACTGTGATCTGCAGTTCAGCGGTTCAAATCTCACCGGCTCAAGGTCGACTCAGCCTTCCATCCTTCCGAGGTGGGTGAAATGAGGACCCAGACTGTGAGGGCAAGTTGTTGACTCAATTTGCTAAAAAAAAAAATTGTAAACTGCTTAGAGAGGGCTGAAAGCCCTATGAAGCGGTATATAAGTCTAATAAATAAATAAAATAAATAATAAAATAATATCAGTAAGTTAAAAACTCAAAAATATAGAAAGGGTACAGCAAGGAGGTAGAAATCATTGACAGACTAGATACTACCATATATGCTCACAAATAAGCTCATCCCAGATAAACCAACCCATGAATTTTGCAACAAAATACTAGGAAAAAGTTGCCACCTGGGGATAAGCTGACCCTCAAAATTTTGGCATGTTCTAATTTTCCCAATTGACTTATCCACAGGTAAACCGAGGATTATCTATTTTTCATGATATTTTAATTAAATTTTAATTAAAAATGGGTAGTTTAAAAAATATTGCCGTTTTTTGCAGATAAGCCTTTTCAAATGAAGTGTGAATCCAATTATGTCCAGCTAGGACTGAAAGACAAGGTTGTAGATATTCCTATACAGTCAACAACTAAAGCTTGCAAAGACTCGGCTCTATTTTCTGACACAATTTTTAGAGGTGATGGTGGGGTTTTTTTCCCAATTCAGGGGAAAAAGCTTCAGAAAGATTTTCTCCCTTGCTGACCTGAAGTCAAAGTTAGGTTTTTAAAGGGGTATTGGTTGGAGGCAGTGGTGGGATTCAAATTTTTTTACTACCGGTTCTGTAGGCATGGCTTGGTGGGCATGGCTTGGTGGTGTGGCAGGGGAAGGATACTGTAAAATCTCCATTCCCGCTCCACTCCAGGGGAAGGTTTCTGCAAAATCCCCATTCCCTCCCAATCAGCTGGGAATTGGGAGGCAGAGACTAGATGGGGGCGGGGCCAGTCAGAGGTGGTATTTACTGGTTCTCCAAACTACTCAAAATTTCTGCTACCGGTTCTCCAGAACTGGTCAGAACCTGCTGAATACCACTTCTGGGTGGAGGGCAGAAGGAGAGTTTAATTTTACCTAACTGGGAGGGTGAGGGGGTGGGAAGACAGAAGAATTACAAGTCTGTCCCTCACATCTTTTTTTTTAATCAAATAAATGTGACTTTGGGGAGGAAGAGAGAGCAGATTAAGCAAAGGAAAGGTTTTGGGGCGCTCCTTCTGAAGCTCCCTTTTATGCAAGGACCCACTTCCCAAAGCCTAAGGGAGGCTTTGCAGCCTCCTGCTTCCCTGCTGATGGAGCCTGCTGATTGGCACAGAAAGCCATAAACGTAGCTGCCATTTTAGGGGAGCTGAAAATGGTGATTGCTTCTGAGGGACATAGAGAATAGGCCTGCTACAGAGGATGGAGGGAGAAGAGAGGAAGGGAGAACACTACAGTATCCCCTTGATTTGTCATAAATGCAAACAATCACAAGAGCACTGTATCTGTCATAACTTTGAAAGAGGTATGTATATAAGAGCCAAGGTGGCGCAGTGGTTAAATGCAGCACTGCAGGCTACTGCTAGATCAGCAGTTCAGCGGTTCAAATCTCACCGGCTCAGGGTTGACTCAGCCTTCCATCCTTCCGAGGTGGGTAAAATGAGGACCCAGATTGTTGGGGGCAATATGCTGACTCTCTGTAAACCGCTTAGAGAGGGCTGAAAGCCCTATGAAGCGGTATATAAGTCTACTGCTATTGCTATAGTTTGGGGGGTATTGGTTATTGTTTCAAATGGTTGTTAAATGGCTTGTCGTTTGTCAAGGATTACCTGTCTCAGGGCAGAGTTGCTGGAGAATTTTAGCACCTGGGGAAACAGATAAAAACTAGCCTTGGGATGGAAACCAATGCATCTTCTATAAAAGATGAAAGTTTCAGATGACAGTTTAAGAGCTTTGGGTTTGGGGGCAAGAAATGTGGTTTGTTGGCATAAGACTATAAACCATGAACCTCTAACTCAGGGGTGTCAAACTCAAGGCCCTCAGACTGGATCCGGCCCAAGGGCTGCTTATATCTGGCCCCAAGGCAGCCCAGGAACCAGTGAAGGTCCAGCCCACTGTGCCTCTGCCAGCAAAAACAAAGCTCGGGAGGGCCACACACATCTGTCTCAGGCTCCATTTTCAGCCACAATGGCCTCCTGCAACTCTCCGCCAGCAAAAATGAAGCTCAGGGGGGCTGCACACACTCCCCCCCCCAAGCTCCATTTTCAGTGGCAGAGGGTTGAAGGTCATCACGGCCAAAAACAGAGCCCAGGAGCTCATTTTTGCTGGCAGAGCACTCAGGCCACCACAGGTGAGTGATGTAACATGAGTGATGTCAGGCTGGCCACCCCCATCCTGGCCACACACCCCCAAAGATCAAACACGACTCTGATGCAGCCCTCAATGAAGTCGAGTTTGACAGCCCTGCTGTAACTGCTTGACCAGTGTACTTATATGCAGAACTCCATGACTGATAGTATACTTTAAACTTCTCTTTAATTTTTGTGATATGGCCGCGCAGATGCAAATTCACAGCCCAATAGAAATGGGATATATCTGTTTCAGTAAAGCAGAAGAAACAGTGCTTAGTAGCAATTTCTTTTTTAAAAAACATTCTTCCAACAAACTTGTCCTCGTGGGTATATCTGGTCAGCCGCTCTCAGCCTATTGAGTCAAAGCTACAATCTTGTTTTTAATTACTTAATTTATCTTTATTTATGGCTACAGTGATAGTGTTCAAATGACACTAGATCATTTAAAAACCTCTTAGCCAGATCCTATTGGGACCGCCATATAATTGAAAACATTTAGCAGAATATCTTTGGGAAAGGTGCCAAGGAATGAACAAGAGACTTACATTTCAGTTTAAACTACCAGACAAAAATCATTTCAAACAGTCAAGGCTGTAGCTGGGAGAAAATGCAAGCTTTGTAATTTACATAGACTTTATTTTTTTTAATAACCTAAAATTATTTTCTCTCTTTGTTGCATTTGACATCTTACTAACATCTCTTCTGAACTGTCTGACATTCCCTTTAATTAGCTAGCAAGACGTAACAGGCAATGCTCTGATATAAAAGAATTACATCATTAGCTAAAAGTGCTGAAGAATCAAGACCTGCAAATCGGGTTGTGGAAGTAGTAACCTCCATGAGGGTAACTGAGGGTCAGGCTACCTGCAATGAATTTTCCTAGCAAGGGAAGAAATAATTCCCACTTTTTCCCATGAGGGAAAGAGAAATATCAATTGGCTACAGTAGAATCTAAGCAATGGGAGAGCATGGATTCAAATCATTTGTTTTTATCTTTCCATTTATCTATCTATTTGTCTGTCTGTCTGTCTGTCTCCAATTAACATTTGCAAATCCACTAGTA
Source organism: Thamnophis sirtalis (assembly GCF_051295495.1). Classification (NCBI taxonomy): domain Eukaryota; kingdom Metazoa; phylum Chordata; class Lepidosauria; order Squamata; family Natricidae; genus Thamnophis; species Thamnophis sirtalis. Next base: position 165,938,213 of record NW_028261382.1, read on the forward strand.
TATATGCAGTGTGTATGTCTGTGTATATACACACACACATACATCTATATATGTGTGTGTGTGATACACACATACAGACACATACATATTACATGTATAGATGCATATGTGTGTATATACACACACACACAAACACACACATACACAAATACATACATACCCACTGCAGGATTAATTCTATCAAATGAGCCAATGTATCCTAATAAAACAAGTCATAAACACTGAAATGATATTTGCTTTTGTTTAGTTTTCTTCCACAAAATCTCCCATAAGTCTATCCCAACGTGCTTCAACAATGGCTGTATAAACAACTTTATCGCATTCAGGCCAGACAACACTTGAATAGAATTTGCCAACTCAGGTGCACTTGAGAATAGCAATAGCAATAGCAGTAGACTTATATACCGCTTCATAGGCCTTTCAGGCCTCTCTAAGCGGTTTACAGAGAGTCAGCATATTGCCCCCAACAATCTGGGTCCTCATTTTACCCACCTCGGAAGGATGGAAGGCTGAGTCAACCCTGAGCCGGTGAGATTTGAACCGCTGACCTGCTGATCTAGCAGTAGCCTGCAGTGCTGCATTTAACCACTGCGCCACCTTGGCTCCTTAATCCAGAATCCAGATGGAACTTTATTATAATCATAGTCCAGTGGTGGGTTTCAAATTTTTTTAGAACCCCTTCTGTAGGTGTGACCTGCTTTGTGGGAGTGGCTTGCTGGCCATGTGATCGGGTGGGAGTGGCCAATTGTAAAATGCGGTGAAACTCACTTAACAATGCTCTTGCTTAGCAACCAAAATGTTGGCTCAGAAACTCTGGCATTTGAAGCACGGAAGTCTTAAAGCTGTCAAGTTAAAGACCCTTGCACCCTAATCCTTTAGAAAAAAAAACTCCAGGGGTGTTCAAACTTGACAGCTTTAAGACTTGTGGACTTCATCTCCCAGAATTCCTCCTCTCGCTCTTCATCTTGGTGATGTGCGGACGGGCGGGGGGGAGGGAGCTGGAACCAGTTCTAAACGGCACTATAGATTTGTGGAACCTCTTCTATAGAAGAGGTTAGAACTGGCAGGAACCCACCCCTGTCATAGTATAATACAAAGGTTGTCAATTGGGAAGATTATGGTGCCAATTCTACTTTGATAGCATCTAATTGAGGAAAAATCCAAGCACTTTGTATATCATGTAAAATATCATTTACTGTTGGTATGGGATGATGTTTTCACATCACAGCCTTTTTTATTGTCATCACATCAGTACAAAGGTAGATTTAATCCCTGCCTCCCTCACCCCCTTTCTCTCTGTCTCTCGGCAGAATCAACATATTCGGGACACAGTTTGTACTTTCATATATTTATTCTAATACTATTCTACCACATTGTCTCTCAGTCACCATTTATAGCTCCCATATGACACGTAATTCAGGTTTTGTGCAAGAGATGCATCAGACTCATCGACTGTAACTCTGTGAGGATATTCAATAATTTGTGCATCGCCTTCAAATCTCTTCAAATTACTTTTCCACCTGACAATGAAAATGTACAGTGGCACTTGCAACATAGTTCAGAATTTTCTCTCTGAAAAATACAGAGGCCATAATGGCTCCAAGTTTTCTTTTATAACATGTACAAAATAATTGCATTAAAATTATGCAGTAAAGTAGTCCAAACACATGAGCAGGACTGTCCATAAGCATTCAGCGCGTGCATGCATGCGCGCACATACGCACACATACACAACCATATTCAGAAGTAGTTTTCCATTGCCTCCTTTCTATGGTTGAGAATGTGCTAAAGTCACCCAGCTGGAAATTTTGTATGTATACAGATAGAAGAACTTAATTCCTTGCTTGCAAATTCTGCACAGGAAAGTTTTCTATAAATGAAATTCTGTGCTCTCCCAATCTCAAAACACCATCACTTAGTTTCTTCCCAATAAGACTCATGATTTATTTCTCTCCAGAATCTACAGAAATTCTCTCTGCATTATTTCTGTTGTTCTAACACACGACACAAACTTGTTCCCTGCTGTTGTTTTATCTCATGATGCAAGATTATTTTTGTAGTAAATATGAAGTAAACATCCATAATATTTCTGCATTAGAAATATATGCATGCAGCACAATATGTTGTTTTGCGGATGATACTGGATTCACAAAAATCATGAATGTGACTAGTTTAAATCTAGGAATACAGTATCTTTTGATTGCTTTTTTTCTGGCCTTTTTGCCATCATCACACAATGCATTTTCATACCAGTTGCTTTTGAATGAAATCTCCTTAAAAGTCTCCATGGATATATAATATAGCTAATTTCTTAAGTGCTTTTAACATATGTATCTCTAATTTCATTTTGTTCTCGTGTTCTACAAGCAGTTGTAGATTATTTCCTTTCTGAAGGGAAATACTTATGCATTTTTCTCCTGATAAAGCTGAGGGGAGGGGGAAGTATTAGAGTTCCCAAACTGAACTGCATTGCTCATCTTAATAGCGAATTCATAGAATGTGATTGGGAATAGCAGAGAGCAAGTACAAGCTCCACTGGTGCTTATGATGAAGCTAGATTAAAGTTGAAAAGACATCCAGCTGCTGATGTGCCCGAAGGCAAAAAGTAAGTTTAATACTGGAAAGATATGTGTACTATTGGTACAGGGAATGTCAGAACCATGAACCAAGGCAAACATGATGTTGTCAGAGCAGAGATGTCAAGAGCGAGCATTGACATTCTGTAAACCACTGACTTGAAATGGACTGGAATGATCACTTCATATCGGAGAAGCATCAGGTCGTCTACTGTGGACAAGAAAATCACAGAAGAAATAGCGCAGCCATCACTATTAACGAGAGTGTCAAAGCCAAGTATTCAGGCACAGTCCAAAAATGATATAGCTGTCTCAACTCCAGTCTAAAAGCAAACCAATCCATAGCATTAATTGCTGTAATATTTTTGGAATTGTAAGCAGCCTGGAGTTATTGATAGAGATGGACAGCTACAGAAATTGAATAAACATTATGGTGCTCCAGGTTTATGCTCCAACCACAAATGCAAAGGACGAAAAAGTTAAACAGCTCTATGATAACACACTACACAACAACACTACGTCATTCTAATAAGCTATAGATATTCTCTTCTGTAGTTAGATCTTGCCAAAACTGAAAAGATAAATAGCTGAACGTATCCATCAGTTCTTGAAAAATCCCAAAGAGAACAAGTTTCATTTATTATTTATTATTTCAATGCGGAGACCTCCCAACTCCATAATGATTCCGGATAGCTTACAGATAAAAATTAAAAGAAAACAAAGTACATCCAGAGGAAAAAGAACTGGAAGGAAGCTTGATTAAACAGTAGGTAGGTAATCAGTCACTTCAGGTTTTTAAAAAGAGACTGGACAATCACTTGTCTGAAATCATACAGGGTCTTCTGCTTGAGTAGAAGGTTGGACTAGAACAGGGATGTCAAACTTGATTTCATTGAGGGTTGTATTAAGGTTGTCTTTGACCTCAGGTGGCTGGTGTGGGCGTGGCCAGGAGGGGTGTGGCCAGCATAACATCACTTGTGTCGTGGGGTGCCTATGGTGTCCTGAGCACTGTGCCATCAAAAACTGGCTCCTGAGCACCATTTTTGGCAGCAACAGTCTCCTGCAACCTTCTGCTATGAAAATGGAGCTGAGCAGGGGCATGTGTGGCACTTATGAACTCTGTTTTCGCTGACAGAAGCACCGAAGGCTAGTCCTTCTCTGTTTCCAGGGTGGCCCCATGGGCCAGATGTAGCCCGCAGTCCTTGAGTTTGAGACCCCAGACTAGAAGACCTCCAAGTTCCCCTCCACCTCTATTCTGATTGATTGATTAAATAGTCCTATATCAGTTAAGTAGAGAGAGACATAAATGAAGACCTCTACTCAAAGGAAGAATTTGCCAAATAAAGGAATCAACGTAGCAGTTTTGTAATTTAATCATTTTGTTTTCACTCTTTATAGCCTGCATTTAATCTCACTTGCCCCAACTCACAAACATTAAATAAAGTATGATTGCATCGTATTACTAGCATTAAAAGCAAGGCTGGTCATTTAATACTGGAAACATGGAATCCATCACATTATCTTACCCACAAAGTATGCAACTCTAGGGAGTGCAGTGCACCATGCCCAGACAACTCCATCCCTACTTAGATTTCCTTTGTTGGACTATGGATGAATTCAAGACTTGATTATGTCCAACATATCAATGAACACTTTGATACTCCATAGATTATCAGTAGCTGGCCATATGTGTTACCTGCTGACATTCTGGAGCCCTCACAATGACTCTTTGGACCAGACTGCAGCACAGATGTCCTTCCACACTTGAGGATGAATGTCTGTATGGCTTCAGATCAATGCCTAATTTTTGTCCACTGTGCAGCCTCTTAGTGTAGCTGAACACCAGGTATTGAATTACGCTTTACTACAACAGATGCTTTCTGTGGTTGCTTTCCGAGGAAGCGCTGTATATTTATTCCATTACTCAAGGTAGCAAAAAAAGACAGCAGTAGGTAATCAGCTTAATTATTCTGCCATGCAATTTTATGTATAAGCGAGAAAGCGAGGGATAGCAAGAGCTTTCTGAGCTGACGCTACTTGCCAACAGGCACAGGCTGTTTAAATGGCAGTAAACTTGGTTGCTCAGTCAAGTGCCAGGTAGTTTTTATAAGATAAGCAAAGTTATTAGAAGAGAAGTAGCTACGGGGAGAGTAGTGAAAGGTGAATTATTTTTCTGCCTAAACAAAATCTATACTTAATTCTACCAACCTTTCCTTCCTTTCCTTCCTTCCTTCCTTCCTTCCTTCCTTCCTTCCTTCCTTCCTTCCTTCCTTCCTTTTTATCATTATCATATTGTCCTTCTATTTGTGTTGCCATAGATTATATGCCAGGTACCATCTGAATTTTAATCTCATCTACTAATTTCCCCCATTTGCAGTTTTATGCCATCTACAGATTTTTACAGGCATAATAGATAATTTTTCATTTGATTTACCAGAGTGAACCTATATTGGACCCTTCAGTGACTCTGCATGATATAAAATTTTCCATTCTAAAACAGTTGTGCATCACATAATGCAATCATTTTTTCTTATCAAAATCAATAGCATGTTTTTTTTTAAAAAAACTGAATCGAATTTTTGTTGCATCTACCCAGGTTTATGATGCTAAGACTAAAAGTTGCCACTGACATCGGCTGTTCCATTTATTTAGAATACTTGTATATATTGTACTACATTGTTATGTAACTAAAGATAACAATGTAGATCTGCCTTCTCAAAGGAGAGAACCTTTCTACAACCTTAAAAGAAGCAGTAGGGCTGTTTTTTAAACAAAACCTGATATGTCTTATGAATTAAATGATTTTTGCTTTACAAATGGACCTTATAAAGTCTTCAATTGTGAGCCCTGCTTTTGAAACCTTGTGTGCTATTTGCTGCTTCATTTATGCAAATCTCATACTAGCATCTTACCATAATAATGAATTGAGAATGTTGATTCATATTAGCACCATGGTGAAGCAGTGGTTAGAATGCAGTATTGCAGGCTAGCACTCACTGCTCACTGCCAGGAGTTCGATCCTGACCAGCTCAAGGTTGACTCAGCCTTCTATCCTTCCAATGTCAGTAAAATGAGGACTCAGATTGTTGGGGACAATATACTGACTCTGTAAACCGCTTAGAGAGGGCTGTAAAGCACTGTAAAGCAGTATATAAGCCAAATGCTATTGCTATTATAGGCCATGATTACAGCAACAGCTTTTGTGATCAGATAGGGCCAGATCTGGAAGCAATAGTATTCTGCACATCACAGAAGATAGTGGTAGTAAAGATAGATCAAAGCAGGCTACAAGTAGGACTTTGGAGTGAGAGAGCTGCTTAAACCTTGTTTACACACAATATGCCTCCATGCAGACTGTCCATCTGATCAGGATGTGGAGCAGAGACCAATCTCTTCATTATTTCTATATTAAGTCTATGAAACCATCAGGCTTCTGACTCATTCGTGGCTAACCTTATACTGTCAGTTACTGTCAGGATTGGTTGATTGGCTAATAAAATCGTTTTTCACAGATTATTTGCAATATTATATTTATAAATATGAGGCAGCTTCTCTTGTTACTCTAGGGTGTAGAGATTGAACCAGTGTCAATAAAATGTGCACATGTGGGAAAGGAAGTTGGTAGCTGTGATTTTTTTTTAAAAAAAATCTGGTTTGGCTCCTGGGAAGCCCTACCATATCCTACTCTTACCTTACATTTCTCACACATCTTTGGCTCTTACTGCTATTATGCAGTGTTCCATTTTCAGCCACAGTTGAAAGTTATCCAGCAACAACTTTTGTTATTTTGCAATGCAATTTTCCCAATTGTCATTATTATTAGTAGCAGAAGTAGGATTGGGATTAGCAATCACACTAAGTCATAGCAGTGCTTGTTCGTTCCTCAAGAAAAATCTGAGGACAGTTTATTTTTCTTGGCTGTAATTAATTGAAAGTATATTATCATTTTTTGGCAAGCTTTTGTCCAACAATTTGTGTTGTTTTCCAAATGTAATAAAATCTTACATGAACACACTAATTGGGGAGAGGGTGTTGTTTACTACTCATGAAAGTCTGGCAAATTGGAAGGCGTGTCATTGTAGTGATTTACATCACTTATGCAATGCCATTTACATCATTTCTATCACTATGCAAATGATTCAAATTGAAATGCATCTTCTGGGGTGGGAGGCTAGGAATGGCTGCCTGGAGGTGCCTCATTGGGAGAAGAGTGTTTTGCATTGAGTCTGCCAGACTGCACAAGAAGAGTGGAGAGAATGGCTGTATCTGTTATGGTGAACCGACGGCACACATGCCACAGGAGGCACGTGGAGCCATATTTGAGGGCATGCAAAGCGTTGCCCTATGTCAGTTCCAGCACGCATGCGTGTGCTGGCTAGCTGATTTTTGGACTTTCAGAGGGCAGGGGAGGGCATTTTTGCTCTCCCCAGGCTTTAGGAAAGTGTCTTGAAACCTGGAGAGGGCACAAAACGGACCTACCGGAACCACCAGAAATCAGAAAATGGGCTGTTTCTGGCCTCTAGAGGGCCTCTGGAGGGGAGGGTGATGTGGTTCTTTATACTTCCTTTCAAATAGCCAACAAAAGGAGAGGCAGATCATCACACGATCGCTGCCTGATAATAACTCAGAAAATAAATGACAATTTCTAGGAAATGAGCAAAAATTAGTTATAGATTTCAAATATGTTTCAGTTCATAGTCAAGAGATAATGAATCTAATTTTTCATTACTGAGAAAAGAATGATTTAATTTCCTGTTTCTATAAAAACATAAAACTGGTTACAAAAACTGTACTACCTGAAGGGATTTGTGATAATTAATATGACGATTGTTTGCCTATAATTTGTTTGTTTCCTATCACCTTCTCATACTGACTGATTCCAGAATTCTTTCTGCATTGAACAGAGAATGCAATATTTTTTTTCACATTTTCAATGTATTGGGTCAAGTTATTTTGAAACCATAACTATGTTTTCTTAAGGGCCACTGTGCAGAAATTCTATGTTTTTCAGTAAAATCAAGATTATGATATTTTGGTTTGATAAATGTATTGTTTCTTTGCAGCCATTTATTGTTTGTCCAAATTTTTGTAGACTAGATAAAGGAATTTTACTCTTTGAATATATGGGCCATAGGAGTCATAGTGAAAGACAAGTGCTTTAAATATTTTTCTTTAAATATTTTTCTTTCACTTCTTCCCTTTCTTGAATTATTCAGCTTCTATTGTTCAATCAGGTAAAAGTAACACAAATGCCATTCAAGAAAGAAGACCTTATTTATGCCACTCTTGGATGTCAAAAATCTTAAAAGGCCCTTAAAGTATTCATCTGCTTGAAGACCAGTGGTGGGATTCAGCCAGTTCGCACCTATTCAGGAGAACCGGTTGGTAACTTTCTAAGCAGTTCAGAGAACCGCTTGTTGGAAGAAATCTCATTTTGTTTTTTTCCACTTTACAGGGCTAATCCTGTAAGGAAGGCAGGAAGGAAACATTCTGGTGTTGTTTCTAACCTAATCTTTATTGCCCTGCTTATAGAAACTGCCTCTCTGGTTAACCCTCTTTACATTGTAACAGCTAAGGTGAAGCGCCCATCAATGTGAGCGATGTTGAGTTGGCCATGCCCACCCAGTAACATGACCACCAAGCCCCACCTACCCTGCTGGTAATTAGGGCAGAGAACCAGTTGTTAAATTATTTGAATCCCACCACTGTCGAAGACTGAAGTTCAAGAATCATTTGATCTTCAAGAAATGGAATCATAGATGTTCTGAAAAGTCCTAGGAAAAGTCACTTGAGAAAAATTATTCTACCTATAAAGCAAGCCTTGGTCACAAATCACTTTCCGGTCCCTTAATTGCTAATGTCTGTCTTAAGATGGACATGATAAGCTAGGCTAGAGCATAAAAGTTTTCAGTGAACCCGCAACAATGTTGCTTGCATTCAATCTCCTAAATGGTCCTTCTCTTGCTTATAAGTCTGGTACTCAGGTCTTAGACTTTAATCAGACTATGTTTCAGATCAGTGGTGAAATTCATTTTTTTTTTACTACCAGTTCTGTGGGCGTAGCTTGTTGGACGTGGCAGGGGAAGGATACTGCAATGTCTCCATTCCCTCCCCACTCCAAGGTAAGGATATTGCAAAATCTCCATTCCCTCCCCACTCTGGGGTCAGCCAGAGGTTTCTCCGAACTACTCAAAATTTCCACTACCGGTTCTCCAGAACATGTCAGAACCTGCTGAATTTCACCCCTGCTTCAAATTCTGTAATTGTTAATGTGCTTCATCTAGCACAGGGGTAGTCAACCTTTTTATACCTACCACCCACTTTTCTATCTCTGTTAGTAGTAAAATTTTCTAACCGCCCACCGGTTCCACAGTAATGGTGATTTATAAAGTAGGGAAGTAACTTTACTTTATAAAATTTATAAAACAGAGTTACAGCAAACCCCTACTGCCCACCATGAAAGCTGGAACGCCCACTAGTGGGCGGTAGGGACCAGGTTGACTACCACTGATTTAGCTTTTATACTGTAGTATTGGAGCTTGGGCTACTATCTGTGTCGGCAGGCCTGGGGTTGATGAGTTCCCTTCCCCTCTCGATTTGTGTGTCTGTTGGTTATTTTTAAATGCTTGTATTTGTAGTTTTTGTGTTTCCCTTTCCCCCTTTGGGTTTGTGCGCCACCCTGAGTCCCGCTGGGAATAGGGTGACATATAAATAAAAGGAAACCTAAACCTAAACCTGACCAGATTACTTTGGAGTACAAATCTTTGTAATTTTCTCAGCTACTGTTCCAATTATTGTCCAGCATATCTTCGTGGTTCATGAGTTTTCTCATTCTGCAGAAGATGAACTCTGTAGTTTTATATGAGTTTTCTTTCTGGGGTGTCCATGTGTGCATCTCAATTCACTCTTCAACTGTCTGCTGCAGTGGTGGGTTGCTCTTAATGTCGCTACCAGTACACTGATCGCAGTCTGTCCATGCACGAGCCTGATGTGCACTGTGAATGCGCCTCACGTGCACTGCACATGCATGCACAATCCACCACCCTTGCGACACCCAGCTGCTTCTTGGGGCGCCAGCTCTGCACGCTATGCACATGTGGGTAGTGTGCCTTTTGGCATAAATATAGCTATAGAGTGCAGGCGGGCGGGCGGGCAGGTGAAATGAGCCACCGTACTAGTATGTTCTCAGCTGCTCCAGGCCACTACCGGTATGACTGGACCGGTCTCGACCGGCAGCAACCCACCACTGGTCTGCTGTTTGAAAAGTTTGGTCCCTATCATTTTAGGTATTAGACAAAAATAGTTTATGGTTCTAGTATTTATTTCAGGAATGGCATAATTGAAAGCTTTTACTTGTATCAATTATTTGGTTCTGACATAATTTATTTTCAACTAAGGGAAAAATTATTCTTGATTTACAGTTTAAGGATGTTGATACTTTATGTGCCGCTCAAACATCTTCTGTCTGGTTCATTTAGGTCTGACTTTTAATACATTAAGAGTCATGTTAATTTTGTGTATGAATAAAGAGTAGCCAAATATTGAAATTTTATAGGACAGACATCCATTTGTTTTGTGTCGCTAGTTTATCCCTGACATCGTAAGGATGAAATCCTGATTCCCATGCACCTCCAAATTAAATTTCATTTTATTTTATTTAAAGAGAAAAAATATTAATGTTATAAAAGAAACATTTGGTTTTATTTATTTTTCTCCTGATAAATATATGTCCCACAGGTGCATTTTAAAAGTTTTTGCGTTTTTTTTCCCTTGAAAACATTTTTTCATCTAAGTTTCTTGAATGAGAAGTGAAATGTTTTCAAGGGGAAAAAAAACCCAGAGAGTCCAGTTGCCTTTTAAAAAACACCTTTGGGACAACCATGACCTGGATGATTGAGAATCTCTATAGACCTTTTCTAAATGTATGTTTGCTCTCAAACCAAATGAGATAGATGCTAAAACCCTAGTGAGGTACTATGGGTTTTTAAAATCTATTCATACACATATTTATGTGCATAAAATAACTTCCAAGTTTTGTATTACAATCAATATCATATGCATACATTTCTTATTGCCTTATTCTAGTTAATGTCATAGAGTGCTGTTGCATTTTCTTATCGTTTAGACTTGGTCAGACATTGTAAATAAATTTTCATTGATTGACTGACAGATCAAAAGATATATAACAAGATGTCAGCCAATATAAATGCATTCACTAGGCAGATATCCTTAATGGCTGCAGACAGTAATTGACCTACATGTTTATTTAGCAGCAACTGATCAATGTACTGATTCAGCCAATAAATAAGATTGATAACTAGTAGGCTTTAAGCCACCAAGATTTTTCTCAAAGATTATATTGAATTCTAGACAGAAGCAGTTTATATGTTGCATTTCAATGAAGCAACATTAACATAAGTAGTAATCTTTGTCATTCCTTTTAGCAAGATAAATAGGACATTTCAGATAGCAGACGGCTGTTCCTGTCCTATATACTGAATTAAATCTGGCTGATTTTAAGTTTTCCATAAGCACTCCGCCTTATTATAAACATGAGTTAGCAACTAACTTGTCTGCAGGAAGTCTTTTTGGAGCAAATTTAGAAGCCAAATGAGTGGACCAGTGGTGGGTTTCAAAAATTGTTCGAACCTACTCTGTGGGTGTGGCCTCCTTTGTGGGTGTGGCTTGCCACCCATGGGACCGGATGTCAGTGGCTTGCCGCCCATGTGACCGGATATGAAGATGCCAACGACACTTTTCAGAACCAACTTAAATTACTTCACACACAGCACTGGATGCATAAGAATATGATGTAAACTTGTTTTTTAAAAGGCATCTTTGGTTTGCGTTAAAACAACTTCAACACACGCAATGTTCTGATTGCACCACAAACGCAGTAGTCATCCTTACCTTTCACAGAGGCACTGAGTTTTATAAATATGAGCATGATAGTGTAGAATAATCATATCCAAGGACCAGTGGTGGGTTTCAAAAAAGTTTGGAACCTCTTCTGTAGGTGTGGCCTGCTTTCTGGATCCACTGATGGAACCTCTTCTAACCGGTTTGGTAGATTTGACGAACTGGTTCTACCAAATAGGTGCGAACTGGTAGGAACCCACCTCTGGAGTGGACGCTGCATGTTTATCCATAGACAAATATTTTGCTATAGCATGGTGACCGAGAAGATCAGCCTTAATTGTAATCCAGGCAAGGTTACCTGGTCAAATCTTACATTTTTTGGAAAGTAGAAAAGAAGCAGGTTTAGCTTAGTCCTGAACTGGCCATGCTGTGATTGAAGAGCCCATCACATGTCATTGATATTAATTCTTGGCCAGGTAGCGGAAGGAATTCCTGTGGTCTTATATAGATGGAATAAAAATATAGGTCGTAGTGTTTCTCAGTATCTGGTTTTCATTAGTGGTTCTTTTGCTATTTTTATCTGCTACATACGGTAGCATAGTGCAGGTGGCAAATTTGGAAATCTTGTTCTTTTTAGTGGGGAAAGGTTTTTAGAAGCATTAAGGCTTTGTTTTGTTTTTGTTTTAAACACATATGGGAATAATTTGCTTTGCAACAAGGTAGCCATGAAACGTATTGTCAATTCACCATCCAACTTCTGAATCTCTCTCTTGTTTTCAGGGGCGTATGGAAGGGATGAAGGATAAAACCGAGGCTTAGAAAAGAAAAGTAGTCATAGATTATGGCTTCCTTTTCAAAGCATGTTACATTTCTATCATTCAGCTCCCACAGTTCCAAGGTTTAAGAGATCTGGTCAACTAATATTTAATGCATTCCACAGACAGCTGCACTTTGTAGCCTCAAAGAGTAATTCATCAAGCTGTTTAAGATGGTCACTGTTGCTGGTTGAGCTCATCAATCCTATTAAACTGCCACAATTATTATAATAGTTTAATGTAGGAAAGGTTTTGCATTGTCTGAAAGACTTGGTTGATTTATTCTGTTTTTTTATGGTTGACAAACTGATTTATGCTTGTAATAACCTGTTGCAGGGGTGGGCTTCAAAAATTTCAGCAACGGGTTCTCTGCCTGGTTGCTGGGTGGGCGTGGCCTAGTCAGCCTCCTGCACTACAGCAGGGAGTGGCATTTTCATCTTCCCCAGGCTCCGGGGGTTTTCCTCAAGTCTCTAGGAGGGTGAAAACTGCCTCCCCTGGGTTTCGGAAGCTTTTCAGGAAGCCCATTTTCCCCCCCACCCTGAGCTTCCGTGTGGGCCCTGCACTTACCTCACATCCAGAATGGGCCGTGTGGAGACTCCTGGGAAAGGAGAGGCAGGATCAGCCAGGGGTGGGATTTGGAGGTTCTCTGAACCGGCCATAACATGATTTTGGAGTAAGGACTTTCTTGGCATTGAACATGATGGAACAGCTCTTCATAGTGGCAAAAGCAGGGAAGAGGCTTTTCATACTGTCAAAAAGTCCTTGTGCCATTCTTCTCTCTCATGTAGGCAGGCTTCTATATTACTGTCTCCTGAAGATAAAATTTGCCCCCCTTAGTCTTTAATATATGACATCATTTTATGGGTATGACAAATTATTCTGAAGCAAAATTTGGGTAATACAGTGGTTTCTCCACGCACTCGATTTGTGGCTGCTATTGGAAAGATCCAGAGGTGGGTTCCTACCAGTTCGCACCTATTCGGTAGAACCGGTTCATCAAATTTACCGAACTGGTTAGAAGAGGTTCCACTAGTAGACCCGGAAAGCAGGCCACACCTACAGAAGAGGTTCCAAAAAATTTTGAAACCCACCACTGGTGAGTGTGTAATGTCCCGCAGTTATCTACGCATTAATAATGATCTAGTAATATTTCCTTATACATTTTAGGGACCTTTCCTTACATAATCGGTGTTTTCTTTCATACTTTTGGATTTCTAATTTTTGTTTCTGTTAGTTGGCAATTGCTAAAACCAATCCCACGTGAAAAAGTATTTAAAGCCTTCTTGATTTTAATTGTAAATTTATTTATTCCTGCACATTGTAATATTTATTCATTTACATATCTCTGTTTTTCCACTTTTTCCACAATTCCAGCAGTTGCTAACATGTGTAAAATTAAATATATATTATACTTCCTTTCAAATAGCCAACAAAATATTTCTGGTTTTAATTCCATATCTTGCTTTACAATTGCTTCTAACCACTAACTTCTGAATAGCTACTTGGACCGACCTAAGTACTAATTCATAATTTCATATCCGGTCACATGGGCGGCAAGCCACTCCCATCCGGTCACATGGGCAGCAAACCACTCCCATCCGGTCACATGGGTGGCAAGCTACTCCCACAAAGGAGGCCACACCCACAGAGTAGGTTCCAACAATTTTTGAAACCCACCACTGGAAAGATCCATCACTCCATTGAAGTATCTGGAAAGTTCCCAACTCAACTCCTTACATCTTCAGCTTCAAAAATGGAACAGCCAACTTGATGGAAGTCCTCACTTCTGAATATGCATTGTGCTTGACGATCAGTGCACAACATTGGTTCAGTTGCCCTATTATCTTCAGGGTTTTCCCATGATTGTTAAAATCAGCCTAGGGGCAACTATAATAAGAATAATTGTTTTTTCTACTGTATACCGTCAAAGCATATAGTTGTGACATCACACTAACAGGTAGTTACAGATACATATACACCACACATGAAATATCAGAGCAAATAAAATAAGCCCGGGGCTATGGCATGGAGATTGTGTTAAAAAAGAGACACTTTATATAACAACTAAGAATTAAACTGATTCCAAGGTATCAAATTAATTCAGTAAAGTCATGTCTTTATTTAAGAATTAAATCAAGTCACAATTTAATTTACTTATTTACTTATTTACTAAACAAAAAAGTTGACAAAAAGAAAAAGAAAATACAAGATGAAGACTAATTTTTCAGACTTTTAAGATACAGTGCAGCAAACTGTGATTACATTTGACTAGATTTATGATATTTTGGGATGTGATCTCATCTAATGTGGCCTAAGCTAAGTAGGTCTCAATTTTTAGTAACCAAGACTTAATTATATTATAAAATACAGTTTGAAAACTCTGGTTCTATATCTAAATATTTCACCCAGAGACATCAATTTTCTTAAAACTGTGTGATCACCTTAATACCCCTGCAAATGAGAAACATGGCTGACCACTGTGACTGAGACGAAATTACATGGAAGCTAGTAGGATCCAGTTATTAATATTAGATATAGCGAACTGGCTCTCTGTTTTATCACTGACTAGCTGATAATCCGGCGTTGTCTGGGTATTTATTTATAGTGGGAAAATGTCCGGACCAAACGTAATTTCTAATGTTGGATTTTCCCCCTTACCAGAGGGACCCCCCTTGTGGAGTACTGTGAAGCCATTACCATGGCAACTCCACTCTGCTGTACAGTAGAATCCATTTTACCATAATACAGTAGAAGCCATTTTAAGGCACAACAGGCTGCATCTTAACAGAACATACACCCTGAGGGGTGTCGGTCTTACCGCCCACATTATTTTTTTTCCAGAGAGTAAGTCATCTGTGTACCAAGTTTGATTGAAATCGCTTGAGGCATTCCAGAGGTTTGCTGGAACGCGCGCGCGCGCACACACACACACACACACACATATCATGGGTCACCATGTGGACAATAGCAAATTTTAAAAGTTAATAGGCCAATTTATTAGACTTGCGGTAGTATGGAATATATAAGTATAAATGTGCTTCAGAAAGTCATAAATTCAGTTGTTATTCATTGAAGACAGATCCCATAACATAGGGATTTGTTTAGTTACTCATCATTCATCACATTTAATTACTCATTCAGGCACGTTGCTTTTTACATGAAGAAAGATTACAGTCGAGGATAAGTCAGTAAAGACTGAGATTCTGAGGAATCTTCCCGCCAACTACCAAACTCTTTTATCTGGTTGCAGCATAGGAGCATCAGTCAATGCTCAGCTCCTTTTCTGATTAATATCAACAGATAATGACCAAGGGACAGGAAGACATAGCTCATAAAATATAAGTGCATATCAATCACCATATGTAATTCTGTACTCAAGTAAAATCAGCTCGAGATATTGCACAGTGTGTGTGTGCATGTGCTTTCTGCTTGGATTTGCAGCCAGAGAAGCAGATCTGCATCAGACGAATAGTTGGTTATAACTCACTCCTGGTTCATAACAATGATTTGTATGTTCATTACCCATTCCATTTACTCAGTCATATATACTGCTACTATCTATAAATCAGGGAAAACAAAGTCTGGTTTTAGAATTCTTCTAAGCTTTTTTTAAAAAAAATTCTCTTAGGGATGAGCGTTCCTTTTTTTTTTTTTTTTTTTTGCTATCACCATTCTTAACGGAGAGCCAGGGAACTTCCTTAATCTTACTCCCTCACCCAAGGCAGCCAAAACAACTATCTAGGACAGTGATGGCTAACCTTTCCCAGATCGAGTGCCCAAGTGCACATGCATGAAAATGTGCGCATGCGCCCAAATCTCTAGAATGAAATGTGGTCCCGTGCATACACTCCACCCCATATGCTAGTATGACCCCCACATGCATCCCGCTCCCCCGCATGATCCCCCACACATGCACCCAGCAACATGTGCATGCAACCCCTGCATGCGCCCGATCCCCATGCATTCATGCAACCCCTGTCCATGCATGCACACCCCCTACATGTCTCCTGCACATAAACACCCAACCTCCCATGTGTGCCTGCCTCCCCATGCATGCACACGCACTCCCCAGGTGCACCTACCATGCATATGTGTGGGCCCCCGCGTGCGCTTTCCACATGTTCCCCCACACATGTATGGCAGAGACCTGAAAACCAGTTGGCCAGTGAGAGGCACTAATGCATGCGTGGCAGAGCTGAGCTGTGGTGACGGGTCACATACCAATAGAGAGGGTGTTGCGTGCCACCTCTGGGACGCAAGCCATAGGGTTGCCATCACGGATCTAGGATTTCTGCACTGTTTCTCAACCTTAACAACTTAAGATATGTGAACTTCAACTCCCAGAATTCCCCAGCCAGCATTTTTGTTTTGTTTTACAGAGGTTCATTCTATATACAGATTATGTTTGTTTGTTTGTTCTAAATGTAAACAGTCCAAGCAGTCAATCCAGTGTTTTTCAACCTTGCAGCTTGAGTATGTACGGACTTCAACTCCCCAATTTCCTCAATCAACACAGAACAGACATGAAGCCCAGACATCTTCAAGCTGCCAAGATTGAGAAACTCTTCACTAATAGAATCATAGACTAAGTGATTTCAAAAGTGATTAAGCTTGTATTACCACAACACAACCCAGAGGTTTCCAGGCATGGAATCTAGGATATTTTGCATTCAAAATATCCCAGTATTTCACACTGAAAAAGTTCCTGTAACCTTTGCTTCCAAGGATGGAAAGATAGAATAGTTTGCAAGAATACATGTACTCTCAAGGAAGATAGCTTTCTTTAAAATACTCCTGATGTGTTAATGGACAAAGCACCGAAGAAAAATGACTTCATTTCCAAGTAATCTAGCATCCCAAAAGCTGATCAATTCTCTTTTATGAATACATGTATAATGCATGCATCTCACTCATCAATTGATAGTCTATTTTTAGGAGAAAGAGATGGAAATGTATGGAAACTTAAACAATGAGTTGCCACCCCATCAGCTATAAATTACACTTGGCTAATGGACCTACTGGTATACTTCCCTTACCCAATACATTTTTTTTCTCCTGTTTCATACTTTTTCCAGCAAAATCTGATGAGTTTTCAGAAATGTTACAATTTCCATCTGATTCTTAGAGAGATTGTTTGAGTGGAGTTGTGTTTTGTTTTGAGAGAGATGCACAATAAGCATTTCATTGGATAAATGAAAGTTTTATCTTAAGTAAGTGCTGTAAACCTATATATATATGGGGGTTCGGGGGTGGGCTTCAAAAATGTTAGCAAGGGGTTCTCTGTCCAGTTGCGGAGTGGGCATGGCCATGGTGGGTGTGGCCTAGTCAGCCTCCTGCACCATGGTGGGGGGCGTTTTTGCCCTCCCCATTCTCCAGAGACTTTCCTCAAGCCTCCAGGAAGGCAAATATATGGCTTTCCCAGGCTCTGGATGCCCTCTGGAGGCCATAAACAGCCCCATTTCTGGCCTTCCTGAACTTCCAGAATGCCCATTTTTCACCCTTCCCAAGCATTTGCACGTACCCTGCACTTACCTGCATCTAAAATGGGCCACGTGGGGACTCCTGGGAGGGACAGGGAGGGGTGGGCGAGGCCAGCCAGGAGTGGGATTTGGGGTTCTCCAAACTGCACAGAATCTTACTAGAGGTTCTCCAGAACCCCCGTGAACCCCCATCAGCCTACTCTTGATGGGGGTATTGTTGAAGACCATATGGAAATATCTACATTTCTTTATATGACTCAAAAGACTGGCCCTTCACTTTAAAGCTTCAGGGATTGAAATTATGGCTCCTTTACAAACTGTGGACTTCAACTCCCAGAATTCTTGAGATGTCCAAGGGCGTTGAAGTCCACATTTATAACGGGGCCATAGTTGCCCACTCCAGGCCTAGTTGAACAGCTAGTTTGGTGTAGTGGTTAAGGCACCAGGTAGAAATCAGGAGAGTCAAAGTTCATCGTACTCCATAGGTCAATCCCATTGTTTTATTAATTTTCTGATTTTATATTTCTCCAGAAGTATATTGATTCAACTTCTGAATGAATGGCAGAAGCATGGCAGCATGCCATTTAGAATTGGTCTGGAGCGATGCAAAATACATATGGAAGTACGTGGCACGACAAAACCGCGCTCGACTAAAGCGCGCCCGATTAAACCGCGTCGCTGACGTCATCAGCAGGGCGACAACAGCGAGCGCGGAGAAAGAAGGGTGCTTTAAATAGCGCTTTGAAAGCAAGCCAATTCAAGTTAAGGTAAGGGTTAGGGTTAGGGTTAGGTTTAGGGTTAGGTTAAGGGTTAGGATTAGGTTTAGCGTTAGGTTAAGGGTTAGATTTAGGGTTAGGTTTAGGGTTAGGTTAAGGGTTAGGGTTAGGGTTAGGTTTAGGATTAGTTTTAGGGGGGTTAGGTTTAGGTTTAGGGGTTAATTTTAGGTTTAGCTTTTACAGCGTGCTTTTTTCTTCGTGCTGTTGTCGCGCTGTGATGACGTCAGCTACGCGGTTTCGTCGAGCGCCCTTTAGTCGAACGCGGTTTTGTGGTGGAACCATGGAAGTATGCTTCGTGAAATTAGTGTGCCAAAGTATTTGTGACTGGTTGGGTAAGGGGTAATAAAATGTAAATTGTGTGTATGTATACATGTCTCTACATATCATGCAATATGCCTTGCTAATGCTGAATCAAAGAAACAATGAAGAGAACTAACTTTTAAAAAATAAAAATAAAACCCTGAGTAATTCTTTACAGATAGCTTTTGGTCTGCTGGAAAATTAGTTTTTGTCGCAATCTTGCTGGAAATATCTGTAATGTAGACATTGGCTTCAATTCTCTTCACATTTTCCTGGAAGGTGTCCAGTTAAAGAGACCACATGTTACTTGCGAACAGACAAGTTAAAGTCATAAATGAACTTAATAATCATTCCCTCACCAGGGAACTCTGAAAATTGTAGTTTTGTGGGGAAATATAGTGATATTTAATATACTTGTTAACATTGTCACTGAAGTACTATTCTCAGAACTCTTTGAGGAATAATGAACATCAAGCAAGTCTAAAAGCAATGTTAGGTCCAGGAGTCTTTAGATTGAAAACAGGGATTTAACAGGGAATGCAGCCCTATTCTGCAAAAGTAAATGTGAATCTTGAACTCCAGATTGTGGATTTAGTTTTTAAAAAGTGTGTGCATTGGAATTTATTTTAGTTAGTTTTAATTCAATAAATTTCAGTTCACTCAGTTTGATCCCCCACACCCTGTTTTTCCCAACTTGTAGGCAGTCAAAGACCGTGAAGAGGACCCATCCCAAACTCACAGGAAATTAAAAGTAGAGAGCTTTGTGGCGGCCTTCAGGTTAATTCCCAGAAAGCTGAGCAAAAGTCATGCAATATTGTCTTTCTATCACCTAGAAAGGTAATGAACCACCAAAATGCAATGCCACAACATTCACCTCCCCGAAGCACTTTAACAATACTGTGGCTAAAAGTATCCACGCCAGCCAAAAGATCTAGGAGAATCAATAAAGCTGCCCTTTCCGTTGCTCTCTGCCAGTATAGATTATCTATCAGAGCAATCACGGCTGATTCAATGCTAAATCTGGAGCAATAAAAAAAAAAAGAACCAAAATAATCTATTTAATTTAAGAACCCTTTGTGCTCCCACCTTTTGCACCAGCCTGGTTAAATATAAAAACACTGATCAATTGTCAATAGCTAATGAAATTGACTGGATCCAATAATAATGTCTTAAGCATGGACTCCTCTGTGCTGCTTCCTTTTAAGTGGTAGGTACAGTAAATATGTTTACACTTGTTAGGCAGAAGATGATCTATGCTGTATGCGCCCCACTAATTCCTATGAGCACTTTTCAGTGTGTAAGAATTTCCTGCGGACACCCTGAATTTTTTGTACACCATGCGCATATGCACATATTGTTACATAGAAACGGTTATGCTTACCAATGGAAATGCTCGTGAACTGGAATAACTGATGTGCAATGTGTATATACAGTGTGTGTGTGTGTGTGTGTGTGAGTGTGTGTTTGTGTTTGTGTGTGTGTGTTGTGTGTGTGTATTGATGGCACGGTGCTTAGAATGCAGTACTGGAGTCTAACTCACTGCTCACTCCAGGACTTCAGTTCTGACTGCTTCAAGATTGACTCGGCCTTCCATCCTTCTGAGGTTGGTAAAATGAGGACCCAGATTGTTGAGGGCAATATCCTGACTCTGTAAACCGCTTAGAGAGGGCTGTAAAACACTATGAAGTGGTATATAAATCTAAGTGCTATTGCTACAGCAACAGAGGTGGGTTCCTACCAGTTCACATCTATTCGGTAGAATCGGTTCGTCAAATCTACCGAATCGGTTAGAAGAGGTTCCACCAGTGGACCCAGAAAGCAGGCCACACCTACAGAAGAGGTTCCAAAATTTTTTGAAACCCATCACTGGTCCTTGGATATGATTATTCTACACTATCATGCTCATATTTGTAAAACTCAGTGCCTCTGTGAAAGATAAGGATGACTACTGGGTTTGTGGTGCAATCAGAACATTGCATGTGTTGAAGTTATTTTAATGCAAACCAAAGATGCCTTTTAAAAAACAAGTTTATATCATATTCTTATGTATTCCAGTGCTGAGTGTGAGGTAATTTAAGGTGGTTCTGACGAGTGTCATCGGCATCTTCATATCCGGTCATATGGGCAGCAAGCCACTCCCATCCGGTCACATGGACGGCAAGCCACTCCCACAAAGGAGGCCACACCCACAGAGTAGGTTCGAACAATTTTTGAAACCCACTACTGTACAGCAAGCATTGTTTTTGAAGAGTAGGTTAAAGGGAGTGTTTGCAATGCTTCACCGCTGCCAAGATGTATTGATTACTTAAGCATAATTTTGTCAAGATGGAAAAAAGAAAGCCAAACAAGCTTATAGAAACATACAAAAAAGGCTATTGCTTCAAAAGGTATCTGGCAGCAAGCTCTGAGTGAGTGTATTTTGACAAGCACAGTTGGTACATTTCTGTCTAATCTATAGGCTTTGTTAGTTCCCTCTGCACTAAATCAACCATCCAGGCATATTTCTCCTGTGAGCAGGAGGATAATTCTGGTATACACTACAGCCAGTTCTGTGTTTTGACTGCTCCACTATTAGATACATGTTTGCAAAAGGTATATTTTTGTAAAGACCAGTGTAGGGTTACAAGAAAATTCCACTGGAAAGTAGCCTCGGATTTCCTGGATCAGTGCCATTTGATCCAAATTTATCCAAGTGCATTAACACTGCGTGGGGGGGGGAAAGTGCTGACTGAAAGCAAAATGCTATATTGAAAAGCTCTGGTGATGGATAAGATTCATGAACGTAGAGTTGCTTGATATTGAATCTGTCCTCTATCTACCTTTCTTCTTATCAGGGCTAGCTTTCCTTTGACTTTCCAGATGTTGTGGCATTACCGTTCCCAGCTGCTCTAGCCAGATGACCCAACATGCTGGGAGTGGGAGCCCAGCAACATCTGGAAGGCCAGGCTTTCTTCACCACCATTTTTTTCCCAGGCACTAAGCCACAAATGGAACTTTTTCAGCTCCTCATAAAGAGGAAATGAACTTGGATTTTGGCTGGGCAGTCATGTGTTCTCTCATGAGATATGGCCCTTGATGAAAACTAGAGATGATTTTGGAAGCAGATGGCTTGAAAAACATTGGTTCAGTGAGGCAATAACCACTTTATCAAGAGTTTTAATGGAATCTGGGATACTTGCCCAACTTCTAGCTGATGTTTTTACTCCTTGTGCATGCAACCTCCATGTTTTAAAAAGATCCTTGCAGAAGCAATAGTGCTTCTTTACTCAGCTCCATAGCACTCTACAATATTTCTGTTAAGGATAAATTATCTCACTCGTAGATTATGAGTGTTGCACGTCCACCTACATCACTGCAATGCAATAATCATCTTGAAAATATGCATTTCTACAAGAAGGCTTAACAAGGCACAGACAAATGAGAATATCTCTCTCTCTCTCTCTCTGAGATGAAGGAAACCCCTCTTTGAGATAAGGACAACTACTATATATAAGTTGGGACTTAATTACCACGTTCAATTAAGAGCCTTTGTTATGCCAGAGGGCTAAAGGTGGTGATAGAATAACAACATGAATCATGAAAGTAAATAATAAGTGCCATCCATGATATCATAATCCATTTTTTCCTTCTTCTTCTGGAGTCCTTGGTTCTTTCAGAGCATGATTGTTGCTTGGAGACCTTACATTACCTGACTAGGTAAAGTGACACCATAGTTCAGCTCTGAGCTACCTTGAGGACCATGTACAAATCTCTCTCTTCAAAATGTGAAAGCAACCGTGTCTTCTTCTAGATTTGGGCTTTAGCTTTGTAAGCCACTCCTAGCTACATCTATGAAGACAGCCAGCAGCACACAAAGCAGCAGTACAAATTTGGAAAAGAGATGCTTAGTAGATATTGCCAAGCATTTTGAACCACTCCTTCACAAAGATTTGCAATGTCTTGACCCAGAAGAACATGAAGCATTGATTCCATGCTGGAAATTGGGGTTAATATTGGGCTGAGGCCGGCCTGGGTGGGGGCCTGAAAAGATGAAAATAATCATCAAGGTTCAAAAATACTTTGCATTCTTAAACTCAGAAAACAACTGACAAACAGGATTGAGACCTGAAGTTTCATCGCCCACTGCAATATCATACAACAGCATCTTCCCATTTGGTGCCTTCTAGATACGCTGAGATTATTAATTCCAGAAGTCCCAGTCAGCCAAACCAGAAAACATACCATCACTTCAGATAAAGTGGTAAATTCTGGATTTTCTCTCCCTCTTTCATGCGTATGTGCATGCACGCAGGCACACAAACACACACACACACACACACACACAGAGGCTCAAAACACATTAAACTTCTGCTTGCTTGCATGCTTTGTTTGCTAGCGGTAGAAGCCATGAAATTTGATAGTAGTTGGTGCCCAGCACGATACGGTTTTTATGTTGTGATGAACAGTCATCTTCTTGGAGCCAAATAATAATCGCTATCTCCTTTTGGCAATAGTGTAACCAACAGATGGTAGCAATTTTCAAGTACTGTCAACTTCAGCGGCATTGGCATAGGTAGCTTAGAGAGAAAATCTGAATATTCTGCTGCCAAATTTTAACATTTGAGATATTTAGTCCTCCCCTGTATAGAGATCTCAAGTTATCATGAAATTTAAAGAAGTGTTTCTTCTTGGCTCTTCAGCCACATTTTCCCAGAGATAGTTCTGAAATTTTTGCTTTTTTGCTTCTTATCATATATTCACACATATCCAGAAGATTAACTTTTAATCTCTTGTGGCTTGGAATGTTAGTCCCTCTTGTGGAATTGCCTGATCCCAAGGAGAAAGTGTGCCAAGAAAAAAAGGCTTCAGGCCACACCTCAGCCCTGCCATCAATGTTGCACAACTTATCTTCCATCTATATAACAGCAGAGGTTCAGCTACAAGATGAATGCACTCCTAGTGTTGTAGTCATAGAGACTTCCTGGGCCCTCAGTCCTCATGTTCAGTCAGAGATTCAGGCTGTACTGAACTCCATGTTCATGGATGTCCCTAGGTCAAATGTTCACACTAAAACATGGATGAAAGTCACAAGAAGCCATGATTTTAGATGGAGGCCATAAATTGCTTTTCATAGGATAGGCCAAGGCAGTGGTGGGTTTCAAAAATTGTTTGAACCTTCTCTGTGGGTGTGGCCTCCTTTGTGGGAGTGACTTGCCACCCATGTGACCGGATGGGAGTGGCTTGCTGCCCATGTGACTGGATATGAAGACGCCGATGACACTTGCCAGAACCACCTTAAATTACCTCACACACAGCACTGGCATGCATAAGAATATGGGTCCCTAGGTCAAATGTTCACACTAAAACATGGATGAAAGTCACAAGAAGCCATGATTTTAGATGAAGGCCATAAATTGCTTTTCATAGGATAGGCCAAGGCAGTGGTGGGTTTCAAAAATTGTTTGAACCTTCTCTGTGGGTGTGGCCTCCTTTGTGGGAGTGACTTGCCACCCATGTGACCGGATGGGAGTGGCTTGCCGCGCATGTGACTGGATATGAAGACGCCGATGACACTTGTCAGAACCACCTTAAATTACCTCACACACAGCACTGGCATGCATAAGAATATGATGTAAACTTGTTTTTTAAAAGGCATCTTTGGTTTGCGTTAAAACAACTTCAATACATGCAATGTTCTGATTGCACCACAAACGCAGTAGTCATCCTTACCTTTCACAGAGGCACTGAGTTTTACAAATATGAGCATGATAGTGTAGAATAATCATATCCAAGGACCAGTGGTGGGTTTCAAAATTTTTTGGAACCTCTTCGGTAGGTGTGGCCTGCTTTCTGGGTCCACTGGTGGAACCTCTTCTAACCGGTTTGGTAGATTTGACGAACCGGTTCTACTGAATAGGTGCAAACTGGTAGGACCCCACCTCTGGGCCAAGGACACCCACATTTTCTAGGAGGTCTACAACAAGTTGCCACATCCAACACATCATGGCCAACTCGCCACGGCCCACTTGCCACAGAATAACTCGCCACAGGATGAGTTACACTAGTATCAAATAAATAATCTGATAGAACAGTGTTTCTCAACCTTGGCAACTTGAAGAAGTCCGGACTTCAACTCCCAGAATTCCCCAGCCAGCATTTGAACATTAAAGAGAGGGTGCTAAAGGAAGGACAAAATTAAACGTGAATGACAAAAATTAAAATATTTTTAAAATTATTTTAAATAATTCAATTGAATTGTTGAATTGTTCTGCAGTGAGTTGTCCGGTGGCAAGTTGGCTGCGGCAAGTTGTCCCATTCCATTTTGTGGGAGCTAGGCAAGTGTGAAGATTTGAGGACTTAATGGGTATTCTTGGCTGAGAAGGTGAGCACACCTCCAAAACTGGAATTGGCTATAGCCATTGCTGTTCTGTCCCCCCTCTTTCGCTTGTTCAAAGACTACAGTCAGACAAACTTATAAGGAAAGAACTTTACCAGCCTCGGCTCACGCTGGCTGCGAGCCCAAAAATAAACATAAATAAAGTCTCTGGCAAGAAGATAACAATGCAAAAACAAAGATCTCTTACAAAGCAAATCACTTCTGCAAGTGTCTCTTTGAATCAGGGTTACAGAAAGCAAATCACTTATCCAAGTGTCTCTCACAAACAAACCACGACCGATGAACGATGAACGTTGACTTCTGCAACCAGGGCGTGGCACCATCAGTCCTCTTATCTCCAGAAGACCACACTAACGAGCCCCAGCTGCATTGTTATTCCTTCATCCCGACTCAACTCACAGCAAACTTCTGCCGAGTCACAACACATTGCTATTTTTATTTTGTAAAAAAAAGAGAAAAAAGGGGGCTGATGACTCAAACTTTGTTTTGTGTATATCTGCATATGCAAAACGAAGTTTAAGTCTCCAGCTCCTCCTCTAATGCGTGAGC
The DNA here is from genome assembly GCF_051295495.1 of Thamnophis sirtalis. Lineage (NCBI taxonomy): Eukaryota > Metazoa > Chordata > Lepidosauria > Squamata > Natricidae > Thamnophis > Thamnophis sirtalis. Next base: position 165,963,944 of record NW_028261382.1, read on the forward strand.
ATCTGTCTGACTATCTTACAAAATTAAAAAGAGACACCAGGAATTAGGCAGATTGATTCTATAAGCCTCGAAGTTGAGAAGACCCAATAGAGTGTGAAAATCTCTTTGGATCCTTGAACTGTGCAAGTGGAAAGAAGGACTTTCATCCAGGGATATCTGCAGTGAGTTTTTTTCAGAGTGTGTGAAGCCTAAGGAGAAAAGACACAGTTTAATAGTACCACCCCTCATAGTTGCTATCATTGGCAAATACCAGAACGCATAGGAGCTATAAATCACTTAACCCCCCAAAAGGGAGAAAGAGGGATAGTACAAGAAAAAGACTTCACTTACGATTACCATGTCAGATTTCAGATTCAGATTTCAGATTTAGTTTATTTGTATGCCGCCCTTCTCCGGGAGGGACTCAGGGCGGCGAACAACTCAGAAGGGGGAAAGGGGACACAAACACAATACACGTAATTAAAATACACAAGAGTCATACAGCCATACAAGTCGAGAGGGGAGGGGAACTCATCAACCCCAGGCCTGCCGGCACAGCCAGGTTTTGACGGCTTTCCGGAAGGCCTGGAGAGAGGTGAGGGTCCGGATCTCCGCGTGGAGTTCATTCCAAAGGGCCGGAGCTGCTACAGAGAAGGCCCTCCCCCGGGTGGTAGCCAGATGGCATTGGCTGGTGGACGGAACCCGGAGGAGGCCGACCCTGTGCGATCTAACGGGTCTGTGGGAGGTAATTGGCAGCAGGCGGTCTCTCAAGTAGGTCAATGCTAATACTGTGAAGTCTATTTTCTAAAAGGGATGCTTCCCCTTATTTTCAGTTGCAAGCTATTTTCTTACTCTGCTGTTACAGTGGGGTACAGTTTCATAGAGTGCCAATTTTTGCCCAGAATCATAGCAATAGTAATAGCAGTTAGACTTATATACCGCTTCATAGGGCTTTCAGCCCTCTCTAAGTGGTTTACAGCATATTGCCCCCAACAATCGGGGTCCTCATTTTACCCACCTCGGAAGGATGGAAGGCTGAGTCAACCCTGAGCCGGTGAGATTTGAACAGCCGAACTGCAGAACTGCAGTCAGCTGAAGTAACCTGCAGTGCTGCATTTAACCACTGCGCCACCTCGGCTCTGAATGAATGGTAAATAACATCAATACCCACACATTTGTGATCTGTATTTTCAGCAATTGCTGGGGGGGGGGGGAATGAAAACAAACATTAATTGCAAATCCTTCCTTCCTTCCTCAGTCTGTATTGAGAAAACATATTATATCACTTAGGCTGAAATTAGACTGAACTATGACCTTTGACTCAGCTCTATTTTAAGATGACTTCCTTCATGTTTTGGGAGCAGGAGGCTGCCTTTTGGATTGCTTTTGGGCTTGTTTTAATATTGTGGGTGTGTAAGTTAACAAAAACCAGAGCAATTTACAGCTTCAAGACTTCCTTCCTCATTGGAATGTGTAGGTGTCACTTGTACACTTGGGCCAAGCTGTGATTGTCCACATTTAACCAGAGGCTGAATAGATCTTTTGATTTTCAAAAATGTTATGTAAGTTTAGAATTCCTGCCCTCCAGAAATGATCAGTGGCCCATCCTTAACCTGGACTAGCTACTCATGAAGATTATGATATAGATATAGATATAGATATAGATATAGATATAGAGATAGAGATAGAGATAGAGATAGAGATAGAGATAGAGATAGAGATAGAGATAGAGATAGAGATAGAGATAGAGATAGAGATAGAGATAGAGATAGAGATAGAGATAGAGATAGAGATAGAGATAGAGATAGAGATAGAGATAGAGATAGAAAGATAGAGATAGAGATAGAAAGATATAGATATATAGAGATAGAGATAGAGATAGAGATAGAGATAGAGATAGAGATAGAGATAGAGATAGAGATAGAGATAGAGATAGAGATAGAGATAGAGATAGAGATAGAGATAGAGATGATAGAAAGATATAGATAGAGATAGAGATAGAGATAGAGATAGAGATAGAGATAGAGATAGAGATAGAGATAGAAAGATGTAGATGTAGATGTAGATGATGTAGATGTAGATGTAGATGTAGATGATATAGATATAGATATAGATATAGATATAGATATAGATATAGATATAGATATAGATATAGATATAGATATAGATATAGATATAGATATAGATATACATATACATATACATATACATATACATATACATATAGATATAGATATAGATATAGATATAGATATAGATATAGATATAGATAGATACTTTATTTGTATGCCGCCCTTTTCCCTGAGGGGACTCAGGGCGGCTCACAATTCAGGGGGAGGGAGGACAAACAAGTTACAAACATAAAACAATACATCATTAAAAAGCACAACAGTCATACTATTCGAGTGGGGTTGAAATCTTTAGCCCCAGGCCTGTCGGGACAGCCAGGACGTAAGGGCTACGCGGAAGGTCTGGAGGGTGGTGAGGGTACGTATCTCCACGGGGAGTTCGTTCCAAAGGGTCGGAGCAGCCACCGAGAAGGCTCTCCTCCAGGTAGTTGCCAGCCGACATTGGCCGGCTGATGGAATTCGGAGGAGGCCTAATCTATGGGAGGTAATGGCCAATAAGATCCCATAGATTAGGCCTGATCTCAGTGATTAGATGATTGGGATATGAGACAGATATATAGAGAGAAATGTTTCTAATTCAGCCTTTCAAATTCATTGATTGCTTTGGACCAGACCTTTTTTCCCAGACACAAAATAGTTGGGTAGGAGATTTTTTTTTTTATAAAAAAAAAAGCTATACTAGTACTATACGCAGGTAGCCCTCAATTTACAACCACAATGGAACCCAAAATTTATTGCTGTTAAGTGAGAAATTTGTTAAGTGAGTTTTGCCCCATTTTATGTCTTTCCTTGCTGAATTTGTTAAGTGAATCACCGCCGTTGTAAAAGGAGTAACACGGTTGTTTAGTGAATCTGGTTTCCCCATTGACTTTGCTCGTCAGAAGGTCGCAGGAGGGGGTCACATGACTCTGGGATGCTGAAACCGTCATAAATGTGAACCAGTTGTCAAGCATCCAAATGTAAAGCACTTGACCATGGGAAGGCTACAACAGTCGTAATTGTGAAAAATGGTCATAACGGTTGTAACAGTGAAAAATGGTCACAGGTCACTTTTTTTTAGTGCCGTTGTAACTTCAAACCAGTGGTGGGATTCAGCCAGTTCGCACCTATTTGGGAGAACCGGTTGGTAACTTTCTAGGTAGTTCAGAGAACCGATTGTTGGAAGAAATCTTATTTTGTTGTTTTTTTTCACTTTACAGGGCTAATCCTGTAAGGAAGGCAGGAAGGAAACATGTTGTTTCTAGCCTAATCTAAGTTTCTGCTTACAGAAACTGCCTCTCCGGTTAACCCTTATTACATTCTAACAGCTAAGGAGAAGCGTCCATCGACCTGAGTGACCTTGAGTTGGCCATGCCCACCCAGCCACATGACCACCGAGCCCCACCTACCCAGATGGTCATTAGGGCAGAGAACCGGTTGTTAAATTATTTGAATCCCACTACTGCTTCAAACCATCACTAAATGAACTGTTGTAAGTCAAGGACTACCTGTAGTCTCTTGTGCATGTATAAAATGATTTATTGAGGATCAGTGACTTGATGCTTGTTCCCCCCCCCCCCGCCGCCTGATTGGTTTCTTTGACATTGGTAAGACACAGAGTTTTTCAAAAAAGTTTCTTATTGAACACAAATTAAAATGTTGGACAGAGTGTAAACCATCCTGGCAAAATCTATGCCATACATGCTAAATATCAAGTTATACATTGTAGCCACCCTATTTTTTAACATTTAATCTATTCCGTATTTACTAATATAAAAGTATCCTATTTCCAGCCATGTTGGTTTGTGTTTATCTTTTACATTCTTGCAATTATCATTTCATACATAATTCTAGTTTCCATTCTATGAATCTTAGCCCTTGCCTATTTTGGGCTGTTCCTTTTATATTCCAACCATCCATAAAATTTATCCCAGATGTTATAATATTCGGATTCATCTTTATTCTTCAATTCCCACGTCAATTTATCCATTTCAGCACAGATCAAGATTTTCCGAATTATTTCCCCTTCTTGTGGAGTTTCCCTGTTTTTTCCAATTTTGGGCAAAGACAATCCTTGCTGCCATGATAATATGTATTGTTAAGAAAATTGGTAAGACTGAGTTTTCTAATCACCATTAGGATATAATCAAGTTCGCCAGAATACACTCAGGACATCTTTTAAGATCTCCATGCTCAGGGTCTTATTAAAGATCTCAAGATGTGACCTGTATTTGGCCTACATGCCTACCGACCAACAGCTGCATGAGATTCTTGTCTGGTAAGCAAACACCAAATCAAAATGTTGTTAACACTTTCCACTTTTTTTAAAAAAATATTTGTTGATTTCTGACACTTTTAAGACTATCCAATAACCAGAGTTCTCTAGATGGTAGCAAAATAAATTAAAAACATAAAATACAAACCTATAAAAATGCCTCTCTAAGGAGAACATTTCACAGATGGGCACCACAACTAAAAAAAAAAAAAGCCTTTACTCAACTGAAAAGATTTACACAAAGCTATTGTGACATTTAATGCATGGTTGGGGGCTCAATTCCTGTGTTTTACACATGCAAAAAAAATACATACATATTTGGCAACTGACCGGAAAATAATAATAAAAAAATACCCCTGCAAAAGGCCATCTAAAAACCTCTGGGGCCTCTTCTAGGGAAAAGAATCACATGGATATCAGGATCCATTGTGAGATTCCACCCACCCAAGTTGTCTTCCCAAGCTTACTCATTGCCCACCAAAATAAATAAATAAATAAATAAATAATGAATGAATGAATAAATAAATAAATGAATGAATGAATTTCCAGAGATACATTGACAATTGTCTGACACCGCCAGGTTCATTGGAAAAAGAAGAGTTTCATAAATACTATGAATTATTTAGCTCTATCTTTCCTTAAAAAAAACAAAAAACTCTCAGACTCACAAAGTCGAGGCAAGCAAATTTAAACCAGCAGAAAAAGATTTGTTGTCTTTTCTACATGCAATATATCACATAAATGTCATGCTGTTTAGCTTGGAATTATATCATAGATCTCTGGAGAAGAATAAAAATAAGACTGAATTCTTGATTCTAAAGAAATGCTTGGGTGAATAAATACTAGCTGCGAGCCACAACTGTTACTACTGGCATAACTCTCGATCCAGAAAACAGTTGTTCTTACTTCAATGTAGTTTTCCCCAGAAGGAAAAGGAAGAAACTGGATTGTCTATAGGGATATCCTAGGCAAAGCAAGGTTTTTTTTGGAACATTTGAATTTATTACCCTACTGTCAGAAAGCACTTGGGTCTAAAGCTGCAGTCCTTCTAAATAGTCTTCCTATTGGGAGTATGGTTGGGTTTTTCAGATTTGTGGTGCAACAATTGAAAGGAACACTAGGTAGAATGAAAGAGAAATGTAATTCTTTAATTACCATTCTAGTGAGCATCTGAAACTCTACAGCAAGAGTGACCAATCTTGGCAACTTTAAGACTTTTGGACTTCAACTCCCAGAATTCCCCAGCCACCAAATCCACAGGTCTTACAGTTACCAAGGCTGGAAACCAATTTCATTGTATTTAAGTACAATGACAATAAAGATTATACTTATACCCCTGCTATACAGTTGAGAACCATTAACCCCAAATCAATGGAGTCTATTCCAGATAAAATAAAGTATTGTATACCAGATAAAAGATGCACCTTTTTCCCTCGAAAAAGAGGCTGAAAATCTGGGTGCGTCTTATACACTGAATATAGCATTTTTGCCTCCCGAAACCCCACCCCCTTCACCAAAATGGCCGTGCATAGCCTCTAGGAAGCTTTCAGACAGCTCCTGGGAGCTGGGGAGGGCAGAAATGAGCAAAAACGGGCCTGTTTTTTGCTCAACTTTAACACACACACCCCAGCCCCCAGGAGCACTCTATAAGCTTCCTAAAGGCTATCTATGCCCTTTTTTTGTCAAAAAACGGGCCCATTTTCACAAAAAACAGTCCGGTTTTGCTTATTTCCCCCCCCCCCGAGCATTCTACAAGTCTCCTAAAGGTTATTCATGCCCTTTTTTGGGGGGAAAAAACCTAGTTTTTGTGAAAAACGGGCCCTTTTTGGGAGGTTTTTTTTTATTTGCCTCTTCAAAACCTTGGTGCATCTTATACTCCAAAAAAAATGCAGTACTTCAACAAACTCTTGGAGTAAAGACCAATAAGCTTACTCATAATAAAACTGTTATATAAATTCAATTGCTCTTTGTGCCACTGAGAGTATGGCGCAAAGAGCTATCGAAATATACATACTTGGCATTACAAGACAAAATAGAAAGACCTGGACATGGATTAGAGAACAAACAAAATATATGAGATCATCAAGAGAATTAAAGAATTGAAATGGAAAAGGGCTGGTCACATAGCAAGAAGAACTGATGGCAGGTGGACCCAAGGCAGTCATAGAATGGATCCCACTTGATAAAAAGTGTCCATGAAGGAGGCCTAAAAAAAGATGGATCGACAACATCAGCAAGTATTGTGAGCCTAACTAGCCAAAGAAAGCTCAGGACTGTATTGATTGGAAACATGAGGAAAAGCCCTTCATCCTGCAGTGGACAGACAATGGCTAAAATGATAATGATGATAATGTCAGGCGTGTCTCCTTCAACTTCCAAGAAAGGAAACCCCCAACTCCATTGATTTAGAGAAAAGGTACTTTTACTGGATATGAAATGAAAACAGCGAAAGTGAAGCAAGATCTGAGGTAAAAAGGTGCAAACTTATATATCAAACATTTACTCAAATCCCTCCCCTCAGTTATCCCGGCCTAATGGCCAATCTCCATCCCCCAAGGGTGTCATGTGGGGTGCATCTTCATCCATCTTCTTCATCCAGTTGGTAGGTAGAGACGGTTGGCCTTGACCAAACCCAAACACGAGTCTTCAACATGCGCAGAAGATGGTGAGAACAAAACTCCCTCTTTCAAGATGTTTCCACCAGCACGATTCCCCTCCCAAATACCATGAACCCGTTACTTCCTTGTTACTATGGCAGCCGATAGCAAGCAAGCAATATAGAGGCTGACAGATAAGTTCAATTATTTAGTAGTATCAACTGGACTTGACAAGTCCAATTCTAACAACTTACTATTCTGTCTAATGCTCCAGTCTACTGATTTAACTGATTGATAAACCACAGTATATAGGCAGCTATACCACTGGAAAGAGGAATTATTCCTGGGATCTTCAACTGGGGCAGAAAGACTTTACACTGATCATTATTTAATTCATTGGTATACTGTTCTCACTACCAAGCAATGGTGGGTTTCAAAAATTTTTGGAACCTCTTCTGTAGGTGTGGCCTGCTTTCCGGGTCCACTGGTGGAACCTCTTCTAACCGGTTCGATAGATTTGATGAACCGGTTCTACTGAACTGGTGCGAACCTGTAGGAACCCACCTCTGCTACCAAGGATGGGGAGAAATGTTTGAGGAAATACCTGCTTAGGTGCCAATTGAAGTTTGCTACTCTTCTCTTATGCTGAGCTCTGTTTCTGATTGCAAAGTTCTTGGGCTGGCAGTTTGCAGTGGAAGGGTGTTGGGGATTATAGGATTAGCAGAAACATAGCAGACCCTGGAATGGTACAGCTACTCTGTAAAGTGCCAGACTCTTTTATGGGCCAAAGCACTGTGATGAGAACATCTGCAAAGATGATTTACAGAAAGGAAGAAGTTGCTTTGATTTGTAAAAAAAAGATGAAAACAAATATACTTATCAACAACCAACATCTGGAAACCTGTGCAATATCTCTTCTTTCCCCTGAAAAACCATGGAGCATAATCTGCTAAATTCTGGCTGCTGTCGGTGAGGGAAGAGTTATAAACAGAAACACCTGCATATCACCTGGGCCGTCTCAGCCACAGATCCCTATGTTCACTCCAGTGTGCAGATCGGACAACAAATAAAATGCAATTGGCAGGGAAAGCCGAAATAGATTTACAGAACTTTCTTTCTCCCTGTAAGCTACTGTTCATTTTCTTTCATGTTTTGGATTTGGATTTGGATTTTATTCAATTTGTAGGCCACCCTATTCCCCGAAGGGACTCAGGGCGGCTGAACAAAGCCAAGGGAGGGGAAATTACAAAAAGTGAGACAAAGACAAACAAACAATACAAACAGTTTAAAAGCACAACAGACACAGCAAATTCGAGTAGGGGGGGGAACTCAACCCCAGGCTTGCTGGGACAGCCAGGTCTTCACAGCCGTCCGGAAGGCCTGAAGGGTGGAGAGGGTCCGAATCTCCACGGGGAGCTCGTTCCAAAGGGCCGGGGCAGCCACAGAAGAAGGCCCTCCTCCGAGTAGTCGCCAGCCAACATTGGCTGGCAGATGGAATACGGAGGAGGCCTAATCTGTGGGATCGAATGGGTCTGTGGGAGGTAATCGGCAGAAGGCGGTCTCTCAAGTACTCAGGTCCAATACCATGTAGGGCTTTATAAGTAATAATTAGCACCCTGAAGTGTATCCAGAGACCAATAGGTAGCCAGTGCAGCTCGCGGAGGATAGGTGTAACGTGGGTGTACCGGGGTGCACCCACAATCGCTCGCGCGGCTGCATTCTGGACCCCCCTCAGTAAAACGTTTTTCTTCCTGGGACAAGAATTGGACACCAATAAAATCTATGCATAGAGCCAGTTTGGTCAGTTTAGTTAAGGCAGGAGGCTACAAACCAGGAGACCACGAGTTCTAGTTAGGTATGAAAGGCCTAAGTGACTTTGGCATAGCCATTCATTCTCAGCCCAATTGTCCTCACCATTATGGAGAAAATAGGAATGCTATGTATGTTGACTCCTTGAGATAAAAATAATAAAGGTGGGATAAAAATAAATAAAATATACAGTGGGTGGATTTTTTTTTCCAGATAACATTATGTTGGACGCTGAGCTTAGGATACCATATGTAGGCTCCAAAATTCCAGACAAACACTTGATAGCAACCAAGAGTTTTTTGTATCCTCCTGTGCAGGGATGGATTCCAGCGACCATTACTATTGGTTCGGTATTTTAAAATTTGCACGCACGTGCTCGCTTCACTCACACGTGCGTGCACATTTTTGTTTAAAACGATCTGCGCATGTGCACAACATTAAGAAAATGAATAACATGTGAAGGATGGTAAATAAAGCATTTTAAACTATACCTTGTAACCTTTCAAATGGAATAATAATAATATAAGAATGGCAAAGAAAAAGAATAATTATGTGAATGTATATCTATAACTGTATGTAAGAGAATAAATGACAGTAAAAATATAAAGCATAATTGTATTTGTATTGTATTGTATTTTATTATTTGTATGCCGCCCTTCTCCGGGAGGACTCAGGGCGGCGAACAATTCAAGGGGGAAAAAGGGGAACATAAAAAGACAAAATACAAATAATAAAAGTAGACAACAGTTGCACAACCATACATGTCGAGAGGGGAGGGAACTCATCACCCCCAGGCCTGCCGGCAAAGCCAGGTTTTGACGGCTTTTTAAGGCCTGGAGAGAGGTGAGGGTCCGAATCCCTGCGGGGAGGGCCGGAGCTGCCACAGAGAAGGCCCTCCCCCGGGTAATAGCCAGGTGGCATTGGCTGGTAGATGGCACCCGGAGGAGGCCAACCCTGTGAGATCTAATGGGTCTGTGGGAGGTAATTGGCAGCAGGCGGTCTCTCAAGTACTGCCTGCTGCCAATTAGTATAATATAGGTAAATAATATTTGGTCATAAGTAGCTAAGTTTAAATAAATAAAGAAATGTACATAAAAACGGATAACGAGTAAGGAGATTATGAGTGAAAGATAGAAATGTATAGTAGGGAAAACACTAACTGCAAAGAAACCGATTCGGAACTGCGGTATGATATACGATGGAACTTGTTGTTCCTATGTTGTTTTTAAGTTATGTGTTTGTTTTTGTTGATGTCCTTATGTGTTTAAAATAAAAATTTATAAAAGAAAATTGAATAAAATTACATTTTTAAATGAAGATTGTTCTGCACATGTGCAGAACAGAAAATCAAGATGGCGTCACCAATCATAGAACCGGTACAGTCACATGTCCGCTGGAGTTACTACCTATTCGGTCGAACCAGACCGAATAGGTAGGAACCCACCTCTGCCTCTGTGTAATGATCATTTGGATTTTTGCAACCTAAATGTGACCACCTTAGTTGACCCTATCTTCACAATTTGAATCTTACTGTATAGCTCCAAGCCTTGCACAGAACTGTGCATTTGACACTATTAACCTCCATTGTGGCCACTTTACAATTTAAAATTAAAATACTAAGGTAAACTTGTAAAGGAAATGCCAATGCTGCATATCCCAATGGCCTCTCTTGTACAAATGGGCTGTCTAAAAGAATTGTGCAACTCTGGAAGAAGATGTGCAAGATTGCTGAAGTAGGTTGTCTGTCCATAATTGCACCTACCGGTATTTATTTCCAACAAAGGGAATTGACTTTTGAGCAATGTAGTTCAACTTGAAGGAAATCTATTTTTGGTTTTTCAGGCTAGATTTTTCTTCACTTTGTTACTATTGTGGTTCATCACACAGTCAGTCAGATGTTTAGACTAGATTTGACATTTCTGTCCTCCTCTTGAGCCATTCCAAGAACCTGGAATAGGCAGATGTGGATGTTTGATGGTGTTAAAGGATGCACAGGATGTAAGCTGTTCTGAGTGCAGCTGACTTTTACAGTTGAGTGATGGCAATTTTGTGGTGCTCCAGTTGTTTTTGGATTTGCACCCAAGGCATCTATCATTATTGGGACTACCTTTGTCTTCTTTTGCCATAGTTATTCTATTTCTATTTGCAGGTTTTTGTATTTTATTATCTTCTCCAGTTCTTTCTCTTCCATTCTCCTATCTCCAAGTACTGCAAAATGGCACATTGGCTCAGTGGTTTAATGATGCTGGATAAGGTCTGTACTCTGGCAGTTTGAGCTCTAGCACCATGTGACGGACTGAGCTCCTGCCACTTGCCTCAGTTTTTGCCAACTTAGCAGTTCAAAACCATGTTACATGCAAGTAGATAAATAGGTACCACTTTGGTGAGAAAAACAGTGCTTTGAGTGACAGTACAAATTTAACTGGTGCTAGAACTGCCCAAATGTGATATTTGAATGTGAGGTGACATTGGTGATGGGAAAAGCCCTGGATAACAATTCAGAATACCATCAAGCCGTCTGAATGTGGAGCTAGTTTGCCCCCCCGGATAGCGCACGAGTATGAACTGAGTAGCTAGCAATTGTCAGCAGCAAAACAATTACTTTGTATTTACTCTGTGATCTTCTGGCTAATGTAACATTGCTTTTTTCATTTTCTCTTCCTTTCTCCATTTTATGACAACAATAGTGGAAACACCATTATTCATCTTATTCATCTTGATGTCTCATTATTTTATAATGACTTGTGTGCATTCACTCTTCTTTCATTAGTTTGATATCATGAAATAAAATGCATTGTTGTTGTTGTTTAAAATATGTGGTCCCGTCTGCTTGCCTTTAAGCATGTATGCCCTTGTTTTTGCTCTTGTACTAATATAGAACTGGCTGTTTCTAACTTTGTCTGAGGTTGTGCTTTGGTACCATACAAGCAGGATCCCCCCAAGGAGCCATTTTCTACTTTTTTTTAATGTGTGGCATAAAGACAGAGGCAGAATGGTCAATCTGAGTTATAGCTTTTTATATACAGATACCAATATAGAGGCAGTACTCATAAAGCAAGGTCTCCGGGCCTTGACAAACTCATCAGTGGCCCTTATATGACAAGGTTATTACTTGGGTGACTCAGGAATGGGCCTTCTAAGTAGATAGATAGATAGATAGATAGATAGATAGATAGATAGATAGATAGATAGATAGATAGATAGATAGATAGATACTTTATTTGTATGCCGCCCTTTTCCCTGAGGGGACTCAGGGCGGCTCACAATTCAGGGGGAGGGAGGACAAACAAGTTACAAACACGAAAAACAATACATCATTAAAAGAGCACAACAGTCATACTATTTGAGTGGGGTTGAAATCTTTAGCCCCAGGCCTGTCGGGACAGCCAGGACTTAAGGGCTACGCAGAAGGTCTGGAGGGTGGTGAGGGTACGAATCTCCACGGGGAGTTTGTTCCAGAGGGTCGGAGCAGCCACCGAGAAGGCCCTCCTCTGGGTAGTTGCCAGCCAACATTGGCCGGCTGATGGAATTCGGAGGAGGCCTAATCTATGGGATCTTATTGGCCTAGTGGAGGTAATTGGCCTACCTCCATCTGTGCACTATTAAATATTTCCCTAAGAAAGGTCCACATGGTGTTCTAGACTATTATCATTTCACTAACAGTAAAAATATCGTTGATTTTGCCATGAGTTTTTTTTTATTCGTTCTGCTGCTTAAATAGCTTCATCTCTGGTCTTTTAAAAATATGTACACAGTACTTTTATAGTTGCTGCTTTAAATTGAAACTTCTTTGATGTTGTGTTCATTTTGGCTGGATGGCACCTGGAGAATTCCATTCTGTGGGATGACCAACATGTACATGGAAGGGAGCCACTAAGGTTTAAAATGAGTAAAGTAGTGAACCCAGAAGCTAGTCACAATTTTAAGAAGTTTCCACCCATGGCACAACCAAGTAGCTGGCATTGTGTACTGGAATATTTGTACAGAGTATGGGTTAGACCCAGAGGTGGGTTGCTCCTGGTTCAGCTTGGATCGGGCGAACTGATAGTGGTGGCGGTGGATGGCGCCACCCACCTGCCAGAGGCTTCTACATGCGCAGAAGCAGCCCGTGCACGCATGAGTAAAGTGACCAGATTTTAAGATGGGTAAAGCGGGACACCATTGACAGCAGGGGGGGGGCTTGGAGCACCTGGCCTGTAAAAAAAAAAAAAGAGGGCTGTAAAACCATGAAGCGTTACCCCTGCTGTCGCCGCTGCCGCCGTGCTTTTGAGGAGCTTCCGACAACCGAGACTCCTCCTCGCCGTGCTGCCGCTGCCAGAAAGCCCCCCCCTAACTGAGGCCACCAGACGGCTGTCGCAAAAACGTCACACATCGGTGCGCGCATGCGCAGGAGGGGAGGGAGCCTTGCCCCTCGTCAGGCACTGCAAGCGAGCCAAGCAGAGGGAGGGAAACCACTGCACTCTAAAGGCCACATCGGGAACGACACTTCAGAGAAATAAAAACTTTTTTTTTAACGGCGTCCTTTTTAAAATTGATGATTCGGCATCTTTTCTTTCTTTTGGAAAATCGGGACTTTTTGAACACACCGCAGGACACGGAACAAATTTTGAATAATCGTGACTGTCCCGCCAAAAGCGGGATGTCTAGTCACCTTACACATGAGTGAACCAGTAATAAAAAAATGGAAACCCACCACTGGTTAGACCCTTCCAAGTCCATATGGAAGATTAATGAAAGTCATGGAGAATAAGAAGGTAAAGTTCTCACACACATATATCTCATTGGATTATATGGAGATCCCCAGTTGTTCTTCCATCCACATGCCAATTCATTCCTGTTGAGTTTCAGCAATGCCCCGGCATTAAAGACTTTCCAGATCCTTCGTCTAAATTTTCTCACTTTAATAACAGTAGTTCCTTCCCAACAAGCCTTCATTTTGTTCTTAACAAAAGCGGTACATTCTGCTTTGCTTTTTACAGTTGTAGCAATGATGGACATTGACCAAACTGATCAAAACAGGAGATGTTCTTAAAGACTGAACTTAATGTTCCATTTCAATACAGTAGTATTCCAGTTCCAATAGGCTTTTTGAGATATAAAGGTGTTTTCTATAAAGCTGGTTTATTCAAAAATTAGAAGAGTTGTAATATTTACACAAATGGTTTACAAATTTTAAGAATCTTTCACAGGTCATAATAAATACAAAAGCAAATTGCTTTACAGGAAATCCTTGTGTAAGACTTCCAGGACTTGATTTCAACAAATCAACAAATCACCCACGTAACACCTATCCTCCGCGAGCTGCGCTGGCTACCTGTCGATCTCCAGATACGCTTCAAGGTGCTACTTGCCACCTATAAAGCCCTTCATGGTAGTGGATCTGGGTACTTGAGAGACCACCTACTGTCGATCACCTCCATACGACCCATTAGATCTCATCGTTTAGGCCTCCTCCGAGTTCTATCCGCTGGCCAATGCCGACTGGCCACCACGCAGAGGAGAGCCTTCTCGGTGGTAGCCCCGACCCAATGGAACGATCTCCCCGTGGAGCTTCGTACCCTCACCACCCTCCAGTCCTTCCGCACAGCCCTTAGAATCTGGCTATCCCGTCAGGCCTGGGGCTAAAGATTGTTACCCGCCCGAATGGTATGAATGTTGCGTTTTTAATCATGTACTGTCTTATATGTAAAAGTCTGTCCCCCCTTCCCTTTTGATTGTGAGCCGCCCTGAGTCCCCCCAGGGAAAAGGGCGGCATATAAATAAACAATCTATCTATCTAAATCAGAAAGAACCCAGATTAGAAGAATGTGATGGAAAAAAAGTGTATACATCTAATTATCCCCTGCATATTTAAATAGAAGACTAAGGTAAGCTAATATTTTTGGGATATGATTGCATAAAGGCAATGTTGTGGTTTATGGAATGAAAATTATACTACAGTTAAAATACATTAGGTATAGTTTATAGTGTATTTTAATATCAATCTAAAGATCCTCAGACACTTTTTGCACTTTTGAAAGCAGAACTTGCAATATTCAGTAGTGCATAAGCTAATTTGTTTCATATTTTCATGCGTCTATTGAACAATAGTCTGTGTCTCTCCTGTTATTCACAGTGCTGAATTATAAATGCTGGGTTTTAAATTAATGTATGTGTAATGTGCTTTTCTTGTGTACCCTCCAATCTGATCAGAGCAGTTAGTGCTAAAGCTATTTTAATTGAGTTTCTGTTAGAATAGTAGCTAGAGAATTATGCCTGGGTCATGTTGGAATAAGGTTTTACCAATGTTTCATCCAAGAGGGATCTACTCCAAAGCAGCAAAATGGATATGGATGGGATAATAACACAATGAAATGAAGGAAACATAGGTGATTTGTAGCCAGAATATCAAGTGGAAGGAAACAGACCTTGCCACAGAAAACATAAAAATGAAATGAAATCTGGATTCAAGAAACAAATAAGCCCCTGAAAATAACATTGCAATGTTCCAGACATACAATAAATAGTAGGTGAAAGAATATTGACTTCTTTATGGCATTTTTAATCAAGCTCATGAGTAGCATATAAGAAAAATTATAAGCAAAGGAGACGGGGAGTACATGAAAATTAGAAAAGATGGTATTCCAGCATCATGTAGGTACTTAATGGTAAGGGTAAAGCAATAGCAATAGCAATAGCAGTTCGACTTATATACCGCTTCATAGGGCTTTCAGCCCTCTCTAAGCGGTTTACAGAGTCAGCATATCACCCCCAACAATCCGGGTCCTCATTTTACCCACCTCGGAAGGATGGAAGGCTGAGTCAACCCTGAGCCGGTGAGATTTGAACCGCTGAACTGCAGATAACAGTCAGCTGAAGTGGCTGCAGTACAGCACTCTAACCACTGCGCCACCTTGGCTCTATAGGAGAACCTCTAAAGGTTCTCCTCACACATATGTGCTAGTCGTTCCCGACTCTGGGGGGCGGTGCTCATCTCCGTTTCGAAGCTGAAGAGGCAGTGCTGTCCAAAGACGTCTCTGTGGTCATGTGGCTGTCATGACTAAATGTCAAAGGTGCACAGAACGCAGTTACCTTCCCACCAAAGGTGGTCCCTGTTTTTCTACTTGCCTTTTTATGTGCTTTCGAACTGCTAGGTTGGCAGAAGCTGGGGCAAGTAACAGGAGCTCACTCTGTTCCGCAGCACTAGGGATTTGAACCATTGAACTGCCGACTTTTCTGATCAACAAGCTCGGTGTCTTAGCCCCTGAGCCACCGTGTCCCTTATATACAGATACTTAAAATATATCAAATGATTAACACCCAAAATAGCTGAGAGAAAAGGAAGGTCTTCGCCTGGTGCCAGAAATAAATGTGTGGTGGCCAAATTTCCTTTGAGAAGACATTTCAGTTTCAGTTTCAGTTTCGGTTTTGGTTTATTTGTATGCCGCCCTTCTCCAGGAGGGACTCAGGGCGGCGAACAACTCAAAGGGGAAAGGGAACATAAACAACAGTACACATAATTAAAATACACGAAAATCACACAGCCATACCAGTCGAGAGGGGAGGGGAACTCATCAACCCCAGGCCTGCCGGCACAGCCAGGTTTTGACGGCTTTCCGGAAGGCCTGGAGAGAGGTGAGGGTCCGGATCTCCGCGGGGAATTCATTCCAAAGGTAGGAGACCTACCTATTTCATAAGTAGGTGTCCCAATCTAGAAAATTTTTCCTCTTTATTTATTAAGGACAAATAGAACAACTAGAAACACCCTAAATGGCCTTGACAAGGCCCTTTTTAAAGTACTCTGCTCCAAACGGCAATCTTAAAGACTTGAGACCACTACTAACCCTGTTGATTTAGTCACAGAAACAAGCACGCTGAAGATTATCAGAAATCTGAAAGAATATATTGCCTTAGTATGGCTATTCCCTGTAAAGCTGCAGCAATTGAATAAAATAAATGTAAAATAGATACTTGTGATATGCAGTAATCTCTCCCTCTATATAGAAAGACAGACAGACAGATAATAGATAGTAGATAGACAGATTATAGATAGATAATAGATATATTTATTTATCAGCACAATTGCAAAATATATATGTGTGTGTGATATATAGATAGATAGATAGATGATAGATAGATAGATAGATAGATAGATAGATAGATAGATAGATAGATAGATAGATAGATAGATAGATAGAGACTCTGTACATAGTCAAATATTCTGATATTGGGGATATAATATCGCCGATAAACCTAAATTAAGGTTTCATTGATGTAAAGGTATTCAGCAGGTTCTGACCACTTCTGGAGAAGTGGAAGCAGAAATTTTGACTAGTTCGGAGAACTGGTAAATACCATCTCTGACTGGCCCCACCCCCATCTATTCTCTGCCTCCTGAGGCCCAGCTGATTGGGAGGAAAAGGGGATTTTGCAGTAACTTTCCCTTGCCACACCTACTAAGCCAAGCCAAGTCACACCATGCCCAGAAAGTCATGCGCACAGAACCAGTAGTAAAAAAAATTGAATCCCACCACTGAGGTATATGAGTTACCGTCTGTTCCCTGGCGGGGAAACCAAAATGCAATGCTATTGCACAAATTCACAAAACCAAGCACAAGATGGAACTTCAGCAATTGCAATAGCACTTAGATTTATATACTGCTTCATAGTGCTTTTACAGCCCTCTTATAACTTTCTTATATGATGTTGCACACAAATAGCAATAGCAATAGCAGTTAGACTTATATACCGCTTCATAGGGCTTTCAGCCCTCTCTAAGCGGTTTACAGAGTCAGCATATTGCCCCCAACAACAATCCGGGTCCTCATTTTACCCACCTCAGAAGGGTGGAAGGCTGAGTCAACCCTGAGCTGGTGAGATTTGAACAGCCGAACTGCAGAACTGCAGTCAGCTGAAGTAGCCTGCAGTGTTGCATTTAAACACTGCGCCACCTCGGCCACAAAGCCTCCGGCAAAATTGTTTCTCTGCTTAAGGCAACACATCGCATGAATGTCATTCAGTTTTAAGAAAGAAGCTTTTCAAAACCTGACTTAGCTATAAGTGGAGATTTGCATTGATAGGGCCTCGTTCCCCAACGTTAGATTGCAAGTGATAAAGCGTCCCAGAGAATCTTGCTTTTAAAGAAAAGAAGCAGCACACGGGTTCCTTAAGAACTGAAGTGGCATTGTGCATCCATCATCTGTCCCATGCTGCTGATTATAATGATGAATGTATCATTCTGCTTGTATTTAAATTCTGGAGCAAAATGCGCAGCCAAGCCTCTCTGGTTCTTGTTATTCTGTTTTTAGAAAAACACTGACGTTTCTTTAAAAAGGCCTAATTTATAATTTTAACTCATACAACAGTGCCTTGCTGTGCAAAAGCCAGCAAGAAAACAAGACTTCTTTGAGATTGTCTTGGGGGAGAAGAAAGAGGAGGGAGGGAAACAGTCTTGTGCTCTTTTGAGGTCACTCCAACTTAAAACGCAGAAAGGGTGCAGGGCTGGGGCAGTCTTGTGATATATTTCTTTCCTTTTTAATCTGTTCAAAACTCCCACTGTCAAATGTTTGATCCAGCTGAGAAAGAATCCCCCGCCCTAAAAGTGACATGAAAAATGACATATGACTGATGGGCTGATGTAGCTGCACCACTTTTTCTGTCAGTTTTCAAGGTCAGATATTAGAATTGCATGATGTATCACCAGAATGGAACAAGTCAAATGCTGGGAGTCAGACTTGTGTCTGGATTGCCTTGCTTTGCTCCGAGTGGCATTTGATGGCCTGATTCTTAATATTATTATTATTATTTTTTGGCTTAAAGGCCACTTGTTCAAAAGACTGTTGTTTCCTTAATGCTGCTGTTCAAGTATTAACAGAATAACAGAGTTGGAAGGAGTCTTGGAGGACTCCTAGTCCAACCCCTTGCTGAAGCAAGAAACCCTATACCATTTCAGACAAATGGTTTGTCCAATCTCTTCTTAAAAACTTCCAGTGTTGGAGAACCCACAACTTTTGGAGACAAGTCATTCCACTTGGTCTCACTGTCAGGATATTTCTCTTTCTTCTAGTTTGCTTATCTCCTTGATCAGTGGTGGGTTTCAAAAATTGTTCGAACCTACTCTGTGGGTGTGGCCTCCTTTGTGGGAGTGGCTTGCACACCCATGTGACCGGATGGGAGTGGCTTGCCGCCCATGTGACCGGATATGAAGATGCCAACGACACTTGTCAGAACCACCTTAAATTACCTCACACACAGCACTGGCTGCATAAGAATATGACGTAAACTTGTTTTTTAAAAGGCATCTTTGGTTTGCGTTAAAACAACTTCAACACACGCAATGTTCTGATTGCACCACAAACGCAGTAGTCATCCTTACCTTTCACAGAGGCACTGAGTTTTATAAATATGAGCATGATAGTGTAGAATAATCATATCCAAGGACCAGTGGTGGGTTTCAAAAATTTTTGGAACCTCTTCTGTAGGTGTGGCCTGCTTTCCAGGTCTACTGGTGGATCCTCTTCTAACCGGTTCGGTAGATTTGATGAACCGGTTCTACCGAATAGGTGTGAACTGGTAGGAACCCACCTCTGTCCTTGATTCAGGAGTGGGATTCAGCCGGTTCAGACTGGTTTGGGTGAACCGGATGCTAATTTTACATCTGGTTTGCCAAACTGGTAGTTGAAAGGACTGGCTGGCCCTGCCCAACCCACCCTGCCCCCCCCCAGGAATCTCAACATGGCCAGTTCATCATGCCAGGTAAGTGCAGGGCCCATGCAGAGGCTCTGGGATGGCAAAAAATGGGCCTCCCAGATGTCTGGAAATGGGCCTGTTTCTGGCCTCCAGAGGGCCTCCGGAGCCCAGTAGAGGCCGTTTTCACGCTTCTGGAGGCTCAAGGAAAGCCTCCGGAGCCCGGGGAGGGCAAAACACCCCCCAGTGGTGCAGGAGGCCAAATACGCCACACATCCCATGGCCATGCCCACCCAGCAACCAGGTAGAGAACCAGTTGCTAACTTTTTTCAATCCCACCCCTGCCTTGATTACTTTCCATCTATCACCTTGTTCTGCCTTCAGATGCTTTGGAGAATAGGTTGATGCCCCCCCCTTCTTCGTGGCAGCCCCATAGATATTGGGACATTGCTATCATGTCACCTCTAGTCAGGGGTGGGTTTCTCGCCCCGTTCCAACCAGTTTGGTTGGAACGTGGCCGGCGGCGTACTCGTGCACACGCGCAGCGCACACATGCCTACTAGCGTCTGTGTGATGCTCCAGCTGCTCCTGGAGGATCGCGCAGGCGCTGTATGTGTCCTGCGCATGCGTGGAAGCGTAGAACTCATCAAAACCAGGTAAGGAACGTGGGCGGGCAGGTGAGCCCTTCGCCGTTCCCAGAAGTTACTTACTTCCAGGTTCGCCAACCAACCGGTTCGCGGGGACCGCCGCGAACCGGTTGAAACCCACCCCTGCCTCTAGTCCTGCTTTTCATTTAAACTAGACATACCAATTTCTGCAATCATTCTTCATATGTTTTAGCCTCCAGGCCCCTAATCATCTTTGTTGCTCTTCTCTGCACTCTTTCTAGAGCCTCCACATCTTTTTTATAGCGAGGTGACATTGACATTTACTGGCTTTGATACAAGATCGATAGGAGACATGGCAGGTTTTTGAGAACAGTACATAGCTGTAGTAGCATCACACAGATCTGCTTGGCTGGTCAGCAAAATGTGGGATCCACCTTACTTAATTAAAAAAGCAACTAGTGGGCATTACAAGTGTTGCTGATCAGAAGAGAAACAGATCCAACTACTTAAGTGATTCCAAAGGAGCAAGTCGCCTTTCCAAAGAGGCAGTGACAGGTAGTGAATGTCCTTATTCAAGCAGAAATTGTTTGGGAATATTTAGCTATGGTCCCTGAGCTTTCTCATTTTCTCTTATATTCCACTGCTGTGCTCCAGCTGTACACAGCCTGAGCAGCAGCTGCTTCAGCACTATTATTTCCTCCAAAACCTTTGGGGCTAACTAATTAGCATCATTAGATTTTTAAAATCCACTCCAACTATTTCGCTACTACTCCGATTGGAAGTAAACTTTACTATTTCCTCTTCCAAACACTCCCTTCCCCAAAATGCGGGCAGACCCTCCACAAATTCTACAGGTCTGTGTTCACTGGCACCAGTTCACTTGCTATGTTAGCTTATAAATTTACCGGAGTATCACTGCCACACAGCTGAAAGGACATTATGCTTCTTAAACGTCTACAAAAATAGAGAGTCCACAAGCACTGCAAGGCAGGAGTCATTTCTTTTACGGGGAAAAAAAATTGGTAGCAAAATGTCTACATTGGGAAGTGGAACCATTATTTATGCCCTATGGAACGATCTCCCCGTTGAGATCCGGACTCTCACTACCCTTCCGGACTTCCGCAAGGCGACCAAGACTTGGCTGTTCCAGGAGGCCTGGGGCTGTTGAATTATCCAGCCCCATCTTGTGTTATGAATGTTGTTGTATTTTTAACTGTTGTTTTTTATTTTTTTATATTCCCCCTGTCCCTTTTTTATTTGTAAGCCGCCCTGAGTCTTCCGAGAGTGGGCGGCATACAAATTAATAAAATGAAATGAAATGAAATGAAATTTACATGTGTGTGCCCGTAAACTATATATAGAAACTAAGATATTGTTAGCCTCAATCCCAGAGTATCCTTTTTTTTCTTTACAAAAGTTCTGTGAGCATAATCATCTGCATCAGGGTGAATGACAAAATGTGTGTTGCAACATCACAACACAAACGCCACCGCTTACCTATTTGCATACCACATCAAGATACAAGTATGAAACGGCAGAACTGGCATCGTTTTGACATCATTGTAGTTTGGAATGGATGTCTATGCTAGGCAGTGACAGCAATTATCCAAAGGCCAATCAGAGCCGAGAGAGCCGAGGTAGCGGAGTGGTTAGAGCAGTGTTTTTCAACCTTTTTTGTGCAAAGGCACACTTTTTTCATGAAAAAAATCACGAGGCACACCACCATTAGAAAATGTTAAAAAAAATTAACTCTGTGCCTATATTGACTATATATAAAGTAATTTTCCCACGGCACACCTTACACTATGTCACGGCACACTAGTGTGCCGCGGCACAGTGGTTGAAAAACACTGGGTTAGAGTGCAGCACTACAGGCTACTTCAGCTGACTGCAGTTCTGCAGTTCGGCTGTTCAAATCTCACCGGCTCAAGGTTGACTCAGCCTTTCATCCTTCCGAGGTGGGTAAAATGAGGACCTGGATTGTTGTTGGGGGCAATATGCTGACTCTGTAAACCGCTTAGAGAGGGCTGAAAGCCCTATGAAGCGGTATATAAGTCTAACTGCTATTGCTATTAATCAGTCAGCTTAATATCTGAGATAGCAATAGCAATAGCAGTTAGACTTATATACCGCTTCATAGGGCTTTCAGCCCTCTCTAAGCTGTTTACAGAGTCAGCATATTGCCCCCAACGATCCAGGTCCTCATTTTACCCACCTCGGAAGGATGGAAGGCTGAATCAACCTTGAGCCGGTGAGATTTGAACAGCCGAACTGCAGAACTGCAGTCAGCTGAAGTAGCCTGCAGTGCTGCACTCTAACCACTGCGCCACCTCGGCTCCTAAGATGGAGCCGAGCCAAGATGGAGCTGATCTGATGATGGATGAGTTTTCCATGGCTAGAATGATACCAATCTTTTCCTAAAAGTTACTAGGAATGACTTAGAACTGTCAACCCTGAGAAGTTTTGGAGTCAGCATCTATGTAACTCCTCATTTCTCAGTCAAGAGGAGAAAAAGTAGCAGGGAACATTTTGACTATTAGTAGCTAGGCAGAGAAGTTGCAGATTCCTTCCTAGAGTCTGACATATTGTAAGCAGCACCCATCTATGCTTCTGGGAATTGCAAGTCACGCTAGGCTAGGGCAGTGCTTTTCAACTTTGGAAACTTGAAGATACGTGGACTTCAACTCCCAGAATTCCCCAACAAGCAGGGGAATTGAAGTCCACACTTCTTCAAGTTGCTAAGGCTGAAAACCGCTGGGCTAGGGCTTCCCTGTTGGCTTCAAACTTTGAAATGAAGGCTAACTTTTAAGGATGGTAAGATTCACATCTTAGTACATTTGCCTGAACTGAATAAACTCTGGACTACAATAGATACACACAAGGCAAAACTATTGATATATAAACTATATGTGATGTATTATGTTTGATATATTCATGTATTTATAATTATACGCAAGAGCCACGGTGGTGCAGTGGTTAGAATGCAGTACTGCAAGCTACTTCTTGCTGACTGCTGGCTGACTGCAATTTGGCAGATCAAATCTCACCAGGCTCAAGGTGGACTCAGCCTTCCATCCTCCTGAGGTTGGTAAAATGAGGACTCAGATTGTTGGGGGCAATATGCTGACTCTCTAAACCGCTTAGAGAAGGCTGTAAAGCACTGCGAAGTGGTATATAAGTCTAAGTGCTATTGCTATTTATAATTATAAACATAGACATGATATATTTTTATCCTTCACATCATCCCTACCAAAATTCCCAGATATATATTTGCAGATGGGTGAAGGCCTGTTTACTGGATTTGGTTAAAAAAAAGTGCTTGAGTCATTTGTCTATTTTAAAGAGAGAGTGAAAAAAGTTAATCACCTATTTGAATAGATATGCCCTATGTGTCAATGGCATCTGTGCTTTAATGATCAAAGTACTATCCTACACAACACTTTTGAAGAGTATTTAGAAGGTAAATTATTCTTATTTATTTTCTCTTTACGGTTCTGTAGAATATCTGAACTTTTTGAAGACTATTTAGAAGTGAAACAACTAGGGAAAGTCCTATAAATGCTAGATCCAAAGCCTCTCACTAAACATCCACCAACGGAAATGTCAAAAGCCTTGAGGATCACCTGTGCCAAAATCAGCAGGGTCTGCCCAATCCCATTCTCCAAATAGTCTAATCAAAAGAAGTTGCACCACTCCTTTGAAGTGTTTCTTCACTTCTCCGGAATGGTTTTTCCAGACAAGCGACTTCTTTTCCTCTTACCAAGTCAACCACAGTTGATCTTTATTCATCCATAAGCTGAACTCAAACCCCCTTTACATCTCAGAGCCATTAACTCAATGGGTGGCTTTGCTTGAAATCACTTGTCACCTGGAAAATATATATATATATATATATATATATATATATATATATATATATATATATATATATATATATATATATATATATATATATATATATATATATATATATATATATATATATATATATATATATATATATATATATATATATATATATATATATATATATATATATATATATATATATATATATATATATAGAGAGAGAGAGAGAGAGAGAGAGAGAGAGAGAGAGAGAGAGAGAGAGAGAGAGAGAGAGAGAGAGAGAGAGATTTTTTTACAACCCCTGGTAAGCCCCAATTATGGGAGGAAGCTAACTGCTTCCATCATCTGTCAATCGGCTCGTCACAAGAGTCCATCATGACAGAAACCCAATATTTTTACTGTTGCCTTTGTTATATTTGTTTTTTTTTAAATTTGTGCTGATAAATAAATAAAGGGAGACTAGTATAGATCTATTTCAAGCTATTTAGCTCTCATCAGCTAGCCATACCCTTACTGGGATTTGAACCTGGGCTATATTACATACTAGGCAGAAATCTTAGCCATTAGGCCACAGGCTCTTATCCGTTATCAGCGAAGCCAGGGTGAAAGGTATCTATTAGATTTTTTACAACCCCTGGTAAGCCCCAATTATGGGAGGAAGCTAACTGCTTCCATTATATATATATATATATATATATATATATATATATATATATATATATATATATATATATATATATATATATATATATATATATATATATATATATATATATATATATATATATATATATATATATATATATATATATATATATATATATATATATATGCATATGCATATGCATATGCATATGCATATGCATATGCATATGCATATGCATCATATATATATATATTCCAGATACAAAACTGAATAGCAATAGCAATAGCAGTTAGACTTATATACCGCTTCATAGGGCTTTCAGCCCTCTCTAAGCGGTTTACAGAGTCAGCATATCGCCCCCAACAACAATCCGGGTCCTCATTTTACCCACCTCGGAAGGTTGGAAGGCTGAGTCAACCCTGAGCCGGTGAGATTTGAACAGCCAAACTGCAGAACTGCAGTCAGCTGAAGTAGCCTGCAGTGCTGCACTCTAACCACTGCGCCACCTCGGCTCTGTATACTCTGAATGCTGAAGTACCAAGTCTTTTGCTGTACAGCACACAGTGTGGTGCATTAAAGGAAATCCCCTTGCTAGATATCCCCAGTCTACTCTAAATTCGTGAGTTCCGTGATATAGCTCCTCACTCAGATGCTTCTTGAATTATAGCTTAGATGTGTCTCTGTTAAAATTATTTGAGGTTCTTTCAGTTGAAAGAAAGGTTCAAGCAAATACATGGGGTGAGTCTTTGACCCAAATTGTATTAATAGATTTTTTCCCCTATGGAAGAACCACATTATATCTGTGAGCTTACTTTTCCCACCACCTAATCTTTATCCAGCTATCTGGTCCTAGATAAGGCCTGCAATGGGATCAAATGTTAAATCTTGATGTACTGAGGGATACAGCTAGCGACTCTGCTATAATAAAAACACATATGCTATCTCCACATATTTTTACCATGCCCTCAGGCCCTCATATAAAAGGAGGTTTTCACCGGTTCTTCAGTTTTCCTGTCCTGAGTGGTGCTGATATTTCATTATATTCTCCAGATACCAAAGTTGAGACAGTCACACCTGTATTCCTGAAAAGTCCTTTCATATTCAAAAGAGTAAGATAGTCTCACTAATTGTATATTATTTAGACTGGCTCCCAAAAGACAATTGAGTCTTTGGGACAGCTTGGGTTTCAATGACCCAAATGACACAATTGTATTGTGAAGTCTCTAGAAAAATGGTCAAATGTTGTAATAGCCATTAGAAGCTGAAGGTCTTTAGGCATGCTTAGTTTCTGAATGGGATTTTTATGTTGCATGCTTCTATTTTAACGGGGGTGGAGGATAGAGGTTGATCTGTTACAATAAGTAAATAAGTAAATAAGTAAATAAGTAAATAAGTAAATAAGTAAATAAGTAAATAAGTAAATAAGTAAATAAGTAAATAAGTAAATAAGTAAATAAGTAAATAAGTAAATAAGTAAATAAGTAAATAAGTAAATAAGTAAATAAGTAAATAAGTAAATAAGTAAATAAGTAAATAAGTAAATAAGTAAATAAGTAAATAAGTAAATAAGTAAATAAATAAGTAAGTAAGTAAGTAAGTAAGTAAGTAAGTAAGTAAGTAAATAAATACGTAAATAAGTAAATAAGTAAATAAGTAAATAAGTAAATAAGTAAATAAGTAAATAAGTAAATAAGTAAATAAGTAAATAAGTAAATAAGTAAATAAGTAAATAAGTAAGTAAGTAAGTAAATAAGTAAATAAGTAAATAAGTAAATAAGTAAATAAGTAAATAAGTAAATAAGTAAATAAGTAAATAAGTAAATAAATAAGTAAATAAATAAGTAAATAAATAAGTAAATAAATAAGTAAATAAATAAGTAAATAAATAAGTAATCAAATAAATAAATAATCAAATAATCAAATATATATATATATATATATATATATATATATATATATATATATATATATATATATATATATATATATATATATATATATATATATATATATATATATATATATATATATATATATATATACTTAATTTATTTTCTATAAATAAATAAATAAATCCACTATAAGGATTCTCAGATTTATCACAGTACTTTATTCTGTGTGGATCTTTTCTGACAGCGGGTCTCTCTCTGTAGGGGTTGAGTTGAGTCTGTCAAGGCAAGGAAGCTAAACTCAAAACAATTTCAAGCACACTGAAACAAATTAAAATGTCTTGTAATTTATCTTAACTCTAGAATATTTATTTTAAAAAATGAAGGTCTCATGCACCCATTGCAATTATTCTGTATGCAAATAATATATGCAATGTGACATTTTTTTCCAGTTGTTCCAACAATAATGAAGAGGTCACTGTGTCTTTATTTATTTACATAGTAATATATATCCAACGTTGCCAGTGCCTAGGCAACACTCAAGGCAGTGAACAATTGAAACCATCTAAAAACAATATTTTTACAAGTACAATATAATAAATATTAAGCCAACATTCAGCAGATAAAAGACTTCCATCTATATGAAACACATGTACCAATAAAACCAATACTTGCCTAAACAGGAAAGGCTCTGCAGCTTCCTGACGGGTTAGAATAGATGGCCAATAGTTGGAATACATTATATGTTAACATCATATGTACTTAGACTAAAAACGAGAATAGAATTCTATCTACAAGACAGACCCCTTATCTCCCCTTAATATAGCAATAGCAATAGCAGTAGACTTATATACCGCTTCATAGGGCTTTCAGCCCTCTCTAAGCGGTTTACAGAGAGTCAGCATATTGCCCCCAACAATCTGGGTCCTCATTTTACCCACCTCGGAAGGATGGAAGGCTGAGTCAACCCTGAGCCGGTGAGATTTGAACCGCTGAACTGCTGATCTAGCAGTAGCCTGCAGTGCTACATTTAACCACTGCGCCACCTTGGCTCTGATTATGGTTTTCTTTTCCACCACAATTGTGGTTTTTCTTTTTTCATTTCTATCTACTTTATCCAATCCTATTACAATGTAGTGTGATTTCAATGTAGATTTTTCTGAAGCCAGGCCATTTCTTAAAACAGTGCTATGACCCACCCAGCCAAAATAAACCAGCTTGCCAAGCTAGTAACAGCATTCTGTTAAGGAACCAAGAGTGAGGTTATCAAATGCCCAACAGCAAGCTGCCTTTTGTTTGATGGATTACAAACTGCATAGATAATTCTCAAAGTTTAACTGCCTGCCTTTATATTTTGCAAATGACCAAGAAACTATTACGCTTGAAACTGGACTCCACAAAACTGATCTTCTTGAAATTGCAATTTACTGCTGTTTAGTAGAGACAGAAGGCAAAATGCTTCTCAGTGTAGCATATTTCTTTAACCAAAGGACTAAAATAATGTCGGTCCTTCCACAATGGTTCCATTTTCCATTGCCTGGTGATTAGAAAGACTGATGCACTCTATCAAAGACTAACCTCCTTCCCAGCTTTAAATAGATACTTGTGTTAATTGCAGATAGCAACAAAATGCAGTGCCACATGTTTCAATCTGGCATCAGTAGGGAAAGGGGATAAACAAGCTAGGGTAGATTAAATCCTTCAGAGTGGTCTTTTCCTGTCACTCTCAGAATGTGAAATAGAGTCCCAAGCTATTTGGCTGTTCCTCCCCACAGGACGCAGGTTGGATACCTATAATTTATGACAGCAAATCAACACTACGTGAGCTGCCTCTTCTTTTGGACTGATGCTAACTCATTAGCAGGGGAATATGTGACAGGCTGATTGTAGTTTCTTATCTGCAAGTTAAATATTGTCAGAATAATTTACAGCTGGGCAATGATAATAACGGTAATGTTTTTATAATAAGCGAGAGGAAGGGGTTCCAGCTTGAGTGAACCTGCTCTGGTGCACATGGCCTGCCTACATCCATCCTCTTCCAAGAAAAAAAAGAAGCCCCCTGGGGAACAAAGAAATAAGGTCCCTGAAATGAGCCCAAAGGAATCTTGTATCCCAAGGGAGCTATATTAGGGCTTCTAAAAAAGTGAAGGTCACATTCAGAAATCAGGCATGATATCCCAGTATCCCAGTATTTGAAAAGCTGCCAAAAAGAGGAGGGGACCAGTTTATTTTCCAAAGCACCAGAGAGCAGGACAAGAAACAATGGATGGGGTTCACCGACAAAAGGGCGACCGACAAAAGCGCGACCGACTAAACCGCAGTGACAAAACCGCGAGTTCTAAACTGCGCCGACAAATGAGCGATGAACTGCGCGACAACAGCGCGCCAACAGAAGCACGCTGTAAACCTAACCCTAAACCTAACCCTAAACCTAACCCTAAACCTAACCCTAAACCTAACCCTAAACCTAACCCTAAACCTAACCCTAAACCTAACCCTAAACTTAACCCTAAACCTAACCCTAAATCTAACCCTAAAATTAACCCTGAACCTAACCCTTAGCTTAACTTAAATCGCGCTTCTGTCGGCGCGCTGTTGTCGGCATGCTGTTATGGGCGCGTTGATGATGTTGCAGTTTTGTTGCCGCGGTTTCGTCGGCACGCTTTAGTCGAGCGCACATTTGTCGGGTCACGATGGATGGAACCTAATCAAAGAGAGAAGCAGTCTGGAATTAAGAAGAAACTTCCTAACAGTGAGGTCAATTAACCAATGCTTCATCAGTGGAGGTTTTTAAGAAGCGATTGGACAGCCACTTGTCTGGAATGATATAAGGTCTCCTTTGGAAGACCCCCAAAGTCCCTTCTAGCTCTATTCTGATGAATTGATCCTTTGGAATATGATCAAGCCTGAAATATTAACAGTCTTTTCCAGGCTTTGTATCAAGTTGAGGTTAGCTGTTCTAGGAGATCTGGGGATGGTAGCGGTTATTGGGAGAGAGAGGAGTCAGTGAAGGCAAGGGATAAATCAGTTTAATTGTATGTATTCCTCTATTAGTTATATAGCCTGCCTTTCCAAGGTTGCCAAAGAGAAGAATATACACAAAGCATAAATCAAGAGCCAATGCATCAAATTTAAAAATAAAAAGCATGGAAAAAGTAAAATTAAAATACAATCAAAAAAATATAGGCAAGAGTATTAAAATATAAACAATAGAGTATAAACAAATAATCTGACAAGTTCCAGTCTGATGACACAGAAGTATATTAGCGTAACCATAAATGATTGAACAAGGCAAGACTCTAATGAGAGATTTTGACAAATCAAAGTGTCAGCCATGGGAAAGGCCTTTCATATAAAATTAACTGTCCCTTTTAATTGTGCTGGTAAATGAATTGGAAGTTTCTGAAGTATGTTAACAAAGAACATGACCCCAGTAGCTTCAGAC
Organism: Thamnophis sirtalis; assembly: GCF_051295495.1. Taxonomy (NCBI): domain Eukaryota; kingdom Metazoa; phylum Chordata; class Lepidosauria; order Squamata; family Natricidae; genus Thamnophis; species Thamnophis sirtalis. Next base: position 165,993,814 of record NW_028261382.1, read on the forward strand.
ATCAGTCTTGTTGTTGGCATATTTTGTAGCTCCTAAAGTTACAGTTGGTTAGATAATGTCATTGATGCAGTAGACATGAATTTGGGCAGATTCCAGGAAATAATGGAGGATGGAGGGGGGCTGCCATGCTAAAGTCCACAGGGCCATGAAAAGTTGACGTTGCTTAGTCAACAACAGCGGTTCTCAACCTGTGGGTCGTGACCCCTTTGGGGGTCAAATGACCCTTTCACGGGGGTTGCCTAAGACCATCGGAAAACACATATTTTCAATGGTCTTATGAACTGAGACACCGCTAAGTGAACCCTCATCTCAGCCCCAGGCAGTAATTGAGGCATCGGCACTATCGCAGACCTTCCTCCGCGCCCCTCGGCTGCCCGCCAAGAACAACCCCTGGCTTACGGAGAGCCTCAGCTTTCCAGATTCCTCTGAACCGAGAAATCAGACCTGGCTTTTAGCACGGCTTTTCTCACAACCCTCCAACCCCCCCCCCCCAGGCCCGCCTTGTCTCCGCCCTTCAGGCCCACGCAGAGATTTCTAGGTCCGTGCCAGCTCGGTGTCTCCTCTGCCCTTACTGCCTCCTTGGGCACAGCCAAAGAATTGCCGCCAGACACCAGCCTCCCTACTCTGGTTCTTGGCCTCTTGCTTGCGGGAAAGCCACGGAGCTGTGGGCACAGTTGCCAGTGTTAATGGGGAGGAGGAGGTGCAGCCCAGAGGAAGGAGCTGGAAGTGGGACACAGATCCCACGTTCGGGGCTCAGCGCAGCGTGAACACTGCGAGCTCCGCGCTGCTGCCATCCGCCACGCAGGGGATCCTGCCAAGGAAATGGGGTGGAAAGAAATTTGGCATTGGTGCTCCTGAAAGGAAGCTAGAAGGGGAAATTCTTGCACTATGGAGGCATTGTTGTCCCAGGATTTTATGGTTGGGGGTCACCACAACATGAAGAACTGTATTAAAGGGTCGTGGCATTGGGAAGGTTGAGAACCACTGGTCAACAACAACAACTAAGTTATTGGACATTATTTAGAAACACAGAAAAAACAATTGTCTGATCAAAGTATAACTAAAATATGAATTACTAATGATACTTCTTCCACCATTCTATTATTTCAAAATCTGTATTTCTCAGAACAGGAAACAACATGACAGTTATTTCATCAATCAGGTCCATTCATGATGAAGCAAACTGAAGGCTTGGGTTAACTGGACCTAGATTTATTGCTTCTACCAATGGAATTTTAGCAGAAAAGGAATATGCTGATATGCAGACCTCTCCCCACATATTTTGAAAATGTGCCCTGTGAGTTGCCCAATTCTCCAAAGCAGCTTTCAAGAGCACAAAAAGTGACACACAAAAACCTCAGTTACTTTCACTGATGGGAAAATTCCATTGAAATGGAATCAAATATTCCTGCCCAATTCCATCATGAGCGATCTTCCAAAGTAGATATGAACGGGTATTAATATGCATCGATATATGGAGGGGGCTAGAGCAGAAAATAAATTTCATCAATGAAAAAATAATTATATTAGTTAATTACATTAGAACTGATGCTTTATTCTGATGCAGATGTATTTTAATTAAATAAATAATTGGCTTCATTGGCCAAAGTATCTTTGGGTAAGTTGTCCTTAACTAAATATTTTAAGTTGACTACATGATATTAAACAGATCTTGTTAGTAAGAGTTTTTCAAGCATCCATTCACATTCCTCTGGACATAATTTATAGTAGGAAACACCAGATAGCTTCCAAATGTTCATTAACCACTTCTCACAATATATGAATATGATATCTGAAGCCCGTTAATTAATGAGTAGTTTAATTTGCTTCTAATTTGTCCAAAAATAAGTGAATTGGAGTGCTAGAGTGGCAGAGAAAACAATTCCCTTCCAATAAGTTATACCATAATCCCACATATATTTCTGGTCAATATGCTATTTCTGTACTAATCATACTCAACCAGGCCCCTATCCCTTTGCTAAAAAGTTGTTGACAATGTCACAAGCATTTGTACTCAGAAGCATTTGGAAAAAGAAAAGAGAGATGCTTTTTCTCTCTCCATTTTATGTAGGTTAACCTTGAATCTTGCTCAATTCTGCTTTTACAGAAATTTGGAAAGGAGCCTTAGAGTCCTATTCCATTTAGATCTTCTGGGGCTGGCTCTGACAAAATAATAGCAATAATAATTGATGGTGCTGACATGATGCATACTGAAAATTGCACTAGATTTGCTACATTTCTTTCTTGGTTCCCAAATTTACCTTTCATCATATTTCATTAATGCAAGATGTGAACTTAGCCAACTGTGTTTTATTCACTAAAACATAGTTATGCCACGGATCAACTAATGGATATGGATGTTTCATTACCCAGCTAGATACCATCAGTGCCTGATGATGTTGCCTAGATTGGTACATCAGATGATGTTGTGTAGTTGTGCAATGAAGGATCTGCAAGCAAACAATCAAGTTCAGAGAGTACCAAGGACTCCACAGCTCAGCTAAACCCCAACACATGATTTAATGTATCTTATGGCCAAGAAGTTAACTCTTTTTTTTATTTCAAAAGTTTTGTTTCTTTTAAAACAAACATTTCATCATTCCTCAATCAGTAAGACATCGAAGTACAATTTTTTGTGTGTCAAAATAGTTCTAGTTTACCACCAAATTCTTGTCTAGCCTAATGTATACCCCTCCCTCCCTCTACCCTCCCCCCCAACCCCCCTCCTTTCCCCCCCCCCCCGACTTCCCAGAACCCGTACACGGTATGGATTTTTAACAAACACAGTCTAAAATCTATTGAGAAAAAAGAAATAAAGAAATTAATGACATTCTACATTGACCTTAGCTTCTTCTTGCTGAACTAACTTTAAACAATTTAAATCATTTCTGATCTTAAGCATAGGCTAACTGGAATTTCTTGGTCCCGTATTTATTTTGTATATAGTCAATCCATTTTTTCCAGTCTCGTTTAAGAAGTTAACTCTTAAAGTCAAAAGGGTATAGAAAGAACTCACTTAGCACAGCCACTATACTGTTTAGGGACTTTTAACAAATTCATTTTCCATACAATGCTCTGGGATGGAGAAATTAGTTATTTAAATTGTTCCCCTAAATATCAAATATTCCACAAGTCAAATTACTGGACAGAAAGATGCCAGAATGTGAGCCTTATGCTTTTATATTTAATTCCCTGGTAAAGTATAAGTAAACTCATGAATTTACATTGCCTCTATAGTTACACTGATTGTTACTCTCCATGAATCTATTAATATGGTATTAAATTTGGAGAGCTAGAAACTTAAAGTATAACATACTGCATTGGAACAGTATTATGGACATCTAGTATGAAGATTCTGCAGATTAGACGTGAGACATTCTAGTTACTAAATACCCCAACCATACCAAATTTATACTTGATTAAATGTGAGGGGGAAATGTGAGATGATTATATATTGTATGTAACAGTTCTGAAGGTATTCCACTAAAATCTGAAAAGGGGATGATAAGGAAATATTGCGTGCTGTTTCTGTTTTCTCTATTAAAAATATACATTTTATCATTTTTGTGATAATTTCAGAACTTAAATAAATTCTATATTATACTAAACTATACTAAATAATACTGTGATTGGTTAGATACTGTAATAGCTGTTTTAGCTATTAATGACAAAAAAGCTTTGAAAAATAATTTCCCTGTCTAAGCATGGGGAATGAAGGCAGACCTCTAGAAATGACTAGAGAAACTTAGCACTAAATGGGTTAGAATATATGAGATTAATATGCTTCATAGGCTTCTGTAAAACTAAAAAGGATATACGAAGCTTCAAATTTACATCAGAATTTCCCGGTACCTGGTATACAAAATATCCCAGTAAAAGATTATTAGTTTTATTTACTTTCTTTTTCATCTATGTATTTATTGTTAAAATATTGCAATGCAAAAAAGATAGGAAAAGCAAATATCAAAATACAGATAAAGGGGGGAAAGAGTGAAACAAGGAGGTTAATTTAAGAAAACACTACTGCATATACTGCAAGGCAAAATTGACTGTACAAAATCTTTCCTAATTCCTCTAAATCAGAGTTTTTAAACTTGGCAATTTTAAGACATTAAAGCATGTTGGCTGGGGAATTCTGCGAGTTGAAATCCACGTATCTTAAAGTTGCCAAGTTGGAAAAAACACAGATCTAAAGAATTTTGAAGCTGACTGCCTGGTCATCTTTCAAAAGTGCAATCAGAAAGGTAGGCTTCTACCTGGTCATTTCCAAACAATTTAAAAGATAAATAAAGACCTATCACGTACGCCTTTAGGAGCTGGGAACTTCCTGCTTGATCTTAGTTAAAAACCAGAAAAGTGACTTGTGAACAAAATGCACAAGATGGCAGAACAAGGCAAAAGATCCTGTTATTGGAAAAATGCTCACAAGCTCTGCAGAGTTATACTAATACTATTACTCTTTTATAGCTAAATTGACTGGATGAAAAAAGAGACCAGAAGACACAGAAATACAACACCAAAGACACTCATGCAGCTGCTCTTGCTAAGATAAAAAAAACATAAAACCCATTTATTTTATACTGCCTCGTTCCCTTCAAAGGGGGCATCTCTTTCACAATCTTCTAACAGTTGTCCTATAAGTAGTAAATAAAAAAGGCCTTGGGGAATGAAGTAAAGAGAATTCTATGTTCTTGCCACCCATATACTTTCAAAACTTCATGATAGTTGGCAAGAGAAAATTCAGAACATGAAGGGCTTTGGGAATTAAACACATTTCCTAGGCTTCCAGGGAAGAAATGGCAGACTGAATGTGGGTCTTCATAATTCCCCTCTAGACAAGGAGAGGACTTGAGATTGCCCACAAGTACTCCAGACAGCTGTACCTTGTGATGAGATTGCAAAACAGCTGCCTCCAGAGGTTTAGAGCTTCTGTAGATGAAGATATAACCATTTTGCTCCAACCCTGGTTGGTGCCTTTGAAAGGATGTTGTGTTCATATGCTTCCTTTCTCTAAACACTTTTGGAAATCACTTGTTCTCTGATTTTCAGTTACCTCTTTAAAAGCCAGTGGTGCAAATTTCATTTTAAAAGTTTTTTTTAAAATACATGCGTTCTTGGACTATGCAGTGAAAGGCTAGTTAGTATATGGACTTTGAAAAGCTAGCAACAGATTAACCCAGGGAGATATGGAATTATAGGTTTGAATTATTTAGAAGATATTTTCTCATGGAAAAAAGGAGATTGCTTTTGTTTTGTTTTGTTTTGTTTTATAATAAGGGGATCTTGAGGATTGGACACTAAAGTCAGAGGATAAAGAAAATAGAGCAGAAATCCTTAGCACAAAGTTTTGAACACTTCATAGCCAAGTTTTCGGACAGAATAGATCGAACTTTTCTAATAACATTGTAAAACAAGAATAAGCTCCAATGGATGTCTATGAAATTAATTTGAGGGGGGATTTAAATGTAATACAAATGGATCTGCTAAATAACTTATTCCTAAAGGAGATGAACAGATATTAAACCAGGAAACTAATTTGGATGTCTTTTTTTTCTGGATATACAAAAGAACTCTGCTAAGACTTGGAAAGACATTTTTAGAAGTGACAAGCCCAAGGATAAACTTTGTTTATTGATACCAAAGAACTCTGTGAAAGTCCTGAAGGATTTTACACAGATAATTAGCAAATTACCTCTGGGACTTTTTTTTGAATATTTTTTTAAAAAAACTGAGGGGGGAGATGTATAACATTGGCTTGTTTGATCAAGGTTAAAAGAAGGAAATAGTGTATCTCGTTGCCCTTGATGAATTTTTGCTGACAAAGATTAATTTGAGGAGAAGTAAGTTTATGTTTTATTTAGAGATGGTGATAAGCTATTAAAACTATTTTTACCTGTTGGGATAAAGGGGAAAGTCACTTCTTTTTTTCTTTTTTCTTTGCTTTTTCACACATCTTCCTTTTTTTCTTGTATTTTTCTTTTTGCATTTGTTTTAATTTGCATGCCTTTTATTCATTTTTTTCATTTAACATTATCGATAAAATTATTTGGGGGGGAAAAAGCACAAAGAGATGTGTAATCTTTGCAGGCCTATTCTTGGTGACAAATATTCTCCCAGGTGTTTTTCAAAGAAGCCTACCTACATGGCTTACTTTAGAAATGCAAAGTTTGTACTAGTGACCAGCCTATTTAACTGGATCTCCACAGGATAAATTTATGAAGTAGAAAATTGCTTTAAAGTGACTGTGAGATCTTCGCTGAGAATGTTTTCATATTCTGGAAGCAAAAACATGCTCTTTGGTGGCCTCTCTGCATGGTTAAGGGTGTGTCCTACTGACCCTCTTTAAAGCTATGCTAACGCACACAATAATGTCAGTGAATGATACCCAAGTTTGCTTTGTCCCACTCTTCTTCACAAAAGAACAATTCCTTTTAGTCTGAGCGATGCATACTAGTAAATTTTTTTTAAAAAAAGATTGCAAGAAAACATAAGTTGGGGGAAGGGGAAGACTTCTTTGCAAAGCTCTCAAAACAAATGAAAGGATGGGAGACAAGGGACCTCACCAACGGAAATGACATAGTCAGAGAAAAGTGCAGACCACTGGAATAACAAGCTTGCTGTCAAAACACAGCCAAAAGATCTGAGTTTACGGAGAATTACAGTATCATTATCGGTGACATGGAGGAAAAAAGATAAGAGCAGCTTAACTACTGCCTGTCACTGCCTGTGCCTAGTTCAGCACCCAGCTTAAATAGCACTCCGCCAGCTGCCTGTGGATACATACCCGGTATTACATGGTAATGCAAAAGTTGCAATGCCAAAAACACAAAAAATAATCCCCCTCCCTTTCTCTGAACAAAGGGACAAAAGTTGAAGGCTTCCATGAGGCAGTCATGGAGATTGCAAGGCACAGAAGCAGTTGGCTGTGATCTGGGGCGCCGGCTTCACTGCCTCACACCGCATAACTAAGATGGGAAGTCGTGAAAAAGCTACTACCTGTGTGGTCAGGATTGTCAACAACTTGATGGCAGATAGTAAGGAAAGATGAGATTACACAACTGCGAGCAGGATTTAGAATAATGAAGTTTTACATTTTACATTCCTTTGGGTATTTCTTTTTCAATTAAATGGCTAATAGCAATATCACTTGCTTGCATACTGCTTCACAGTGTTTTACAGGCCTCTCTAAGCAGTCTAGAGTCAGCATATTGGCCCAATAATCTGGGTCCTCATTTTACCCACCTCGGAAGGATAGAAGGCTGAGTCAACCTTGAGTTGGTTAGGATTGAACTGCTGGCAGTCAGCAGAATTAGCCTGCAATACTGCACTCTAACCGCTGTGCCACCATGGCTCATAATAGCAAATAACATGCCCACGAACAGCTTTCTGATAACTAGTGAAACTTTGAATTACTCCCAGAAGTTCACTGGCAACCAGTGCTACCTTATTCATTAGACTCCATCCAGATGGTCTATAAGGTCCACCTCAAGTAGAGTCCATTGCAGTACTGTACATGCACTGTGACCAGTGGTGGGTTTCAAAAATTGTTGGAACCTACTCTGTGGGTGTGGCCTCCTTTGTGGGAGTGGCTTACTGCCCATGTGACCGGATGGGAGTGGCTTGCCGCCCATGTGACTGGATAGGAAGATGCCGACGACACTTGTCAGAACCACCTTAAATTACCTCACACACAGCACTGGCATGCATAAGAATATGATGTAAACTTGTTTTTTAAAAGGCATCTTTAGTTTGCGTTAAAACAACTTCAACACATGCAATGTTCTGATTGCACCACAAACGCAGTAGTCATCCTTACCTTTCACAGAGGCACTGAGTTTTATAAATATGAGCATGATAGTGTAGAATAATCATATCCAGGGACCAGTGGTGGGTTTCAAAATTTTTTCGAACGTCTTCTGTAGGTGTGGCCTGCTTTCCGGGTCCACTGGTGGAACCTCTTCTAACCGGTTTGGTAGATTTGATGAACCGGTTCTACCGAATAGGTGCGAACTGGTAGGAACCCACCTCTGACTGTGACTGAAGCATGAGCAACATGTCACATTGCATGTACAGAAGGATTGAGGAAAGGATACAATTCTGACAGCACCAAATCTGTGCAAAGGCCTATCTGGCCATAGCAGTCACTTACTCCTCAAGCAGGAGCCATGAGTCATGGAACAACCTCAATATCTTCCAGTTTTGCCTAATGAAGTGCAACCTGATTCAAGGCATGATAGTAGAAAAAGTTTTTCCAGCTATCTCCAGAAATATTGGCTAGATTAGTTGGGAATTCTGGGAACTGTAGCCCCCAACTCTGAAGGGAAAGATTGTCCTGCTTATTATTCATTGAATAATTTTATTTACATGTGGTCTTTCTACTGAAAATCATTTCCCATTTTAAATATAGTTTTATTGAAAGTTTTAAGAATGAATACAAATAAATACAAACAATACCGGTACAAATAAGAAAGAAAAAAGAAGAAATACAAGAAAAGTCTAGAGTGCAAAAAGAAAAAGAAAAAAGTAGAAGATAAATAGAAAAGATGAAAGATGAAAGAAGTGGCATCCAATCATCTTTATCAATTGGAAATGTACCTCTTTATATTTATATAATGAGTCTCTTCTTTGTATAATCCATCCTATCTAATTGATAAAACCATGGATTATAAATATATTTTTCTGTTCTATGCAAAAAATCCATAAAGGATTTCCAATCAGCAATAAACATACAGTAGATGTTTTCTATAATCAAACAAATCAATTTCAACATCTCAGCAAGTTCTATCATCTTCACCAACCATTCCTCAGTTGTACATATTGCCAAATCTTTCCATTTTTACAATTGCAATGACAACTGTAATTCCCCCCTATTTTAATATATCTTTTTTTAAATTTCATTCCATGTCCATGGAGTTTCTCAGTCATTCAGCCCATAGTTTTCCCAAAGTTTTCCCAAAGATGTTTTTTCAAGAGGCAACTGGACTCTCTTGTTTTTCTTTTTCCTTGAAGACATTTTACTTCTCATCCAAGAAGCTTCTTCAGCTTCTTGCAGACAGTTGGTCATTTGCATTTTTTCATAGAGTCATTGAGGTCACTTGGAGGTTTATCTGTGTCATCAGGATCACCTGAGTAGTGCAAATTGGTGTGGAGCAGAGGTGAAATTCAGCAGGTTCTGACAGGTTCTGACAGCGGAAATTTTGAATAGTTCAGAGAACCAGCAAATACTACCGCTGGCTGGCCCCAGAGTGGGGTGGGAATGGAGATTTTGCAATATCCTTCCCCCAGGAGGGGGAGAGAATGGGTTTTTGCAGTATCCTTCCCCTGCCATACCCAACAAGCCATGCCCACAGAACCGATAGTAAAAACAATTGAATTTCACCACTGGTGTGGCGCCTTCTTGGAACTGCTGAAAGGATTGTTTTATAGACTGGGGATAGATGATGTCATATCCCTCCCCCTCTGTTGAGAGACGGCTGTTCAGTTTTGACATAGATGGCTATTGACATTACATTGCCCAAACTTCGTTATTTTGAAGTAACATACAATTCATATTTCTCATGCTGATATCCAGCTACTTTCTCAATATTAAAACCCATTTTCTTCCATTACCTTCCACATTGGGAAATTTCCAAAATTACTAAAAAATATGCATATTCATATACATACATACATTGACATACATATATATATATATGTACACATTCAAGCTTAAATAGGATATCCCTTAGATGATGTAGATAATGATGATAAGAAGAAAAAAATCAAACCAGACAGAAAGTTTAAATCTGCAATAATTGTGAAATTTTAATTCAGGATTAATTTTAAGAAAAGCAGCCATTACATTTGTCTAAATCAATTCCCCAGACAAGTTTCATCCATTTTCATCTCACTCAATCTCTGAGAGCCTAAGGGAGAAATAAAACTCGGAAATTTGAGAAAATGACTGGATTGCTGTTCTGTGTTTCTTTGCTTATTTTTGCAAAACAAATTTGGAAGGAAGACTCATCAGGGTTGATGATCATGAATGTACAACTTTTGCCAAGTCATTACTCTTTCTATATAGCAACACCACAAATCCTACACACGCTTTACAGTTTCTAGAATAAGCTTCCAAGAATTACCACTCCATTCCCAAGCGCCCCATAGGCAACTGAATACTTTTTGCTTAGATGTAGAAATTATGGACACTCAAAGCTTTGTGTGTTTGCAATTAGCTCTGTTTCAAATGTCCCTGTCAAGGCTGCTTCACTTAATAAACAAGAAAGAAACCACTCAACTCCATTTTGCAGAATTAAGAGTACTTTTACTGATTATAAGTAAATAGAAGCTAAGCAAAGCTGGATCTGAGCAAAAGCGCGCGAAAGCATTAGATATCAATACATGACCCATTCCCCTCCCCTTGGTAACCCCAGTCCATAGTCCAATCCAATATCTCCACAGCTGTCAGGTGGGAGACATCTTCAAAAATCATCATCAGGTTGGTATGCCGGACAGTTGGCCTTGGTGGGAAACTCCCCTCCTTGCCACATGCGCAGTAGATGGTGAGAACAACCCCCAATTAACAGTCCTCCTGTACAGATTATTTCCCACACCCAAATACCATACCCTCCCTCCCCAATTCAATGGCAGCTGAAAAGCAAGCAACAAAACAGAGGCTGACAGTCCCCTTTGAAAGCAGACAAAGCTTCATCTCCCTCTGGTTGAAAAGTTATTGGGCAGCTACCACTGGCCCCGCCCACTCTGTCACACTGTCGGCTTGACCGCAACTGCAGTGGGCCAAGATCTTGGCATCCCTCAGCCTCCACCTGGCCTGCCAGGAGAGTGAAGAGCCTCTGTGAGGCCAGCAGCAGCATGTGCAATCACTTGGTGGCCTGCACAGCATCCACCGTGGTTGAGAAGTGCCCCTGTCAGGCCTACAATTATATTCCTTTTAGAATTTTGGCCTGCCACACTTTCTCTTATTTCATTATGCTGTTTCAATAGTATAGTCGATGGGAGGGGGGAATAGACAGGAGTAGGATTGTGGAATGTATTGTTTTCATTCTTTCCTAGAAGGCCAAGGTCATCTTTTGTCTCCGCACTTTTACACCTGACCGGAAGCAGCTGGGTGGAGATGCCAGCGTGAAAGAAGAAGATTGGACCATGTGATGGGTTGTGGGTGTGGTGACAAGATCATGAACTTTTAACTGGGTGGAATTCTGATGTCATTTCCAGAATTGGGATTAACACAGATGTGCCAAGATGTCTGCTTTATTAATTTGGAACTTTAAGGATCATTTTGCCTTGGACTCTGATTTAATTCTACATGATACTTGGAACGTTGATAGCCCCATCAGCAGAAACAGAATGCCAAAGGTTCCTTCTCCTGTGACATGATGGTCACCAAAAACAAATTGGAGCCTGAAGGGAATAAGAAGAACCCATGCCATCAAAATGACTGGAGCCTAAATCCAATCTAGCCTGCTGGGCTAGCAGGCAGGGCAGGTGGAGAATGAGGCATGCTGAGAGCTTGACTCATTGCAGCTGCGAGCAAGCAGACAATGGGACAGAGAAGGCAGGGCCAGTGGTAGCTGTGCTTCCATTCCCATTGGCCCCCAGGGTCGCAGTTTAAAAAAAAGACTTTCCCAAAAATAATCCCGAGTTCTTATTTTCAAGCCCAAAAGAAAATAAGATCAGTTCTTATTTTAGGGAAAACACAGTATATGTTGCATAATCTTACCTCTAGAGTTAAAACAAGATTGTGAGAATGAAATATTCTGTGTGTACAACGTATGTTGCAGACATGTTTAGCATGCGCACAGGCATTCTAGTTTTTCTACAGAAATGCAGTTCCCTCAATTATATGGCTCTGCTGAATGCTATCAGGGTTACCATTTTTAACCAGATCTTAATCCATTCTCCTACAAATCTCTCTAACTCTATGCTTCTCTATTCACTAGAGATGTGGCTATATCCATTACCATAATCAGTTAGCCATGGCCCATTGCTTAATTTAATAACAGATTATGTTGGCCAGAATTTAATAGCTATTAGTATCTTAATCTTAGTAACATTAAAGTATTCAGTATTGAACTTAATTGTGATGCTGATGAGAGCAGAAGTAATTACAGTGGAATTTTAATAATAAATCATTGTGCTTCCCTCCATTTTTAATAAACTGACAACAATAAACCAAAGGTAATTTTAGAAAACCACACTCTGAAAACATAACTCATCTGGAGATAAAGACTTTGCATTCAATGGGCAGAGGGAATTATTAAACTCTCTTGTTCTATAAGGCAGGATTGCAATTTTTGAGGTGATCTGAGTTTGTAGTTTGTAGTTTATTTATAGGCTGCCCTTTTCCCTGAGGGGACTCAGGGCGGCTTACAATCAAAAAAAGGAAGGGGAGTGTAGGACAATACAAAAAAAGAAATGTGCACAAACTAAATTAGACAATAAAACTCAACATTCACTCAGCATTCGGGAGGGGCGAAATAAGATTATCCCCAGGCCTGACGGGTTAGCCAGTTCTTGAGGGCTGTACGGAAGGCCTGGACGGTGGTGAGGGTACGAATCTCCACGGGGAGATTGTTCCATAGTGTCGGAGCCGCAACAGAGAAGGCTCTCCTCCGAGTAGTCGCCAGTCGGCACTGACTGGCGGATGGAATACGGAGGAGGCCAACTCTATGCGATCTGATGGGACGCAGGGAGGTAATTGGCAGAAGGCGGTCTCTCAAATAGAGAGCGGTTGCTCAAATCTGAGCAAATGGGGAAGAGTACACAATGGAAAGGTGAGCTCTGCAGGATCCTGACTTCTGGGAAAGCAAATATAGAGCATGCACACACTCACAGCAGGATGGCATAAGGCCTGAGGGCGCATGCACCATACAGTACTCTCTTCTCAGGACTGGGAAGGGAACAGAGAATTAAGCTCACAACTCAACAGCTACTGGTAAACATTATCTCACTTGTTAGCCACTTGCATTGTTAATACTATTATTATTATGTGGGAGAGTGTTCCTTAGAGAATGTAATTTTAGCAGTTCCTCACATCACAAAATTTGAAAATCCCTGCAGAAAGTCAATAGAGTACTATAGGCATTCATTCCTTAGCTATATCTTCACCTTGATTTATCCTTCTGCCATTCATCTCTCCCTGTTTGCTGATAATATAACGCCAGGAGAGGATTGTGCCCTTAGATTCGCTACAGGTCGACTTATGACCAGAGCCGAGGTGGCGCAGTGGTTAGGGTGCAGTACTGCAGGCCACTTCAGCTGACTGTTATCTGCAGTTCAGCGGTTCTAATCTCACCGGCTCAAGGTTGACTCAGCCTTCCATCCTTCCGAGGTGGGTGAAATGAGGACCCAGATTGTTGTTGGGGACAATATGCTGACTCTGTAAACCGCTTAGAGAGGGCTGAAAGCCCTATGAAGCGGTATATAAGTCTAACTGCTATTGCTATTGCTATTGCTATGACGCCAACTGAGCCCCAAATTTCTGTTGCTAAGCAAAAGAGTTGTTAAGTGAATTTTGCCCTATTTTATACCTTTATTCTCACAATTAGTATGTCAGCGTTCCAAGTATCATGTAGAATTAAATCAGAGTCCAAGGCAAAACGATCCTTAAAGTTCCAATTTAATAGATCAGACTTCTTGGCATTATGCTATGAAATCCCAATACTGGAAATGACATCAGAATCCCACCCAGTTAAAAGTTCACGATCTTGTCCCCACACCCATAATCCATCACATGGTCCAATCTTCTTCTTCCATGCTGGCACCCACGCCCAGCTGCCTCCGGTCAGGTGCAAAGGTGCGGAGACAAAAGATGACCTTGAGCTTCTAGAAAGGAATTTTTTATTTTGAAAACAACACATTCTAACCCTTGCTATTTCTCCCCCACCCCTTAATGAGAGTGTGGCGGGCCAAAGATTCTTAAAGGAACCGCTGCAGGCCTGACCTAGTAAGTGTAAGTCTGCAGTTCTGGCATTCAGCAAGGAGTTCAGATAGAGCCAAAGATGGTTAGCTGAAAATGTTATCCAATAAACTGTAACAACCGACACAGAGCAGGAAACAAGCAATGTCAGTGCTAACATGGTTAATCCCTCCACCCTTTAAATAGCATCTGCTCCACCCCTACGGTTCTACCACCTGGACCTTGCCCCTTATAACCCCCACCGCTCACACATCGCCCTTCAGCGGATGACGTTACAGCCCTTGGGCAGACCATGCATGCTTTGGACACTCCGCACAATTTCTGCCGCCCATCCAGCCTTGGCAGGCTGCGCACAGTCTTTTCAGCATCAAGGGAACGTGCCAGGACTTCCCCACAGCCTGGTAGGGTCTCCGCGGCTTGCGGATCCGCTGCGCAGCTCAGCTGTGCAGCACATAGTGTGATGGTGGCCTGCCGGCCTGGATTCGGATGCAGGGTGCCGGTGTGGATGTGCTGCCCAGCTGGCGGCTCCCGGTTGTAGGCATGGATGTACTGCCCAGCTAGTGACTCCCGGTCCCCACCTGAACGGCAGCTCCAGCGACCCAAGGGCTGACAGTTTAGTAAAATGGTCCTATAACATACAGTGTAAGGACTGCAACAGCTAATTTGTAGGAGAAATAGACAGAGGATTGGCATAATGCATCCATGAACACCAACTAGCAGCCAGAAGACATAATAAAAGCTTCTTAGTCTCACCACACACGGACATAATGGACACATGGATATAAAATGAGAGCAAACCCTACTAGTACTGAGGGTGTTACCTTCTTGGGTAATGAAACGTCTACAAGAAAACAATCAAGCTCAGAGAGCATCAAGGACCCCACAGGTCAACCCTGAGCTACAAATATACTCTTCTCTATGTTGTTCTTGACTTACGACCTAACGGCTAGCAACAAGCCAAGCCGCATCCTGATTGGCCAGGACGCGGCTTGGCTAAGCGCGGGCTGCTAGGGGCGCGCCTATTGGTTTTCCCTTCTTGACAGTTCCGTATAAATAGCTGTGAAGCAGAGATGGTGCTGAACCGCTACTTGTGTACATAGTTGATTGTTCTACAATAAATGAAGCTGTTCTTACCTCAGATTGCCTCCTGCCTCCCCCTTCATCTGGACCCACAATACTCTAAATATATCAAAACATGTTTGATAAGGATGAAAGAATTTAGGATTTAGGATTTTAGGATTTTACTTTATTTATATGTCGCCCTTTTCCCTGAGGGGACTCAGGGCGGCTCACAATCCAGGGGGAGGGGAGAACAAAACAAAATACACACATAAAGACATTACATCATTTAAAAGCGCAACAGTCATACTATTCGGGTGGGGTTAAAGTCTTTAGCCCCCTGCCTGTCGGGACAGCCAGGTTTTAAGGGCTACGCGGAAGGTCTGGAGGGTGGTGAGGGTACGAATCTCCACGGGGAGTTCGTTCCATTGGGTCGGAGCAGCCACCGAGAAGGCTCTCCTCCGGGTAGTTGCCAGTCGACATTGACCGGCTGATGGGATTCGGAGGAGGCCTAATCTATGGGATTTTATTGGCCTAGTGGAGGTGATTGGCAGTAGGCGGTCTCTCAAGTACCCAGATCCAATACCATGAAGGGCTTTGAAGGTGACAACAATGATTCCCATCATTTATTTATCCTCTCTACAGAATGCCTAATGTTAGGATTTCTGTTGCGAAACAGGTTACTTTGTTGGTGGGTTATTTATTTCTACCCGATTCTTTGTCAGGAATTTCAATCAATTTATCCCGGAAAGGATCTGGCGTTATTTTATCCCATAGTAATGTTCAATCAGCGGCTCCACAGCCCTCAAAATACACACCAATTAGGTGGCGGGTGTATCCTTTTAAGACAAAGAGCACTCATTTATTTGCTTTAAATTTCAGTAGCTTTTACCCAGTTTACATATTTCACAACAGATAAAAGTTTTCATTTTCTGATTTTTTAAAAAAAATCATGTACGTTACCAATTTTTTTTAAAAAAATAAAAAAACAGCCACACTCTCCCAGCTTGAGTTATTAATTATACCTTCCATTCTCTTACAGCAGCATTTAACTTTAAAAGATTAAATGACTTGATTAGCAGTGTTTAGCTTTCCTAGGTAGTTTATTGAATGCCGCATTAACATTCTGGCACCACACAGATGAAGCTTAAATTCTTGCAGTCTTGAAGAAATATGACTACTCATTTTCTGGAAAGAGCAACAGAAGGGCCATTTGTTACATTTTCATTAACCCATCATATTGGACATTTCTATTTATACTGGGGGAAATTGACAAGTTCTTTTCTGCGGTGCATATCATTTGTAATATTGCTATGGAGTAGCTGTTTCCACAAGTATTTTTAGACAAATGTTCTGAGGAATTTAAGCCCCAAAACTGTGATGTAGTCAGCCTGTCAACAATTCCCTCATGCTGATTTCTTGAGTTAATTTAATTTTCAAAGCCGCATTTCTGGTAGTAATAGTACAGTGTTCTGACCCACCCCCTTCTCTATCCAGGAACAAATGCCGAAACCAACGTAAAGGAGAATGTTTTTTAATCAGTCCAGACTCTCGTTGGCTGCAAGCCACATAAACAAAGAGATAAGCACTCCGGCAGCAAGTCCTACAAAACTTGGCAGCAATGCAAACAAACTCTGGCAGCAATCCAGCCTGCCAAGTTTGTTTTCTTGTTAATCGTTAACGTTGACTTCTGCAAAAGGGTGTGGCACAAGCAGTCTCTTTTATAATCAGGAGACGATCTTAATAAGCATCAGCTGAGCGTAATCACCTCCTATAATTACGCAGTTGTTCTTGCCGCCGAGTAGCCCTTCGACGGCGTGCATCCCGAAACAACTCACAAGTGTTTTCCGGATCACTCCCTCTGATCCAAGGCTCCGGCGCCACCTGGTGGCAAACCAGTCTCTCCTCGCCCTGCTCGAAGTCAGCACCCTGTCCAGGGTCCTCCACTTCCTCCAGGGACGACTCATAAGACCCCTCGCTGTTGGAGTCTGGCGGCAGCTTCAACAGCTCCTGCCGGGCCACAACAGTACAGGTAGTCCTCGACGTACAATCATTTGTTTAGTGATGCTCAAAGTCACAAAGGCACTGAAAAAAGTGACTTATGACCATTTTTTCGCACTTATAGACTGTTGCAGTGTCTCCATGCCCATGTGATCAAAATTCAGGAACTTGGTATATATTTATGACAATTGTACCAGGGGTGAGCTGCTGGGGGTTGCACGGGTTTGGGCAATCCTCTAACAAAGATTCTGTGTGGTTTAGTGAACACCCAAATCCCACTCCTGGCTGGCCTGTTTCCAGCTTCCAGAGAGGCTTCAGAGACTGAGGGAAGCAGTTTTTGCCCTCCCAGAGGCTTGAGGAAAGCCTCTGGAGCCTGGGGAGGGTGAAAAATGCCCCACTATGCCACACCCACCATGGCCATGCCCACTCAGCAATGAGGCAGCAAATCCATTGCGGCAATTTTTGAAGCCCACTCCTGAGTTGTACTGTCCAAGGATTATGTGATCCCCATATGTAACCTTCAGAGCCAACTTCTAATAAGCAAAGTCAATGGGGAAGCCAGACTCACTTAATGACCACATACATTTACTTAACAACTGCAGTGATTTATATCACCACTGTGGCAAAAAAAGGTCATAAAATCTGCAAAGTTAACAGCTGCCTTCCTTAGAAGTGGCAGCTCAGTTGTGGTCATTGATTTGATTTGATTTGATTTAATGAATTTATAGGCCGCCCAATCCCGAAGGACTCCGGGCGGTATAACCCAAGGACTACCTGCAATCCACTCTTCTATCCAAGTGAAGCTAGTATAATTCCTTAATGGAAGCACCGTTCCTTATCTTCCTGCACAACCTAGAATTTAAATTTTCTGATTAGAGAGAATGTTTTTAACAGTATGTAGAAATTCTCTAGCCTTATCCAGAGACACATTTGCCTGGAAAATATTTATTTGAGAATGGAGCGTGTTAATGCTAGTAACCCGGGTCAGTATAATTAATTCATTAAAGGAAATGCATTATCTGGAATATACTAACTCAGGCAAATTTGGGGCTTTTATGAGTCTACTCCATGGTTACACTAAGAATATGCTTAAAGTGCTATGGCACTGACTGGATTCCCATCTAGGCATAAACTGTATCATGATTACTTTCATTTCAGTTTTGTATATCCCACAAACCTAGCACTGTGATACCATAAATAAGGGAGTATGATGTATGGTTGGTGAAAATGAGCAAGGTGACAGATGGATTATTGCAATGCAATCTCCGTCCCTTAGGAACATATGTGCAGTGTTGAAATACATACAGGTAGTCCTCAACATACGACCACAATTGAGCCCAAACTTTATGTTGGTAAGTGAGAAAGGTATTAAGTGAGCTTTGCCCCATTTTACGGTTTTCATGCCACATTTGTTAAGTGAATCACTACGGTTATTAAGTTAGTAACCTAGTTGCTAAGTGAATCTGGCTTCCCCACTGACTTTGCTTGTCAGAACATTACAAAAGATGATCACATGAACCCAGGACACTGAAATTGTCATAAAGCTGCATCACTAGCCTAGCATCTGAATTTTGATCACATGATCATGGGGATGGTGGAAAGTTTGCAACTGTGAAAAATGGTCATAAGTCACTTTTCTCAGTGCTGTTGTAACATCACTAAGTGAAATGTTGTAAGTCAAGGACTACTTGTACTAAAGTGGTGGGTCTTGTATTGTAACATGCCATTTACCACCTGGCTGGTTTAGCTTCCTCCCTTGCTAACATTCTTCTGTCTCGCTGGTTCTTTCTCTCTCTCCATGTATATCAGTGGTGGGATTCAAAATTTTTTTACTACAGTTTCTATGGGCATGGTGTGGGGGACGTGGCATGGATTGGTGGTGCATGTGTTCGTTTAGGAAGACTAAGTGCATTGCCTATTAGCAGTGATGAAATTCATTTTTTTTACTACTGCTTCTGTGGGTGTGGCTTGGTGGGCGTGGCAGGGGAAGGATATTGCAAAATCTCCATTCCCACCACACTATGGGGCCAACCAGAAGTGGTATTTGCCAGTTCTCTGAACTACTCAAAATCTACGCTACCAGTCCTTCAGAACCTGCCAGAACTTGCTGAATTTCACCCCTGCCTATTAGTAACTTAAAGGGCCAAGTGAGAATTGAGGGCCTGAAGGTGACTCTTATTTCCCCAAGGAAAAGACATTGGAGAAATTCACCCTATTACATTATTCAATCAATCCTTCTCTGTCCATAACTGATTCTTTTAGATTTTTCTTTCATTGTGGCATGTGTTTATCTGTGCCTTATAGATAGTTATATCAGTGGTGGGTTCAGGATCCCATTCCAACTGGTACGGCCTGGCATCGCGTGACCCAACAAATGAGCGCACAACAAAAGACGGCGACAAAACTGCGGCACAAAAACCGCGACATCATCAACACGCCCACAACAGCACGGTGACAACAACTCGCAGACAGAAGCGTGATTTAAGTTAAGGTAAGGGTTAGGGTCAGGGTCAGGGTTAGGTTTAGGATCAGGTTTAGAGTGCGCTTCTGACAGCACGCTGTTGTCGGTGCATTTCTGCGCTCATTCGTCGGCGCAGTTTAGAACTCGCGGTTTTTCTTTTTCTAATTAACAGATTTTATTAAAAATGGCTTTAGTGTCAAAAAAAAAAAAAATGGCTTTAGTGTCCTAAAATTTACCTGAAACCAGATCCCTCCTGATTTTTTCTACCAGAGATTAACATGGTGTATTATAGATGTTTATAAAATTTCAACTATATTTCCGTTTTGTTTTTGTATGCTTTCGTTTTATTGTTTGCTTTCGTTTTATTGTTTGCTTTCGTTTTGAGTTTAGTTTTTTTTTTCCTTAAAAATGTTTTTATTTTCCATTTTTTCATTTTCATACAGTCACATATATACTGTGCATAGCCAGGGCCATACAACATTAAACAATAATCACAGCAATTCCTCTTGTCAACAATACCCAAAAAAATAGACACCCAATATACCTCTTCCACTCTCCATACACCTCTTTCTTCCACCCCCCTCCAACTTTCTATCTTCTAGAACTCGCGGTTTTGTCGCCGCGGTTTTGTCGGGTGCGCTTTTGTCAGTGAACCCTGGCATCACCCACATGGAAGCGTGCGGTGCGGCTGCATGCATTGTACCTGCTTGCGACACCTCCGCAAGTCTCCCCGATGCGTACCGCCTGCAACCCACCACTGAGCTATATGTACCTAAGTGTGTCTTCCTGGAGAAAAGGAAAGAATGAGCGTGCAACTCCAATGCGTGACCTTCCGAGAATATATTCACTAGTGAGAAGAATTAGTCTTGAAGAAATCTGTGTGAAGCCCCCTCCTCTGCTTGGTTTGCAGCTTATCACCAAGCAGTTTTTAAATAGCTATCAGTTCTAACATTTGCATTCCTCTCACCCCTTCATGGGGGGACAGTGCTATCATAATTACACTACCTTCTTCTGGGTTCCATAACGAGCTATTATTTTGCTAATGGAATATTCAAGTAGTCTGCAGTAATTTATCAAATAGTTCCAAATCCCATTTTCTCTGTGTGAATCTTTTTGTTCACAGGTAAATTGATGTGTATAACAGAGCTTTTTTTTTTTTTTGTAATTCAAATTAACCATCCCACCTCCTCTTCTGGAGGGGGGAAAAAAGATATTGAAACACAAAGTGCTATTTAAAATGTCTAGCATTAGAATGATTCAAGCTCTCAGCAAGTAGTAATTTCTGTTTTTTAATTTGTTCAATTTTTGTCTTCAGTGTTTAGTTCCTTAAGATTGCATCAGCTAAAAAAAGAACAGAAACCAGTTTTCCTTGAAAGTAATCCTCTTTCCATTAACCAACTATGTCTACTAAATCACACTAAAATGCACCTTCTTTAGGATTCGAGCACAATCCATTACTTTTGGAGATGGTGATACTCCTCAAATCTGATCAACTCCTTCCTTGTTAAATTTCTATTGCTTTACATTGGTTAGTTTCATTCAATCTTTAGTTTAATTTGGGGTCATTGCCAGTGGTGGGATTCAACCAGTTCGCACCACTTCAGGAGAACCGGTTGTTAAGTTTCTGAGAAGTTTCTGAACTTGTTGTTGGAAGAAATCATTAGGGCAGAGAACCAGTTGTTAAATTACTTGAATCCCACCACTGGTCATTACTGATTCTTAATTACTATGTAGCTGAATTTCTCCAATAGATTTTAATTGCTATGATTGTAACCTCCCAAGAGTCTTTAAACTACTATGAGCAAAAATATCAAATCAATAAGTGTACTTTTTCCCCCCACAGGGGCTACAGTTTGAATTTACCTGTCTAACTATTTTCATTGAAGAAAACATGAGAAAGCTGTGCAATCCGTGACCCGTCAAAACCGCGGTCCACTAAAGCATGCCCGATTAAAGCGCGTACCTGACGTCATCAGCAGCGCGACAAATAAAATTAAAAATGAATTAAATTAAAATTAAAATTAAATTAAAGCAAGCGGATTCACATAAAGGTAAGGGTTAGGGTTAGGGTTAGGGTTAGGGTTAGGGTTAGGGTTAGGGTTAGGGTTAGGGTTAGGGTTAGGGTTAGGGTTAGGGTTAGGGTTAGGGTTAGGGTTAGGGTTAGGGTTAGGGTTAGGGTTAGGGTTAGGGTTACGTTAAGCGTTAGGGTTAGGTTTAGGGTTAGGTTAAGGGTTAGCGTTAGGTTTAGCGTTAGGTTAAGGGTTAGGTTTAGGGTTAGGTTAAGGGTTAGGTTTGGGGGGGTTAGGTTTAGATTTACGCGTTAATTTTAAGTTTACCGCTCACAGCGTGCTGTTTTCGTCGCGCTGTGATGACGTCACGTACGCGCTTTCGTCGAGCGCGCTTTATTCTACCGCGGTTTTGTGGTGGAACCGTGCAATCATCTAGCCTAAACTGAATTTCCTTCCTTTTTGGATTCCTGTAATTGAACAGCAGCTGTACTGCAATGCATCTACATAGGGTTGCCCTTGGAGAGCTTTCAGAAGTTACAACTAGGACAAGAATGAGTCCATCCAGGCAGTGATGGGTAACTCTACCACTTTCGGAGTTGCATCATTTGCATTTAGCATCTGGTGCAAGGTGTTGGGTCTCACCTGTAAGGTCCTATATAGCTCCAGACCTGGTTATTCTGTTATCTCCAGTTATCTTGTTTCTTCCTCCTCTGTCATCTGCCTGCCAACAAGGTCAAAGAGAGTCAATTACCTCCAGGTTTCAACAGAATCAATTACCCCTAGGCCTCAGATAGCAATGACAATAGCACTTAGACGTGTATAATGCTTTACAGTGCTTTACAGTTCTCTCTAAGCAGTTTACAGAGTCAGCATATTGACCCCAACAGTCTGTGTCCTCATTTTACTGACCTCAGATGGATGGAAGGCTGAATCAACCTTGAGCCTGGTGAGATTTGAACTGTTAAATTGCAAGCAGCCAGCAGTCAGCAAAAGTAGCCTGCAGTACTGCACTCTAACCACTGCACCTCCACAGTGGATATCTTCACACTTTGAAACTCCCTCTCAGTAGAGATCAGCCAGCTTCGACCTTCTTGAGTTACAGGAAAGTATGGGAGACCTATTTGTTCTGTTTGGCACAGGAGGAAGCTATGTTGCAATTGAAAATCTAGTTCACAAGTGTGGAACATTTTATTTTTCATATATATATGAAAATATATGAATATTTTCCCGTGTAAGATTGAGATTGTCTTGGCAACATTTCGGCGAGGTCCCACTCTCCATCTTCAGGCTGATTTTTCGACTTCGTGCTTGTGTGAGTAAAACGTGGTCGGAGCAGCCATCTCTCTATAAATCTTGATGGGGGGTGTGTGAACTGAACACTTCAACAAGAGAATAATTATGGAAGCCATCGAAATAGAAAAACACCCCCACAACATGAATAAACGTGATGATATCTTCCACCTACCAGACATCTGGAAACAAGCCCTAGTCAACAAACGAGCCCCACCCACCACCAAGGTTGTTACAACACAAAAGAACAACAGACACACAGCCACCACCTCCGTCACACAGGATATGAAACAGCCAACCAATCTACAAACATCAACTCCATCTACCAATCAGGATGCAACTACACAGCCAATAACCCACTTACAGCAACAAAGCCAGCACTCCACCATATATATATATATATATATATATATATATATATATATATATATATATATATATATATATATATATATATATATATATATATATATATATATATATATATATATATATATATATATATATATATATATATATGTTTTCTGAGGTTTTCGTGCTTCCAGGCGCACAAAGCCAAGCAAACAAGCCTGAAGATGACGAATGAGACTTCGTCGAAACGTCGCCAAGACACTTCCAATTTTACGCGGGAGAAAACCTGAATAACCAAAGACCTTTATGTGTGTGTGTGTGTGTGTGTTTGTGTTTGTGTTTGTGTGTGTATGTGTATATGTGTATATATGTGTATGTGTATGTATATCTATATATTTGTATATGTGTGTGTTTGTGTTTGTGTGTATATATGTATATGTATATGTATATGTATATGTATATGTATATGTATATGTATATGTATATGTATATGTATATGTATATGTATATGTATATGTATATGTATATGTAT
Source organism: Thamnophis sirtalis (assembly GCF_051295495.1). Lineage (NCBI taxonomy): Eukaryota > Metazoa > Chordata > Lepidosauria > Squamata > Natricidae > Thamnophis > Thamnophis sirtalis. The sequence continues at coordinate 166,017,435 of NW_028261382.1, forward strand.
ATGTATATGTATATGTATATGTATATGTATATGTATATGTATATGTATATGTATATGTATATGTATATGTATATGTATATGTATATGTATATGTATATGTATATGTATATGTATATGTATATGTATATAATGTCTTTGGTTATTTGGGTTTATATAAAATTTTGCAACTATGTGTACTTGAAGTGGGAGGGTTGAATTATTGTACAGAAGAAAATAAAGGCGGAGGAATTTACCAAATTCTTTTCCTTACTATGGCTGTACAGTATGAATATGGATAACCACCAAGAAATATTGGAAGTTGGATGATGTGCTATTTGAATAAAATAAAATAAACAAATAAGATTTATTGGCTTCATGCTTATGAAAGGATATGGATTACTAGTTAGGAACAGCTCAAGGACAGAGATAGATGAACTTTAGCTCAGAGAGGCAGTTCGGTAGTTTTCAGAAATAAATCTTCCAAGCTGAAAGAAGTCTGAGTTGGTCCAGATGTTTCAGTCTGGAGTTCTCATTACTAGAAATGAGAAGCAGCATGGAAACATTCTTAATAAATTAATTACGACAGGCAAGGTGAGAAGAAAAAGATTGGGCTTTTGTTACAAGAGTTAAACCCAAATCAATAGTCACTAAGTAACTAAAAAAGATTTAATAAGCTAAATGTATCTACCTAAAGGGACGCGGTGTCTCAATGGCTAAGATGCAGTTCAAATCCCTAGCGCCATGTAACAGAGTGAGCTCCCATTACTTGTCCCAGGTTCTGCCAACCTAACAGTTCAAAAACAATGTAAAAATGCAAGTAGAAAAATAGGAACCACCTTTGGTGGGAAGGTAACAGCGTTCCATGCGCCTTCTGCATTTAGTCATGCTGGCCACATGACCACGGAGACGTCTTCGGACAGTGCTGGCTCTTCGGCTTTGAAACGGAGATGAGCACCACCCCCTAGAGTCAGGAACAACTAGCACATATGTGCGAGGGGAATCTTTACCTTTACTATCCACCCAAAATAGTTACAGAACAATTTAATTAATTGAATATAGCAATAGCAGTAGACTTATATACCGCTTCATAGGCCTTTCAGGCCTCTCTAAGCGGTTTACAGAGAGTCAGCATATTGCCCCCAACAATCTGGGTCCTCATTTTACCCACCTCGGAAGGATGGAAGGCTGAGTCAACCCTGAGCCGGTGAGATTTGAACCGCTGACCTGCTGATCTAGCAGTAGCCTGCAGTGCTGCATTTAACCACTGCGCCACCTTGGCTCTATGTGCTGTTTTACTTTTTGTGGCTCAGAAATTACTACTAATTTTATGCTTTTTTTTAAAAAAGTTTCTTTTTTAGTCTGAATAATTTAAACTGTAATTTCAAAATGTTTATTTGGAAAGGCAGAATACATATTGGGGGAAAAAAGATGATCTCTGTATTAAAAAGAAATCAACATCTAATAGCCATATGTAATATATACCATCCCTCTATCTATTAAATCTATTAGCCATATTGAAGGTTCACATTTAGCAAAATTTCTGCAGGAGCTTCCTCTCAGAAAGACATACCCAATTCAGGGAAGAATTGTAACATGAGTAATTTTACACATAATGAAAATTAAAACTTCTTTATTTTAGCTATAGGAAGAAAATGTTTGTGTTTTTCCCCTTTTTTATTCCTGAAAATTAGGGATAATACAGAACTGTGACATTCTTCCGTTTAAACCTCTTCTGTGAAAGTCAACTGGTCTTCAAAGTTATCAACTTTAGCAAGACTTTGGTCTCCAGAGGGCAACCAAACACCCAATGAAAAAATAAAAACCTTTTGGTTTTCAATGCAATTGTCGAACAATGAAATCTTCGTCCAATGTGAAAAAAGTTAACACCGACTGTTAAATTTTCCTGGCAAGTTCAGGATGAATGAGAAAAAGCTTCCAATTATAATCATCATGAAGTCCTTATGAAGGAGCCAGAGATACAGCTGCTGCAGCTGTTTGAAGTGTGAAATCTTCACTATTGTTCATATCTTCTGCTGGCTTCATGCCTTCAGCGGCTGAATGTTATAAATAATTATTTCATTAAGTATGTATTGTTCTCTAAACCTCCCTTTGAAAGCAATTTTTGATCCACCTTATATAGATGGGGCTTAAAGGATAGGACTATCGCCTTTGAAAAATGGGGATCTATTTGAACTGTGCCCTGGTTACACCACTGTTACCACCAAAGCACTCTGCCTTCTTTTAATGCCAGTGTTATGTTGCCTCAAAACTTTGCATAACACAACTTTGCATGAAATGGGACACTGGGGAGTAAAGAAGGGGATAGAGTATGGTGACAATTTTTGTAACCCAGATGCATTGACAAATGGGCTCATAAACTTTTGGAGTCTTATTCTTAAGCACGACATTGTTCACACATTTGTTTTCTTCTTTTGTGTTGTATATAGAGTAGAAGCATTTTGTGCATATTTTCTACATTTTCTAAGGTAAAGGTAACGGTTCCCTTCGCATATATGTGCTAGTGGTTCCCGACTCTAGGGGGCAGTGCTCATCTCCGTTTCAAAGCCGAAGAGCCAGCGATGTCCGAAGACGCCTCTGTGGCCAGCATGACTAAAGGCCGAAGGCGCATGGAACGCTGTTACCTTCCCACCAAAAATGGTTTCTGTTTTTCTACTTGCATTTTTTACATGCTTTCAAACTGCTAGGTTGGCAGAAGGGATTTGAACTATCAAACTGCCGAGCTTTCTGATCGACAAGTTCAACGTCTTAGCCACTGTGACAAAGCATCCCTTTTCTACTGGATTTCTCATTTTGTGTGCCACCCAGAGTTATTTTTGGTAAGATGGGCAGCTATATATTTGCTTAATAAATATATAATAACAGATGAAATAAAATGTGTGCATTTATTAGGCAGACAAAGAGGAAGCACACAGACTATGAATTTTATTCACATTGTTGCTATGTTGCACACAGATTTGCCCAGGTACAAAAACTTGTTCCAGGGCTGAAGATCCGTTACCAGTTTTAGGATGCTGTAAGGTGTCCATTTTTATGTTGGGAAGTTCCTTTTCATTATCATTGTGGAAAAGTGGATGGGAAGATGTTGATGGTTGCTTTGACCTCATAGTAACAGTAATAGTTACTGCAGATTTGGAAATAAATGACAGACAGGATGCACAACTAGAAAAACTGCAGAATAGGATAGTAAATGCATGAGGAGGATGGAAAGGAGGTTTGGTTCAAGCGTTTTTGGTAGAAAGAGGTCTTGGCATGTTTACAGATCTTTGGTGCAAATTGACTGTGCTGGCAGAAATATCATAATATTGATCTTTTTGGCATTTCTTGAATGAAAAGGATTGATCACATAATAGCAAATCCATATAAAGTGAGGGGGACCCTGTATACACATGGACGATACACTTTTTCAAAAATGACTCACCAGAATTGAGTTGCCTCTCATGTAAACACAGCACCTCTGTTCTCTTCCTAAAAGCAGCTTAATTTTTTCCTGGCTTTTTTTCCCTTGGAAAAAAAATGTCTGAGCTTTTAGCAGCCAAACCAGTAAAGTTAAAGCAGTTCTGGAAACAGGTGCATCTTTCTTTCTTTCTTTCTTTCTTTCTTTCTTTCTTTCTTTCTTTCTTTCTTTCTTTCTTTCTTTCTCTCTCTCTCTCTCTCTCTCTCTCTCTCTCTCTCTTTCTTTCTTGCACATAAGCCAGGGATGGGGGTGGTGGTGCTTTCATGAAAAGTAGAAAAGTATATTGCTTGCATAAATCCAAAGATTTTTTTCTGAATCATTTCCAAAGCATGCACAGCTCTAACACAGAGCGACTTCTTTATTAAAAAGGAAATTAGCCTTTGGTCTTTCTATGATGGCCTTCTAGCTTTCAGGTTTCATTTGTAAATTGACTTTCTTCCTCTAGACAGATGAGAAGACATCCTTAAGTGACAATGAAACAAATTTCATTTTCCTGTGAATTGCCTTTCAATTATCTGCCTCTCTTCTGTTTCTCCTTCCTGATCTGGGCCAAGCTGTTATGTGACAGAGGTCCCTCACCTCTAGATTAAAATATGCAAATTGTTATCCTTGCTGTACTTTAAGCTTTGTAATTACAAAGGAAGGTTTGATTCAGATGTTTTATACATGAACAATTTTTCTGACATCTCTCCCACTAATATAAACAAAACTTGGCACAGTGTAATCTGTTATAGAACAATGTAACTACACCATGCGTGCATTACTAGTGTGTTTTGATTTCCATCTAGGAACCGGCTTTCTTGGTTTTCTAAATTAAACGTTGTTTTATAGATGCAGTAAAAATTGCTGCTTTATAAGAAACGTGTTCTTTTGTGAAGTCACAGATTAGAGCGAAACAAAGCTGAATAGAAAACATATTCTTTTTGTGGAGTTGTGATTCTGTATTATCTATATGTCTGATATACTGTAGAATATAACAAAGTCTACAAACATAATATATTTCAGCAAGTTTTCCAAGTGTTTGGGATTATAATTCTCTCACTTTCCCTTATCATGTCCTGGTATCATGGAAGTTGAAGTCCCACATAAATAGAGATACAGTTTTCAGTAGAATAGAATAGAATAGAATAGAATAGAATAGAATAGAATAGAATAGAATAGAATCAGAAACTTTATTGCCCAAGTGTGATTGGACACACAAGGAATTTGTCTCCATTGCATAAGATCTCATACAACAACAAAGTAACATAATCATAATATACCAATAGGAGAAGATAGTAGAAAAGATGAGAAGGATAATAGTTTTCTTTTTCTTGGCTGATATAATATGTCAACATATTAAATAGCTATCCTATTTAGCTGTTAGAAAAATAGCTCTTACTTCTGATGCTTTGTTGTAGGTTTTTTTAAAAAAATAGCTTTGTGAAATTAATTTCAGACAAAAAGTCAGATCACTCTTAATCCCAGAAAACTAAGAATTTGTTTTTTAAAAATGTATTTGAAAAAAATGCCTTGATATTTCAGAACTGTGAGCATCTGACGTAAAACAACAAAATAATACCTTGTTGGGATATAAAATATTCCATGAAATAATCAGGTAAGATCATCCCTTTGGCAGTAGGCCTCAATCTGATTTAGATAGATACCTTTCAGTTGAACAGCTTTAGCAGTAAACTTGGCAATCTTTCTTATACTCCATGTTTATGTCCCTTGGAGGAAGTAAGATATCTTATTGATAGGGTCTCAAAAGGCTATGCTGTCAATTAGTGACTTTAAATACTGTTTGCTGGCTGAAGTAAAGCAGACGTAAAGTGAGATTTGGACATTAGGTGTGAAACCTACTGGGTCAGGCTGGACAGCCTCTTAGAGCCCCTTTACTTCTATATTAAAGCCACATAGGCAAAGTTGCAGCTTGCAAAAGAACAGGAAGCCAGTGCCTAACCACAAGATGTTCCTATGTCAAAATCTATGTCAAAAGTCCAAGGTTCAATTGAAGTTCATTAATGACACGTACTCCATAAACAAAAGGAGAAGTAAGATCCCATCTCCTTATAAGGTTTTCTCCTCAAGGTAACCACTGAGAAATGTGTTAAGTATTTCCGTGTTGCAATGCTTTTGAGAATGTATAAGAATGTGTGCTTCGATAATGAAGGTTGTTCAGAACTTGCAATGCTAGCCATGGGCTAGCTTTCTGAACCTGGCTGCCAAATAAACTTTTCCTGTATCCTGAGAAGTCTAAAGCCTGTCATTTTCTGCAACAGAAGCATACAGTTGGCAGTCAAAGAGGATATGAGTGATGCCCTCTGTTTGTGGCATTCCATATATACTTATTCTCTCTGGATAAAATACTTGATGAAATTATCACTGTTTTAGCATAGAATCCAGGAGTTCAAATCTTGCTCTGGTTAATGCTATTCTTTGACCCTGTGTCAAGCCTACGGTCTTTTTTTTTTTTACTAAGGCAGCCATTTTGTTGTTAACAAGCATCTCTATCTCTATTCAACTAAGCACTAATATCCAGAACTCTTTATTTGAACATCTTGTTAGCTTGGTGCCCCTCTGAGATTTAATATGGAAGTGAACATTCATGGAATGAGATGGTCTTGGTAAGCCAATTTAACCAGGTCATGGGGTGGGTCATGCCTAACTGTTCAACAAGATTCTTTTTCCTTCCAAGATTCTTATCTATTGAAAGTATCTTTCACTAATAGTTGGAAGTTTGAATTACTGTAGAGCAGTCGATGGAGTGAATGCCTATTGCAGCTGCAACTGTGGGGCCAAGGTGTTTTGGCCTTATGAAGTGGGTTTGGGTTTGTTTGAGTAATGGCGACTGTGATAGTCCATACAATTCTGCACCATAGGTCATTATAGGTGTTATAGCCTACAGGACGTATATCCCTTTAATAAAGGAATTAGAACATTTACATAGTCATAATTAAGTACTTTCAGAAGTACCCTCTATTCTGCTTAGGAGATTAAGTCATTCTAATGCTTTTTTCTATTATTATTTTTTTAATAGACTTGTGTAATTAATTTCAGGCAAAAGTCAAATTGCTCTTAAACTCAGAAAGTTAATAAGACTTTGCAAAAATACTTGTCTAAAAAAAAGAATGGCACAATGTTCCAAAACTGTTACATATAATATAATGGGCACTGAGTACTGCAGCATCTTAATTTAGTAACTTCATTACCATTATCTTCATCACTAAGCAAATACACAGAGTTGTCTGTTTCAAACATCAGTGGTTGATGAATAAGCAAACCTGTAATACCTCAAGCCTGAGACAGAAACACCAAGCTTGGTCCTAATTTATGTGGATCTGAAGTTCTGAAATATGATTTGGCTTACTAAGACAACTTACTTTTTGTATCGTGTAGTAAAGGAGCATATAGTAGATAGGAAAAAGCCAACAGTCCAGGAATGTGAAACCTGTCCCCAAAAGGTTGTTGAACTGATGTTCAGCATTATGCTGGGTTGTTGCTAAGGGTAGGTTCACAGAAGATCATATGTTCCTTGTCTGGTTTGTTGTTGTTAGTTGCTGTGACCAGGGGGGCCTTTGCCCAGGTTCGCCTAGTGCATCAATTGCGGCCCTACTTGGATCGGGGTGCACTTCAAACAGTCACTCACGCCCTAGTCACCTCAAGGCCGGATTATTGCAATGCGCTCTACATGGGGCTACCCCTGAAAAGCGTTCGGAGACTACAGCTAGTCCAGAATGCAGCCGCGCGAGCGATATTAGATGTACCGAGATACACCCATATTACACCTATCCTCCACGAGCTGCACTGGCTGCCAATTAGTCTCCGAATGCAATTCAAGGTGTGGGTCATTACCTTTAAAGCCCTACATGGCTCAGGACCAGCGTATTTGCGAGACCACCCACTGCCACATACCTCCCAACGGCCGATAAGATCCCACAGGGTGGGCCTCCTTAGGACGCCGTCAGCCGGACAGTGTCGGCTGGCGGGGCCTCGGAGGAGAGCCTTCTCTGTGGCTGCTCCGACCCTGTGGAATCAGCTACCCCCAGAGGTCCGGACCTCACCCACCCTCATGGCCTTCAGAAAAGCTGTTAAAACTTGGCTGTTCCGGCAGGCCTGGGGCTGTTGACCTTATTATGTAGGGTCCAACCCCGATCAGAATGTATGCATGTTGGGGAATTTTTAAATTATTTTTTATTTTTATTTTGTTTTTCTTTCTTGTTCTTTGTAAGCTGCCCGAAGTCCTCTGGGATTGAGCGGCCTATAAATCTAATAAATTGAATTGAATTGAATTGCGAAGTTGTGTCCTACACATCGTGACCCCATGGACAATGTTCCTCCAGGCTCTGCAAAGTTCTGCCACTTGATCAATATACATTGAGAATGTATAGTTATTATCAATCTGCACTTTCTACTCTTACTTTCACTTTATGCTTCTATTTCTTCCTGATTTTTGTCCCATTTTTGCCTGTTAATTTTTTTTTAATGTTTCCTTATGGTTTATAAACAAACATCAGGTTATATTTTCGCTAGTTGAAATGAGCAGTCTCTATGTTTGCTTTGACCTGAATAGAGGGCTTCATTGGGAGTATGCTGGGTGTAAACTAAACTGGAAACTACTCACAGTGATTCTCCAAGAATTTTAACAGTGATCGATCATGTCCAGAAATATTTCTAGCTCCTTAAAAAGTCTACTGCTGACTCTTTTGTGGCACACCACTGCTCTAGCTGTAACCAGTAAAATAATATTGTGGTACAGAATATATTTAATCACCTTAAGAGGTTGGTATTCACTTAGGCCATAGAAGGAAATAATCTCCTCTGTGATTAGATTTATATAGCAAGGTCATATTCACAATCTCTCTCTCTCCCTCCCTCCCTCCCTCCCTCCCTCTCTCTCTGTGTGTGTGTGTGTGTGTGTGTGTGTGTGTGTATGTGAGAGAGAGAGAGAGAGATGCACATATATATATATATATATATATATATATATATATATATATATATATATATATATATATATATATATATATATATATATATATATATATATACACACAGAGAGAGAGAGAGATACACACACTCACAGATACAAGCACACATTTACCCCAGTTTCATTATTAAATTTTAGTTCATAAAGTAGCTGTGAAGTAGCTGTGAAATGCATCAAAAAGCTCATTTTTTTTCCAAAAAGAGGCCATTAAAAAAAAATACATTGCATCGTCTGCCTGTCAGCTAAAATGTATCTTTATAGTGCCCAATTTATTTTCCAGCAGAATGTGGGGATGGAAGATAGTGTACATTACTCTGCCCCACACAGATTTCCATTTTCGTCTTTCAGATGTAACTATGTTTAAGTATAAAAATGCTTGTTTATATTTGAAAAATAATCCTTATGAGGTTGAGGTGCAGAAAAATAAAAATAAGGATTTCTTTTTTCCATTTTTTAAATAGAATTGAGTGATTTTTTATTTTATTTTTATAAATATATTTATATTTACTTGATAAGTAAATATACGTGTGCACTTTCTCCTTCCTTGAGCCAATAAAGCACCAAAGCTGCGCAATCCTTTTAGGAATCATTAAAGCCGAGTGTTTTTCCTATACAGCCTGTTTTTAGTGGTTCCTGGAAGTCTTATATAGTTTCAGTGCATTGTCATTTTGAAGAAGGAGAATGCTATCGGCCATTTTTAGTAACAGGCAGTCCATTCATATCTTGTTCATTCAAATCTATTTATGACACAAGATACTGTTTTAGTAAGACCACACTTGGTATACTACATCCAGTTTTGGTGATCAAGATACAAAAAAGATGTTGAGACCCTAGAAAGACTGCAAAGTGTAATTAAGAAAATATTAACAGTCAGCTGAAGTGGCCTGCAGTACTGCACCCTAACCACTGCGCCACCTCGGCTCAGCAAGAGAAGCAGCTGCTGACCCGGAGACTATATGAAGCATCTCTGCAAGTGACCGAGACTTGGTAAGGGACAGAAGAAGTAGCTGCAAAATCTCCGCTGCAGTGCTTTCCGGATGGGAATTTTATGGGTAAGAAGAACTATCCGGTTCGTTCCCAAACTGCTTCGGCTCTCCTGCACCCATGCTGCCCCCGGCAGTTGTTTGGATTAGTGTGACAGGCCACAGGCTGAATAAATTGCTTCACCCCAGGGGATGGTAGTTTGAGGCCAGATGTGAGTGGCGTTGAGCGAGCGGATGCCCAGAGCAAGGCTGGATGATGCATTCACCTACCTGGCCAAGACTGGAAAGAGCCGAGGTGGCGCAGTGGTTAAATGCAGCACTGCAGGCTACTTCAGCTGACTGCAGTTCTGCAGCTTGGCTGTTCAAATCTCACCGGCTCAGGGTTGACTCAGCCTTCCATCCTTCCGAAGTGGGTAAAATGAGGACCCGGATTGTTGTTGGGGGCAATAAGCTGACTCTGTAAACCGCTTAGAGAGGGCTGAAAGCCCTATGAAGCGGTATATAAGTCTAACTGCTATTGCTATTGCTAAGACTGATGGCAAGTGGGCAGCGGCTCCGGGGCAAGGCCAGAACCGGAGAATGGCATGTCCCTGGGCCCCGAACTGAGGTGAGGGGTGAGTGGCCGGCATGCTTACCTTTGGTGAGCAGAGCAGGCAAGACACAGAGATTAGCTGGATGGTCTGGACCATGTGGTGAAAGGAAGATAATATATAGGGAAGGGTGTGGCATAGCATGGTGTGGTGGGCTGGGCTAGCCGGTTGTCAATTTTACCAGTTCTCTAAACAACCGGTTTGCCTGAACCATCCGAACCTGCTGAATCCCACCCCTGGGCACAGTGGTTAAATTGCAATATTGTAGGCTAACTCTACCGATTGCCAGAAGTTTGATCTTCACTGGTTCAAGGTTGACTCAGTCTCCCATCCTTCTGAGGTGCCTTGCTTCCATTCCACATTCCAGGATGACCATGGGAATGAGGAGAAAGAAAAATGCAACAAGATGGAACTAGCGAATCAGAAGAAAACGGGGTTGATTTGGGAGTGGTTTAGTGGAGGGAAAGAAACATGGGAAGACAATAAAATTAGGTACAAAGAAGCCAAATAAAATGCAGAGAACAGAAGTATGGGAAACCAGCTGACAGATGGTGCCAGAAAAAGAAAGGGGTAATTTAGTTACTTCCATGAGAAAGATGCCATCATGGTTTAAAATACTCATCATGCATATGATTTTCAATATGGTTGTGCTTCACATTCTTTGTATCAAAGTTCAGGCCATAAAGCAGACCTGAGCCTGTAACAGCCCCCAGACCATATCTGATCCTTTGGCTGTCTGGTCCACATGAGGTCAATCAAGTTTTCTAAATCTGAATCAGAAATTCAGAATCAGAAATTTTGTTTATATAAAGCACCACAGAACAAACAAAGAGTACAGTATCCATGTGCTTTACTGCTCAACTATATAACTGTAACAGGAAACAGAAACTCTATTTGGAAGAAAAGAGTAGAGAGTATATACCTGTGATGGCGATCCTATGGCATGCGTGCCACAGGTAACACATGGAGCCTTCTCAGCGGGCACGTGAACTGTTGACCAGCACAACTCCACCATGCATGCATGCGCGCCTCCCGCCAGCCAGCTGATTTTTGAGTCTCCGCTGCACATGCTGGAGACATGTGTGTATGTGGGGGGTTCGTGCAGATGCATGGGGGTGCGGGGGAGTGTGGTGCCCCCCCCACACCCATTGTTGATCCCAGGAGACTTCAGGGAGGCCTACTAGTCCCAAAATGGGGTGGGGGGTGCCGTGCCCATGAGCGGGGTGAGCGCAAGGGGGTCGTGTGTAAGGGGTGGTGCATATTGCATTATGGGTGTGGGCACGCGCACACGCTCTGCATTCGAGGAGAAAAAGGTTCGCCATCACTGTTCCACATGATCTAAACTTGTAAATATTGCCATCTACTGGCTGAATTCTACTGTAATTGTTGCATAGAAATACATTCCAAGAATGAATTCCAACAATCCAAAATTAGAAATCAAATGTAAATAAGTGTATGCCATACATACAATATAACTGTATTGCTTTTATTTTGAAGGCGACTACTTTTTTTTCCAATTTATGCTTGTACATATGTGCATGCATGTCTACTCATCTTCACAGCTGAATCGGTTTAGCCTTCCACAACAGTCCCAGTTTCTCATGTGACCCCTTGGGAAAATTAATTGCCTGCCCCTGCCATATAAGTTCTTGAAACTTCAGACAATATTTTTAATTAATATTATGTCAAGCAGAGGTGGGTTCCTACCAGTTCACACCTATTCGGTAGAACGAGTTCATCAAATCTACCGAACCGGTTAGAAGAGGTTCCACCAGTGGACCAGGAAAGCAGGCCACACCTACAGAAGAGGTTCCAAAATTTTTTGAAACCCACCACTGGTCCTTGGATATGATTATTCTACACTATCATGCTCATATTTATAAAACTCAGTGCCTCTGTGAAAGGTAAGGATGACTACTGCGTTTGTGGCGCAATCAGAACATTGTGTGTGTTGAAGTTGTTTTAACGCAAACCAAAGATGCCTTTTAAAAAACAAGTTCACATCATATTCTTATGCATGCCAGTGCTGTGTGTGAGGTAATTTAAGGTGGTTCTGACAAGTGTCGTCGACATCTTCATATCTGGTCACATGGGCGGCAAGCCACTCCCATCCGGTCACATGGGTGGCAAGCCACTCCCACAAATGAGGCCACACCCACAGAGTAGGTTCGAACAATTTTTGAAACCCACCACTGGTGTCAAGGATTGTCCTGATCCACTCCAGAGCAGATCAAAACAGAAAGATTGGAACACAGCAAGCAGAAAGTGAGGTGAAGCTTAGACTGGCTTGGTGCCCTTCAAATTTTGATACTATAAAAAAGGAAGAACAGTCTGAGAACTACAAAATTATGAAATTCTTCTAGTGATTCCTTAAGGATAAGACTGTGTGGAACATATAAAAATGATTCTTTCCAAAGCATTCAAGGAAGCTTGCATGTTAGGTGCAACGCAGACCACACTTTTACTTGGCGCACCAATGAAATGCATAAACTTCACACACACATAAAGATTGCCTGGAGCAGCCTTCAAAGCAGCCATGCAATCCTTACTGGAGGGGTATTTTGTTTGCACTGACATAGTTTATGGAGCATCACATTTGCATGCTTTGCACAACCCTACTTGGCATTAAATTGCTTAATTTGTAATTTAGGATTAACCCCATTGAGTTCAATGGAAGTTTGTTTTGAGCTGAATTGCATCAGGTCATTCATTGTGACCTCAAAAAATTGTCCAGCCAAACTATATTTGTGATATCAAACATAAATACACCCAAAATTTATTCAGTCATAATTTCCAGCAAGAATTTCTAATAAAAGCTTGAAATCCTGCAGCAAATAGAAATACAGCCAAGACTGCCTTGGTATTCCTAACCTTAGGAATTAACTCTTCATTTAACAGACATTGGGAGAAAGGCAATTTAGGAACATATGGAAAATTTTAATTAAAATTGTTTGGTGACATGGCACCCTTCCTATGTGCTGTTGTTTCTACAGGAAAATAAACATTATTCTGTGCTCATTTTGCATTCTGAAGCTTGAGATGTTTGAAAATATAGCTGCTTATTTGTTTATGCTAATTTAATTATTTCTATAGCCTCTCATACTACATCATTCTTATTATGCCTACAGCTGTTCCTGGAAGGAAAGGTAGGCCAATAGTTTATAATTTTGCCAAATGCCCCTTTTTATTTTTCAACCACTTTATATATATTTTTAAAAAAATATTTTATAACTGGTCAAACTATAAAACAAGTACGAATAGAAAGCAAAGACAAAAATGCAAAGAAAAAGTTTGAAAAGTTAAATCAACGGGAGAAATAGTAATGGTAGTTTTGTAAAATGTCTACAACTCCATTTTTAAGTAATGAATCAAATATTGGCTACACTTTAACTAAGTTAAAGCAGAGTTTGTATATTTGAAGGAGCCAACATTTGTATCTAACGCTAAAGTCTTTTATCAGGAACACATGACAGCATTTGTAACAACACTCCCAGCATCGTAAATCCAAAGTGCTTCATACATAGACAAATTCCAATATTTTTGGAACATAACTTAGCAACAAGTTACCTTCTTTAGCTTCTTGAACTGCAAGGAGATCAAATCTGTCGATCCTAAAGGAAATCAATCCTAACTGTTCTTTGGAAGGAGAGATCCTGAAGTTGAAGCGCAAATACTTTGACCACCAAATGAGAGGAGAGGACTCATTGGAAAAGATCTTGATGTTGGGAAGGAAAGAGCAGGAGAATGATCAAACTAAGAAAATATGTTTGTTAGAATCATCGGTTCTGGATGTGATGATGCCAGAGGTGGGTTCCTACCAGTTCGCACCTATTCAGTAGAACCGGTTCATCAAATCTACCGAACCGGTTAGAAGAGGTTCCACCAGTGGACCCGGAAAGCAGGCCACACCTACAGAAGAGGTTCTAAAAAATTTTGAAACCCACCACTGGTCCTTGGATATGATTATTCTACACTATCATGCTCATATTTATAAAACTCAGTGCCTCTGTGAAAGATAAGGATGACTATTGCGTTTGTGGTGCAATCAGAACATTGCGTGTGTTGAAGTTGTTTTAACGCAAACCAAAATGCGTTTTAAAAAACAAGTTTACATCATATTCTTATGCATGCCAGTGCTGTGTATGAGGTAATTTAAGGTGGTTCTGACAAGTGCGTCGGCATCTTCATATCCAGTCACATGGGCAGCAAGCCACTCCCACAAAGGAGGCCACACCCACAGAGTAAGTTTGAACAATTTTTGAAACCCACCACTGGATGATGCCCTTGGAAAGTCCTGAGTTGCCCACTTCCATAGAGTTAGATCAGAGGTGGTAGTCAGCAGGTTCTGACCAGTTCTGGAGAACCAATAGCAGAAATTTTGAGTAGTTCAGAGAACTGGTAAATACTTCCTCTGACTGGCCCCGTCCCCATCTATTCTCTGCCTCCTGAGTCCCAGCTGATCAGGAGGAAATGGGGATTTTGCAGTAACTTTCCCCTGCCATGCCCACCAAGCCACGCCCAACAAATCACACCCACAGAATCAGTAGTAAAAAGTTTTGAATCCCACCATAAAATAATTTGATATGTCTCTTTCATTCTTAAATTAAAAAGTGGGGCATAATTATATAATGCATAAATAAGCATAATTATTCCCACAAATGAGTGTAAAGAAAGTGGCAAAATAGATAGATGCATCCCTTTTGTTCCTCAGTAAGACAAAAAATTAAATGTAAAGCTTGTTTTGTTGTTAGTTAAAGAAAGGTAGTTAAACTCACTGCTGTCATTCTGTACATTTTAGACAACCTTTTTATACCTACTGCCCACTTTTGTATCTCTGTTAGTAGTAAAATTTTCTAACCGCCCACTAGTTACATATTAGTGGTGATTTATAAAGTAGGGAAGTAACTTTACTTTTTAAAATTTATAAAGCAGAGTTATAGCAAACCCCTACTGCCCACCATGAAAGCTGGAACGCCCACTAGTGGGCGGTAGGGACCAGGTTGACTACCACTGTTTTAGATCATATCAAGCTCTGGTTCAGATTTGGTTGAACAATAGAATGCTACAAAAATTTATTGATCTGGAAATTGGCCCACAACAGTTTACATTTAAACGGGTGGCTTAACCCTGCTTTTCACATGCCTGGCTCTGAGGAAATTTCAACAATTGCCAGAAAATGTTTGATTCAACATATTTAGCACTATAGAAGCCAACATGTTTACATGTTTTATTATCTGACTTGGAAATTGTAACACAGAGAATTATTGATCGACGCATGAACTTGTTTCCACAACTTTTCAGCTGAAATATAAATGTTTATATTTTACTTTATCTCGGAAAGGTTCAGGGTGGATGTACACTATATTGCCAAAAGTATTCGCTCATCCATCCAAATAATCAGAATCAGGTGTTCCAATCACTCCCATGGGCCACAGGTGTATAAAATCAAGTACCTAGGCATGCAGATTGTTTTTACAAACATTTGTGAAAGAATGGGTCACTCTCAGGAGCTCCGTGAATTCCAGCGTGGAACTGTGATAGGATGCCACCTGTGCAACAAATCCAGGCGTGAAATTTCTTCGCTCCTAAATATTCCACAGTCAACTGTCAGCTGTATTATAACAGCGTGGAAGTTTTTGGGAACGACAGCAACTCAGCCACGAAGTGATAGGCCATGTAAACTCATCCAACATCAGTGTGTGACCTCACAAATGCGCTTCTGGAAGAATGGTCAAAAATTCCCATAAACACACTCCTAAACCTTGTGGACAGCCTTCCCAGAAGAGTTGAAGCTGTTATAGCTGCAAAGGGTGGACCGACGTCATATTGAACCCTATGGATTAGGAATGGGATGTCACTTACAGTAAATTCATATGCGAGTAAAGACAGGTGAGCGAATACTTTTGGCAATACAGTGTAGATAGGTTTTGTCACAATCTCCAAAGTCTAAAGGGATTAAGAAGGATCTGTATTTAGAACGAGACTTTGGTGGTTGTGACAAAACATATCCATATCAGAAGTGGGTATAATCCAACCTGCCAGGATTGGAACAGGTCTGCCACGCCACCGAACCGGTTCCCCAATCGCCACCATCACTGCTGCCATCTTGGTTTTGAGTTATGTGCATGTGCAGAAAAAAATTAATACAACTGTGCATGTGTACACAGCACACATTCAGTGCACACACACGCAAAGCACACAGACAAGCGAACCAGTAGTAAAGCCAGCCGGAACCCACCCCTTAATCTTTATCCAGAATATTAACTGTTCTGACCCCTTCCTCCGTCCAGTAACTAATGCCGAGAGAAGCTTAACTGGAATGTACGTTAATTAGCAAAACACCAAAACCTTGGTGGCTGAAAGCCAAGCATAACAAACAGATAAGGACCTTGGCAGCAACTCAGACAAACTCAGGCAGCAGTAAACACAAATAAGGCTTGGCAGCAATCCAGCCTGCCAAGCACACAGTACTGTCCTCCGACATTCACTCCTGCGTTGATTTCTACAAAGAGGGTCATGTGCACAAGTAGCTTTTATAGTCTGGAGAGGAGCCTAATGACCACCAGCTGAGTACAATCACCTCCTGAAATTGCATAATTGTTCCTGACGCCTAGTAGCTCTTCGATGGCATGCATCCAGGAACAACTCACTGCTGGCTTCTGGATCACTCTCCCTTGTCTCCTCCACACTGGTCCAAGGCTCAGGTCGCCACCTGGTGGCCAACCAGTCTCTCTGCGCCCTGCTCAGAGTCGGAACCCTGTCCAGGGTCCTCCACATCCTCCAGAGCCGACTCATAGGGCCCCTCGCTGTCGGAGTCTGGTGGCAGCTCCAACGGCTCCTGCTGGGCCACAACAATTAACTATAAAGAATGAATAGTAGAATGTTTGTAAAAAGCACATATAAGTGACCTCAACTGCTCCTATGAATAATGTGTAGTATTAATCAAAAGTGACAGCAGGAGCAACAATATTTTACTTTGTGACTTCCCTTTTAAGCAAGGTAGTAAAAGACAACACTAATACAGTCTAGTGTGTGCTTGCTATGTTAATATTTTCCCTTTCCCTTATATTCTTGCTGGGATAAAATCCTGGATGTAACCACTTGTTCTGGTATAATTAATGGGGTAGAAACTACAGCAATCAGAATACCTTGAATGCAATTTTTTTAAGCCATCCATTGAACAATAAATTCCAACTGGTCACAGCAACTAAGATTAATTGCGGACAGTTCCTTTGTACTCTCATTCGAGCCAGGCACAAGATAACTGAAAAGAAAAAGATTTAAATCAGGAATTATACTTCAATAAGCATATCTATTTTTATATAATTATTCAACTATTAAGTACCATTGCAAGATAGTTTTAAGCAAATATTTCAGAGAGGGTAAACACAGCCTTCCTTTCCTCTCCTCCACAGTTTTCTTCTTTTTCATTTCGAACATGAATTATCCTTCAAACATCTACTTTTTTTTGAAACAAGGTCAAAGGATGAAACAGATAAGAAGCTATTTCATAACCAACCCCAGGATAGAATGAAACAGTTGCTTCTCCTGTCATTGATCTCTGTTTAATATAGCATTTGTTTGTCCTGTTTCCCTGGACTAAAATACAGATCCCCTGCCCTGCAATTTAAGCTACACTTTACATTTTAAGTGTATAAAAGCACATTCTTCCTCCCCTGGATAAGAATTCTCTCTACTAATGTTGGCAGCCACAATCGTGCATAGAAGACACACCACACACCCCTTTTTTTTACATGCTCTGGGCCAAAGACAGAAAGACTTTGATGGTGCAAGCATGGCCATTGACTTTTTTAATCCCCCCATCAGACAAATTGAATTGGATTAAATGTATTTATTTAGTAGCCTGCCTTTCAATTCATTACAACGTAGCATTTGCATTCATAAATGTAAAGGTAAACTATAAAGCAAATCAATCCATTTAAGCCATATTTAAAACGGTTCCACCACAAAACCGCGGTAGACAAAAGCGCGGTCGACGAAAGCGCGTATGTGACGTCATCACAGCGCGACAAAAAAGATCGAAAAATGTAAAAATAAAGCGAAAACCTTACCCTAACCCCCCCAAACCTAACCCTAAACCTAACCCTTAACCTAACCCTAAACCTAACCCTTAACCTAACGAAAAACCTAACGCTAACCCTTAACCTAACGCTAAACGTAACGCTAACGCTCTAAACCTAACCCTAACCCTTAACCTAACCCTAACCCTAACCCTAAACCTAACCCCTACCTTTATGTGAATCGGCTTGCTGTAATTTAATTTTTATTTCAATTTTTCGATCTTTTTTGTCGCGCTGTGATGACGTCACATACGCGCTTTCGTTGACCGCGCTTTTGTGGAACGCGGTTTTGACGGGTCACGTTTAAAACACAGCAATAAATACCTAGCATAACATTAGAAAGTTTTATTCACAGTGGGTGTAATTCACTTGTATTAGTGTACTCAAATTTATCTTCCTGCAGTGGCTTCCAGAATCCTCATAGGACCATGCCATGTTAGATCGCTTTTTGTTTCTTTCAGAAAGCTTCATAGGAGAGAATTCAGAGAGAAATAGATCTGTAACAGGATAAGTACAAAGATACTGTAGGAAGTTATCACCCAGCCCTCTCCCAGAAAAATGAAATATCCTAGGAAACATTGAAAAGGCAGAATATTTCTCTGGATGTGAAAAGAAAGAAACATGTTTTAAAAGACAGAATAGCTGCCTGTAGCTTCCTGCCCATCCCCACTTTGTCAATGGGCCATTAAGAAGGCCAAGCTAGTCCACTTTACATAATAAAGACTTCTCCACTTCAGCTCCAGGGGGATGGGGTTAAAGCATGATAATATTGGCCCTTTACTCAACTGACCACATGGCATCTGAGAACTCAACCAAACCTGGATTCAAAACGCAGCCTAGAGAGTTGCCCCTGCATGGCCCCATGGGAGTCTGACAACTAATCAGAATACAAGATCAAGATCAAAGGCCAAAGGGGGATAAAACCAGGGACTCAGCATCTCTTCCTCCCTTCTCTTCTTCTCCACCAACATTGAAGCATGTGATCACCTTTTCTGTTCAGGGCTCAAGCCACGTGGTCCTGCCCACCAATAAACCATCTTTCCAAGCAGCCTCCATGTCTCCAGTTTCTTTTCCCCCACTTGGAGCCAAACCCAGAAGGACATTTCTTTCATCAGTACAAAGATGTACTGTACTTAAAAAGTGATGACAAGACTCTTTGTCACCTCTCAGAAGTTAAAAAGGTACACACAATCCTCCTGATGTTCTCCATATGAAGTTAGATCAATTCTGATTTCCTTGCAGCTTTCCTCCATAAACCAGACAGCATTCTGGAAATTTTAAATCCACACATCTTAAAGTTGTCAAGATTGAGAAACACAAATGAATAAGTAAAAAAAAATGAAAATTTCAGCCTAGCCTTAATCTACACCACGGGTGTCAAACTCTATCGTATTTGCAGCAGTGGTGGGCTCCTACTGGTTCGGACCAGTTCGGCTGAACCAGTAGTGGTACAGTGGCCTGGGTCACTGCAACTGGCAGCAACCCAGGCCTGCCACACCCCTAAACTGGTTCCCCATTCTCTTCTGCCATTGCCAGCATGTTTCTGTGTGTGCACAGCACAGTTTCCAGTCAACTGCGCATGCACAGCAACACATGGCGGGCGCGGGCACGGTTGTAGTGAGCCGTGGGCACACAAAACGCTCTCTCAGCGAACCGGTAGTACGTGACCCGACAAATGCGCGAACGTCAAAAGCGTGCCAACAAAACTGTGGCACTAAAACCGCGATGTCAAAAGCGCGCCGACAAAAGCGCGCCGACAGAAGCGCGATTTAAGGTAAGGTAAGGTTTAGGGTTAGGGTTAGGGTTAGGGTTAGGGTTAGGGTTAGGGTTAGGGTTAGGGTTAGGGTTAGGGTTAGGGTTAGGGTTAGGGTTAGGGTTAGGTTTAGGGTTAGGTTTAGGGTTAGGTTTAGGGTTAGGTTTAGGGTTAGGTTTAGGGTTAGGTTTAGGGTTAGGTTTAGGGTTAGGTTTAGGGTTAGGTTTAGGGTTAGGGTTAGGGTTACAGCACGCTTCTGTCGGTGCGCTGTTGTCGGCGCGCTTCAGCGCTCATTCGTCAGCGTGGTTTTGTCGGCGCGGTTTTGTCACCGCGGTTTAGTCAGGCGCGCTTTTGTCATTCACGCATTTGTGGTGGAACCCCAGTAGTAAACAGGTTAGGAACGTACCACTGCTTTGTGGTGGCGGGGTGCTCATGGCCTGCACATGATGCATCCAGCCCATGGGTCTCCCATTTGTCATAGAACTTTTCATGATTATGTGTCTTTGTCTACTATTTTATTTATGAGCTAAATTTTCATAGAGATTCTATCTCAGCAAAATCTACTATTTTTTTATATCTCACATATCCTATGGGAACCTGATGCAAATAGCATGGGGATTTGATACTTCGAGTATTCCTGTCTCTGTCATTCTCCAGAGGAAATTGATAACCATCAAAGTATAGAGAAAGGGGACCAAAGGGTGGGGTAGACAGAAGGTCCTTTGAGCATCCATGGGTATTTGAACACAAGCAAAGCTTCCAGCCTCTTGATTGAATGGAGGTTTCTATTTAACTTTTTCTATTTCCTTTTCATATCATGGGTATTTATCAGTCACTTCCCTTCTAAATCCAATTCCCGCAGAACTATTTTCCATAAATTTGATGTTTCTGCAGAAAAGCTTGCTTTAGGTCCTTGCAAAGAGATGAACACGATAAAAATAGATTAACAGGCTATCAGCTCAGTTTTAAACACTGCAGCAAAGGGATATGACCTCATTACAATTGGCTAAATGATACGGCCTCCTCTTAAGGTGAAATGTAATCAAAACTTTCTTTCGGCAGTAATGAGACGTTGCAAAACTGCAAGGGGGTTCAAGAATGTAGCCGAGATGGTCAATAACAGCTGAGTTTGGAAATGGCCACAATTTTCTCACTGATTGATGACCGGGGGTGGGGGTGGGGAAACATACTCCGAGGATCTGCAGGAGCAAAAGACAGCTAAGTGGATGTAAGTGTGGCACTGTCTTGTTGAAAAACGGAGATCAGCAAGAGAAGAGATGATCCCAGCTTAACTGTAATGAGGTGTAAAGCACACCGTCCCCAAAAAGTAATGCTTACAGAGATAAAATGGCTTGAGAGGCCAAGAAAGGAAGGACAGAACAATTGGCAGACTGAGAAAGAGTGAGGAACATGACATGTTGCCAGAATAAGATAGCAAATCACTGTAGTGACGCTTAATGAGAAAGCTCAGAAATACTGGTAGTTATGGTCTCCTCCTCCTCCTCCTCCTCCTCCTCCTCCTCCTCCTCCTCCTCCTCCTCCTCCTCCTCCTCCTCCTCCTCCTCCTCCTCCTTTTTCTTCTTTTAAATCCAACCAACAGTAAAATTAATTTCCTTTTAAAATATGGTATCTTCATTCAGAGCAACAAGTACCTAAATGGAATGTGCTTTGTGTGCCTCTTCATGCCTTCTGAACCAGTGGAGATGACATTGTATCATATAGACCAGGGGTGTCAAACTCAAGACCTAAGGGCCGGACCCATGGGGTGCTTAGATCTGGCCCACAGAGCCACCCTGAAAACAGTGAAGGACTGGCCAACAGTACCTCTGCCGGCAAAAACGGAGCTCAAGGGAGGGGCACGCAGCCCTCGCGTGCTCTGTTTTCAATGGCAAAGGGCTGCAGGAGGTTGTCACGGCTGGAAACAGATGTTGAGCTGGCCACATCCACTATGGCCATGCCTCCCTGCCCCCCCCCCCCCGAGGTCAAAGACAACCCTGATGCAGCCCTCAATGAAATTGAGTTTGACACCGAATTGGTGAAATGGATATAGGCAATAATATCACCTTGTAGGGGAAATGGGCAGCAAAAATATTTAAATAAATAAATAAAATATGTAACCTGATAAAACGCAATGGGAAGTACCATGCCAACTCTGCTGTCTGACAAATGAGCCAGTGATGAACAAAATGAGATACATGTGGCTCGTTTCATGACCAGGATGGCCAAATCAATTCCCAGGCTAGCCTCACCATTCTGTTTCCTTCAAGTTCTATGAAGTTCTTGACGTCTTCACAGGCATGTAATTTTCTTGATAATATTTGGGATTTTCATTGCCTTTTTTTAAAAAAAAAAAAACCTTCCCCAATCAGACAACCAACGTGATATTTTCTGGAAGCCTCCTATGCTTTTATCAAAGGTTCCACCACAAAACCGCGTTGACTAAACGGCGCTCGACGAAACCGCGTAGCTGACATCATTACAGTGCGACAACAGCACGGAGAAAAAAGCACACTGTAAACACTAAACCTAAAATTAACACCTAAACCTAAACCTAACCCCCCTAAACCTAATCCTAAACCTAACCCTAAACCTAACCCTTAACCTAACCCTAAACCTAACCCTAAACCTAACCCTTAACCTAACGCTAAACCCAATCCTAACCCTTAACCTAACCCTAAACCTAACCCTAACCCTTAACCTAACCCTAAACCTAACCCTAACCCTTAACCTAACCCTAAACCTAACCCTAAACCTAACCCTTACCTTAACTTGAATCGGCTTGCTTTCAAAGCGCTATTTAAAGCACCCTTCTTTCTCTGCGCTCGCTGTTGTCACCCTGTTGATGACGTCAGCGACGCGGTTTAATCGGGCACGCTTTAGTCGAGCGCGGTTTTGTTGTGCCACGCTTATCAAATAGGTTTGATCTCCTTTGCCTTCTGAAACCAGATGTTACCACCTAGGGCCATGATGGCAAACCTATGGCACACATGCCAGAGGTGGCAAGCAGCATCCTCTGTGATGGCACATGAGCCATTGGCTCAGTTCAGTTCCGCTGCACATGCATGCACGCCTCCTGCTGGATAGCTGGTCTTCGGGTCTTGGCTGCACCTGTGGGGCTCGTGCAGGTGTGTGTGTGCCCATTGCATTTTGGGGTGTGTGTGCATGCTTTGGCCACTCTGATAAAAAAAGGTTAGCCATCACTGACCTAGGGAGACCTTCATCCCAAACTCCAACTACAGTAAATACAATAGTTCCTAGCGTCTCCAGAAGAAGCAGAGGAGTTCAGTGAATGTTTTTTGGGATACAAATTCTAGACTCTTGGCTCTGTTCCCAGGAGTGGTGGGTTTCAAAAATTTTTAGAACCTCTTCTGTAGGTGTGGCCTGCTTTGTGGGAGTGGCTTGACAGCCATGTGACTGGGTGGGCGTGGCCAACTGGTAACATGTGGTGAAACTCACTTAACATCACTCTTGCTTAGCCACCAAAATGTTGGCTCAGAAACTCTGGCATTTGAAGCCCGCAAGTCTTAAAGCTGTCAAGTTACAAGACCGTTGCAGCCCTAACCCTTTAGAAAAAAAAACCCAGGGGTGTTCAAACTTGACAGCTTTAAGACTTGTGGACTTCAACTTCCAGAATTCCTTCTCTCGCTCTTCATCTTGATGATGTGCGGATGTGCGGGGGGAGGGAGCGGAACCGGCTCTAAACGGCACTGTAGATTTGTGGAACCTCTTCTATAGAAGAGGTTAGAACTGGCAGGAACCCACCCCTGGTTCCTAGTCACCTGTAATGTCAGAAGGAGGCAAAGGAATTTCCACAATTATGATTACAGATCACAGGTATATTTATTTGAGGAAAGTCTCTCTCTCTCTCTTCTTTTAGATTATTTAAGGCTCTGGAGATGATTATCAACACATTTTTGTCTAGAAAGTGACAGTAGGTCTATGAAAGTCATTATCATATCAAGACTCAATTAACAGCTTAGACGCTGTCTTTGAATCAAGTGTGGTTTGATTTTAATTCATTTAGATCACATTGTGATACTCAGTTCCTAAAGTTAGCATGTCACAATCATGCTTCTAATGATTTGCTGTAAATTAATATAATGCTGAGTTTGCACTCTTGTCATTTTGTTAGTACCACAGCAGTAGTTCTTAAACCTTAAGTAGAATACCAATCAACAGAGACGTCAAGTGTATTTTTAGACTGATCAAAATTAAAAGTATAAGTGCACGTGTTAGATGTTTGCTTGAAGCCTTGCATGAAACGCACAAGAGAAAGAAGAGATTCACTTATCAGTTTGTTAACTATTTAATTGATGACAGGCTGCTTTCCACAAGAAGTAAACCACATTTTAAAACGTAAGAATAATCCAGGTTTGTCAGCATGATGTGAATGTATAATGACAGAATGTGCATACTCTTACTGGACCATGCTTCAT
The DNA here is from genome assembly GCF_051295495.1 of Thamnophis sirtalis. Classification (NCBI taxonomy): domain Eukaryota; kingdom Metazoa; phylum Chordata; class Lepidosauria; order Squamata; family Natricidae; genus Thamnophis; species Thamnophis sirtalis. The sequence goes on from NW_028261382.1 coordinate 166,041,701, forward strand.
TAAAATACGTGCAAAAATACAGGGATACGTTAATCTTAATTGAAACTTGAAAACAATTTGACATTGGTATTCAGAAAGGGCATTTAAAAGCAAAGTAAAAAACACCCTTCAGCTCTGCTGACCCTATTGATTGCATTATTGGAAACAGGATGGAATGTGTTTGCTTTTTTGTGTGCTTGGATATGTTCCTTCAAGTCAATCTTGATTCCTGGCTGGAAATAGTCCCTGCAGTTTTCTTGGCAAGATTTTTCAGAAATGGCTTGCCCTTGCTTTCTTCTGAGAAAGACTGGTTGGCCAAGGTCACTCAAAGTTTCATGCTTAAAATGGGACTATAATTCAGTGTCTCCAGGTTTTTAACCTCATACCATAATCACTACACCAAATGGGCTCTCTCCTTATTATCATAATATTTACTTAATCCTAGTTTTTTTGTACTTCATACTATACTCAGTACAGCTAACCAAAAGAATAAAAACAGCATTGGAAATATAATCTACTAGCCGATAACCCGGTGTTCTCCAGGTATTTATTTATAGAAGGACAATGTTCAGACCAAACATAATTTCTAATGTTGGGTTTTCCCCCTTACCAGAGGGTGCGCTCTTGTGGAGTACTGTGAAGCTGTTACCATGGCCACTCCACTGCGTTGTACAGTAGAAGCCATTTTATGGCAGTGCAGTAGAAGCCATTTAAAGGCACAACAGGCTGTATCGTAACAGAACACACACCCTGAAGGGTGTTAAGGGTGTCTTACTACCACAGTATTTGTTTCCAGAGAGTAAATCATCTGTGTACCAAGTTTGATTGAAATTGCCCGAGGCATTCCAGAGTTATGCTGGAACACACACACACACACAAAGCCACTTTTATATAGATAAATATATAAAACTAAGATTCAAAAAACCCAATAATTCACAAAGATTAAATAAAACAATAGTGAAATAGAAAGGTACAAGCACCAAGTACAAGATCAAGTAAAACATTCAGAAATCAAGGAGCAGTGCCAGGGCTTCACCTAAATACTGAAAATGGAAACATTTGGAGCCAGAATGCAAGATTTCCCAATAATGCCACCATGTATAAACTAACATGGTTGGGAGAGTGGCAGTGAGAATGGGACTTTTCAGTTTTTGCAGGCAAAGCAGATTTACGTAGGAATCCAAAACAGGCACCACATATTTCATGTATTAACTCGAAATTTATATGATGCGCCCTTGAAGCAGTATTTGACTGATTTTTTTTGGGGGGGGGGAGATTCATAGTGAAATCTTTCTGTAAGAACTGTGTTGTCGGTGAGATTAATGTTACATGGGTAACTGGAGGAATCCACATCTTGTCAGGAAAATTTAGCATCTTAAGTTGCATGACTCGTTCATAATTTTAATCGTGCTTGTGTACAGGTTATTTCTATTATGTTCTGTTACTTTACTAACACAGCTCTTTTAAGATTTTTTGTTTCGTAAGGGTTGAATTACTAAAATAAACAAATCTGAATCCAGTCCCTGAGAACTGCTGTGGTTGAGTTCCCCATCTATGATTGAAGTTGCCTTGAAAGCATCTGCTGCTGCTTTTGAAACGCATCGAGGAGACCATCTGATTGTTTCTCTTGAAATTACATTGTTTCACAACCAGGAACAAGAGTTTCATAAAAAAAAAAGAGTCATGATTTAGCTTCTCAAAATGGTGGGACTGCGCCCTCACGAAGGAGCTGGCTTTGCGATGGTGGCCAGCTCATTGAATGTTCCCAGCTGGCTCAGCACTTTACGGGCAGGAACTCACAGTTCGTAACAGAAGAAAGCGTTCTGGGCTTGACAACTGCATATAACAAATCAAGCTGCTATGGATCTTGAGGCCATCACTACATTCTTTAAGTTTTCCTTTTACAAATAACGCTGCCAGACAAGTCAAGGCCTATGTTGCAAGTCCTTCTGTTATATGCTTTTTGGCTCAAACACCTTGCTGAGGAAATTACAGGAACCCTGTCAGTTTATGTAGAATATAACATGCTTTTGGCAAAATGTAAAATTAAGTATACAAGTATTTCTGACGTTCAGCAGAAATAGCATGGGTAGTACAGTCACTGTAGCAATAGCAAACTCAGCACAGCAAACTCAGATCAGTTGTCTTGGGAAATGTCAGTTGATCAATCAATCGATTGATTTATATACCATCTTTCATATACCGTGTTTTTCAGAATATAAGACGCACCAAGATTTTGAAGAGGTATTTTTTTTTAAAAAAGTCTGCACACTGCAGACCTCCCAAACCCTCTGCATGCCTCATTTTTTGTATATAAAAAAAACAAAACAGGCCATGCAGAGAGTTTGAGAGGCCTGAAAAGTGCTCCTGGGAGTGGGGGGTGGGGCAATAATGAGCATGCAAAAAAGGGAGCATGCATAGCCTTGAGAAGGCTTGTAGAGTGCTCTTGGGGGCGGGGTGGGGGGCAAAAACAAGCAGAAAACTGTCTGTTTTTTGCTTTAAAAAAAGCCATGCATAGCCTTTAGGAGGCTTGTAGAGTGCTCCTGGGAGTGGGGTGGGGCAAAAACAAGCAGAAAATGGCCCATTTTTCACTCAATTTTGTCCTCCCCAGCCCCCAGGATCACTTTGCAGGCCTCCCAAACCCTCTGCACGTCCATTTTTGTGAAGGGGGTGGTGTTTCAGTAGGCCAAAAATGCTGCATTCCGTATATAAGACGCACTCAGATTTTTACCCTCTTTTGGGGGGGGGGGAAGAGTGTGTCTTATACTCTGAAAAATATGGTATATATTGCTACCTCCTGTATTAATATCCTTGCTGGGCTGAAGGAGCATGACTGGCCTAAAATTAGTTGCTAAGATTTATGGCTGACAGTGGACCAGAGTTTCCTTGCTTCTTCTCCAGCAGGTTAACCTGCTACACTGTTCTACACTAAAGTACAAATAATATTTTGGACAAGAATAGAGTAACTGGTCCACCTCTGCATTGTGGGGAGAACTCAAGATTACTAGTGCCTCTCCTTAAATATTTCAGAATTTGCAGAGTCCCATGTTTAAAATATTAGACGGATAAAATCTAACATTGCAACTATGGACAATGAGGAGAAAAGTGAAGGATCTGGTCACATCTGCAGAAATGAAGGAAATGAGGCACACCAGAAATGTTGTAGTTGAATCTCACATAAAGGACGCTAGGTCAAGTAGGAGAGTGCATGATGAAAACCTGAGAGAGGGATGGCTCATGCATTGTTATCTGGAGGCATTGAAATCTTTCATTGCTGTTGAGCAACAGGTTCTAGGAAATACAAGCAAGAGGAACAGGATATCTATGGGGTCGTTCGGATCACTAAGTAAAGATTATGTGCAACATCCCTCACTCATCCCTGAGCTAAAGTACAAAATGCATCCAGAATCTGGGACTCATGACTTCCATGGGATTAACACTTGGCAAATTTGTGGTCACTACAGGGCAGGGGTGGGTTTCAACTGGTTCGCGGCGGTCCCTGCGAACCGGTTGGTCGGCGAACCCAGAAGTAAGTAACCGGTTTTGATGAGTTCTGAGCTTCCACGCATGCACAGGACGCATACAGCATCTGCGCAATCCTCCAGGAACAGTTGGAGCCTCGCACAGACACTAGTATGCATGCGTGCACCGCGCGCGTGCACGAGGACGCCGCCGGCCCCGTTTCAACCGAACCGGTTGGAACGGGGCGAGAAACCCACCCCTGCTCCAGGGCTACCATATTGCTGTGCGACCTTCCAGAGGTGCAGTCCTAAGCCAATGCTCTGAATACTGAATAGACTGGACTTCAATTAGAGTGGTGTTGTCCTAACACTATACCAGTGATTATAAACCTTTTAGGCATTGCGTGCCCAAACCAGAAGGCGCACCTGCACATGCACACACATGCACCAGAAACCCAAACCCCAGCTGGCCAGCATGCGCATGCGCTGGAAACCTGAACCCCAGCTTGCTGGTGGGAGACTGGGTATCCCAACACCAACAGCTCTGCAAGAGGTGTGATCTTTTTCTTCCATGAGCTTCTGTTTCATTGTTTGCAGGGTAATTTCTGCTTTCCTGCAAATGACAGTGAGAAATGCCACGGAGAAATGCAGTGGACCTGTGCTGGGGCAACAGTGCGCATACTCACAGAGAGGGCTCTGTATGCCACCTCTGGCATGCGTGCCATAGGTTCACCATCATGGCACCATACAGTCTACAGGCTTGTATACTGGTCCCAGCAACAGCTGCTGGAAGGCAGTCAGCCATGGTCAATAGCAATGGCAAGAAGTTAAAAGTCACTTCTGCTCCCACTGGTTTTTTGCCTTTGGTCATTCTGTTTCTCTGTTTGAGTAAGGAAATTCTCTCTGAAACAATTGTTCAATGGGGCAGTAATTATCTAGCATTATTCTTAAATATTGGCATCATTAAAAAATGAAGTGAATTATCCATGTGACTAAGTACTTTGTTTAATAAAGAGAAGGGATTAACATTAATGAGATTGTCATTTAACTCTCTGAATATTTGAGGGCAGGAAATTTTAAAAACAATCTGTGGGAACATTGCAAAGGGAAATAGAGTGAACGGGAGCACTGCCAAGCTGCACAAATACATATTTCAACAATATCTAAAATAGTATGCATCTGTTTGAAGGTAGTGAACAGTGACAAATTAGGGGAAGTATTCAAAGATAGAAAAGAACAGGATATAATATACTTACACGTAAACTTTCTAAAGATAGAAATCCTGTCCAGTGAAGGATAAGGAAAGTAAGAACCTCTGCAACATCCAAGGGAGGTCACCTAAAGAGTAAGACGGAAAAAAAATATGTGCAGCACCTGGGTCTAGCTTTAAATCCCATTTCTAGAAAGTGTATCAGTGAGTCTGTAGCAGAAAATGAGACACGGCCAGCTCTTTGTCAGAGGGAGAGGTTTATTTGCGCAAAGATTCAGGAGCGATTGGTCAAGCAAAATCTGAACCCCAAAGGGCAGTTGTTTACAGTCTTTTATACTCTTAGCCAATTTATCGATCATCCCCAAATACCTGGCCTTCCTGTGTCATGTATACCCCTTTCCTGTGTCATGTAGGCCTCGTACACAATCTCCCAAAACAGAGACCGGACATTCATTATTCAATTACCTCCCCACAGGGGGTATTGATACCAATATCCTGTTTCATTTGTTTTAGTTAGGTGAAGCAAACAGAACAACTAATCTTAAGGGTAATCATTACTGAAACGCACTCTACATGGGGCTGCCCTTGAAGAGTGTTTGAAGACTTCAGCTGGTCCAGAACGCAGCCGCGCGAGCGATTATGGGTGCACCCAGGTACACCCACATCACACCTATCCTCCGCGAGCTGCACTGGCTACCCATTAGTCTCTGGACCCGCTTCAAGGTGCTGGTTCGTTACCTATAAAGCCCTACATGGCATCGGACCCAGGTACCTGAGAGATCGCCTCCTGCCAATCACCTCCCATAGACCGATTAGATCTCACAGGTTAGGTCTTCTCTGGATTCCATCTGTCAGCCAATGTCGGCTGGCGACTCCCCGGGGGAGAGCCTTCTCTGTTGTAGCTCCAGCCCTCTGGAATGACCTCCCCGTGGAGATCCGGACCCTTACTACCCTCCCGGCCTTCCGCAAAGCCGTTAATTAAGTCCTGGCTGCTCCAGCAGGCCGGGGGGCTCTCAAAATATCCAGCCCCATGGAAACTGTGACTATTGTGTATTTTAAAGTGTTGTTTTGTATATTTATCCCCTTCCCTTGTTTATTGTAAGCCTCCCGGAGTCCTTCGGGAATGGGTGGCATACAAGACCAATAAACAACAACAAACAACAACAATCATTCCTTTTTCCCATTCCACATGGTAAAGAAACTTTTAATACCCAAATAATCTGTCTAGTTGTCAAATTCTCTTTTAAGTCAGTGATAGAAATAAAAGAATAAAATCAGATCAATATAACAACGGTATATATATATATATATATATATATATATATATATATATATATATATATATATATATATATATATATATATATATACATACATACATACATACATACATACATACATACATACATACATACATACATACACACAAGCTGGACAGCTTTTTGAAAGAAAAAAAAAACAATATTTATGATGTGATAAAAAAGCTGGATGAACTAAAACTAAGGTGCATTTCCTATTGCAGCTCGGCAAACAGTCCATATATTGAATAAGAGTAATAATATAAGGTATGTGTCTCTGTCTCACATGTGTTTGAGAAAGGGGGGGAAGAGGGAGAGAGAGGGAGGGGAAGGGAGAGAGAGGGAGGGGAAGGGAGAGAAGGATTTCCATCTCAGTTTTCGTGCCTGCTTTCTATGGTTGGTTTAGGTTTAGGTTTAGGTTTATTGGGATTTATATGCCGCCCTTTTCCCTGAGGGGACTCAGGGCGGCTTACAACCACAGGGGGGGGGGGAAGTGCAAGGTCAAAACAAACACTTTGTGAACAAAAGAAAAATAATAAGAAAAATAAAAAAGAAAAATGGAAAGAGTGATTGGGCTAAGCTCATCCAGTGGGCTTTGTACCTAAGGCAGGACTAGAGCACCCAGCCTCCTGGTTTCTAGCTTTATACCTTACCGCTATAATAAAGTGCTCTTACATTGCTTACAATGTAAAGAAGACAGCCTTGAACTTCAAAGAGCCGAGGTGGCGCAGTGGTTAAATGCAGCACTGCAGGCTATTTCAGCAGTTCTGTAGTTTCGGCTGTTCAAATCTCACCGGCTCAGGGTTGACTCAGCCTTCCATCCTTCCAAGGTGGGTAAAATGAGGGCCCGGATTGTTGTTGGGGGCAATATGCTGACTCTGTAAACCGCTTAGAGAGGGCTGAAAGCCCTATGAAGCGGTATATAAGTCTAACTGCTATTGCTAATTTACAAATCTCCCTTTGTTGCTTTTACATGGCACAGCCTTGCTATTTTTAATCTGAAATCAATTGGTATTGATTAAAATGCATCTCTCTAACATCTTGAGGTAAGAGAGATGCAGGGTTTTCTGAAAAATAAATTATTTTCTCATATTAGATATTACAGTGGTCACTTCACTAATTCTGTGCATTTAACTATCCCACAGCTAATAATAATAGGTTACCAAGCATTTGCAAAATATAAAATATAAACCATGCAGATATATTACATAACAACTGGTTACTTACTATAAATGCTCTATTTCCAAATACCTACACGGATATTAATTTAAATACTAGCAGACATGGTTCCAAAAATACCAGGTACAGCCTTATAAGTTAATAATGCACAATATTTTTATTTCTTTTATATTTATGCTTTAAACAAAAAATAAATACAAAAGGAGCCAGAATAAAAGTACAAAAAATAAATATAAATGATTAAATAAACATATAAAATACAAAGACAATATAATCCTAATAATATGACTGAATTCTAGCAATATTTTAATTGAGCAGTTTTGTATTCAAATAGTCTCAGAAAGGAAAGATTGCACTTTGATATTTGACTTCCTTATTGATGATGAAAAAGTTAGGTGAGGCCACCTGTTCAAAATAAATTTAAAAAAAAAATATTCAAGAAATAATTGGAAAATATGGCTCATATGTCCCAAGCGATATGGAGGATGGTGATAGTTCTGCTTACTGCTCTTATGTCAACAGAAATGAGTTTAAGTACACAAAATAATATATCATTGATACGAGAGGTGGGTTCCAGCCGGCTTTACTGCTGGTTTGCTTATGTGTGCGCATTGCATGCATGCTTTACACACATACATGCACAGTTCAATTAAAAATGTTCTGCACATGCGCAGAACTTAAAAACAAGATGGCAGCACCAAAGGCACCGAACAGAGGACCTGCTGGTTCCAGCGACCCACATCGCCATGCCACTACCGGTTCGGCCAAACCGATAGGAACCCACCTCTGATTGATACTATACACCAACATTTCTCAACTTCAGCAACTGCAAGCTGTGTGGATTTCAAATCCAGAATTTCCCTGCCAGCAAGTTGAAAGAGTTGAAGTCCACAAAGCTTAAAGTTGCTGAGATTGAAAAACATTGCTTTGCACAATGCTGATTTATCAAATTCCTTATAAATGGACGTGGTGTTGGATATGTTACAAAGATTGATCTCTTTCTTATATGTCTGGCAGAGTTAAGGAATGCAGGTAATACATATTGCCATAATTGGAAGACATTGTTACTTCCGGGGACGTGGACAAGGCCATGAGGGCTGTGAGTGCCTCCACCTGCGTACTGGACCCGTGTCCCTCCTGGCTGGTTGCTAACAGCAGGGAGGTGACACGGAGCTGGATCCAAGCGGTTATTACCGCCTCGCTTCGGGAGGGGCACTTCCCCGCCGCACTTAAAACGGCGGTGGTGAGACCCCTCCTGAAGAAACCATCTTTGGATCCAGCCGTACTTAACAACTATCGTCCAGTCTCCAACCTCCCCTTTATTGGGAAGGTTGTTGAGAAGGTGGTGGCCTACCAGCTCCAGCGGTCCTTGGAGGAAGCCGATTACCTGGACCCCTTCCAGTCCGGCTTCAGACCTGGTTACAGCACAGAAACCGCTTTGGTCGCATTGACCGATGATCTCTGGAGAGCCAGGGATGGAGGCCATGCCTCCATCTTGGTTCTCCTCGACCTCTCGGCGGCTTTCGATACCATCGACCATGGTATCCTTCTGCGACGACTGCGGGAGGTGGGGGTGGGAGGCACTGTTTTACAGTGGTTCTCCTCCTACCTCTCGGACAGGTCGCAGTCGGTGTTGGTCGGGGGTCAGAGATCGACCACGAGGCCCCTATCATATGGGGTGCCGCAGGGGTCGGTCCTGTCCCCCGTACTATTTAACATCTACATGAAACCGCTGGGCGAGATCATTCGGAGGCACGGGATAAGATACCACCAATATGCGGACGATACGCAGCTGTATCTGTCCGCCCCGTGCCAACTCAATGAAGCGGTGGACGTGATGAACCGGGGTCTTGAAGCCGTTAGGGACTGGATGCGGGCTAACAAGCTTGTACTCAACCCAGAAAAGACCGAGTGGCTGTTGTGTTTCCCTCCCAAAAATTTGGCTAGTGTTCCATCGATCAGGCTGGGGGGTCAAAATTTACACCCCTCAGACAGGGTTCGCAACTTGGGAGTCCTCCTGGATCCACAGCTGACTTTTGATCACCACCTGTCGGCTGTGACCAGGGGGGCATTTGCCCAGGTTCGCCTGGTGCGCCAGTTGCGACCCTACCTGAATCGGGAGGCTCTCACAACAGTCACTCGCGCCCTCGTGACCTCTAGGCTGGAATACTGCAACGTGCTCTACATGGGGCTGCCCTTGAAGAGCATTCGGCGGCTTCAGCTAGTCCAGAATGCGGCCGCGCGAGTGATCGTGGGTGCACCTCGGTTCGCCCACATAACACCTATCCTCCGCGAGCTGCACTGGCTACCTGTTGGCCTCCGTGTGCACTTCAAGGTGCTTCTTACTACCTATAAAGCCCTTCATGGTAGTGGATCTGCGTACTTGGGAGACCGCCTTCTGCCAATTACCTCCTCCCGACCCATAAGATCCCACAGATTAGGCCTCCTCCGAGTGCCATCTGCCAGCCAGTGTCGGCTGGCAACTACGCGGAGGAGAGCCTTTTCTGTAGCAGCTCCGACCCTCTGGAACGATCTCCCCGTGGGGATTCGTACCCTCACCACCCTTCAGACCTTCCGCACAGCCCTCAAGATCTGGCTATCCCGCCAGGCCTGGGGGTAAAGATCATAGTTTGCCCCCGCCCGAATGTTGAATGAATGTTGTTTGATCTTAACTACACACTGTATTTTTATGTTATTGTATGTCTTCCCCTCCCATAAGTTGTTAGCCGCCCTGAGTCCCCCCAGGGAAAAGGGCGGCCTATAAATAAACACAACTGAAACTGAAACTGAACTGATTGTCATTTTCATCCATTTTTCATTTTGTTTAACTATCTGGATTGTATTTTTCATCAAAAATATGCAAAAGATAGTCATCTAAAGCAGCAGGATTTTGATGAAATATGTCTATCTAGAAGAAGAGTGATGTCATTTGAACCTTGGGGAAATTGTCCTGTTTTAGTAATTTCATAAAACTGGTCCATTTTATTTTATGAGCTGATAGAAACTGATTGAGCTCTCACTAATTATAATAGTGCCCTAGAACAGAATGCAATTCTTTAGTCACTCTTAAAAAAACTATTTTTCTTTTAAAAATTATTTATCATACAATACCGATAGATATCTACATGAAATACTATACAGACAAAATTCTGAGAAAATAGGAAAAGAGAGCCAGTTTGGTCTAGTGGTTTAGGGCACCAGGTTAGAAAGTGGGAGACAAGGAGTTCTAGAGCCCCCTTAGTAATGAAAGCCAGTTATGTGACCTTGGGCCAATCACTCTCTTTCACCCCAACTCAACTTATGGGGTGGTTGTTGTAGGAAAAATAGGAGGAGGATATGTTTGAGGGAGAAGCTCTGGAAATTTTTACTGTGTACAACTTCAAATAATTTGCTGTAACTGCTTGACAATTCTTTTCCCTACTGACTCTAAAATACTAATTCAAATGTTGATAAACCATAAATATCAACAGTTCGTTTCTGAAAAATAGCTATAGCTTTACCTTTCCAGCATTGTTGTATATTTCATTTGGACTTTACTCCAGGAATGGTCCAGAGCTTCCTATACAGTGGTGTTATTCTACCAGTTCAGACTGGTTCACTCGAACCAGTAGCAGAAATCGCAGGTGGCCCCGCCCACCTGCCCCGGCTCTACAGCATCCCATTTAGGCCCTTTTTTAAGGCAAAGCGCATGCACAGAATGTAGAGTGCATGCAGAGATTTAAAGCAAAGCGCATGCATGGAAGGTGGAGTGCATGCGTGGATATAAGGCAAAGTCCATGGAAGGTGGAGCACATGCTCAGATTTAAGGCGAAGCGCATGCATGGAAGGTGGACTGCAAGAGCCAAGGTGGCGCAGTGGTTAGGGTGCAGTACTGCAGGCCACTTTAGCTGACTGTGATCTGCAGTTCAGCGGTTCAAATCTCACCGGCTCAAGGTCAACTCAGCCTTCCATCCTTCCGAGGTGGGTGAAATGAGGACCCAGACTATGGGGGCGATATCCTGACTCTGACTCTGTAGACTGCTTAGAGAGGGCTGAAAGCCCTATGAAGTTGTATATAAGTCTGATAAATAAATAAAATAAATAAATAAATTTGCGAACCAGTAGAGAAGGTAAGTGATCATCACCCTTCTTCCTGTATCATGACTGATTGCACATAAGAAGAGTATAACCTACAAATTCATTAACCATTAAAGAGAGAGATTCCCCTCAAATCTTGCTATGCTACTTTCTTGTGACACGTGTGTGTGTGTGTACACGTGCACTTTTGGGAAGAATGAGTGTACGCCAAAAGTAAATACCGCAAGTAAGATCTCCCAAAGTATGAAGATTATCCCAGCAAGCAGGCTCCTATATCAGGCAGTAATGATATAGGGGGAAGATGGCAGTCTACAATCATTTTAGTGACAACAGGAAATGCATACTATGTAGGTGAAGCAATATTAAACCAGTCTTGCATTTTATCAAGAGAACTATATGGAACGATAATATAAAGTGATTGATAATCTAGTGCCAGCTGATGGGCTTCTCAGGTCAAATAGCCCTCAATTTGCTACTGAAAAAAGGCAAGGATCTTTGAGAGCATTAATGAGCTTTATGACGTGCCTAGATTAAAGCCACTGGGATATCTGCTGTAGTTACTGGTGTTGTTATGCAGGAAAAGAAAATTCCAATCTGCAAAGATAGAATTAAGTAGGAATATTGAAAATCAGAAACACGAAGATGGGAAACTTCAAGTCAGTGAAAGATGAAATTAATCAAGAACAAAGTGACATTTTAGGTATCGACAAATGGAAATGTAATTGAATTGGACCCTTTTTGGACAGAAGATCATACTGTTCGCTGCTGAGGATATTAAAAACAAAGAAAAAAAATGGCACAGCTTTCATAGTCATGGAGGATATTGCAAAGAGAGTATCTCAGTACAATGCAAGTAATTACCAAATAATATCTTTGAGACTTTGTGGATAATCTTTTAATATGATGGTTATCCAGGTGCATGTTCCAACTACTAATACCAAAGAAGGGAGGTTGATAAATGTTATTGTGTAGTTCAGTCTGAATTAACAGAACATACAAACATGATTCGCTTCATGTGACTGGAAAGTTATAAAGATAAAAATTTAGTTGTATGGCCAAGGACACAGAAATGAAGATTCCCAATCACTTTTTGCCAGCCCAAATATTTCTTCAGTGCTAATAAAGTCTTCAACAACAAAAACAATATTTATATACATGAACATCAACAGAAAGCGAACAGAAATCAAATTAACATTAATTAAATATTAAATAAACTTTATGTTTGCATGAAGGATGTCAGAATAAATGGTGGAAATTTTGGAGAGGGGAGGAGAAGAGGGGAGGGGAGGTTAGAAGAGGAGAGGAGACAAAGATCTTATGGAAGAACTTAATAATGTCAAAGAGACGTTAGAAGAGACAAGAAGCATTATTAATACAACATCTGTACAGACACCAAAGATGAAAACAGTTATGGGGAAAAAACAGTGGTGGGTTCCTAGTTTTTTTCTTACCGGTTTGCTAGTGCACGCATGTGCACTTGTGCACACACGGAAGCGTCCAGATGGGTGGGTGGATCCTCCCGCCACCATTACTACCTATTTGCCTGATCCAGGCCGAACTAGCAGCAACCCACCTCTGGAAAAAAAAATCAGAAAAAGTCTTCAGAACTCAGAAAAAGATCCAAGTCTCAATTTGATGTACAAAGTGACATTAATGGACAAATAGTAATTGATTCTAAGAGGGTCAAATGAAGATGGAAGGTGGGTATCTGAAATTCTATACAGTAAGAGATGTCAGAACCCAAGATACGTTACACGCTATTCCCTACTGACAATAAGTATAGGGATGACTCACCCCCTGGTCAGCTCTTCTTCATTCTCCTACGATCTGGAAGGAGATATAGAAGCATAGGCAACCACATAAAGGTTCACCGACAAAAGCGCGCCCGAGAAAAACGCGCCCGATGAAACCGCGGTGAGAAAACCACGAGTTCTAAACCGCGCCGACGAATTAGCACAGAAGCGCACCGACAACAGCGCGCCAACAGAAGCGCGCTCTAAACCTAACCCTAAACCTAACCCTGAACCTAACCCTTACCTTAACTTAAATCGTGCTTCTGTCAGTGTGCTGTTGTCAGCGCGCTGTTGTCGGCGTGTTGATGATGTCGTGGTTTTTGTGCCGCGGTTTTGTCGGCGCGCTTTTGTCGTGCGCGCATTTGTCGGGTCACGCCACACAAACAGGCTGAAGAACTGTTTTTGTCCTTAGGCTGTCAGACTCCTGAATGAAAAATAACTCTACAACAACATAGTGCAATTGACTTGTGGGGCTGGCGCAACTATACGTTCACATGGTGCAATAGGACTGGGTGTTTGTTAGTAGGAGTCACTGGGCTAGGGATTTTTTGTCTTTCACTCTGAGTTGTATTGTATTTTGTTGTGGGGGGGGGGGTGCATGAAGGAAGGCTCAGTCAATCTTATTGTACATATGTATAATAAAGGTTTGAATTGAACTGAATTCAATTTACTTAGCTAAGTTAAGTACTTACCTATTTGAAATCAGTACTAGATTGTTAAACTAGATTAACACTGCAGTCTTTATGTAGTTGGAAGATAACAGAGAGGTGGAATACCAATGGAAATATGGCAAGTGACAGAAAAAAAATACGAGCAAAGATTCTAACCAAGCTATGCCGGCCATTCTGGAGAAAGGCACAATAGTCAGTAGATTAATGAGCTCAATCTGTTTAAGAGCCAGTTTGGGTTCTCAGGTACGGTAATAGATTAAAAACTGAGAGGATATTGAATAGGTTGAGGCTGCCTAAGTGTAAGATCAATATGCTCAAGAGAGAGTTGCTGGCAGGTAATAACCCACTTTGCGAATGTGGAGAGATGCAGAGTCCCACCCATTACCTCCCTTCGACCTATTAGATCGCACAGATTAGGCCTCCTCCGAGTTCCATCCGCCAGTCAGTGCCGACTGGCGACTACGTGGAGGAGGGCCTTCTCTGTAGCAGCTCCGACCCTTTGGAACGATCTCCCCGTGGAGATTCGTACCCTCACCACCGTCCAGACCTTCCGCACAGCCCTTAAGATCTGGCTATCCCGTCAGGCCTGGGGATAAGGATTACGCCGCCCCACCCGAATGTTGAATGACTGTTGTGTTTTATTGTTATTATTTTGTTTATTCACGTATTGTGTTATATTGTCTTGCACTCCCCTTCCCATGAATTGTAAGCCGCCCTGAGTCCCCTCAGGGAAAAGGGCGGCCTATAAATAATAAACAATTCAATTCAATTCAATTCATTTGTTGGTCTCTTACTACCAGTAGAATGCACTGCAAGTCATTTGTTTCTGGCTAAAGATAAAGCCAAAATGGTGGCCCCATCTTGGATATGAAATAAATAAAACCAGGAGAATATGAGTTCTAGTCCAACCGTAGGAATAAGCCAGCTGGGTGAATTTGGGCCTGTCACTGTCATATACAGGTGAAACTCGAAAAATTAGAATATCGTGAAAAAGTTCATTTATTTCAGTAATGCAACTTAAAAGGTGAAACTAATATATGAGATAAGACTCACTACATGCAAAGCTAGTTCAAGCCATGATTTGTCATAATTGTGATGATTATGGCGTACAGCTCATGAAAACCCCAAATCCACCATCTCAGAAAATTAGAATATTACATGCAATCAATAAAACAAGGATTGCACATAGAACAATATCGGACCTCTGAAAAGTATAAGCATGCATACGTACTCAGTACTTGGTTTGGGCCCCTTTTGCAGCAATTACTGCCTCAATGCGGCGTGGCATGGAAGCTATCAGCCTGTGGCACTGCTGAGGTGTTATGGAAGACCAGATGCTTCAATAGCGGCCTTCAGCTCTTCTGCATTGTTCGGTCTCATGTCTCTCATCTTTCTCTTGGCAATGCCCCATAGATTCTCTATGGGGTTCAAGTCAGGCAAATTTGCTGACCAATCAAGCACAGTAATCCCACATTCATTAAACCAGGTTTTGGTGCTTTTGGCAATGTGGGCAGCTGGAAAATGAAGTCAGCATCCCCATAAAGCTCATCTGCAGAAGGAAGCATGAAGTGCTCCAAAATCTCCTGGTAGACAGCTGTGTTGATCCTGGTCTTAATGAAGCACTTTTGCATCTCATTTGGAAACCAAGGACCCAAAGTATGGAGGAAGAATGGAGAGGCCAATCAAGTAATCCCACAGTCATTGAACCAAGTTTTAGTGCTTTTGGCAAAAGTTGCTCTCATCAGAAAAGAGGACTTTGGACCACTGAGCATCAGGACTTTGGGCCACTGTGCTTAAGATCAGGGTCAACGCAGCTGTCTACCAGGAGATTTTGGAGCACTTATATATAAGAGCAATTTCAACCAAACTTGGTACACAGATACTAGTGGGGGGAGGCACCCTCCGGTATGTGTGTCTGTGTGTGTGTGTGTGTGTGTGTGTGTGTTCCAACATAACTCTGGAATGCCTGGGTCATTCAGGAGAGTGAGCATGGCATCCTAGAGCAGCAATTACTTGTGATGTCATGGGAGGGGGAAGAGAAAGCCTGCACTGTTAAGGAGAATGAGTATGGCATCCTAGAACGGCAATTGTTTGTGATGTCAGTTCAGTGGTGGGTTTCAAAAAAAATTCTGTGTGGCTTCCTTTGTGGGAGTGGCTTACCGGCCATGTGACCTGGTGGGAGTGGCTTGCCGGCCATGTATTTTCTTTCTTTCTTTCTTTCTTTCTTTCTTTCTTTCTTTCTTTCTTTCTCTCTCTCTTTCTTTCTCTCTCTCTCTCTCCCCTTCCTTTTGTCTCTCTGTCCTTTTTTCTTTTTTCTTTTTTCTTTCATCTCTCAATCTCACTCTTTTTCTTTCTTTTCTTTCTTTCTTCCTTTCTTTCTCTTTCTCTCTCTATGTGAGTCTGTCTCTGTGTTTGAGTGTGTATGTCTTTGCCACTCTCTCCCTCCCTCCCTCCCTCCCGCTGTGTCTCTCTATGTGATTCTCTGTGTGTGTGTCTCTCTCTCTTTCTCTGTATCTCTCTCCTCCCTCCCTCTGTGTCTGTGTCTGTCTCTCATTCCCTCTATCTCTCTGTGCCTCTGTCTGTCTGTCTCTATCACACACACACACATAGACACAGAAACAGACACACACACACATACTGTGGTCACCTTGTTGAGTGTTCCAATCACATTTGAAACACTCAACAACTGGCCTGTATTCATGGTGTTTTTTTTTTTTTTTTGCAGCATTCTGCAGACACGGGAGCAAAATATATGGTTAAAAGTACCTGGCAGCGGCGTTCTTCCCTGGGGGGCTCCGCAGAACATCCCAAGACCAATGCCACCACATCTGCCCTCTTTGGGGACAGGTCCTCTTCAGAAGGACGAGGCCTCGCTGGTCCACCTCATGTTCCTGGTGTTCCAGCCACGGCCCCACGCCGTGGAGCAACTCCAGAGCCCATCCGTGACCCCCGTGGAAAACATATGCGCACACACACAGCCTGCACAATTACAGGCCCGGAGAATGAAGCCTCTACACAAGCCCGGGCGAATGAGAACAAGTTCTGAAGGCTCCGGGATGAGGGACGGAATCTTCACCGCAGGCAAGTAAAGCTTCATCCACCAGAGGCAGCAGGACCAAAGCCCCTCTCCCAAGTAGCCCTTCCTCCCTCTGAGGGCGAGGGACCCGGCTGCCCTGCTGCCTCTGGCTTCCTTCCGAGAGTCTGCACTTTCTGGGGCTGTAATTGTGCAGGCTATGCGTCCATGCTTATGTTTTCCATGGGGGTGATGGATGGGCTCTGGAATCACTCCATGCCTTGGAAAACATAGGCGCGTGCGGGCAGCAATAGCAATAGCAGTTAGACTAATATACCGCTTCATAGGGCTTTCAGCCCTCTCTAAGCAGTTTACAGAGTCAGCATATCGCCCCCACAGTCTGGGTCCTCATTTCACCCACCTCGGAAGGATGGAAGGCTGAGCCAACCTTGAGCCGGTGAGATTAGAACTGCTGAACTGCAGATAACAGTCAGCTGAAGTGGCCTGTAGTACTGCACCCTAACCACTGCGCCACCTCGGCTCTTACAGGTAGCCGGGACAAAGGAGTGCAACCCATGCAGCTTGTTCAAACAGCAAAAGAAGGAACAGGAGAAGAGTTCGGCTGTTTGAAAAGCCCCGCTTGGAACTCCTCTACTGCTCCTTCTTTTTCTGTCTGTACATGGAGTGCGAGTCACACTCCCTTGTCTTTCATAGCCACCTTGTTTCCAATTGGGGTGGGGATCCATGGAGAGGGACGGAAAAAATCGATTTCTTCCCCCCTTCCCCAATTGGAAACGAGGTGGCTGTGAAAGAAAAGGGATCGCAACCCGCATGGCTTGTTCAAACAGCAAAAGAAGGGACAGGAGAGGAGTTCGGCTGTTTGAAAAACCCCACTTGGAACTCCTCTCCTGTTCCTTCTTTTGCTGTTTCTACATGCCGAGCGGGTCGTGCTGCCTTTTCTTTCATAGCCACCTCGTTTCCAATTGGGAAGGAGATCCATGTAGAGGGACAAAAAAGATCAATTTCTCTCCCCCCCCTCAATTGGAAATGAGGCAGCGCCACCAAAGGACCTTCCCAGAGTTGCTTTTCTGAGCCGGGTATATGGGGCCAGGGGCGGGGCAGGCGTTCCAGAACTTACTTCCTGGTCAGTTGACCAACCGGTTCGCAAGGACTGGCAGCAACCCACCCATGTGTCAGTTCCTACACAACTTCCTCTGGAAAGCCAGCCATGATGTTCGCCCTCCAGTAGACCAATGTGGAACTGCCTAATGGATTTGGGGCAAAGTGCCAGGATCGTGTACAGGGAGGGAAAGAGGAACACATGGGAGGGGGAAGGAAAAAGGCAGAGATGATGAGCATGGGAATAGTGGGAAGAAAGCCCCCTCTCAATGGCTCCCTATCAGACAAATGCTTCGACATCTATAAATACACGGGCAACACCGGGTTGTCAGCTAGTATTGCTATAAAAACTGCAAGGATTGGCTCAGGAAGCTGCCAGAAGTCAATATTAACTCATAGGCACACACATAACATATACTCCAAGGAAAAGAGATTTATCAGTGTGTTCCATGTATGCAATAATATCTTTATTTTCACACAGAAGTAAAATAATGCTCAGGATCATCCAACACAAATTAGAGTCCTAGATATAGAGGGAAATGCTAAATGTATAAGCTGGATTTAGAAAACTCTAAGCAGCACAAGATATTATTGCTGATGCACACTGGTAAACGAGAAAGCCAAATGCCAAGGAGAATTCAATATGTGTTTCATTGATTATAGAAAAACCTTTAGTTGTGTCAATCATGTCAAGCTGTGGAATGTGCTTATTTGTACTCAACGGAAAGCTATGCACTGGTCAGGAAACTCTTGAACAGACAGAATATTGCAGAACAGGCTGGTTTCTGGTTGGCAAAGGAATGTACTCAAACTGTATGCAGAATATATATATCAATGGAAAGTGGATTAGAAGAACAGTATGGAGAAAGAAACATCAATAGCTGTTCTATCCTGATGACACCACTTTGCTGAAAATGCAGATGAACTGCAAGCTCTAGTAATGAAAGGGGAGGGGAATGAGACTAAGATTGAATAGAAGACAAAATTCAGTATAAAATGTGTTTTTATTTTCCATTTTTCATTTTCGTACAGTCATATATATACTGTGCATAACCGGGGCCATACAACATTAAACAATAAACACAGCTATTTCTCTTGTCAACAATCCCCCCAAGAATAGAAACCCAATATACCTCTTCGACCCTCCATACACCTCTTTCTTTCGCCCCCCTCCAACTTTCCATCTTCCCTCCATCATTCCCCTCTACCCTACTTCCCCTCCCCCTCTACCCCTCCTCTCTCCCAATCCACTCCCTCCCTAATAGAAGACAAAATTAATGACAAGAGATAACAGGAATCCATTGACAATGAAGATACTAAACTGGTGGGCTAGCTTTTGTCTTTTAGGATCAAGTTTGTCCAAGCAGTCACCAGAGTCAACAATGAATTGAACGCACGAAAACAAATACCATCTCTTCAAATTTTGTTTTATTTTTATTTTGAGATGAAAAAGCTTGAATGATGGGAATGGTAATTTTTATCTCCTTCCATTTACTCTGACTGTTGCAGAGAAAGCTCTTCTTCAATGTACACATGGAACTCCATCTCTGTCCTTTCTGTTTTTATGAAATATCTGAGCATTTACAGGTTGTCCTCACTTAACAATCACAATTGGGACTGGCAACTCTTTCCCTAAGACATGTGGTCATTACCTGAGGTATCACCTGACTATGACAGGCATATGACCTCAGTTCTACCACAGTCGTTAAAGAAATAACCTAGGGCTATTAAGCAAAACATCACATCCCCATAGCTTTCAGTTTCACTACCAACATCTCCATTGACTCTGCTTGTCAGAAGCCAGCTGTGAAGTCCAAATGGCCATCACAGGACCGCAGGATGTTTCAACTGTCAAAAATGCCTGATTACAAAACACCCAAACATTGATCAAGTGATACAGGGATGCTGCAACAGTTGTAAGGGCAAGGACAAGTTGTGAAGGTACTTTTTCAGTGCTGTTGTAACTTTGAATGGTTGTTAAGTAGGACAGTTAAACAAGAACTTCTTGTAAGGTATTTGTCAATCAGATGAACATCCATAGAGAAGAGGGCAAACCCTATTTCTTATTCCTACAAAGTACAATAATTGAATATACATCCTGAAAAGTAAGATAATGTTTACTAAACTAATCAAGAAGAGAACCAGCCTAGAAATAAGGAGAAATTCCATGACAGTAAGAAAGATCAGGTTGCATCCAGAACTTGTGGGTACTCCATCACTGGAGGTTTTTAAGAAGAGATTGGATAACTATTTGTCCAGAATGGTATAGGGAAATGGTGGTCAACCTGTGGGCCACAGACCCCTGGTGGGCCGTGATAGCAATAGCAATAACACTTAGACTTATATACCACTTCACAGTGCTTTACAGCACTCTCTAAGTGGTTTACAGTGTCACCCTATTGCCCCACAACAATCTGGGCCTCATTTTACCAACCTCAGAAGGATGGAAGGCTGAGTCAACCTTGAGCCTGGTGAGATTCGATCTGCCCAATTGTAGGCAGCCAGCAGTCAGCAGAAATAGTACTGCATTCTAACCACAGCACTATGGTGATGTCACACAGGGAGTCTGCGAGGCTTGAAGAAATGTTATGATTTAAATCTTGACTTAAGTTTTGGTGGTCCATGGCCATGGTTCATAGCCACAAAAGATATTAAAAGGGGGCCCATGGTGAAGTAAAGATTGAGAACCACGTGTGTAGGGTCTTCTGCTTTGAGCAGGGGGTTGGACTAGAAGATCTCCAAGGTCCTTTCCAACTCTGTTAAAGTGATGAGACTTGCATGTAGCAAACCTTTTAGGAATTGTTATTGTCTGAAGAAACCAACCATTGCCACCAGCATGTGCATTTTGGAGGGGATGAGTAACTATTTTATATCCATAACCTCATTCTTGGAAACTATTTTAAAGCTTTGCCTAGAGCTCTGAATCAAATGCTTTTGACAAAGTAACTATATCATCCAATTATCGTATCAGTTTCTGGCAGGATAGATATAGGACAGAAAAAGAAAAAGTTAAATGTTATGATTCAGAGAATCATCAAGTGCCAAGATTTTGTTCTGTATGAGGTGATTTCATTAAAGCCCGCCTAAGATACTTGAGGATTTCACCTCAGGATAATTCAACTGGGAACAATTAGTATCCTTCCAAAAACTGTGTGATTTTTTTTTTTAAAAAAGCAAAATAATTCATAATAGATTATTTGAAAACTGTTCACTTCTCACAATCACCAACTACTAACAAGTCACTAAACATTTATCTACCCTAATGTTTTATTATTTGGGATAACCTGCCTATATCCATTTTTAGGGATGAACCGATCACAGCTGGAGGCCATTGAGTGTCTACAGCTGAAATGTTATTTTAAAAAGAAATCAGTGAAAATGAAGTTCAGAGCTGCAGTTTGGTGAAAGAGCCATCTGAAGGACAAAAGAAAGTCTAGCCATCAACGCCTGGCTCCTTCCAAAGGCTTTGCCTCTTATTTTCTTCGTAAAAGATAGCGGTGTAATGTGAAGCCATTAGAATGAGTCATATAGATTTATTCTTTAGTATCAGACTAATTAGCTCTACTTTATTTAGGAGCACTTAAAGGAGAGAAGGAATTATATGAGCACCCAGCTCTTTTGTTGCGTTTGGAAGAACTAACCCAAAAGTTCTGAAAAGTTAGTTTCCAAAGCAGCTGTATCACTCCACGATTGCTTTCATTGATACATGTAATGTTTATGTATTTATTTCTGCAGATTCTGGTATCTGTTTCCTTTTATACTTTATTTATGGCATTACTTACTTTATTCTGGGTGAGATAACAACACACAGACTTCTCAGCCGCTTTTCATCATGAATGGTACTTTCTGATAATGTTTGATTGCATAGAAATGCATTTGCGCTACATATAACCAAGGCCACGGAATGATCAGCCATTAATGGAGACGCTCTACCTCACACAGAGAGATATCTGTGAGGAGATAGGAAGGCAGAAGTAGGAGACGTGCTCTGTTTCTCCATTAGATTTGCCTCAGCTACAAGAACTAGAAATGAATTACTAGCCAGTGAAAATTATCTCAGACATGCTGATATATACATCTAACCCAAAAATATAGCAATGCAAAATCTTTTTTTGTGTGTGTTATTGTTCAATGATTCAATCACTTGATAATTTATGACCTGACACTATTTTACCAAGAGTTATCTGTATTTCTTAGTTATTACTTCTCTGAGTTCATTTAAACTTAAACTTGTATTCAGAGAGATATTATCTAGCCACCTAGCCTTCAATCAGCCTTTTTTTTTCCAGGATCTTCTCCATTATGCATCCAAAATACTTAATTATTGTTTGTTTGTTTAAATGTCTTCGCTACGCAACTCCAGTACACAGTGGGTGGCATACAAAAACTTGAAATAAAAACATAAAAATAGCTAAAACCAGGCAGCTGAGATTAAAATAATCAAATAAACAATAAAATCAGTAAAATAGTGGCCTCGGACAAATTATTATTTTATTATTTATTTATTAGTATCCCATCTTTATTATTTCTACAAAGCACTCAAGGAGGTGAGCGTATCCAATATTTTTCTTCTCCTATTTTCCCTACAACAAAAGAATATTGTTCTTGTCCTTTGATGTCATTCTACTTGGTTGCTGCACTGCTCACTTTGTGCTCTGCACACTGATGTACTTAGAGTGAAGCAGGGCTAAAATTCAGCAGGTTCTGACAGGTTCTGGAGAACCAGTAGCAGAAATTTTGAGTAGTTTGGAGAACCGGCAAATACCACCTCTGGCTGGCTTCAGAGTGGGGTGGGAATGGAGATTTTGCAGTATCCTTCCCCTGCCACATCCACCAAGCCATGCCCACCAAGCCACACCCACAGAACCGGTAGTAAAAAAAAATTGAATTTCACCACTGGAGTGAAGTTATAAGTTATTCATGGTACAAGAATGCAATAGTATCTGGGAATGGCCTTAGGAGACAGGAGGAGAAGCCACCGACTAGTCAACGCATACTACTAGTCCGGATAAGGAAGTCCCGATAAGGAAGAAACCTAGACTTACTAACTCTAATTTTATTGTACAATTACATTAATTTTGCAAGTCTGAAATTATATATCTTTCCCCTCAACTTTAACGTCGAAGAAACTGAGAAATTGCCATGCTCCCTTTCCTTCTCTGGACCCAGTTGCCACTTATCTGGCCACTGTTTAATCTGTGGCTTTTCCTCCTGCCTCCCAAGGCCATTCCCACATACCATTCCAGAGAAAGAGATTTATTTTTCCCCCCACATTTCACAGAGCATGTTTTTGAGAAAGAATCACTAGATCTAGGGCAACCGACTGGTCTCCATGTCTAAGGGAAGACTAGAACCTCCGGCTGTTTCTTTTCCAGCATCCATTACATTCTCCCAAGTGGGATGAAGGAGCTACATTGAAAGAATTGCAGATGTCCGTGTGCTTTTGGAAAAAAAATCTGCCTGACCACAGATGTCAGGATCAAAAAAATAGGCTCTGTCCAGAAAAAGAATAAATACACCAGTAACCCTACTCGACTCCCCCCCTTTGACTTCAAAACAACATCCTATCAATGACTTTTTCAGCTTCAACCACAACAATACACGGGTAAACCAGAGGTGGGTTCCTACCAGTTCGCACCTATTTGGTAGAACCGGTTCATCAAATCTACCGAATCAGTTAGAAGAGGTTCCACCAGTGGACCCGGAAAGCAGGCCACACCTACAGAAGAGGTTCCAAATTTTTTTGAAACCCACCCCTGGTCCTTGGATATGATTATTCTACACTATCATGCTCCTATTTATAAAACTCAGTGCCTCTGTGAAAGGTAAGGATGACTACTGCGTTTGTGGTGCAATCAGAACATTGCGTGTGTTGAAGTTGTTTTAACGCAAACCAAAGATGCCTTTTAAAAAACAAGCTTACATCATATTCTTATGCATGCCAGTGCTGTGTGAGAGGGAATTTAAGGTAGTTCTGTCAAGTGTCGTCGGCATCTTCATATCCGGTCACATGGGTGGCAAGCCACTCCCATCCGGTCACATGGGCGGCAAGCCACTCCCACAAAGGAGGCCACACCCACAGAGTAGGTTCGAACAATTTTTGAAACTCACCACTGGGGTAAACAATCAATACAAACTGAAGGTAAACCCCTTCAAACTCGATTGCAGAAAATACAACTTCAGCAACAGAGTTGTCAATGCCTGGAATGCTCTACCTGATTCCATTGTTATAGCTTCAAACCCTCACAGCTTCATTATTACACTGTTTACCATGAACCTCACCCATTCTTAAGAGGTCTGTAAAGGGGGCATGCATAAGCGCACCAGTTGCTTACCGTCCCCATATTACTGTCACCATATATCTGTATTTATTTCCTTTGTTCGTGTTTAAGTTCATACCTATACTTGTTATCTTGTACATGTTTGACAAACAAATAAATAAATAAAACCATGACACCTAGGCTCAATTATTCTTGTCTCCAAAAGGACCCCTGTTTGAGGCCTGTCTATCAACATATTCCATGAATTGCCTTTCTAGAGAGGAGAGAGAAGGATAAGTGAACAATCTATCTATAAAATAAAATCACGGTATCACTTCAAACAAACATGTGTAATTTCCATTCTTTCATGATTGCTAAATTTGGGACCTGACCAAAGGAAAAAAAATGCTAATGAATTAAGATTAACTATTTAAGATTAATGAAGTGGAATTATAGTGTTTGCTTTTTGAACTTATCACAGAGGTCAAATACTGATTCTCAACTTCATGAAACAATGGGTCCTTCTGTTCCATTTTTTAAAAATGGCATTATATCCAATCTTTGCCAAGCTTTAGTTTAAAAAAAAAATCTCAACTATGTGGTTCTACAAAATTAACCACTGACTGCAAGCTAATTAAGTAGTACATTCTGCTTTTGAACTGTTTATGAATAAAACAAGAAGGGAATTTATTCTCAGAATCTGATGTATTCTTGGGCTATTTTGTTAACAAAAGTATTGCCAACAAATAAAACAACAGAAAACATATGCAGGCAAAACCAGCTATACTTAAAATTGAAATTATGATTTATTTCAACCATAATCTGATTGTTTCCTTTCATGTTTCAGCTACTTAGAGCCTGATTTAAACTGCTCCACCCCTACACAGCCAAGTGACCTCAGTTCTAAATCTGCTGTGAGAATGGTGAATGATTCTCCTAAACAAGAATTGACCCATTTCCCTAACACTTGCATGATGTTTTCCCACTTCTCGGTGACTATTTAGGAAAGTCTAAATGAATGCCAGCAAAAGAGGACAGGCAACATTTCCACTCCATTAATTAATTCATCACCTAAAAGTTATCTATTTGATTCTTTTAAAGTCCCTCATGCTGGTTGGGGAATTGTGGGAGTTGAAGTCCACACTTCTTAAAGTTACTAAGTTTGAAAGCAGCTTTTCAAATCTGTTTAAGCTTTTGTGATATAATTAAGCAATAGCAATAGCAGTTAGACTTATATACCGCTTCATAGGGCTTTCAGCCCTCTCTAAGCGGTTTACAGAGTCAGCATATCGCCCCCACAGTCTGGGTCCTCATTTTACCCACCTCGGAAGGATGGAAGGCTGAGTCAACCTTGAGCCGGTGAGATTTGAACCGCTGAACTGCAGATAACAGTCAGCTGAAGTGGCCTGCAGTACTGCACCCTAACCACTGCCCCACCTTGACCATTGTATATTATTTAAGTAATAGATAATTGCTTTCCTTAGATAAAATTGAGGGGGTTTACTACGATCACAAAAGTACTGAAAATATAATTGTATATTAATTCATAGTTTCTGAAGTACTCAATAGCATTCATCTAACTAGATCAGAGATTTATCACACAGATTAATCTTTATTCCTTTAATATGTTTGAGTGAGTGTATGTGTGTATATCACTGCCTGACAATTCTCCCTTCATTTCTTTTGATTATATTACAGGTCCAGCTTTCTATACCAGACAGATGTTGGCTAAGAATTGTAGATATCAAACTCCAATGATTCTAGAGTCACCAGTTTTGAGAAAGTTGTTTTACGCCACAAATGATGGCTTCTTAGGCACCTGCACCTGGAAATGTTTTTTTTAAAAAATGCAAATTATAAGCAAAGGAAACAACATTGTGCCTGAAATGAGACAGGAACAGAACAAATCCAAATCTATAGAAAAACAATATTCCAGAGAATTTTGGTCTCCGAAAACAACTTTCTGATTGAGGCAGGCGCCATGAATAGTTAATGTATTATGAAGGCCTCAAGCTAAGTTCTTCCATCTATTAATCCTTGTACCGTTTAAGACTCTGATGATAAAGATAATGATGATGTAGCATGCACCGTTTGACTAAATTTCCACTGGATGTTTAGCGTTCAAGAAATTCAGAAGGCTGCAAGTGTTTTTCAGGTCAAAAGCAATATGTTCAAAAGCGCCAATAGCAAGGGATAATGTAATATTATCAAAGCAAATGAGGTTTTTTTAAAAAAAATAATAATAATAATCAAAGGCTTTCCTGACTCCTTAAATCTATTCTTTACCTGATTGCACATTCAGGAATCTGTTCCCCCAGCTAATTTGCAGCCTTTCAATTCATGTGGAAAAATTTATGATTACATGAAATCTATCCCTAAAAATGCAGAGCACATTTTCCGTTTTACAGCAGCCCCCAGAGGGAGTCTGCAACACTTCTCCCAAAAAGGGCTTCTGCTGTTGCTTCATTTTCAAACGGCATCCAACTGTTAAGGGGGAAAAGAGGATATTTGAAGCTACTCCTCATGCAGAGATAAAAAGCAGGCAGCATAATCCTGCTACATCTTGATAACATTAATTAGCAGTACAGTTTAGGGATTTTTTTAAAAAAAATTAACACTTTGTTGCAAAACTGTTGAAACATTTCCAGACTGATTAATTTTTTCTTCTTCTTACAAGCAGGGTAGTAAATTCTGATTTAAAGAGAGACATGCCCGTTTTAAACCAACGCAGTTTGTACTGCGTGTGTAAATGCAATAAAAAGGAAACAGTTCATTGTATTGTATTGTATTGTATTGTATTATTTGTATGCCGCCCTTCTCCGGGAGGACTCAGGGCAGCGAACAATTCAAGGGGAAAAAGGGGAACATAAAAAGACCAAATACAAATAATAAAAGTAGACAACAGTCGCACAACCATACATGTCGAGAGGGGAGGGGAACTCATCACCCCCAGGCCTGCCGGCAAAGCCAGGTTTTGACGGCTTTTCGGAAGGCCTGGAGAGAGGTGAGGGTCCGAATCCCTGCGGGGAGTTCATTCCAGAGGGCCGGAGCTGCCACAGAGAAGGCCCTCCCCCAGGTAATAGCCAGGTGGCTATTGTAAAGGTGTGGGTTGTTGTTGTGAGGGAATTGACACGCAGGAGCCATGTGCAAGACAGATCTTTATTATAACACAGGTGACAAGCGATTCAAACGTTCCCTGCAACTGTCAGGGTATTTATACTAGCACTCAGACCGTCAAAACGACCAACCAATCAGGTCGCAGCTGGTATTTGCATATTGAATATGCAACACTCCTTCCCCCCAGTTCTAAAGACCAAATGACCAGCCAATCACGTCGCAGCTGGTATTTGCATATTCAATCTCTCTCCTTCCCCCCAGTTCTGCTGTTTCAAGATGGTGGTGAGTCCTTCGTAGCTAAATTTTAGAACCAGGAAAAAAAAACAGGTCCTTTGGAATCTTTGCAGCAGGGAGGCTCTCGTTGTGTTGTAGCTCTCGTTGGTTCAAGAAGCAAGCGGTGGCCTTTGCAGCGGAAGGAGGCTCATGGTGTAGAGGACAGTCTGGTGTATGTTGTGAGTGTGCTAGTGTTGGAGAGGCTTTAGACAGGCTGAGAGAGCATAGCCGGTGGTGCTAGGTGGCAGCTTGGAGAACGAGGCTGTTGTTGAACGCAGCGGTTGGAACGAGGCGGTTGGAGTACCGTAGGAACAGCTGGTGGCAGGCATGCCGTAGGAACAGCTGGTGGCAGGCAGGCAGGCAGGCACAGCTGGCGCAGTTTAGCCATCACGGTCCATAGCTCGTCCCTGAGTAGCGGCGGCGGCTCCAGTCGAGGTTAAGCGTAGGAAGCCCGTCCCTCGGACGGATGGAGGCCACGCCTGGAGCTTACTGAGGTTGGCTACAACCGGAGGCTGCTGTTGATGTCGCTTGCTGGCCATAGCGGCGGCCCTGACAGGCCCTCAATGTAGGAAAGAAAAAAAAATTTTTCCTGCATTCACGTTGGCTGATGTTGTTAGGCTCTGCGGGAATCGCATATCAATCCCATCCTCGTCGCCAGTATTGTAACGTTTGTGGGTTGTTGTTGTGAGGGAATTGACACGCAGGAGCCATGTGCAAGACAGATCTTTATTATAACACAGGTGACAAGCGATTCAAACGTTCCCTGCAACTGTCAGGGTATTTATACTAGCACTCAGACCAACTGTCAAAACAACCAACCAATCAGGTCGCAGCTGGTATTTGCATATTGAATATGCAACAGTGGCATTGGCTGGTAGATGGCACCCAGAGGAGGCCAACCCTGTGAGATCTAATGGGTCTGTGGGAGGTAATTGGCAGCAGGCGGTTTCTCAAGTACCCAGATCCAATACCATGAAGGGCTTTATAAGTTACGACTAGCACCTTGAAGCGTATCCTTCATGAGCCTCCTAAAGAGTTACTCAGAAACTATCATCTTTTATCCACTTTACAGTCTGTGGTTACAGCGGCATGAGAGAAATATATGAAACATCTCCTATATTATTTGCACGTATGTTGCATTCTCAAGAGATGTTTCAAAATTCATATCCTGTAAATGTCGAAAAGGAATAGGGTTTTGTTCCCACACACGCTTCATATTTGTGGTCCTGGACACCCTAAAGCAAACCCCGAATGACGTACCCAACTTCTCTTGAGTCATTTTAGTGTCAACAACCCCAAAAATATTACTGGAGCATTGCCTCCCTTCAAAATGCTGAGGCACAGGATTTTGAGAAGATGGGTTTTCCTTTCTAAGGGTTAAGACTTAATGTTGCCTTTATTTATTTGTTTGTTTTATTTAAAGTATTTATATGGCTGCTCATCTTAAGCAACTCTGGGAGTCTCACAATAATAGTTATTTTTTTAAAAAAATATTTATATTAATAGAGTCACGGTGGTGCAGTGATTAGAATGCAGTTCTGCGGGCTACTTCTGCTGACTGCCGGCGGCTGCAATTTGGCAGTTCGAATCTCACCAGGCTCAAGGCAGACTCAGCCTTCCATCCTTCCAAGGTGGGTAAAATGAGGAGGAAGATTGTTGGGGGCAACTTGCTGTCTCTGTAAACCACTTAGAGAGGGCTGTAAAGCACTGTGAAGCGATTTATGAGTCTAAGTGCTATTGCTATTGCTATTGCTATATCCTGCCTTTATTAGTTCCACAGATAAAGTGGTGAACATATCCATCACACCTTCCTCTTCTTATTTTCCCCACAACAACAACCTTTTGGGGTGGGTTGGGCTAAGAGAGAAGAATTGACCCAAGGTCATCCAGCTAGCTTTCATGGTAAAGGTGGGACTTGAACTCACAACTCTCGAGTTGTCCTATTTGAGTTTATTCACAAATTGACAAGTTAACCATTGGTACAAACTCAACTTAAGTTCTTTGGGAACAATCATTGTTCCTACTCCCATATTGTATTACTAGGTTCCTGAAATTAATTAAACTCTCCTTGGAGTTGAGCTCAGTTCCACAGACACATCCATACTGTTTTCTTGGCAGATGACAATAAAGAAAGTTTGCCATTTCCTTTTTGCTGGAGACCACCAGAATCTAGTCTACAGCCCTTACACAAATCCTAAGTAGGGGCTGAGTCACAGAACCTGATCTTGATACTGTACATAGATATTGTATATCTCTAAATACTCTCCTTTATTATTCTAGCCCCTTTATTAAATTACTCTGATAAGAATTTACCATAGTCTCTCTTTAGTTTGCAAAACGTGTGTAATGGAATTCATGCTGGAAAATTTTTGCTTTAGGAAAATCACAAATCATTGGTAATGCTTTTTTAACAAATTTTTAATGATAAGAACTATTTATGGAACTTTGCCATCTTTCTCCAGTTAAAAATGCAATCCTACATAATACCTTATCAGCCCAATTGGATTCATGAGATTTAATACCAAATCAGTGGTGATGAAAACGGTTGCGACACAGGTTTTTTTTTTCATCTCTCCACTGTCTTTTCATTATATGCCCAAGAAGGATGGCACCAACTATTTCAGTTCCAGTTAACTGATGGACAATTTTGAATCAGAGCTGTTAATTGAGTCTATATCAGTGGTGGGTTTCAAAAATTGTTCGAACCTACTCAGTGGGTGCGGCCTCCTTTGTGGGAGTGGCTTGCCACCCATGTGATCGGATGGGAGTGGCTTGCCACCCATGTGACCGGATATGAAGATGCCGATGACACTTGTCAGAACCATCTTAAATTACCTCACACACACCACTGGCATGCATAAGAATATGATGTAAACTTGTTTTTTAAAAGGCATCTTTGGTTTGCGTTAAAACAACTTCAACACACGCAATGTTCTGATTGCACCACAAACGCAGTAGTCATCCTTACCTTTCACAGAGGCACTGAGTTTTATAAATATGAGCATGATAGTGTAGAATAATCATATCCAAGGACCAGTGATGGGTTTCAAAAAAATTTGGAACCTCTTCTGTAGGTGTGGCCTGCTTTCCGGGTCCACTGGTGGAACCTCTTCTAACCGGTTCGGTAGATTTGACGAACTGGTTCTACCAAATAGGTGTGAACTGGTAGGAACCTACCTCTGGTCTATATCCCAAATGGCCTCTGCCATTATGATCGCGGTCATCCTCCTTCCATTGGTGTCCAAATTATCATCAAACAACCCTAAGGACACCATGACTTTCTCCTATTTTGACCCTGCTGGCCTCAGTTTTTAAACACTGTCAACTTGATCTCTCCTTAGTGGGGATGGAAAAAAATCACCAGATTTTCTACATTGGAAAGGGGTCTTTGGTATGGCTGATGTTATGCCATTTGGAAGAGAAGCTGGGGGAAAGAATCATGGACAAAAGAGAGGGGATCCTATTAGCTATCCCTGAATAACACACACCCCAAAAAGGTGGAGCAGCTAGGAACACATCCCACATCTCCCTTCCTTTTTCCAAACTGATGCACCCTGGCCTAGGATTCCAGTCAACATTGTCACAGTACCAGAGATCATGGTATCCCAGGAGGGTGTGGGGACAGAATGATGAAAGCACCATGCAGCATCGAAATGTAAGGCCCGCCCCTTCTGGATGTGCATTGTGATGTCACACGGAGATACAAAAGGGGATTATGTTTGGGCTACAATGCTTTCTATGTTCCAACAAAAGCAGCAAACGTTTGCAGACTCTTGTGGTGAGAGAAGTCTCCAGAAGCAGATGGGGGATTTTTATTCCCTGTGGTAAGGCCACACACATAATTTCTGGTCTATAGACTGGTCAATTTGTGAATACATACAATGAAGAAACACTACTTTCGTTTCTACTTGGAAACCGCTTCTGGACTTTGTGCTTGAGGAGGGGAAAAATGAAATTTTGACTTTGGGCTTTACTGATTAGATAGATTTGTTGTTATACAAATAGCTCTTCTATATTATTATGTAAAAGTTGAGATTTGATCTTATTGTCTTAGTCCATTGCAGCAAAAGGAGTCAGAAGTCAATGCTTTTTTCTTCTTTTTCCCTTCTTTTCTACTTTTCTCCCTCCCTCTTTCCCTTCCCTATTTTTCCTACTATTTTGTATTTGTGTATTTTATATCATAAACTAATAAAAACTGAAAAGTTAAAAAAAACATTGTGTGTATTTAAAATTGAATTATTTATCTTCATTGGATATCTATTTAATGTTCATCAATATAAACATGTATCACCAATAAGAGTAATATAAGAACAAATTAATCAAATATTAAGCGCCTATGCTCTCTTAAAATGTTATCTTTATTTAATTCTGTCCATTCGTAATGATTTTTTTAAATTGTTTGCTGGTTAAAGTTGTGTTGGGCATTCATTTATTTATTCAATTTCAATCTCAAACAAGTAACTCTAGATGGCAAACATGCATAAAATCAATTTTAAAAATTACAATCGTAAAACAAAAAGGAAAATTAAATACATATGGATGTAATGCAAATTGGGCGGAAGAGTAGCAAATCAACTGGGAATGTTAAGAAGATTTTCTTTAAAATAACACAATT
This sequence comes from Thamnophis sirtalis, assembly GCF_051295495.1. Lineage (NCBI taxonomy): Eukaryota > Metazoa > Chordata > Lepidosauria > Squamata > Natricidae > Thamnophis > Thamnophis sirtalis. The sequence continues at coordinate 166,073,766 of NW_028261382.1, forward strand.
AAAGCCTAAAGACAACTTTAATTAATTTTTCCCAACTTTCTTCTTTTCACTTTGCTGTTGCCTACTGTTAGTTTCACCATGTTGAACTGGACAAAACATAGTGCTAAATGTTGTAGCAGGGACTGAGGGTTTATCTCTCATTGTTGCCCTCATCCATCCCCTTCTTGGGATCTCTGCACCTAACATTCCTTCTACCTATATACAGGGACGTAAGTAGAAGGGTAAAAAAAAAAGTCAAGATAGCAATGACAAGTGTGCAGTCAAATTACTATCCTATATATGCCACATTCATTACAATGGGCACATGGGAAAGGTGTGGTGGCTTAGAGGTGCAACTCTTGCCTCATAATCAGGAGGTGGTGAGTTTGATCCTGGGTAGAGGTAGATATTTCTCTTTCTGGGTACAGTGAGAATATATCTGCTAAACAAAACTCTGTATTGGCAATGGAAAGGCAGCTGGCCATTAACATACTCTCCTAGCTCCATTCAGTTGCCCAGACTCCACCCTGCAAGGAATTATGGGGTTGATAAATGAAGATGATGGTAATAAAAATGAGCACATAGTTACACTCATCTTGATATTTTTTGACATGCTGTCCCCAGCAGGTGCTCATGCTTCCATAATTTTGGCTGCGATGGATAAATGGAAATGGTTATCTTGACTTCTTTGAGATATAAGCATCCACTCATGAAACTTCTAGTTACACTTTTTAAAGGTAGCTTCTAACACCTGTTCTTGAATGGAGAGTTGCTGGAGAGTTGGAGAGTAGCTGTATTAAACAGAACAAGAAATCTCCCTTTTTAAAAAATACCTAAGTATTTAAATAAGAGGCTCCACTTCTCCTTTTTAGGCAGGATTATCAAGCCCAAGGAACCTTGGAATATGTGCTGCTGATGCAAACCCAGAGTTGCCTTATAGGGAAGATAGGCAGCATATTAATTTAATAAATAAATAAACCTAACATTAGTCTTATGGAGAAAAATGTTAATTTTAATAAAAACATAAATAGCATTAAACTAAATGTATAGCTTAATTGCCCCAAGTTACATGAGGCTGATATCTATAGAGAAAAGCTAGCAGTTAGTAATCCATAAGCAGTCTGAGCCAATGTTTCTCAATGCTGAGACTTTCAAGATGAGCGGATTGGTGGACTTCATGCCATCTGGGGAATTCTGGGAGTTGAAGTCCACTCATCTGAGAGTTGCTAAGGTTGAGAAACATTGGTCTGAGCAAACAAGAGAGAAACAGAAATTTGAACGACAGAAAATTATCCAAAATTCAGGGTACAGCACAACTGAAGTGAAAAATAAAGATGCCAATTCAAGCTTACTACAGCTCCAGTCTTACTACAATGATAATTTAGCTTTCAGAGAACGTAGCATATCAGTCCTTTAGGCTAACTATTTTCTCATCCTCCAGAATAACTGCAACATTGAATTTGGCATGTTATTTTCCTTTCCATTTTAAACTAACTGTAGCTTCATATACAGTGGTGAAATTCAATTTTTTTTCTACTGGTTCTGTGGGCATGGCTTGGTGGGCATGGTGTAGCTTGGTGGGTGTGGCTTGATGGGAGTGGCAGGGGAAGGATACTGCAAAATCTCCATTCCAACCACATTCCAGGGGAAGGATACTGCAAAATCTCCATTCCCACCCCATTCTGGGGCCAGCCAGAGGTGGCATTTGCTGGTTCTCTGAACTACTCAAAATTTCTGCTACCGGTTCTCCAGAACCTGGATTTCACCTCTGTTCCTATGTCACCCAAGTTACACATTATCTTAATCATTCAAGACAATATGTCAACTTCCAATTTCTAAGACTAGCTCATTTTACTTAACTATGGTTAACAGCCATCACTGTTTGGTGTTTGAATAAAATGTTGACCTCAAAGCTCCTAATTGTTTGCAGTCACGCTAGAAGAACAGAAGAGGTGAAGAAGCATTAGACTCTACTATTCTAAGGAGGTCCATTCTTGTAACTATGCTTTACATTATATCCAAGAATCTTATATTAAACACACTGGGATGATATGTTATCCAACCAAATTCTGAAGAAATTCTTTCGCTCATTCTCCAATACAGAACCCATTAAAAGTACTATTTTCCCATTTCTTTGAAATTAATGCCTAGCTGTTTTGAGTAATTCTATCTCTGAAGTGAATTTACAAGCTCTGTTTTGTAATTCCTTGTTTTTCTAGACACTACAAACAGCTTCTTACTGAAGTTTGAAACAATGATGATAGTCTTAACGTGAATAATCCATTGTTTGTTAGAATTGTCGCGAATGCATTTGTAGAAAAGCTGTGTCACTAAATAAAATCATTGGTGGGAGGGGGAGGGGAGGTCATGCAAAAGTATGTGTTTTTAAGAGTTAGAAATATCAATTCTCTGTTTCACCCTAGAGGGAAAAAAGATGTTCACCAGTGTTAACTAAAGGTATTTTCTACAGGCATCCTTGTTACTTTGTCACCATAACACAAATGATTAAATGATTTTTTCATTTTAAAAAATCAAATGAGTTTTTGGGGGCTCCCTCCCCTCAAGAATTTTATGGCAAGGCTAGCTGACAAGTGATGTACTGCTGTGGTTTTACACTACCCTCATTGTTCTGAGCTTTGAAATTCCTGAGGCTAAGCTGACATGTGCTTAAGACATGAAATGCAGTTCATTTTTTTGGGTGCGTTACCACACATCAAAGCTGCAGCTTAATGAACAAACCATGTGGGCTTATGAAAAGGATGAAACTACCCAAGCGTATATTAGTCTGTTTCTCTGTTTAAAAAACTCTTACTTTAAGTCTTCTGAAACAACTGCTGTTGGATAGAGATGGGAACAGGCCCCATGATCCCAAACGGAGAGAGATAAACATGTAACATTATACTTGTTGGAATGATTTCTTCACAGTGCATTGATTTCTCTTGCCTAATTAACAATGCTGGTTGAGTCTATCTGGGCTACATTGTTAAAAAAAAATTGGCAATATGGGTGTATAAATTCCTCAAGATGTCCTGGATTAAATCAATGAGTCTTAGAAATAGTACCAGAGAGCAGCCGTATTTTTGTTTCAGCTTCAGCAGCTCCAAATTCTGAATATTTCAATTCCTCTCAATGCTATATACTGCATCTCTCTGATCCTCCATTTATTTATTTATTTTTGTTTGCCCCTCCTAGTTTAATAAAACAATATTTAATATTTTCCCTTCTTTTCACTTTTCCCTACTAATGCAAAGTTTTTCTTTGCCCCCCCCCCCAATTATCCTACTACATTTATTTTCCTCAAAATGGTAACCTGCAATCAGGGAGTTATAGGCATATAAATCAGTGGTGGGATTCAGCCAGTTCACACCACCTCGGGTTGTTAACTTTCTGAGCAGTTTAGTGAACTGGTTGTTGGAAGAAATCATTAGGGCAGAGAACCAGTTGTTAAATTATTTGAATCCCACCACTGATCTAAATCATATCCATCTGGTGGCTCAAGGCCCAGATTGAATCCTCAAAGTAACTTTTTCTGCTTGCTTTGTAAAAAATCTTACATTTCTATCAAGATATAAGTGGAAACTTTGCTCCTTGGCACTTCCTTCTACACCAGGAGTCAGCAACCTGCGGCTCTGGAGCTGCATGTGGCTCTTGCAGCTCTCTGCTGTGGCTCCCTGTCGCCGGTAGACTCCACAATTGATAGGGCTTTCAGTTAGGACAGGTAGAGGAGAAAAGATGCTGTGCTAGGAGGAGACTCTATGGTGGAGGAACCAGACTTCTGGTCAGCAGAGGAAAAAGGACACCACATTAGGAGGAGGCTCTATGGTGCGGGAACCGGACTTCTGGTTGGCTCCAGAATTGAATGAGGGGCTTCTGATTAGGACCTTTGTGGCTCTTTGCGTGTTTAAGGTTGCTGACCCCTGTTCTACTGTGTGTTGTGGATGGTTGTTCGCCCATATGCAAGCATGCTTTGGCTTTGTGTCTAAGGCAGGACTAGAACGCCTAGTCTCCTAGAATCTAGTCTGGTGCCTAACCACCACATCAAATTGGCTCTTTCCCTCTATGCTAATTTTTTGGGGGGGGGGGCAGATTTTCATGTATGCAAATAATGATGCATTTGTTGGGCTAATATAGGGAGAGAAGGAAAGAGAGAAAAGAGGAAGGGAGAGGCAGGCAAAAAGGGAGGGAGATGAAGAGGAAGGTAGAGAGTGAAAGTGGCAAAAAGAAAAAGGGTTTATTTCTGCCTCCTTCTAAATACACATGCAATATTTTAAAATGTTAGGTCAGAAATGTCACCGTAGTTGGATGATATGTTGCTAAAGTATGATTTGTTCTGGGTAGTGTATTAATTTTTGAGAAATACTGATTCAGCAGTATTGCAAAGAGAAAATAGCTGAGGGGAACCAGGTCTTTTCTGATAAGCTTAGTGCAAGAGCCTGAAGTATGTGTTAAATGCTGTCAGAAATTCAGATGGGATTTGTTGAGGGAATACATTTCCCAACTCCTATAATTACAAGTGCTTATAATAGTTGGAGAACAGGGACACATAATGCTTAGATCAGGATGGCTGGCTCAAGAATTCTAGGAGTTGAAGTCCATAAAAGCGTCCATAGTTGCCCTGGCTATATTATCGATTAATACTCAGCTGAACAGAAATGAATCAACTCCTACCCTCAAAATGACATTATAGAGCACTGCACACCAAGGCACCTAGATAGAAGAACAGGTTTTTTCCCGAATGCCATCACTCTGCTAAACAAATAATTCCCTCACCACTGTCAAACTATTCACTAAGGCTACATTACTATTACTATTAATCTTCTCATCGTTCCCATCACCTATCTCCCCCCACTTATGACTACAGGACTGTAACTTTGTTGCTTGTATCCTTACGATTTATACTGATATTGATTGTTTCCTGATTGCTTATTTGTACCCTATGACTAGAATGTTTAGAATGTTTAGAATGTTTATTATAATTTATAATTTATAGGCCGCCCTTTTCCCTGAGGGGACTCAGGGCGGCTTACAAAACACGGGGAAGGGGGTACAAAGACAAAAAACATAAGACAATACATAATATTAAAAATAGAGCACAACATTCATTCATCATTCGGGAGGGGACGAACTAAGATTTTTTATCCCCAGGCCTGACGGGATAGCCAGATCTTAAGGGCCGTGCGGAAGGCCTGGGCGGTGGTGAGGGTGCGGATCTCCACGGGGGAGATTGTTCCATAGCGTCGGAGCAGCAACTGAGAAGGCTCTCCTCCGCGTAGTCGCCAGTCGGCACTGACTGGCGGATGGAATTCGGAGGAGGCCTACCCTGTGCGATCTGATGGGACGCAGGGAGGTAATTGGCAGAAGGCAGTCTCTCAAATAACTATCATTAAGTGTTGTGCCTTATGATTCTTGACGAATGTATCTTTGTCTTTTTTTGTACACTGGGAGCTTATGCACCAAAGACAAATTCCTTGTGTGTCCAATCACACTTGGCCAATAAAGAATTCTATTCTATTCTATTCTATTCATGGGTTTCAATTCTATCCCGCTTTTCTTGCAGACTAGCCCTGTGTCAAAACTATAAGATGAGAACAATGCCTAAGACAGCTCTGGAAGCAGAGCCAGAAAAGTTGGGGAGTGCTGTTGTGAGAGTCAGTGTTATGTAATGATTAAGGTGTTGGGCTAGGAGTGAGGGGGTTGTACTCCTTCTTAGGCAGAGAATCTGATTGGATGACTTGGGGCCAGAGGTGGTATTCAGCAGGTTCTGACCAGTTCTGGAGAACCGGTGGCAGAAATTTTGAGTAGTTCTGAGAACTGGTAAATATCACCTCTGACTGGTCCCACCCCCATCTATTCTCTGCCTCCCGAGTCCCAGATAATCAGGAGGAAATGCGGATTTTGCTGTATCCTTCCCCTGGAGTGGGGAGAGAATGGAGATTTTATAGTATCCTTCCCCTGCCATGCCCACCAAGCCACACCACGCTCACCAAGCCACAGAACTGGTAGTAAAAAAAATTGATTGACTCCTGCTTGGAGTCAATCTTTTTTTTTTCTATTATAGACTGGGAAGTCAAAAACATTTATGTACCCACCTGTACTGAATTAGCATAGTAGATTTTGGTCCCCAAACTGCCATAGTGAATTATTCAGGATGATTATGATAATGAATGTTTATCGAATATAATATAAATGACTGACTGATTATGTCCCATCAAGTCATTTTTTGACTCCTAGTGACCATGTACAGTAGATGGATTTTCTCCATGATGAACTATCCCTAACCTGTTCCTCCCAATGGCGCCTCCACAGCAGGGGTGGGTTCCTGCCAGTTCTAACCTCTTCTATAGAAGAGGTTTCACAAATCTACTGTGCTGTTTAGAACCGGTTCCAACTCCCTCCCCCCGCCCGTCCGCACCACACTTGCACCACACTCACCAATCACCCTGCCCGCCTCTAAGAATCCTATCTAAACCTTAAAGTCTTAAAGCTGTCAAGTTTGAACACCCCTGGGGGTTTTTTTCTAAAGGGTTAGGGGTGCAAGGGTCTTGTAACTTGACAGCTTTAAGACTTGCACACTTCAATGCCAGAGTTCCTGAGCCAGCATGACTGGAGGAGGAATTCTGGGAGTTGAAGTCCACAAGTCTTAAAGCTGTCAAGTTTGAACACCCCTGGGGTTTTTTTTCTAAAGGGTTAGGGGTGCAAGGGTCTTGTAACTTGACAGCTTTAAGACTTGCACACTTCAATGCCAGAGTTTCTGAGCCAACATTTTGGTTGCTAAGCAAGAGCGTTGTTAAGTGAGTTTCACCACATTTTACAAGTTGGCCACACCCACCCAGTCACATGACTGCCAAGCCACTCCCACCCGGTCACATGGCTGGCAAGCCACTCCTACAAAGCAGACCACACCTACAAAAGAGGTTCTAAAAAATTTTGAAACCCACCACTGCTCCACAGCCACTGTAACTGAATCCATCCACTCTGGTGCTTATCTACCTGTTCTTAATTTCCTTCCCAGCATTCAAGTTAGGCATTCCCAGCATGTGTCTGAAGTAGGATAACTTGAGACCCGTCATTTGTACCCTGAGTGTGAATTTTGGATTGATTTGTTCAATGATCCGTTGGTTTGTTCTTTTGGCTGCCCGTGGTATTCACGGAGGCCAGGAGTCAAAAGAAATTTAAATTATTCCAAGCAATGATTCAATCCATACATTTCTCCTTCTGACAGGCAGAGCAAAATTTATAGAATTCATTCTCTTTGTGCATTTGGGGTGTGTGTGTGTGTGTGTTTTACATTGCAGCACCGTTTGCCCTTTACTGTGAATGACAGTTTCAGTAAACTGGTCAGCAGAATGTTTCCAGACAGTGAAATAGCTAAAAAATATATATGCGTAAGGCGTGCGGATGGCTGGATGCACAAAAGAAGAGGCCTGGAGGTAGCCCTCAAAAGAAGCAGCTGTTATTGTACCAACAGGTGTGAATACTCAATTAAGAATAATCCTATTTTTCTGTCAATACTAATAAAATTCAGAAATCCGGACATAGCAGGTATCGTAGGGGTTTCAGGAAGCTGAGGGGAAGAACGAACAGGTGCTCTTCAGAGGTCTGACAGGGGATATGAACCCAGAAGAATGGTATTTGAAACAAAGACTGACAGCTTTCCAAGGCAGATGTTTGACTTGCAAATTTATGCCACCAACTTCAGAATCTGACACAAGCTTTTTAGAAGGCTCCGCTATCTAAATAAAATCTTTCTGGGTGTATAAGGAGGAGTGGTAAGGGGAGAGAGTAGAAGGAGAAAGGAAGGGGAAGTAGAGTAGTATGGAAGCGGAAATACACCAATGAGAGGAAGAGTGGGAAGCAGAAGGGAGAAGAAAGGTGGGAAGAGAGGGATAGGAGAGAGGGTAAGGTAAGGGGGGAAGATGAGGAGGATGAGGATAAGGAGGAGTGGAATGTAGAGAGAGGAGAAGGAGAAAGGAAGGAGAAGTAGAGTAGGAAAGGAAGATGGAGGGAAGATAGGAAGTAAGAGAGAGGTAGAAGAAAGAGGTATGGAGAGTAGAAGAGCTAATAATGGGTGTTAATCTTTTTGGGGTGTTGAGGACAAGAGGAACTGATGTAATCATTATTTAATACTATATAATACTGGCTACGTATAGTATACATGTGATAGTATGTTATGAAAATGGAAATAAAAATATGTTTTTTAAAAAAAATCTTTTTGGGTGCAAGTAAATAGGAGCTAACTCAAATAAATGGCACCATGAAAAGGCCTTTCCATTTCAAACAAAATTGAGTTAATGGAAGAGGGGATTTTGACTTCATCTTTCCTATTTCTAAGACAGCTGGCTGGAGAATTCTGGGAGTTGAAGTCCACAAGTCTTAAAGTTGCCAAGTTTGGGAACCACTGTTCTAAGACAACGGACATGCAGGAGACCCCTCAAACTGGGAAACGTCATTTTAGGTAGCAAGCAGAGTCAAACTGGAAAAATACCTGGGGAATGTATCAAAAAGTAAACTCTATCACCCACACTACCAAATACACTTTCCTGGTGGTTTTTGTTTTTTTTAAAAGACCCAGATTAAAAAAATTCCCCATCTGATTGCCTTTTGACACCTATTCCCCCCTCTCATTGCTTCATTCCAACTAGGTAATAAAAAGTCCCACTAAAATTATATCAAAACTCTTTTGTGAATCGAGTGCCTTCCGTCATTTCTCTGCTAGAAAACTCTCAAGCGGAGAGGGATGGAATTTAATCAAGAGCACTTAAGAGATGGTAATAAAAGTGAAAGTGATTTTATGATTACTTTAAGTGATGCAGCATGGCAATTCCAGAAACAGGATTTTCATGGTGTGGAGACATTTGGGCTGGGGTATAACATGTTTCGTGTTCTGTCTATTTTTCTCTGCTCTCCTACTTCCCATATTTCTTAATCTGTCATGTGTAATATGCTGTGGATTGGTAAAAAAAAAAAAAGGCAGAAGTGAGCAGAATGTGGTTCTTTGAGAGTTTCATGCTTTTTCTCCCTTAAATATACTCCTTCTTCAGTATAGCATGAGGCCTATCTGTATAAGCCTCAGTACTATCCTTAGAGAGGTGGGTTCCTACCAGTTCGCACCTATTCGGTAAAACCAGTTTGTCAAATCTACCGAACCAGTTAGAAGAGGTTCCACCAGTGGACCCGGAAAGCAGGCCACACCTACAGAAGAGGTTCCAAAATGTTTTGAAACCCACCACTGGTCCTTGGATATGATTATTCTACACTATCATGCTCATATTTATAAAACTCAGTGCCTCTGTGAAAGGTAAGGATGACTACTGCGTTTGTGGTGCAATCAGAACATTGCGGGTGTTGACATTGTTTTAACGCAAACCAAAGATGCCTTTTAAAAACCAAGTTTACATCATATTCTTATGCATGCCAGTGCTGTATGTGAGGTAATTTAAGGTGGTTCTGACAAGTGTTGTTGGCATCTTCATATCCGGTCACATGGGCAGCAAGCCACTCCCATCCGGTCACATGGGTGGCAAGCCACTCCCACAAAGGAGGCCACACCCACAGAGTAGGTTCGAACAATTTTTGAAACCCACCACTGTATCCTTATTTGTAAAAGCTGTATAATACTGATAGCACCAAGGCCTATCGGTATAAGCCTCAATAGTATCCTCAGATTCTTTTGCTCACTTACTAGCAGAGATGTCCAAAGAAGTCGACCCATTATAATCCTGGTTAACATCCTAATTCATGATCAACTCTATCACTGTCTTTCCTAACCAATCATTAAAAAATAAACAGCTCTATTACTCATGTCCCAACTGCTGTCTCAAATCAAGGCCTTTTAGTGAGGGGAGAAAAACTGAAAAATATTCCAAATGCCCATCTTTGCAAGGCCTTTTCTGAAGACCTGTTTTTTCCCTTAATGCCAGTAATGCTGGAAAAGTGCTAACAAATGCAAGAAAATCACCAGGTACTATATATATGGTATATTCAATAAACTGTTCGGACTAGACTGAATCTTTCTATCTAGTTCCAGGGGTCTCCAAACTTGGCAACTTTAAGACTTTTGGACTCTCTTAGCTAACTTTAAGCAACAAGTCTTAAAGTTGCCAAGTTTGGAGACTCCTGATTGAATCCATTTCAGTAATTAGCCAAATACTGACCGGAAATGCAATCCTGCAGATCTCCTTCACGCTCATATAATTATATAATATGAAGGTGATCTCTGTGACTCCATTGTTGTGGACAGATCCTCCCCTGGTCAGTATTGGGTTGATTGCTAGAATGGATCAAACACAATAGTTCAACCCAGTTCTAAATAATTTAGTATTCTATTGAGATAGAGATGATTATATAATCAGCTTACCTCAATAAATTATTGAGAACATGTCTAGAACATGTTCTGTACACATGGGACCAGATACTGCTTTTTACAAATGAAGTTCTTCTCTCCTTCTTCCTCCTTTCCTATGGATTTATACTCCTTGCAGACAACTGGTCATTTGCATTCAAAAGAATGCAAAGAACGCAAAGGTGGCGCAGTGGTTAAATGCAGCCAAGGTGGCGCAGTGGTTAAATGCAGCACTGCAGGCTACTGCTAGATCAGCAGGTCAGCGGTTCAAATCTCACTGGCTCAGGGTTGACTCAGCCTTCCATCCTTCCGAGGTGGGTAAAATGAGGACCCAGATTGTTGGGGGCAATATGCTGACTCTCTGTAAACCGCTTAGAGAGGCCTGAAAGGCCTATGAAGCGGTATATAAGTCTACTGCTAGTCTACTGCTATTGTCTGCAAGGAGTATAAATCCTTCCATTCCCCACACTCAGTTGGAGCTGAAGAAGCTTCTTGAGTGAGAAGCTTCTTGGATGAGAAGGGTGGTCTTCAAAGAAAAACCAGAAAGTCCAGTTGCCTCTTGAAAAAGCACCTTTGGGACAACCATGACCTGGATGGTTGAGACTCTCCATAGACTTCCAAAGTCTTTATTCTTTGCACATCAACAGATGACAAGAAGTTGGGGGAAATAGCTAACACTTTAGATCATGGGTGTCAAACTTGTGGTGTCACATAGCTGTCACATGAGGTGTTGTTAGGAATGTAAGCTAACAGTTGGGTCAGCAATATATAAGCCATGATAGTAGTACAGGTATCGTGTCGTATTTCCCTTTCACGGAGCTGGGGTGGGTGTGACCTGTGCTTAACGCATCCCGCCCACGGGCCACCAGTTTGACTCCCCTGCTTTAAATGATAGACTCAAGAAGGACCCTGAGAGACTTGAACATTGGACCTTATCCAACAAAATTCATTGCAATTCAGTGGTGGAAAAAGTAAGGCCCTGCACTTAGACAAGAAAAATCAAATGCACAGATATGGAATGAGTGCTACCTTGCTGAATAGTAGTAACTATGAGAGGGATCTAAGAGTCATTAGAGGGCAACCATTTAAAGGTGAGCCAGCAGTGTGCTGCTGCACCCCAAAAAGCTGATGCAATCCTAGGTTGCATCAACAAAGGAACCGTTTCGTAGAGACTAACTTGATTCTGCACCTAATAACTGCAGCAAGACTGTTGGTGGCGCAATACTGGAAGAAGGAAGACTTGCCTACAATCCAAGAATGGACATTGAAAGTCACAAACTTAGCCGAGATGGCTAAAATATCGGCATATCTTAAAGATCACTCAAATGAGAGATATAAACGAGAGTGGAAAAAATGGATTGACTATATACAAAATAAATACGGGACCAAGAAATCCCAGTTAGCCTATGCTTAAGATCAGAAATGATTTAAATTGTTTAAAGTTAGTTCAGTAAGAAGAAGCTAAGGTCAATGTAGAATGTCATTAATTTCTTTATTTCTTTTTTCTCAATAGATTTTAGACTGTGTTAGTTAAAAATCCATACCGTGTACGGGTTCTGGGAAGTCGGGGGGGGGAGGAGGAGGGGGGTTGGGGGGTGGAGGGAGGGAGGGGCATACAAAAAAAATTGTACTTCAATGTTTTAATGATTGACGAATGATGAAATATTTGTGTTTTTTAAAAGAAATAAAACCTTTGGAATGAACAAAGGAACCGTTTCATGATCACGGGAATTGATAATATCGCTTCATACTGCACTGTTGAGATCACAGTTGGAATACTGCATCCAGTTCTGGTCACCACAATACAAAAGAAAAAAAATGTTGGGACCCCAAAGTGCAGAGAAGAGCAATAAAGATAGTAAGGGAGTCTGGAGGCCAAACCATATGATGAATAATTGAGGGAACTACATATGGGCTAGTCTAACAAAAAGAAGGAGTAGGGGTGATATAAGAGCAGTCTTCTACTACTTGAGGGACTGTCGAAGAGAAGAGAGAATCAATTTATTCTTTAAAGCACCTGAGGGCAAGGCAAGAAATAATGGGTAGAAGTAAGTGGCGGGATTCAAACATTTTTACTACTGGTTCTGTGGATGTGGCTTGGTGGGCATGGCAAGGGAAGGATACTGTAAAATCTCCATTCCCTACCCACTCTAGGAGAAGGTTACTGCAAAATCTCCATTCCCTCCCGACCAGCTGGGACTCAGGAGGAAGAGAATAGATGGGGGCGGGGCCAGTCAGAGGTGGTATTTACCGGTTCTCCAAACTATTCAAAATTTCCACTACCAGTTCTCCGGAACTGGTCAGAACCTGCTGAATACCACCTCTGGTAGAAGTTCTTTAAAGAGATATTGAACCTAGAACTAAGGAGAAATTTCCTGACAGTGAGAACAATTAATCATTGGAACATCTTACCTCTGGAAGTTCAATTTTCAAGAGGAAATTGGACAGTCATTTGTCTACAATAGTATAGCATCTCCTGCTGTGGGCAGGAGATTGGACTAGAAGACCTCCAATATTTCTTCCAATTCTATTATTCTATTGTCTAGCATTATTGAAACTCAAAGTGTACTTGAGGATAGAAGAATCTGTTTGTGTAGACTGGAATGACTGAGGGAGGAAGAGAAAGAGGAAAATCTCCATCAATATGTTATAGTGGACTAAATGAAGCTTTCCTTACTTCCTTACTTCCCCCAGCAGATTCAGTGTGAAAAAGAGTTGTGACGACTATTGTGAGTGTGGGGTGGAAGAAAAAGGAAAGGCTTATTCTATTCCAAATGAGCTAAAGATTTCCTGAAAAGGGATGAGAGTTTGACAAGGATCAATAAATACATTATCACCATAAGAAAGAAATGTTACCCCAGGAGGAATTCAGAATATAATTTGACAAGGGTTTGTTGCTCAAGCATCACTAGTACAAATAAAATACAGAAAGAGTCTCACTTTGACTCTCTAGCAAAGAAGTATTTTTTAAAAAAAAAAACCATTCTTAAGCCTCTTGGCCTTACCAGTCCAAATACCTTGGGTAAATTGTCAGATCAGGATAAAGTACAATCTCCAGTACCTTATTTTTTCTCATGACAATTTCGCTCCCCACAATCCCTCACTCCTTAAGTGATTCTCCCACCACATTGCATGTTCTATGTCTTTCTCCGTTTTACTTGCTTTTCAAAATCCCACTTGTTAGGTAAAAATGTCTATTTTTGTAACTTTTAAAAAATTAATTTAACCACAGACCAAACAATCCTACTAACACGGACAATAAAACAGAAGAAACATCAAGTGATCTGTTGAATCCATAACTGGGAAATTCCCAAACATCAAATCCTTTCCTGCTGCATATTAATGAACTTGGAAATGAATAATAATGCAGCAAAATATGTTTCTTGGAGCAGGGGTTTCCAACCCCCGGGGTCATGACCCAGTATCAGGCTGCGGCCCATTTGGAACTGGGCCATGCAAGCAGCAGGCAAGTGCGCACATGTGCATCTCCAATGGTGCAACCAACAAGCGAGCAGGTGCACATGCGAACTCCCTTTCTACAAGCAGCAGGCATGTGGGCTTCAGAGGTGGGTTCCTACCAGTTTGCACCTATTCGGTAGAACCGGTTCATCAAATCTACCAAACCAGTTAGAAGAGGTTCCACCAGTGGACCCAGAAAGGAGGCCACACCTACAGAAGAGGTTCCAAATTTTTTTGAAACCCACCACTGGTCCTTGGATATGATTATTCTACACTATCATGCTCATATTTATAAAACTCAATGCCTCTGTGAAAGGTAAGGATGACTACTGCGTTTGTGGTGCAATCAGAACATTGCGTGTGTTGAAGTTGTTTTAACGCAAACCAAAGTTGCCTTTTAAAAAACAAGTTTACATCATATTCTTATGCATGCCAGTGCTGTGTGTGAGGTAATTTAAGGTGGTTCCGACAAGTGTCATCGGCATCTTCATATCCGGTCACATGGGCGGCAAGCCACTCCCACAAAGGAGGCCACACCCACAGAGTAGATTCGAACAATTTTTGAAACCCACCACTGGTGGGCTCGCTTGCACAAATGGAGCTGCATGCACGCGTATGCGCCCATCACTCGAGCAAAACCACCCACTTCCTCCCCTTTCCCACCACTGCTGCCACCGGACTGCAAAGCCAGATAAAAGTCTGTAGAGATTCTCAGTCATCCAGGTCATGGTTGTCCCAAGGGTGCTTTTTTCAGGAGGCAACTGGACTTTCTTAGGGGGGGGGGCGTGGTGGAAGATGTTTTGTTTCCCATCCAAGAAGCTTCTTCAGCTCTGACAAGACAGTGCTAGGTAGCTTGGGGACTGCTGGCTTAAAGCGAGGGAAAATAAATGTTCAATAAAGGCAAAACATAAAGGCCATGTGTACAGAAAAGGCAAAAATTAAGCTGAAACAGGAATTATAAGCTATGAGGTATCGTGATAAAGATGGGATTTTTTTAAAAAAAATTATTTTATCAATTTCATATATACATTCACAATTATATGATCTCATAACTGTTATTAATAATATGTATTTATAACAATTTTTCCCTACAGTTGACAATGTACTTGAAGATTGCTTTTTTAACATCCCATAGATCCATCTTATCTTACAACGGTCCTACTTCTTCTTCCCTCCCTCCCTCTTTCCTTCCCTCGTTTCTTCTCTCCTACTCCCCTTCCCTCCTTCCTTCCCTCCCCCCTTCCCCTTCCCTCCTTCTCTCCTTCCCTCCTTCCTACCCTCCTTCCTTCCTTCTTTCCCTCCTTTCTTTTCTCCTTCTCTCCTTCCTTTCCCCCTTCCTTTCCTCCTTCCTTCCCCCCTTCCTTCTCTCCTACATTCCCTCCTTCCTTCCCTCCTTTCTTCTCTCCTTCTCTCCTTCCTTCCCTCCTTCCTTCCCTCCTTTCTTCTCTCCTTCTCTCCTTCCTTCCCTCCTTCCTTCTCTCCTTGCTTCCCTCCCTCCTTCCTACCGAAGATGGGATTTTTTTTAAGGTTTGCTCTGGATTGCATATTTGTGACTGTAAACCATGTACAAACTGTTGAAACTTCAAACTCTTCCATGATGTTTTCTTGTTTAGGATTATTGTGTGTTGAAGTAAGACTGGTATTTATCTGATTCTTAGATCAGCCGGGGAGAAGTGTGTCCCATTATGGATATATCATAGGATTTGGCACCACTTTTCAACTACAATACTTTAATAGACATGTAAAATAGAAATTCTCACAGAACAGAGCAGCACTGAAGAGCAGTAATTATATGGAAGGAAGATGGAAAGCTTTCAGCTTTCACTGTGGATGCTTATGCCATATTGTGAAGATGGGTGGAGAGACATTAAATGGTTAGGATCTTGAAGGGAGCCTAATTGCACACAGCTGTGCTGAAAATGGAGGCAATTAGATGAGCTTATCTTGGGCACGTTGAAAGTCTTTTGTTTTGGATACCCCCAAGATGAAAATAAGAAATGGATCTTTTTTTAAAAAAAAAAAATCACATACACACAAAACATACTCATAGTTTTATCATGGTTCATTTTGGAGCCTTAAAGATCAACGTTTGTGCATAATTTAAAAGAACAGAAAAAAGGGGTGGGGACCAACCAGAGGCTCTATAGGAGGACAACTTCTGCAAGAGAAAAATAAATCCTTAGAAATGGGACAGAATATGAACTGTGGTGTCGCAGTGGTGCAGGCTACTTCTGCTGACTGCCGGCTGCCAGCAGTTCGATTCTCACCAGGCTCAAGGTTGGCTCAAGACTGGACTACTGCAATGCGCTCTACATGGGGCAGCCTTTGAAGAGTATTCGGAGACTTCAACTCATCCAGAATGCAGCCGCGCGAGCGATTGTGGGTGTACCTCGGTACACCCACGTTACACCTGTCCTCCATGAGCTGCACTGGCTACCGATCGGTCTCCGGATATGCTTCAAAGTGCTAGTCGTAACTTATAAAGCCCTTCATGGTATTGGACCTGGGTACTTGAGAGACCGCCTGCTGCCAATTACCTCCCACAGACCCGTTAGATCGCACAGAGTCGGCCTCCTCCGGGTTCCGTCCACCAGCCAATGCCATCTGGCTACCACCCGGGGGAGGGCCTTCTCTGTAGCAGCTCCGGCCCTTTGGAATGAACTCCCCGCGAAGATTCGGACCCTCACCTTTCTCCAAGCCTTCCGGAAAGCCGTCAAAACCTGGCTGTGCCGGCAGGCCTGGGGTTGATGAGTTCCCCTCCCCTCTCGACTGGTATGGCTGTGTGATTTTTGTGTATTTTAATTATGTGTATTATGTCTGTGTCCCCTTTCCCCGTTCAGAGTTGTTCGCCGCCCTGAGTCCCTCCTGGAGAAGGGCGGCATACAAATGAACTAAACCTGAACCTGACTCAGCCATCCATCCTTCCAAAGTGTGTAAAATGAGGACCCAGATTGTTGGGCGCAATATGCTCACTCCGTAAACTGCTTACAGAGGGCTGTAAAGCACTGTGAAACGGTATCTAAGTCTAAGTGCTATTGCTATTGCTATAGAACAGGGGTGTCAAACTTGCTGCCCATGGGCTGGATGAGTCACACACTGGACACGCCCACCCGATTTAGTGACGGGGAAAAAGTTGTGATATGTCACATGACAACAACGGGACACCGCATGTTTGACACCCCTGCTATAGAACAAGTCAATGCTACCAATAGTGGCATGAAATTCTCGGGATTCAGAATGAAACTAGTTAAGAACAAGCATTTGACTTAAAATTAATTAAGGGAAGGGAATAGTAACACAAAGAACTGTTAATGAGGGCAGCACTTTTATTGCTTCTCTTCTCTGCGTCTGGCTCCATGCTGGTCTACTAAAATTATGGCCAAGGGCTTTCAATTACTATTTCTGCCCTAGGCATTTCCCATGTTCGGTGCTGGAAATATGCTTGTTGATGCAGGAAAAGGGCACATTAGAGTCACACTGGCCTTGTTTAGTATGAGGCACTTGGCATGTTTAACCTTGCATGATTTTATCCTAGCCATATAGCGAGGTTAAACACATCAAGGACTTCACACTTTAGCTCTACTCTTATTGGCCAAAGAGACGAAAGCATTCAGTTGCCTAAGGACACCTGCTGTAGAGCTTCTAACTTCCCTAAATAAATAAATAGGAAATGGGTTAGGTATTTATGTGCATATTAAAGACATTCCACCATTTCCTGAAATGACCAACTTCTCATCTTCAGAAGCTTTCTACCTATGGAAGCAATAAAGTCTTCCAGAGATGGCTATTCTTCCACAGCAGTAAAACTATATCTGAAGAGTTTTTAAAGGAGGACTTCCTAAACATTACGCACTTTAAAACCCAGTCCAGGAAAATCAATTGCAAGATGTAATTGCAGGAGTCAGGCTTAGACTGCTGCTATAACCTCTGGATAATAACATTTAGCCAAACAGAAACCATTTCTGTCCATGAAGTTGTCATATTGCTAATTCCTGGAATAATGTCTGCAGTATGGCACTTCCCTCTGCTGACAAGCGATTGGCAGGTAGCTTTTACAATAGCAAGATGGATTCACAGCATGGAACGTGTTGATTGCTCATGTCAATCCTTTTGTAATTTTAAACCAGTACTAATTAGAGCTATACGTTTCTCCTGAGTATAATTAGATAACTATTTATATTGTTGTCATTACAACCAGCCTGAGAAATTACTTTTGGGGCTTCATCATTGGGAAAAGAAAAAGAAAAAATTCAAACCCACCTCTCTTTAAAACAAAATCACACTGTTGAATGCAATCCAGATTCCTAATCCTTTAATCAGGATATATTTTACTTTTTGGTGCCTTCAAACCAGTACATTGATTCTAGTTGACTGCCTTGACAAGTCTCTGCACTTTTCTTGGCAAGTTTTTGGAAATGGTTTGCCATTGCCTAATTCCCAGGGCTGAGAGAAAATGACTGGCCCGAGGTCATCTTCCAATGTTTATAAAGAATGACATTTCAAACTTTGAGAGATTTCCCTGGGTAGGAAGTTATCACCCAGCCCTCTCCCAGAAAAATGAAATATCCTAGGAAATATTGAAAAGGCAGAATATTTCTCTGGATGTGAAAAGGAAGAAAAATGTTTTATAAAGAGAGAATAGCTCCCTGTAGCTTCCTGCCTCCACCCACTTTGTCAATGGGCCATTAACAAGGCCAAGCCAGTCCCTTTACATAATAAAGAGTTCTCCCCTTCAGCTCCAGGGAAATAGGATTAAGGCATGATAATATTGGCCCTTTACCCAACTCACCACATGGCATCTGAGAACTCAACCAAACCTGGATTCAAAACGCAGCCTAGAGAGTTGCCCCTGCATGGGCCCATGGGAGTCTGACAACCAATCAGAACACAAGATCAAGATCAAAGGCCAGAGAGGGCATAAAACCAGGGACTCAGCATCTCAGCCTTCCTTCTCTTTTTTCTCCACCAACATTGAAGCATGTGATCACCTTTTCTGTTCAGGGCTCAAGCCATGTGGTCCTGTCCACCATTAAAACCATCTTTCCAAGCAGCCTCCATGTCTCCAGTGTCTTTTTCCCCACTTGGAGCCGAACCCAGAGGGACATTTCTTTCAGCACATGCTTAGTCTTATAGAGGTTATTAGGTACAGCTAATAGGATGCAGATAGTTTCTATACTTCATGGATTTCTCCATTCTTTGCTCTCTTAGAAAGATCAAATAATGTGGAACTGCATCTTTCCCTGTAGAAAAAGACATGATCAAATTATAACAGTGTTTCTCAACTTTGGCAACTTTAAGATACACAGACTCCATTTTCTTCTTCAATGGCTGGGGAATTCTGGGAGCTGAAGTCCATGCGGCTTAAAATTATCAATGCTAAGAAACATTGAATATTCAGCATTCAGTTCTAATCTATTTTGATGTTCATTTTACTGGAAACTTACTCTAAAATAATTGTTTATTGTCAACGTTTACTTGCCTCTCTGTCATTGTGCTTGTGCTATATGATTATATATTGTTGTGTATGTGTGCATATAGTATATACCATGTTTCTCAGAAAATAAGTCCGAGTCTTATTTTCTTGTAGACTTGGAAATAAGCCCTTGGGCTTATTTTTGAGGTGGTCTTACTTTTTTTGAGCAGCAGCAGGCAAATTCAGTGAGCTGGACCCACCATGGATGCAACGTCGCCTCCATTCCGAACCTCCAGCGTTCAAAATGGAGGGTTTTTTGGCAAATGGGAGGAAAATGGGGAGGGGCGTTTTCCTGCCTCCTCATCCTTCCCTCAGTCTGTGCTGAGCTTGAGGAATGAATGACAGGCAGGAAAATTCCCCTCCCCATTTCCCTCCCATTCACCAAAAAGCCTCCCATTCGCCTCCCAAAAAGAGGGAAAAAGCAAAGCAGCAAATGGTGCCAGCTTCAGGGAAGTGGCGCAACAAGAAGAGATGCATCCAGAAAGAAAAGGGCAAAAGCGGTATTTGCATTGCCCCAAGGGGCCAATGGGCTGCAGCTCTATGAGTTGCCTCCTCGGGTCCGCCAATTATGCTGGCCACGCCCATCCCCCCAGGCTTATTTTTGGGGTAGGGGTAATATTAGGCCCACCCACAAACAATTAGGGTTGGGCTTATTATTGGGGTGGGTCATGGCTTTGGAGAAGCATGGTCTGTGTGTGTGTGTGTATGTGTGTGTATAAAACTATATATAATCATATAGCTGTATTTAGTGTCACAACCCCTGGTATGCCCAAATATGGGAGGAAGCTTACTGCTTCCTTTCTCTGTCTATCGGCTCGTCACAAGAGACCATCCAGACAGAAACCCAATATTTTTACTGTTGCCTTTGTTACATTTGTGTTGTATTTGTGCTGATAAATAAATAAAGAGAGACTAGTATAGATCTATTTCAACCTATTTAGCTCTCATCAGCTAGCCATACCCTTACTGGGATTCGAACCTGGGCTGTATTACATATTAGGCAGATGTGTTAACCACTAAGCCACAAGGTTCTCCTCTTTTATCAGCTGAGCCAGGGAAATAGGTATGTATTTAGTGTCACAAACCCTGGTATGCCCAAATATGGGAGGAAGCTTACTGCTTCCTTTCTCTGTCTATCGGCTCGTCACAAGAGACCATCCAGGCAGAAACCCAATATTTTTACTGTTGCCTTTGTTACATTTGTGTTGTATTTGTGCTGATAAATAAATAAAGGGAGACTAGTATAGATCTATTTCAAGCTATTTAGCTCTCATCAGCTAGCCATATCCTTACTGGGATTCGAACGTGGGCTGTATTACATATTAGGCAGATGTGTTAACCATCTAGCTCTATCTATATAGACCAGTGGTAGTCAACCTGGTCCCTACCGCCCACTAGTGGGCGTTCCAGCTTTCATGGTGGGCGGTAGGGGTTTGCTGTAACTCTGCTTTATAAATTTTATAAAATAAAGTTACTTCCTATTTTATAAATCACAATTACTGTGGAACCGGTGGGCAGCTAGAAATTTTTAGTACTAATAGAGATACAAAAGTGGGCGGTAGGTATAAAAAGGTTGACTACCCTTGATATAGACTATATAGTTGAATATTATAAATTACATTGCTAATCTATTGGTATGATTATGATGATTATTTTATGAATCACATGCAGCTTCTTTCCCTTCCTAAAAGTTACCATAATGGAAATTTCAGAAAATAGAGAATAAGAACTGATAATTACAGAAAGACGATCTCTTAAATGCAGTCAATGGATTATAAAACAGAGAAGACCAATCATGTAATTTTAATATTTTTAGGCAAATTATGTGATGTGACAGTAAGGGGTTTTATTTTGCATTATTGGTTCTTAATGTTCATCCTTCTGTCCCATTTGTACTTACTGCCAGTGAAAAAATAAATTAACATACTTGGGCAAATCAACCATGTGTGTATATGTGTGCTTAATCTAGAGTAGGAACTGCACATTTCACAAATTCTAGATCAGGAATCTAGAAAGTTTCCTTTATATGGATGAATAAGGGAATAAGGGAATGCTTTTAAAAAGCATGTTATTTCCCCCAAATAATAAGGCAAACTAAGTCAATTAATGAAAAAAAAATTAAAGGTCATAAGTCAGTGCAATACCCTTGTGTTTGTGACTAAATTGTCCTTCGGATTTTAGTGAACTGATAACATGATGAATGTAGTTTGCGTACTGTTGTGGCTCGGCAGGAGTCTTTGGAGCTGCTATCAGACTCTCACAACACGGGGCTCAGAGAGACTAGTTGGTCCCCAGGTAATGACTGAGCCTGGGATCAGTGAGAGAGGCTGACACAGAAACCTCCTGTGAGTTGTTGCAGGATGCACGCAGGAGAAGGGCTGACCGATGTAAGGAGCAATTGAGGACTCACAGGGGATGATAACGAGCAGATGTGGCTCGTTAGGATCTCCTCCTGCGGATAAAAAACTGATGGTGCCACACCCTAGTTGCAGAAGTCAACGTTCTGTTTCTGTTCTAGTCAAGTTCTCCGTTTGTGTGTAACCATTGAGAAAGAGCACTTGGATAAGTGATTTGATTTATATAATCCTGTTTTGTAGTTGTTTATGAATGAGGACTTTTGCCAGAGCATTTATCTGTGTTTATTTTGGGCTCGCAGCCAGCAAGAGCCGGGACTGATAAAAACATTCCTTTGAACTGTTCTGTTTGGCTTTAGTTTCTGAACGGGCAAGGTGGGGGTCAGAACACGTACTAACTTCAGAAGGATCTTAGCTTCTATTTCTATTTGATTTTATTAGTTCCTTCTGGGCTTAGTACTGGATATGCAGATCATTAGATCTTTATGAAACTGATTTTAATGCTAACAATCCACCCCAGTTTCTGCTTCTAGACCAGGATTGTCCAACCCATGACAACACATTGTCATCACATGACGTATCACAACATTTTTCCCCTTCACTAAATCGGGAGTGGGCGTGGTCAGCATGTGATGCATGGCGTGAGTTTGACATCCTAGTCTAGAGGCTTCTTTGGGATTGGAGAATAATTTTTTTTAAATACATTTTTAATTAGGGAGTTAAAAAGAGCAGAAACCCTACAGAAAAGTTTGGGATGTCTACAGAGGTGGGTTCCTACCAGTTTGCACCTATTCGGTAGAACCAGCTCATCAAATCTACCGAACCGGTTAGAAGAGGTTCCACCAGTGGACCCGGAAAGCAGGCCACACCTACAGAAGAGGTTCCAAAAAATTTTGAAACCCACCACTGGTCCTTGGATATGATTATTCTACACTATCATGCTCATATTTATAAAACTCAGTGCCTCTGTGAAAGGTAAGGATGACTACTGCGTTTGTGGTGCAATCAGAACATTGCGTGTGTTGAAGTTGTTTTAACGCAAACCAAAGATGCCTTTTAAAAAACAAGTTTACATCATATTCTTATGCATGCCAGTGCTGTGTGTGAGGTAATTTAAGGTGGTTCTGACAAGTATCGTCGGCATCTTCATATCCAGTCACATGGGTGGCAAGCCACTCCCATCCGGTCACATGGGCGGCAAGCCACTCCCACAAAGGAGGCCACACCCACAGAGTAGGTTCGAACAATTTTTGAAACCCACCACTGGATGTCTAGCTCCCCTAGTCCTTTCTTTCCCCTTAATTCTTAAATTCAGTAGGGGGAAAGGAGGCTATAGAACTACAAACTATTTAACATTTATTTTATTTGTAAGATTTATATCCAGCGTTTTCTTCAGGTGTTGTTCTTCCCAACTTTTTATACAACAACCACCCTCTGGAGTAGCTTGGGCTGAATAGATCATTAGTGGCCTATATGGTATTCTTGTTTCATTGGCTTTCTGCCAACTTCTCCAAGAGCTGGAATTGTTTTCCAGTTTTTCATCGTGTGTGTGCACACTAATATGTGTGCATGCATTGAATTAATATTATTTATAACCTTCCAAGGCCTGCCACAGGATTTTTGAATCAACGCCATTCAGTCAGAGATTTTCTGCATTAAAAACACTACGTTGATTTCTTCCTCCAGCATATATTTATATCTCCTATAATTTTAGTCAGTATGGAAAACCTTAAAGATCAAGGTTATGGTGCCACCTATTACACCAATATTTTTTTTTAAAAGAGGTGCCACCACAAGTATTTACCTCATCACAGACCTCCCAGAATTATTAAAGACGACAAGAAGTCTAGGCCTTGCTCAATAAGTGTCAAATTAAAAGTGATACAAAGATTGGAAAATAACTTAGCATGGAGGTACATCAGAGAGAGAGGGAGGGAAGGGAGAGAGGGTATGTTTGTGTGTGTGTTGGGATGGGGGGGGGGTCTGTTGTATTCACAGCTCAGTGCAATAGGAAATTACACTGTTACAAGAAAAGTATCAATTGAGCCAGAAACTGAATATAAAGTTTAAGATAAAACACCCTGCAGAGACAGCATTATTTCAATATTACGAATTATTACAAATATTGAAATATTTTATTTATAACTGATAAAGTTTTATAAAAAAATTGGGAGAGTAGAGAGAGATGTATCAAATTATGCTTGTTAGCAGTTTCCAACTCTTCTTTTTCTCGGGAAAAAGAAAAGGCAATTGTTTAAAACCAAGAACCAGCTTCAATCAATAATCACTCAAAAAGCCTATGCTTTTGATTGCTAAAGCTATTGGGGAAGAGTAGACTTTATGTTAGGAATAGAGATAGTCAACACATAACGGTGGTTGTGTTTGCACAGCTCCTTTAGCTATAAACCTCCACGAGCAAACATGTCACCATTTTCTGGTCCCCCCTCATGACTTTCTTTCACCAAAGTTTCAGGATTACCTGTCATCTGAATCCTAAAATTGCCTTCATTCTAGATCCCTCTAATCCAGATGTGGCATCTTAGGTTTATTGTAAATACTGTAATTTAGATCATCTGGGTTAAAGAGATCCAAGATGTGACCAGATTCACATGAACAGGAAGCCTCAAATCGCAATTAAAGAGCAGAGTTTGAAGAGCGGGGGGGAAACAAGACCACACACATATACTTGCTGGTATATATAGTTAAGTTCTATTCTGCAAACATGGTTAATATTAATATAGAGACATGGGGTTTTAAGGAACGGAGAAATGAGCTTAGTACATTTTTTCTCTTTCTGCAAACCCAACATAGGCTCCTGCCAAAATAGAATGAATGGGCCTTGGGAGGGATTTTCTTTGCTGATATTAGTTGACAACAAACATTATCGGACAACAAATTGCTACTGAGAAGAAAAGTTTTGGTGGGTAGCTGTGGTTGTCACTATTTTACTTACATATATAGTACTATGGAGATACCTTCTGTGAAAATTGAATAGGTGCATGTAGCCCCAAAATCCACTGCTACACATTGGATAACCCCCAAGTGAATATTCTGTACATACAAAGAGGTGGGGCCATGATTGATCCACCATCTTGATTATTTTGGACTTACATTTATTCAACTGCAACACACTACAGTATCCCTATGATCAGGGAACACAGTGAAATATAGTTGGGAGCATTTCAAGATACTTCATCACTTGCTACCCCATCCTACCTACAGATGTCTTTTCGGCTATTGCTAGAAGGGAAAACTTGGTGTCCCTAAATGAACCTACCTTATAACCTTCTAATTTCCCTAGCTACTTATAAGATATTGAGAACATCTGGCTTTTGAAAATAAGCGTGACCCGACAAATGCACGCTCGACAAAAGCGCGCCGCCGAAACCGCGGTGCAAAAATCACAACATCATCAACACGCCCACAACAGCGCGCCCATCACAGCGTGCCGACAGAAGTACGATTTAAGTTAAGGTAAGGGTTAGGTTCAGGGTTACTTTTAGGGTTAGGTTTAGGGTTAGGTTCAGGGTTAGGTTTAGAGCGCGCTTCTGTCGGCGCGCTGCTGTCGACACGCATCTGCGCTCATTCGTCGGCGTGATTTAGAACTTGCGGTTTTGTCGCTGCGGTTTCGTCGGGCGCGCTTTTGTCGAGCGCGCATTTGTCAGGGAACCAAAAATAAGTCACTCATATTCTTGTTCAAATGTTTCTGTGTCTTTGTTATCCATGATCACCAAAGATGTAACCGTATGGTGAAAGCTATTAGCATAAATAGGTGACCAGGTTACATTTCTGATCTCATAAAGTATTATCAGTTAGAAGCTCTCATAACTTAGTAGGTAGCAATAGCACTTAGATATATATGCCGCTTCACAGTGCTTTACAGGACTTTACAGAGTCAGCAAATTGCCCCAACAATCTGGGTCCTCGTTTTACCAACATCAGAAAGATGGAAGGCTGAGTCTGCCTTGAGCTGATGAGAGTTGAACTGCCAAATGGCAGTCAGCAGAAGTAGCCTGTAGTACTGCATTCTAACCACTGCGTCACCATGGCTCAGGTAAGAAGCTATTTGTTTTTTCCTTTTTCCTTATATTCAAGGAGAAAGACTGCATGAGGCATTTGAAAGGCCCTTGATGTGATACTGAACTCAAGGTGCCTTGACCTTCAATATGATTCTTCAGAGATAACATCTTATTCTCAGCCAAGTGTATAAGCTACAACAAAATGTTCGATACACTGGGATTAATTAATCTAATGGATACACAGCAGGAAGTCACATTTTCTACATTTTTATCATTTTTATCAAATATCCAGAGTCTGCATAGATGAAGAGCCTCAAATCATTTTACATAGAAGAAAACACGCAATCAAAGTTCATTTGACAAAAACAATATTAGCATAGCTGAGTTGCCATGGTCCACAACTTTCAGCTATTAGAAGAGTTTCAAAAAGCAGAACAGACACCATATTGCAATGAATGTTTCTTCAGTGCAATCAGAGATCCCTTAATCCAATACTACTAAAGCAGGATTAGACAATTATTCCATTGTGGGATTAGCTTTATGGGTATTAATTTGTAAGTGAACATTACAAAATATCTTCTGGTCAAGTTATAATTCAAGACGCTTGCAATATCGTAAGATTAAAGCACACCATCTATGCAATTGTATGTATCGATCAGTAGAATGCTTCACTTAAATTGTACGAAGAAAGGTTTTGGATTTGCGTTTTCTGAATTTCTGTCTCTGTGTATATGTTTCTTTGCATTCTAAGGCTTTAAGACTTTATTAGTTTATCAGGTCTTGGGGGGAAACTAAGATACCAGGTATATTTCTGTTGCCCAAACTACAGGTGGGTTTTCCTTACACTCTGCATTTAAGAGAAAACGTGTGTATAGGTGACAAGCAACTAAAAAATATGAAATTGAGTCTCTGGCTCTCAATTTCATGTTTTTTATTTGCTTGGCACCCAACCAGTGGTGGGATTCAGCCAGTTCGCACCTATTCGGGAGAACCGGTTGGTAACTTTCTAAGCAGTTCGGAGAACCGGTAGTTGGAACAAATCTCCTTTTGTTTTTCTCCACTTTACATGGCTAATCCTGTAAGGAAGGCAGGAAGGAGACATTCTGGTGTTGTTTCTAGACTCATTTTTATTGCCCTGCTTACAGAAACTGCCTCTCGGTTTACCCTTATTGCATTGTAACAGCTAAGGCGAAGCGCCCATCAATGTGAGTGATGTTGAGTTGGCCACGCCCACTGTTACATGACCACTGAGCCACGTCTACCCAGCTGGTCATTAGGGCAGAGAACCAGTTGTTAAATTATTTGAATCCCATCACTGCACCCAACCTTCATGGCCAAAATTCTCTAGCTATATGTATCCCAATCATTTTTGCATTTTCTGCTAGCCTGTTAGAATAGAATAGAATAGAATAGAATAGAATAATGAAGTTGGAGGGGACTTTGGAGGTCTTCAAGCAACATCCTGCTTAGGCAGAGAACCCTCATGCCGGAAAACAGAAGACCAGTTCGCACAAAGGCCAGCTGATTGGCATGTGCACCAGAAACCCAGAAGAGGAATGGGCGACGTTGCAGGTGCCAGGCAACATGGCTCCATGTGCCATTTTGGGCATGCGTGACATAAGTTCGCTATCACAGCTCTATATCATTTCAGACAAAGGTTGTTCAGTCTCTATTTAAAAACTTCTGGTGTTGAAGCATTTACAACTTCTGGAGGCAAGTTGTTCCACTGGTTAATTGCTCTAACTATCGGGAAATTTCTCCTTAATTCTAGGTTGCCTCTCTCCTTGATTAGTTTCCATCCATTGCTTCTTGTCTTGCCTTCTGGTGCTTTGGAAAATAGATTTACCCCCTGTTCTTTGTGGCAACCCTTGAGATTTTGGAACCATGCTATTATGTTGCCCTTCTTTTTAATCCTTCTTTTCATTAAAGTAGATATACCCAATTCCAGCAACTGTTCTTTATATGGTTTATCCTCCAGTCCCCTAGTCATCATCTTTGTTGCTCTTCTCTGCACTCTTTCTAGAGTCTCAACATCTTTGTTGACCAGGGGGGCATTTGCCCAGGTTCGCCTGGTGCGCCAGTTGCGACCCTACCTGAACCAGGAGGCTCTCACAACAGTCACTCGGGCCCTTGTGACCTCTAGGCTGGAATACTGCAATGTGCTCTACATGGGGCTGCCCTTGAAGAGCATCCGGCGACTTCAGCTAGTCCAGAATGCGGCCGCGCGAGTGATTGTGGGTGCACCTCGGTTCGCCCACATAACACCTATCCTCCGCGAGCTGTGCTGGCTACCTGTTGATCTCCGGGTGCGCTTCAAGGTGCTACTTACCACCTATAAAGCCCTTCATGGTAGTGGATCTAGGTATTTGAGAGACCACCTCCTGCCAATTACCTCCTCACGACCCATTAGATCGCATAGATTGGGCCTCCTCCGAGTTCCATCTGCCAGTCAGTGTCGACTGGCAACTACGCGGAGGAGAGCCTTTTCAGTTGCAGCTCCGACCCTTTGGAACGATCTCCCCGTGGAGATTCGTACCCTCACCACCCTCCAGACCTTCCGCACAGCCCTTAAGACCTGGCTATCCCGTCAGGCCTGGGGTTAAAGATTATATTCCATCCCCGCCCGAATGTTGAATGAATGTTGCTTTACTCTTTTAATTATGTATTGTCCTATATGTCTTTGTATGTTTCCCCTTCCTATATAAGTTGTAAGCCGCCCTGAGTCCCCTCAGGGAAAAGGGCGGCCTATAAATAAACTTAACCTAACCTAACCTAACCTTTTTTACATCATAGCGACCAAAACTGATTTGATTTGATTTGATTTGATTTGTCTTGTATGCCGCCCATTCCCGAAGGACTCCGGGCGGCTCACGATAGACAAGGGAAAGGGGGAAAACTAGACAAAGACAACACTTTAAAAACAAAACCACAACATTCACAATTTCCGTGGGGCTGGATATTTCACAGGCCCCCCGGCAGCTGGAGCAGCCAGGACTTGGTGGCTTTGCGGAAGGCCGGGAGGGTAGTAAGGGTTCGGATCTCGACAGGGAGATCATTCCAGAGGGCTGGAGCTGCAACAGAGAAGGCTGTCCCCCGGGGGGTCGCCAGCCGACATTGGCTGGCAGATGGAATCCAGAAGAGACCTAACCTGTGAGATCTAATCGGTCTGAGGGAGGTAATCGGCAGGAGGCGGTCTCTCAGGTACCCAGGTCCGATGCCATGTAGGGCTTTATAGGTAGTGACCAGCACCTTGAAGCGGATTCGGAGACTAATGGGTAGCCAGTGCAGCTCGCGGAGGATAGGTGTGACGTGGGTGTACCTGGGTGCACCCACAATCGCTCGCGCAGCTGCGTTCTAGACTAACTGGAGTCTTCGAACACTCTTCAAGGGCAGCCCCATGTAGAACTGGATGCAGTATTCCAAGTGTGGCCTTACCAAGGTATTATAAAGTGGTATTAACATCTCACGTGATCTTGATTCTACCCCTCTGTTTATGCAGCCTAGAACTGTAAAATTATGTTACTAAAACATAATTTAAAATAATATTGAGAGGGAGACTCTTCATTTGAGCAAGGGCGGAGATTGAATTGGTCGTAGAAGAGAATGTTGTTCATGACTTGTTGCAAGTACTTGTGAGTCGATAGGAAAGCCGCAAAATGCAAACACCATTCTCTACTGCACTTCAAAAAGAGCTTTTTTCCCCGTTAGATCACTGCTTACCTTTAAGGGTTAAGGAAATATTTATTAGTAACATGGAAGTCAAACTGACAATGATATATAAAGCATATAAACATGGCAGCTGTTGAGTTCAGACAGGCTATCAGTTCCTAGGCATCACCGAGAAACTAATTTTAAATCCAGCACTTTGGTTTTAACGTAGGCAAGATCTTACTTGCTGCTAATTCATACTTGTGTGGGTTTTTTGCCAAGTAGAGCAATTGTTCAAAAGCATCTGAAACCTGCTAATTGGGCAGAAAGAGTACTTTTGTTGTAGAGTG
Organism: Thamnophis sirtalis; assembly: GCF_051295495.1. Lineage (NCBI taxonomy): Eukaryota > Metazoa > Chordata > Lepidosauria > Squamata > Natricidae > Thamnophis > Thamnophis sirtalis. The sequence goes on from NW_028261382.1 coordinate 166,103,390, forward strand.
TTAAAAAACTGAAAATGACAGTGTTTCAGGCAAAGCATATACGAACTTATCCATATTGCCAGGAATCAAATTAACAGGATAACATCATCTTCCCAGATTGGCCCATTATCAGGGAAATTGCAAGTTCAGCCCAGACTGTTTCATCATTGGCCTCATTTCCAGTGAGATAGCAAAACTCAACAGGAATTCAAATTCACAGGGACTTTGCTTTGTTTCCTCGATGGAGAACAACATTCAAAGGATTTGAAAGTGAGGCATCCAAGCAAAAATGGCCAGCAGCAAAGGATGTTGGGAACTGTAGTTCAGCAATATCTGAAATTTCTAAAAAGTATGTGCTGTGATCACATTAAAAAATAAATAAATATTTGGGACGTTATAATGATGGCTCAGTGGTTCAGATGCTGAACTTGTTGATCCAAAAGGTTGGCAGTACAGCGGTTCGAATCCCTAGTGCTGTGTAATGGAGTGAGGTCCCGTTACTTGTGCCAGCTTCTGCCAACCTAGCAGTTTGAAAGCATGTGAAAATGCAAGTAGAAAAATAGGGACCACTTTGGTGTGAAGTTAACAGTGGTCCATGTGCCTTTGGCGTTTAGTCATGCCAGCCACATGACCACTGAAACGTCTACGGAGAGCACTGGTTCTTTGTTTTGAAATGGAGCTGAGCACCACCCCCTAGAGTCAGGAACGAATAGCACATATGTGCAAAAGGAAGCTTTACCTTTAATGATGAAATGTACCCAAATAATTATAATTTTAATATCATGTTAAGATATGTGGGATTTTAAAAGTTGTATTTCTCCTCTGTTCAAATGGTATCATACAACTGATCATGTTTCAGTTTTTAAATAAGTATTAGTCAAATTTATTTCAAATTTGAAATTCTGAACAGAATATCTCAAATTCTGTTTCTGCCTCTATGGGCAATTCTTGATCTAGGCCAGTTTTTCAACTTCGGTAACTTTAAGCTGGGTGAACTTCAATTCCCAGAATTCCCCAGCCAGCAGGAAATTGAAGTCCACCCACCTTAAAGTTGCTAAGGTTGAAAAACATTGATCTAACTGTATGTCAGTTATAATCATCTTTCCTGAACTATCTTGCAATAGGAATCTATAAATGCAAAGGCCAAGAAAAGATAAAATTATCTACGATATTTTCGACTACTAACGGCTTCTAATATTTGACTCCTCTAAACCTTCCTTCCTTATGTTTCTGCTATGATAACATCTTAACTAGTCGTGTGTTTTGCTACATTGAAAGTATATCAAAGACAACGCAGTGTAATTCAGAACTGGCCTCTAGATGATGCTAGGATGCTTTCTACACAATTCTCTCAAAGAGCTACTTGACTTCAAAGGGCCTTAAAATGCCTCTGATTTTTTTTTTTTTTTTTTGGTCTGCGTTTTCTTCAGATCTGTTGGCTTATTGTCTAGCAGCTGAGAAGAAACCCTTCAATGTCTATTTCTGCTTTTCTAAGAAACCACTTAGATGGCATTGTAAGAAAGGGTTGAATTAACCTTTTCCCTGCAACTGTCTCCAGATCAGTAGGAAAGTTTGGAAGGGCTGGAGAACAAGTGGATGTGTCTACTGGAAAAAGATATTGAATAAAATGTATAGTCTTCTTCCAACTAATGCTTCCCAGATACAGGATTTAGATTTAGATTTCCGATATCTAAAGAGCACCAAATTGGTAAACATTGACTCAGAGTGTCTTTTTATCCCTTCTGCCTTTTTATATTCCAAAGGATGATACTACAATTGAATAATCAAACCAGTGTCAAGATTAACCTTGTATGCAAAACCCAAATTCAAGCAGCAAGATACATACAGTGATGATGCATTGATGATGCACTGACAATGTTATCTAGTTTGGGTAATAAAATGTCTGCAAGAAAACGATCAAGCTCAGAGAAGACCATGGACCCCCTCATACAATGATGGGGACAACATCACTTCCTTGGTCTTTGGTTTCACTATTTTGTTTGGGATTTTTAAGCATTCAGCAACCTTTTTGTAATTTAAATTCCAACTTGCCCTTGAAAAAACAGTTAGCTTTATTCTGTCAATAGCTTTTCAGGTCCATAAAGAGTATTATCTTCCCTCAATATTCTGTTCTTAAAGCTAAATATTCCCAGCTCCTTCAATCTCTCTTAATGGGATTTAGTTTTAGTTCCCCAATTATCTTTGTTGACTTTCTCTAAACCTGTTCCAGTGTGTCTGGGTTCTCCTTAAAGTTTGGTATCCAAAGAGTTGAGATAAAGGCTGACTGGAACTTAATCCTCCTGGTACAATTAAAAAATTATATTACTATTTATGTGGTGTCAAACTGCATTTACTCCCAACAACTACTGCATAATCTTTGTCACAAGTACTATTACCAAGCTATGCAGCCCCTGGGCATTGGATTTCTGTTTCTTAAGTGCGTAACTTAGGACAAAGTAAAGTGCTATCAGCAAATTTCATTCTATTTTAATTTTGTGCTATCAGCAACTTCTAGAAGCAGTCTCTCCACCTCCTCGTCTAAGTTATTAATAAAAATACTGAAGAGTGCAGGGCACAGGGCCAGAACTGAATTTTGAGGCATGGTACTTCCTCTCTCCCTCCAGTTTTATGAGGAAATTGTTGAATATGGTACAACAGAAGAACAGAGTTGGAAGGGACCTTGGAGGTCTTCTAGTCCAACCCCCTGTTCAAGAAGAAACTCTATAACCATTTCAGACAAATGTTTGTCCTATTGCTTCTTAAAAATCTCCAATGTTGGAGCATTCACAACTTCTGGAGGGAAGTTGTTCCACTGATTAATTGTTATCATTGTCAGGAAATTTCTCCTTAGCTCTAGGTTGATTCTCTCCTTGATTAGTTTCCATCCATTGCTTCTTGTCCTGCCTGAGTGTGATTTTCAAGTCAGCTACCATATTTTTGAACTATAAGACGCTCTGAAGTATAAGACGCATCTAGCTTTTGGGGACGAAAACAAGAAGAAAAAAAAATCTGCCTCTGCCTTTACTTCCCAGCAATTTGCCTCCTTGCAACAAACAGGAAACAGTGTGGTCAGCTTCTGTATAGCCTGATTTAATATGAGCAACTGATTGGCAGTTGGATTGGCCTCAAGGAATACCTCCTATCAGCTGTTCCAGGCTGCAAGAATCACCACCACCCATCGGCGCCGCTACCCATTGCTGCTGCCACCTATCGCTGCCTCCACATGACCCATATTTGGCCTACGCATATCCTGTTTTCAGCCCATTCCAGGCGGTGGGGATAGGTGGTGGAAGAAGGCAGTGATGATCCACACAGCCTGGAATAGCTGATAGGCAGATCCAACTGCCAATCAGCTGCACGTGTTAAATCAGGCTGTGGGGAAGCTGACCATGCTGTTTGCTGCAAGGAGGCAAATTGCTGGGAGGCAGAGGCCGGAGGATGGGGGCGGGTGGGTGGGCGGGGTTTCAGCAACATTCGCTATATAAGACACACAGACATTTCCACCCACATTTTTAGGGAGGAAAGTGTATCTTATACTCTGAAAAATACGGTAAGTATACATTTTATACATGTCATCCAACTTATATTATCCCAAAAACATTAATAACTATATTCTAATATTTTTTTCTTCTTTCCCATCCTCTTTGTCCTCCTCCTTCCTCGTCTTTGCCAGCAATATTTATTATGTCACAATCTATCCCATGAAGGATCTTTGTGAAGGCATCAAACCTTATTTCTGAATTCCACCAATGAAGGAAATCTCTTACATCTTCTTTTTCTGATCGTTCTTCTCTTCTATTATGTACTAGTATTAATTACTTGACTGAGGCGATCCGTTCAACAGTAAAGGTTTATTCAACATCAACTAAGCACAAATCATGACAGAACAGAGGAACTCCGGTTTGACAGCTCTTTTATATCGGAGCTGTCAAACCGGAAACCAATCAGAACGACGTTAGCTTCCTTAGGCACCGCCTACATTGACCGACCAATCCTGTCATCGGATGGACATGATTGACACCTCGCGTTTGCCCAATCTCAGACATAACATCTTCCATTGCATTTGCTCCGTTATTTCAGTTCATTTCTTAGAGAGTTACTGTTCCTGCCAGTTTCTATTGCACTACCTTCTTTGTTGATTTACTATCTCTTCACCCCTGTAACAAACAAAATGAAAATAGTCTCTGCTCCTCTTTTTCTTCCAGCACAAATACAAGCTTATACCTACTGCAGATATAACATTTGCTGCAGGTACTTTGACAAAACATCTAATCATTCCCCTGGCTCAGCTGATAAGGGAGGAGAACTTGTGGCCTAGAGGTGAATATAACTGCCTAACATGTAAAATAGCCCAAATTCAAATCCTAGTAAGGGTATGGCTAGCTGATGAGAGCTAAATAGCTTGAAATAGATCTATACTAGTCTCCCTTCATTTATTTATCAGCAAAGAAAATGCTATATATAAATTATATGCCTGACTATATATGTTATAAATGTTATATGCCTGACTGTTTTAACAGAAGTTCAGTCTGTTAGGCCATAACTATAGAGGCATGTCTGTTCAGTTATATTTTATAAGGCATCACAGCAGATCAGATTTTACATTTGTTTCCTTTCAAGTTAGCCAACTACCTGCTTTCTGCTTACAAGAAAAAAAATGATAAAAGATTTCTCATGAAAGTCTCCTGCTGGACTCTGCTGCCAAATGCCTGTTAGCTCTCTGTTCTGTTACTGATTCAGTTTGCTCCTTGAAAATCAGTTGTCTTGGTGCCTTCTACAGTTTCTGTAGCCGGCTGAGCTTCTTCAATAGGAAGTAGGCATTCCTATTGGGAGGAAGAGCTACAACTGGCTCTCAGAATCTGTTATAATCAGTAATTTCTTCAGCAAATTAGCTTTTCATCCCATGCAGCTGACCACATAATCCTTCAGGCCCGTTTCCTGTCTCTTCCTACTCTTAAATTTCGCCACTGAACCTTTCCTCTCTGCTTGCTCTCTCTCCTTCAACAGTGTGGAAAAGAAACAATATTTTCTAATTTAATCAGTACCTGGAAGTTTGGTTGAGGGCCTGATAATGGAGACTGCAGTTGCTTTTGCCACAAATCCTATCCATGATCCTCCAAGGGTCTTCATACTTGGGAGACTTAAGGAAATAGAAAATGCCATCTACATAACAGATTTGCCATGCTCAGTGTGAAACGTCTAAACAACAGCACATAAGAAACATGGAATGGGCACCATGCCAGTAAATTGCCCCGCCATGTATCACACAAGGAGCCACTTCTATTCAAGTGCTTCGGAACAATTCAGTAAGTCGCACTTCTCTGCTTTATGCTCCTAAAAGTAATATCTTAAATGGGTGGCGATAAGAAATTATGCCGGACTTTAGCCATTTTTATGCCAGTTGATGATGTCGTATTTACCACAGGAACTGGTACTCTTCTGCCAGTTTCAGTTTCAGTTTCAGTTTATTGTATTTATATGCCGCCCTTTTCCCCCGAAGGGGACTCAGGGCGGCTCACAACTCGAACCGGGGAAGGGGAATACAGACAAAAATTTTAAAAAACAAGCATAACAATATATAATTTAAAACTCACAACAGTCATACCATTCGAGACGGGGGCAACAGCTCTTTAGCCCCAGGCCTGTCGGAACAGCCAGGTTTTGAGGGCTTTGCGGAAGGCCTGGAGGGTGGTGAGGGTTCAAATCTCCACGGGGAGTTCGTTCCAGAGGGTTGGAGCAGCCACAGAGAAGGCTCTCCTCCGGGTAGTCGCCAGTCGACACTGGCCGGCGGATGGAATTCGGAGGAGGCCTAGTCTGTGGGATCTAATCGATCTAGTGGAGGTAATTGCCACCTTCAGATGAACTGATTGATGAGTAGCTAGATGGTTTGGTTTATTGGATTTGGATTTATTGGATGGCTAGATAGGCATTTGCGTGCGCGAAGAAAGGGACAAGCTTTCCGAATAAAATATGCTACCAGAAAGAGATGTTGTAGAACAGTTTAACAGACTGAATTTATGCATTTATTTTGAGCTCATCGTTTTCTAGATTTCATGCGAGGAACTACAGCACATATAGCCACTTTAGGAATTCTCATTATCCACAAACACAGTCCATTGACTGCATTCCCAAAAGCTGCTGGCGTAATATTTATGACATTCAGATGCTATTAAAACGCCTTACAATTGAGCTAGTTAACTTAACTGAAATCTTTTCAAGATTACAGCTGGATTATATTTGCTTTTAGATGAAGTTCAATGAATTAGGGCAATTGTGATTTGTGTCAGCACAAACAGGCCCTAAACCATTACATAAATGCATGCATAAAGCCTTATTAAGTCATCTGGTTTGCTTCTGAATCCACTCAGTTTTCTATTATTTCAGAATCTGTCTTGGTCATACGTAATATATGCTGTACTTGTAGCCATTGCAGTACTGGAGAAATGCACAGACAGGATTTCCAAGACACTATTGATATATCTGTCATTTGTCATTTGATTTACTGTTCCAGGCCATGGTTAAAGCTTTTTTTTTTGGGGGGGGGGAACAGTAGCATAGCTACATAGTTCAAGGTGGCAGAAAGGAAGACTCTAGTACAGGCGAAGGCAATTAATTTTCCCAAGAGGCCACATGAAAATCCGGGACTGTTGTGGAGGGCCGAACCAATTGGTGGATCTTAATTCTGCTCAGTATTTATTTTACTGCCCTTGAAGAGTGTTCGAAGACTCCAATTAGTCCAGAATGCAGCCGCGCGAGCGATTGTGGGTGCACCAAGGTACACCCACATTACACCTATCCTCCGCGAGCTACACTGGCTACCTATTAGTCTCCGAATCCGCTTCAAGGTGCTGGTCTCTACCTATAAAGCCCTACATGGCATTGGACCTGGGTACCTGAGAGACCGCCTCCTGCCGATTACCTCTCTCAGACCAATTAGATCACACAGGTTAGGTCTCCTCCGGATTCCATCTGCCAGCCAATGTCGGCTGGCGACTCCCCGGGGGAGAGCCTTCTCTGTTGCAGCTCCGGCCCTCTGGAACGAGCTCCCTGTCGAGATCCAGATCCTTACTACCCTCCCGGCCTTCCGCAAAGCCACCAAGTCCTGGCTGTTCCAGCAGGCTGAGAAGCATCTACCTCCACGGAAATTGTGAATGTTGGTTTTGTTTTTAATATGTTGTCTTTGTCTCGCTCCCCCCTTTCCCTTGTCTTTTGTGAGCCGCCCGGAGTCCTCCGGGAGTGGGCGGCATACAAGACAAATAAATAAATAAATAAATAAATAAATAAATAAATAAATAAATAAATAAATAAATAAATAAATAAATAAATAAATAAATAAATAAATAAATAAATAAATAAATAAATAAATAAATAAATAAATAAATAAATAAATAAATACTGCTTTATCAAAAGCAGTAGACAGTATGGTTTTGATTAGCTGCTACTGGTAAAAAATACATATTATGTCTTATTTGCATTTTATTTCTAATTTCCAATTTACCTCATGCTGACCGTACAGGGACAGCCAAATTGCGAGGATGCAGCTCAAGGTCTGTAAAATGCCCAGGTTTGGTCTAGAAGCACCTTTCTAAATTTATTTATAGTATGGGTTGATTTTACTGGATTTCGTTACCAGCTCCAAACTATTCCAGGTGGCTCACAATATCATAACAGCAAGTTAAATCAGAGGTGGGTTCCTACCAGTTCGCACCTATTCAGTAGAACCGGTTCGTCAAATCTACCGAACCGGTTAGAAGAGGTTCCACCAGTGGACCCGGAAAGCAGGCCACACCTACAGAAGAGGTTCCAAAATTTTTTGAAACCCACCACCACTGAGTTAAATGCAATATGATTTCTGTCTTCTCGGGGCCAAAAGGGAAACGGGGAACAAAAAGGTTCAACTACAGTGGGAGTAAATGTATAGACTTTCAGTTACGGAAGATGAAAAAAGAACAAAGATCAGTTGTTAAAAATCACAATTTGATCCCCAAAATTCAGTGGCACAATCCTGAAGGCCTTGCGTGAGAAATGGGCTACAAGATGAAAGCCTGTAGTTTGTTATGACCTAGAGAACATGTATTCCCCCTGGCTTGTTTCACACAAAGTATTATTCCAAAATATTATCTGTGAACCATGCCTATGTGTTCCTTTCATGTTTGACTTCAAGGTGACCAATAATGAGAGGACACCTACTATTTAAATTTTTCATTTTTAGGCATTTAACGACTGCTATCTTAAAAAGCATTTTCTAATAGCAAGGAGTTTTAGTCAGTCACCTAGACCATTTCAGTCCCCAATTATAAGCAAACTTCATGAGGTTTCAACATTCTTGAACTCTCACAAATTTACAGAAGAGTTAATACTTTATGCAATTTTGCAGGATCTGATGCTTTTCAGAATTCAGTGAATTTTTTTTTTAATGGAGGCATGCCTGCCACCTGTCAAAGCTGCTAATCATAGTACCTATGCTAGCTTCATCTCCAAAAACGAACATAGCAAATAATCTTTGTTAGGAATATAATCTAACGGTTGGGCTGGCAATATATAAATCATGTAACAATGCTATACCTGCTTCTTTAAATCATACTGTAAAATGTGATTAGTTGCTGTTTTCCTCAATCGGCCATAAGAGGGAGCCAGAATGACTGTTAGCTCTCTGTTTGTTAAATGCTGGGCTGATCTGAGTGCTGTGAGCTATTGTAAGTTTTGCAACTGCTAGCAAACTTTGAATACTGAACTGATTATTTGATACTGGACTATGTTATTTGGATTATCCCTTAACTGAAAGACATTGATGACTGACTGTCTTATCCATATATGATTTGGACTGTTTTGATGGACTCTGATACCTCTATTTCCATGAAAGTAAAAGCCTATTTAAACTGCAGTGTCTCTGTATGCTGGTTTGCATGATCTCCATCACAACTCTCACAACGTTTTGCTGAACGTACTCGCTCTCCCAATGGGGAGCTTACTTAACAATCTTCATCTAACCATAATCTTCTTCTAACTGACCATTATTCCCAGGAAACATGACTTGATGATTGCAGAAGTCTTATCCTCAGGATTATTTCTGGGTGAAACCATTTTCTCAAGCTGCTAATGTTTGCCATAAAAAGACAAAGCCATGCCATACAAGAATCACAATGCATAAGTGACGAAAACTACCAATAAAGCCATCTAGCCATGAAGCTTCTTAATGCTGTAGAATAAAAATAGATGTTGTCCTTTTGCCTTTTTGCATTGCTAGATGTTGATATTATCTTTGGCCTGCATTGCTGCAGATAAACGTCACCTAAAGGGAAAAAAATATTATGCATGAGAAATGAGTCTAAATGTTTTTTACTAACACATGCAGCAGAGAGTTTCACTATGTGCCATGTGAAGCTGTTAAAAGCTTGGAAAAAATGGGAAAGATTATCTTATCCTTTCAGGGTGTGCCCTAATAACACAAAAGCAGCTTATCAAGACACGGATCCTGTAGCTCATGCAATACTTCATAGAATGACAAATTGCAAACTTTTTAGAAGGAGATGAAACACAAGGGCACAAACAGAATAGCAGAACAAGTAGCTGAGGAGCAAGCTTTTTTTGTTAAAAGTTTCTGACAGGCTGGACCAGGGGTGGGTTTCAACCGGTTTGCGGCGGTCCCTGCGAACCGGTTGGTCGCCGAACCCGGAAGTAAGTAACTTCCGGGAACGGCGAAGGGCACGCCTGCCCGCCCGCGGTCCTTACCCGGTTTTGACAAGTTCTGCGCTTCCACGCATGCGCAGGACGCATACAGCGCCTGCGCGATCGTCCAGGAGCAGCTGGAGCATCGTACAGACGCTAGTACGCATGCGTGCACCGCACACGTGCACGAGGACGCCGCCGGCCCCATTCCAACCAAACCGGTTGGAACGGGGAGAGAAACCCACCCCTGGGCTGGACATTTTCATTGTCCAAAATCCATCCAACTCTCTTAGCCAAACAAACAAGTTTCAAGATATTTGATGGGAGGGAGAGGGTATTTTCAACTAGGCTAAATGAGAAAGTCTTAAGATTAAATAAAGACACATCACAAAATACATCAATATTTGGTATTTACCATTACCATATGGAGCAATGATCACTCTCTTAGACTCTAAAATAATGATAAACATATAATCCATTACCCTCCAACTCTTTTGGGCTATGCTTCCAATATATGATCTTTGGACATGCTGGTGGAGCTCTGAATGTTGTAATCAAAAACATATGGAGGACAACATACTAGGAGTGTTAAGTCGGGACTTCTCACTATCAGATTCTTGGAGCAAGTGTAAGAAGAGCACAATTTTCCAGTGTTACCTGCAGGCTTTTAATGACAGCTAGCCAAACATGGTTAGAAACAAAATGAGGATTTTAATAGGATTGGAAAGGACTTTGGAGGTTTTCTAGTCCAGATTTTAATAGGATTGGAAAGGACTTTGGAGGTTTTCTAGTCCACCACCCCCCCCCCTGTTCAAGCAGGAAACCCTATACCAGTGATGGCGAACCTATGGGACGCGTGGCCAAAGTGGCACATGAAGCCATGTCACCCGGCACATGCAGCCTTGCCTATTTGCCTTCTGGGTTTCTGGTGGCATCCACATGTGATGATCAGCTGTCCTTCACATGCATGGCAGTGCCGAAAAGCAGCCTGTGCATGAGCACCGGCCAGCTGATCATCAGGCGCACATGCACGCTAGAACTCAGAATTTTGGCTTTTCTGGAGCGCAATCCCTTCGCGCATGCAGCAGTGCCAAAATCCGGCATGCACATGGATGCCAGCCAGCTGATCATCGGGTGTGTATGAGAGCTAGAACCCAGAACTTCGACTTTTCCAGAGCGAGCGCAGCCTCGATGAGCAAGCACGTGAGCACGTGATGTTTCCGCAAGACCTTTTTGGCACCGGGCGCTGAAAAGATTCGCCGTCACTGTCCTATACCATTTCAGACAAACAGTTGTCCAATCTCTTCTTAAAAACCTACAAAACTGACAGTTTTGATGAACATAGTTCAGGCAAGGCTTGTTGGAAGCAACCTTGAAAGAATGGACAGGAGCAGAAATAAGCATACGAAATTCCTGCTTGCAAACTATACAATACATTGTATTATTAGTCTCTCTTTTTTTAAAAAAAGGTATTTAATTAGCTTCCTGAGAAATTTATTTGTGGATTAATACTCTGGATGAATGTATGTATATGTGTGTGTGTGTGTGTGTGTGTGTGTGTGTGTGTGTGTGTGTGTGTGTGTACATATGTGTGTATATATAAATACATACACACACACTGTGTGTGTGTGTGTGTGTGTGTGTGTTGTATTTGTGCTGTATTTGTGCTGATAAATAAATAAAGGGAGACTAGTATAGATCTATTTCAAGCTATTTAGCTCTCATCAGCTAGCCATACTCTTACTGGGATTGGAACCTGTGCTGTATTGCATCTTAGGCAGATGTGTTAACCATTAAGCCACAGAGTTCCTCTCCTTATCAGCTGAGCCAGGGAGAAAGGTATATATTTAAAGTCACAACCCCTGGTATGCCCAAATATGGGAGGAAGTTCACTGCTTCCATTCTCTGTCCATTGGCTCGTCATAAGAGACCATCCAGACAGAAACCCAATATGTTTACTGTTGCCTTTGTTACATTTGTGTTGTATTTGTGCTGATAAATAAATAAAGGGAGAGTAGTATAGATCTATTTCAAGCTATTTAGCTCTCATCAGCTAGCCATACCCTTACTGGGATTGGAACCTGCGCTGTATTGCATCTTAGGCAGATGTGTTAACCATTAGAATGGAAGCAGTGAACTTCCTCCCATATTTGGGCATACCAGGGGTTGTGACTTTGTGACTTTAAAAAAAAATATATATATATATATATATATATATATATATATATATATATATATATATATATATATATATATATATATATATATATATATATATATATATATATATATATATATATATATATATATATATATATACACACACACACACACACACGCACCATCAATTGCTGCAAAAACAGCTTTAACTGGCATGCAAAAGTGCCTCAACAAATAAAATGAAAGAGCTGGGTGTGTGTATAATTAACAAATTTAACAACAAACACATGTTTGCCATCCAAATGGGTCCCTCCTCCTCCCTATGTCTTAAAATATAAAAGCAAAATCAGCAAAACAAGGAGATTATCCTGATCTTGGCTTTTTCACTCCTATATTAAAACCAGATTTGGAGAACAAATAGATATGGTTTTCACATTCCAGATTAGAATATTTTCCCCCTTTGGCTTACATTTGTCTTATCCTTTCAACCACTAAGATTTCTAGGACAGGATTTGTGAAATAATGTGCTTTAGGGCCATTATTTTTTCTTTCTCGTAGCTCAAAGTTTCATTTTCCCTTTATTCTGTTCGTGATGTTTGAATTTTAGTAGCGGCATCCTTCTAGCCTCTCCTCAACCATGTTTACCACAAACAGGAAGTAGTAACTGAACTGTAATCATAATCACAGACTATGTGATAAAATGCAATTGATTCATAATTAAGTTTATTGTCACATCCCAACCCCAGACAATATTGAATAACTTTCAGTAGAAAACCACAGCTGCATAAAGGTAGAACTTACAATGGTTCATTTAATGACTGTTTGAAGTTACAACGGCACTGAAAAAAGTGACTTATGACCACTTTTCATACTTATGACCTTTGCAGGATCCCCATGGTTACATGATTTATATTTCAAGGGTTGACAAGTGTCTCACATTTATGACAGTTGCAGTGTCCCGGGGTCACATGATACGCTTTTGCAACTTTCTGATGAGAAAAGCCAGTGGGGATGCCAGTTTCATTTAACAACCGTGTGACTAAGAACTGCAGAGATTCACTTAACAAATGTGGCGATGTGGGGCACATTTTATTTAACCAATTTCTCACTTAACGACATGAATTTTGGGCTCAATTTTGATGAGCCGAGGTGGCGCAGTGGTTAGGGTGCAGTACTGCAGGCCACTTCAGCTGACTGTTATCTGCAGTTCGGCGGTTCAAATCTCACCGGCTCAAGGTTGACTCAGCCTTCCATCCTTCCGAGGTGGGTGAAATGAGGACCCAAGACTGTGGGGGCGATATGCTGACTCTGTAAACCTCTTAGAGAGCGCTGAAAGCCCTATGAAGCGGTATATAAGTCTAACTGCTATTGCTATCGTAAATTGAAGACTGCCTGTAGTAGTGTTTTAAAGGAGTCTTCTCACCCTATGTAGTCTTGAGATGTGTACAGACATCAAATTCCAATCCAGAATGGTTTTGGAATCCTACAGTCTGAGGACATCCAAGAGAAGGTCAAAAAAGTCAATATGGCAGCCATGGCCAAAAAGATCAATGCTCCACCCCTTCTTTGCACGTGTTACATTTTAAAAATGGGTGGGACTTCAATCATACAGCTCAGTGATATAGTTTTGGGCATTAACATGGCTCCCTTATAGACGCCTCTTTGCTAGTCCAAGCAATTTGAGGGCACCAGTTTGGAGAAGATTGATTTAAACATTATATGTCCTAAGTGATTGAAGTCATTGAATTCCAAGAGAAAGAGAATCTACTATCAAGCACCAGGGGAATGGGAAGATCCAGGCAGTTCAAATGGATATATAGGTTTATTGTAAGCTTAAGCTTGTTTGTCTTTTTTTAATTTAAATTTTACATATATACATTCACAATTATATAATCTCATAACTGTTGTTAATAATATGTATTTATAACAATTTTTCTCCCCTACAATTGACAATATAATTGAGCCAGCCCATACACCCATCTTATTTTACAACAATCCTACTTCTTCTTCCTTCCTTCCCTCCTTCCTTCCCTCCTTCCTTCCCCCTTCCTTCCCTCCCTTCCTCTCTCCCTCTCTCCTTCCCTCCTTCCTTCCCTCCTTCCTTCCCTCCTTTCTTCTCTCCTTCTCTCCTTCCTTTCCTCTTTCCTTCCCACCTTCCTTTCCTCCTTTCTTCTCTCCTTCATTCCCTCCTTCCTTCCCTCCTTCTCCCCCTCTCTCCTTCCTTCCTTCCTTCCTTCCCTCCTTTCTTCTCTCCTTCTCTCCTTCCTTCCCTCCTTCCTTCCCTCCTTCCTTCCCTCCTTTCTTCCCTCCCTCCTTCCTTCCCTCCTTCCTTCCCTCCTTCCTTCCCTCCTTTCCTCTCTCCTTCCTTCTTTCCTCCTCTCCTTTCCCTTCTCTCCTTCCCCTTCCTCTACTCTGCTCTTCCCCTCTTCTTCCCTTTCCTCCCATCTCTCCTACTCTTGCATTCCCTCCATTTCTTCCTCTGCTTTTCCCTCTCTCCTGTCTTTTTATTTTTATTTTGTACCCCTTCCCCTTCAGATTGTTAGCCACCCTGAGTCCTTCGGGAATAGGGCGGCATACAAACTAAATAAACCTTTAAACCTTTAAGCTCTCTACAAGAATCTGAACTACTAACGGCCAAAGCACATTGGCGGTAGATAAGAGACAAAGGAATTCAAGGTGGGCTAGATTTAGATATCTTGTGGGTGCGCCGGGACTCATGACTGATGACACATTTGACCTTTCCGTCGGGCTCAGCCTGTTCATCTCCTACATCTGCAGGATTAAAAAGAAAAATTCCAATGCCATATTGTCAACAAGGCCATCAGTGAGTTGCTTCTTAATGCCACCCCAACATCTGTCTCACTCAAGCCAAGTTTCTATAACCATGCAGAGCAATTGTATGCTTTCCCCTGTGTCAAAAATGTTGTGCCAATCCTTATTTCTACATTAAAAGGGCTAGTTTTTGGTTGTGCTTGCAAGAAACGGAAGATGATAGAGTTTGGAAGCCAAGGGTTTAACTGGCTAACATACACTTGCCATTTTCATTGTAAAACAACAGTACCAATAGTCCTTGATTTACAACAGTTCATTTAGTGACCATTCAAAGCAAGGGTGGGTTCTGGCAGAGACTACTGCTGGTTCGCTCTGGAACACGCCACGCGCGCATGTGCAGTATAACTAAAATTGCTTTGCGCATGCACAGGAGCAAAAAACAAGATGGAAGCCTCTATGTTGCCACTGGGAGAACCAGTTTGGGGGTGTGGCAGGCCTGGGTCTCTGCCGGTTCCAGCGACCCAGGCCGCCAAGCTTCTACTGGTTTGGCCAAACTGGTCTGAACTGGTAGGAATCTACCACTGGTTCAAAGTTACAATGACACTGAAAAAAATGACTGATGACCATTTTTCACACGTATGAACATTGCAGCAACCCCATGGTCACAAGATCAAACTTCAGATGCTTGACTTACATTTATGATGGTTGCAGTGTCCCGGGGTCATGTGATCACCTTTTACAACCTTCTGACAAGCAAAGTCAGTTGAGGAGCCGAGGTGGCGCAGTGGTTAGAGTGCAGTACTGCAGCCACTTCAGCTGACTGCTAAGCTGCAGTTCGGCGGTTTAAATCTCACCGGTTCAAGGTTGACTCAGCCTTCCATCCTTCCGAGGTGGGTAAAATGAGGATCCAGATTGTGGGGGCGATATGCTGACTCTGTAAACCACTTAGAGAGGGCTGAAAGCCCTATGAAGCGGTATATAAGTCTAACTGCTATTGCTAAAGTCAATGGGGAAACCAGTTTCCCTTAACAACCATGTTACTAATTTAACAACAGTGATTCAGTTAACACATGTGACAAGAAAAGTTGTAAAATGGGGCAAATCTCACTTAATAAATTTATCACATAGCAACATACATTTTGGGCTTGGCTGTGGTTGTAATTGTAGGCTGGGAGCAAAGAGTTAAATATTCTCAATTTACCCGTGTTTGATCCATTACAGTATACATATGTCCCATCTCATTGTGCACGTACATTCTTCACAGCCATCTGTGAGCCGAGGTGGCGCAGTGGTTAGAGTGCTGTACTGCAGGCCACTTCAGCTGACTGCTATCTGCAGTTCGGCGGTTCAAATCTCACCGGCTCAAGGTTGACTCAGCCTTCCATCCTTCTGAGCTGGGTGAAATGAGGACCCAGACTGTGGGGGCGATATGCTGACTCTGTAAACCGCTTAGAGAAGGCTGAAAGCCCTATGAAACGGTATATAAGTCTAACTGCTATTGCTATTGCTAGCTACAGGAGACAAAGGCAGGATCCAAGGCAAATGATAACTTGAATGTAAACAGGGCCATTTAAGCTTCGCATCAGATGTCACAATGCATGTAACTAATTGCATTGTTTGTGTGATGCCACCATGTTGCATGTGTCATCATCCTGATGTCATTGTGAATTGCCGGAGACTCCTGTACTTTGTACATTTGTCATGATTTCCTCCGCACTTAAAGTCAGAGGCTGAACATTCCTTAATCTTTATAATTAGACTTCAGGGAAACTTTTTCACAGTAGCGTCCAAGGTTTGGATAAAGGAATAAATTGTGTGAGACTCAAATATTCGCCAAGCCAATCAAGTGTAGACTTGCCTCCTGAGCCAGAGAAAGTGTCACACATTGCCACCTGCAGGTGACAGTGTGAATTGCTTCTGTCTGATGGAGAATTTTAATTGGTCGTGAGTCTTCTTTATATGAAGTATGAATGCAATATATTGAATATACAAATTTGAATCTTATGTACATATGTTAGTATTCTCAGAGTTGCTGATCATGTACTGAATGTGTGGCAAATGTGTGCATTGTGGTTGCAGCTATTAATCTCAATCCCATGTCCTATCTGAAGAAATTAATATTAACATCATTTGTGCCACCCAGTGGCCACCACTGAGAAGTCCATAATCACGTCTGCCAGACTTGAAACTTGGAAGAAAATAATTGATTGATTCGTTATATGCCATCAAGTCATTTTTCAATCCTTAGCAAACACATAGACAGATTTAAGGCATTAGGCTCTACAAAAATGATTCCCAAACAAAACTAGTTCTTATGTATATGGAGATGATCTGTTTCTCAATAATCTTGTCCTAAACTATTTATGGCTTTAATGTCAAAACAAGGACGAATCCATAAATGCCATTCGCAAAAGAATTGTAGCTTCTTAAAGCCCGCTGTTTCACTGACAGGTTGTTAGTCTTAAGTCACCGTAGCTCAGAATGTACGTGACTGAAAAATTCCATATTTCCATAAACAACATATAAAATATCTCTTAGTACACATTTTATAAAACGTGTCTTAAATAAATAGATAGCTTATTGTACTTCAGAAGCATCATTTCAAGCTGAGTTTCACACGAATGAATATGAAACTGTTTGAAGCAATAAAATACAAGGAGCCTGTCATTTTAGATGACATCAAACTGCAAGAAATACAAAGGCAGGGACAGAAAGTAGGAGAAACATACCTGAATGAAAGAAATAGAAATCACTACAATTATATTACTGACATTTTAGCCAGGAATTGCCTGGTTTGGAGTTTCCCTAGCTGAGTCAAAATCAGAAAGACTCGCATATTATCCAGAAACTACTGTGGTAGAAGGTGATATCAGTTATCACGTTAACCCTTGCTTTAATCCTATAAGGAAGGAAGGTGATAAATGCCAGTGAAAGCAGTTCAGTGGTGAGATTAAATAGCTCGCCCCTTCAATTATTAAATGCAAAACAGGTTAATTCTTCTCCCTGGCAGCACTCCATGAAAAATGTGCCTTCTGTATTCCAAAGGGAACAAGATCTATAACACTACAGGGTTGAGTTCCGGAAGTCTCTACTGCCGGTTCACTCATGGATGCGCCACGCATGCACTTGTGCTTGATGAGCGTTGGGCGTATATGCACAGAGCAACAAAAATTGTTCCGCGCATACGCAGAACCAAAAAACAAGATGGTGGTGCCTATGGCGCTTGTGCTTGATGAGCGCTGGCCGTACATGCACAGAGAAATAAAAATTGTTCCGCGCATACGCAGAACCAAAAAAACAAGATGGTGGTGCCTATGGCGCCACCCGGAGAACTGGTTCGGGGGCATGGCAGACCTGGGTCGCTGCTGGTTCTAGTGACCCAGGCCACCAAATCACTACCTGTTCATCCAAACCCGTACAAACCAGTAGGAACCCACCACTGTAGCACTACAGTACTAGTATTATACAACCAAACTTAGAATTCAAGAAATGAAATAGCCACACTGGCACCTAAAAAGTTAAAGGCAGTGCCAGTGGTGGGATCCAGCCAGTTCACACCAATTTGGGAGAACCGGTTGTTAACTTTCCAAGCAGTTCAGAGAACCGAATGTTGGAAGAAATCTCCTTTTGCTTTTTTCCACTTTACAGGGCTAATCCTGTAAGGAAGGCAGGAAGGAAACCGTCTGGTGTTGTTTCTAGCCTAATCTTTATTGCCCTGCTTACAGAAACTGCCTCTTCGGTTAACCCTTATTACATTGTAACAGCTAAGGCGAAGCGCCCATCGACCTGAGTGATGTTGAGTTGGCCAGGCCCACATGGTCACATGACCACCAAGCCACACCTACCCAGCTGGACATTAGGGCAGAGAACTGGTTGTTAAATTATTTGAATCCCACCACTGGGCAGTACCTATTGGGAGTGCAGGAAAATCAAGAAGAAAAATGACTGGGGTTCCTTGACCCTCACCTGGAGTAGCTGAAACATAAAAGTGTCCACAGGGTTGGATAAGAAAGTCAAGATGGCAGCCATAATGATTGACATGCCACTCATTTTTTGATATATTGCAGTACACATCAAAACAGAGGGAGCTTCCATTACACATTGTCAGGGTTGCCATTTTACATCAGTTTTGATGGGAAATACATAAATATGAGCCCCTAAATCAGGGGTGTTCAGTCTCCTCAACTTTAAAACCTATGGACTTCAACTCCCAAAATCCCCCATGCTAGCTAAGGAATTCTGGGAGTTGAAGTCCATAAATCTTAAAGTTGTCAAGGTTGGACGCTCCTGTTCTAGTTGGAAACAATAATCTCTGGGATTAGTCTCTATTTCAAATTACTTTTTGGAGGAATTTAGAAATTAAAACAATTGGTGGCAAAAACCTTCTTTTTATTTCTCAGTTTTCTTTGTAGAAATGTGTTGCTGCTTTGCAATTTAGAAGAATAAGGCAAAGAGAATGGTATTAACAAAATATATGTTTAGAGTTTTGGCACAGTAATCTGAAAGATTAAGAAGCAGTAATAACCACAGGAAAATAAAACTATTTTGGTTAGGAAGGGGCAAACTAAACGGATCTAAGAATTCCTTCCTTCCTTCCTTCCTTCCTTCCTTCCTTCCTTCCTTCCTTCCCTCCCTCCTTCCTTCCATCCGTTAAAGGATATAAGGGATCACATAAAAGGAAGAATGAATGCTTTCATGCTATTCTACCAAAAACACTTTCTCCAAAGGAAACATTAAGCTTCTTTAGCTCAGCCCCATTCTGTTTGCTGAAATTTTACTCATTTTTTCCCCATTCATCTTTCCAAGATTAGACATATTAAAGAAATGCTGAGACTTTAAGAAGGCCAGCCTTGGGCATAGAACCCTTATTTACAGACTCTCCGTCTACCCACTTTTCTATTCACCAGTCTTGATTATAGGGCTTGATAATGTCATTTCAAACTAAAGTCATCTTCAATAGTGGGTGGTGGATGTGAAAAGGGGATGGCATTTAAAAGCAAAGAGATGGGAGCTCATTGTTTTAATGAATATGCAAACAACTTCTTGAAGTTACTTCAGAATTAAAGCCCTTCTCACTCCCTCACTCACTCCCTTCCTCTCCCCCTCTCCCCCCTCCTCCCTCCCCGTCCGTCCGTCCCTCCCTCCGTCCGTCCCTCCCTCTCTCTCTCTCTCTCTCTCTGTGTGTGTGTCTCTGTGTGTGTGTGTGTGTTCCTGTTGTCTTCTGTGCTCAAATTTCTGAGCATCAAAGACTGATGCCTTCCTTCTACTCTTCCCTTTCTTCTTTTCTGCATTTGCTTTTCATAGGAAAAATCACTGGTTGAGTTACAGTGGTATTGTTTCTAATTATTTTGAGCTTTAAAGAGTGTACACTACAGGTAGTCCTCAAATTACAACTTACGGTACACCTTCGTTTCACAACTGTTCAAAGTTACATGAAAAAAGTGACTTTGACAATTTTTCACAGTTACGACCTTTCCAGCATCCCCCTCATCATGGTTGGCAATCGGTTCGTGTTTATGACCATTGCAGTGCTCCAAAATCATGTAATTCCCTTTTGCAACCTTCTGACAAGCCAAGTCAATGGGGAAGCGAGATTCATTTAACAACCAGGTTACTAACTAAACTGCAGTCATTCACTTAATGATTGAAGCAAGAAAAGTCATAAAATGGGGCAAAACTCACTTAGAAAATGTCTCACTTAACAACAGAAATTTTGGGGTCAATTGTGGCTGTAAGTAGAGGACTACTTCTATCTACAATTGATTTATTTTCTTTGAAGCAACTTCGTCCTTGGATTCATGAGTCTAGTTCAGTTGAGTGATATTGAGTGATATTTGTTGAACTGAATCATCCATTTGAAACTCTGCACAGACCTCCTGGCCCTATCAGTAAATTTTGAACTCCTGCCATGCTGTACTCTTTATCTGGACATAGAAATAGTGGGGTGGGGGTGGGAGGGGGGGAATCTAAGAATAGATTGTTTATGAAGGTCATAAGTGCAGGAGTTGTATAAAGTAGAGTGTGGATGGGATGGAAGCAAGGATGTTTTACAAGATTAGAAAGACATGGGGAGATGTAGTGAATGGTACTTCTATTTGCCAGTGTTAGTTAACTTTCTCTTCTTGTCTCATGTCTGTATTTTTTATTTTTTATTTTTTTGCTTACCATTTCTTAGTTCTTTTCTACAATCTGCATAGCAATGCTTGGCCCAAATGAGAATGGCATGGTGGATATGTATAGCAATAGCAATAGCAGTTAGACTTATATACCGCTTCATAGGACTTTCAGCCCTCTCTAAGCGGTTTACAGAGTCAGCATATCGCCCCCACAGTCTGGGTCCTCATTTCACCCACCTCGGAAGCATGGAAGGCTGAGTCAACCTTGAGCCGGTGAGATTAGAACCGCTGAACTGCAGATAACAGTCAGCTGAAGTGGCCTGCAGTACTGCACCCTAACCACTGCGCCACCTCGGCTCATGTACTGTACTAGTATGTACTGTGGGCCCACTTTTTATCTGTATAAAAATAAGAAACTGTATATCACTTGTGGATTCCTACCAGTTAGGACCAGTTCAGCCGAACCGGTAGTGGTTTGGCAGCCTGGGTCACTGGAACCACCAGCGACCCAGGTCTGCCACGCCCCTGAACTGGTTCTCCTGGCAGCACCGTAGGCACCGCCATCTTGTTCTTTGCTTATGCGCAGAGCAGTTTTTATTGGCCATGAGCGAACTAGCAATAGTGTCAGCCTCTGTTTCGTTGCTTGCTTTTCGGCTGCCATTGAAACGGGGAGGGGGGGGCATGGTGTTTGGGTGTGGGAAATATTCTGTGCAGGGGTTACGGTAAGAAGGGAGTTGTTCTCACCATCTACTGCGCATGTGGCGGGGAGAGGAGTTTCCCGCCAAGGCCAACTGTCCGGCATACCAACCTGATGATGATTTTTGAAGATGCCCCCCACATGACACCTGTGGGGTGTTTGGATTGGACTATGGCATAGGGTTACCAAGGGGAGAGGAATGGGTCACATGTTGATATCTACGCTTACGCGCGCTTTTGCCTCAGATCCTGCTTTGCTTAGCTACTATCTACTCATAACCAGTAAAAGTACTCTTAATTCTGCAAAATGGAGTTGAGTAGTTTCTTTCTTGGTTACTGAGTGAAGCAGCTCTGACAAATAGTGACTGCTGGAACCAGGGGTGGGTTTCCCGCCCCGTTCCAACCAATTCGGTTGGAACGGGGCCGGTGGCATCCTCGTGCACGTGTGTGGCGCGCGTGTGCACGCGCGCAGCACACACATACATACTAGTGTCTGTGCGATGCTCCAGCTGCTCCTGGAGGATCACGCAGGCGCTGTATGCGTCCTGCGCATACGTGGAAGCACAGAACTCGTCAAAACCGGGTAAGGAGCGTGGGCGGGTGGGCCCTTCGCCATTCCCGGAAGTTACTTACTTCCGGGTTCGCCGACCAACCGGTTCGCAGGGACCACTGCGAACCGGTTGAAACCCACCCCTGGCTGGAACCCACCCGTGCTGTATCTGGGAGCTTTCAGACACTTATTTTAATGCTTGATGGACTTATTTTAATGCTTGATGGGAATCTGGGATCTTGTTGTTATACTTGGTGGTGGTGGTGGCAAGAATACTTGATACACAAAAATGGAAAGATATCCTAACCCCAGAATAGATGCATGACTGGGGAAACTGATGGAACTAACAGAAATGCCAAAATTAACTGCTCTAATCAAAGAAAAGAAAACATCCAACTTTGTTTCTACTTGGAAACCACTTCTGGATTTTATGCTTGAGATAGAAAAACTGAAAGTGGTTTTCGGTTTTGCAGATTAGATAAGTTTGTTGTTATAGAAATGGCTAGTAGATATTAAGTGTGTAAAACTAAAAAGTTGAGGCGCTAATGTTATTTTATTCTACTGTGCTAAAAAGAGTGGAAAGCCAATGTTTTTCTTTCTTTTTCCCCCTTTATCCTATGTTTCTCCCTCCCTCCCCCTTTTCCCTTCCCCCTTTTCCCACTATTTTAATTTTCATTTGTAATTTATAGTCTGATAAGCTTTGATAAAATTACTAGAAAGAAAGAAAGAAAACTGCATATGTGAGCTTGAGAAATTACACAGAGATCTATATACAGGCCCCTTAATTTAGACCAGAAGTCTTTGGCTATGCAATGTGTCTTTGGCAGGGCAGTGAAACCTTGATTTTATAGAATATTGATACAATGAACTATTTTCTCTGCCACTTACACTCATTTGCATAATGCCATCAATTATTTCATGGGTGTAATGATATCATTATGCAAATGAGTCAAATCACCAAGATGATGCATTTTGATATTTTATGGACATTTGTGACTAACATATATCCCATCCCAGGGGTTCTGACAGGTTCTGGAGAACCGGTAGCAGAAATTTTGAGTAGTTCGGAGAACCGGGAAATACCACCTCTGACTGGCCCCAGAGTGCCAGTATTTTTTGCAGTATCCTTTTCCCAGGAGTGGGAGAGAATGGAGATTTTGCAGTATCCTTCTCCTGCCACACCCACCTAGTCACACCCACAGAACCGATAGTAAAAACATTTGAATTTTGCCACTGCCCCATCCCCAATTAATTTATTAAAATAAGGTTTCACTACATTCACATAATCCAATCCAGAAATCCAGTCACTAACGATCATTTCAAACTTATCTTTGCACGATCAAATAGGAGGGAGACGGGGGAACCCTTGCAGGGTAGAGCTGAGGATTATGCCCAATTCTTAGCGGACAAAATTGCTCGGTTTCGGTCGGATTTGGACTCCATCCCTGCAGTTCCAGCCGAGGCACAAGAGGATGAATTGGTAGACCACCACTGGGTTGAGTTTCAGGATGTTGCCCCTGGGGATGTGGACAAGGCCATGAGAGCTGTGAGTGCCTCCACCTGTGTACTGGACCCGTGTCCCTCATGGCTGGTTGCTAACAGCAGTGAGGTGACACGAGGCTGGATCCAGGCGGTTGTGACCGCCTCTCTTTGGGAGGGGCACTTCCCCGCCGCACTTAAAGCGGCGGTGGTGAGGCCCCTCCTGAAGAAGCCATCTTTGGATCCAGCTGTCCTTAACAACTATCGTCCAGTCTCCAACCTCCCATTTGTTGGGAAGGTTGTCGAGAAGGTGGTGGCCTTCCAGCTTCAGCGGTCCTTGGAGGAAGCAAGCTATCTCAACCCCTTCCAGTCAGGCTTCAGACCCGGTTACAGCACAGAAACCGCTTTGGTCGCATTGACCGATGATCTTTGGAGAGCCAGAGATGGAGGCCATGCCTCCATCCTGGTTCTCCTCGACCTCTCGGCGGCTTTCGATACCATCGACCATGGTATCCTTCTGCGACGACTGCGGGAGGTGGGGGTGGGAGGCACTGTGTTACGGTGGTTCTCCTCCTACCTCTCGGACAGGTCGCAGTCGGTGTTGGTGGGGGGCAGAGATCGACCCCTAGGCCCCTAACATATGGGGTGCCGCAGGGTTCGGTCTTATCCCCCCTACTATTTAACATCTACATGAAACCGCTGGGTGAGATCATTCGGAGGCACGGGATAAGATACCATCAATACGCAGACGATACTCAATTGTATCTGTCTGCCCCGTGCCAACTCAATGAAGCGGTGGACGTGATGAACCGAGGTCTTGAGGCCGTTATGGACTGGATGAGGGCTAACAAGCTTGTACTCAACCCGGAGAAGACCGAGTGGCTGTTGTGTTTTCCTCCCAATAATTCGATCACTGTTCCATCGCTCAGGCTGGGGGGGTCAAACTTTATACCCCTCAGAGAGGGTTCGCAACTTGGGAGTCCTCCTGGACCCACAGCTGACTTTTGACCACCATTTGACGGCTGTGACCAGGGGGGCATTTGCCCAGGTCCGCCTGGTGCGCCAGTTGCGACCCTACCTGAACCGGGAGGCCCTCACAACAGTCACTCGGGCCCTTGTGACCTCTAGGCTGGAATACTGCAATGTGCTCTACATGGGGCTGCCCTTGAAGAGCATCCGGCGACTTCAGCTAGTCCAGAACGCAGCCGCGCGAGTGATTGTGGGTGCACCTCAGTTCACCCACATAACACCTATCCTCCGCGAGCTGCGCTGGCTACCTGTTGATCTCCGGGTGCGCTTCAAGGTGCTACTTATCACTCATAAAGCCCTTCATGGTAGTGGGTCTGCGTACTTGAGAGACCGCCTCCTGCCAATTACCTCCCTGCGACCAATTAGATCACATAGATTAGGCCTCCTCCGAGTTCCATCTGCCAGTCAGTGCCGACTGGCAACTACACGGAGGAGAGCCTTTTCAGTAGTAGCTCCGACCCTTTGGAACGATCTCCCCGTGGAGATTCGTACCCTCACCACCGTCCAGACCTTCCGCATAGCCCTTAAGACCTGGCTAGCCCGTCAGGCCTGGGGACAAAGATAACTGTCCCCACCCGAATGATGAATGAATGTTGCTTACTATTTTATTTCTGTGTATTGTTGTGTCTATTGTCTGTATACCCCCCCCCTTATTTTATGTAAGCCGCCCTGAGTCCCCTCAGGGAAAAGGGCGGCCTATAAGCATTAATAAATACCTAAATACCTAAAATCATATTACCTCTCTCCCTCTCCCTCTTTTATTTTCAATAAACAGAATATCTTTATAAGTTTTCTAGGTGAACTTCCATGCAGACATCAGTTCAAATGCATTCCGTAAATCTTGACAAAGGGTCAATTGCAGAAGAAATGCAGAATTCACAAAACTGTTTCCCCCCAGATTATGGGGTTGACCATGAGCATGGTTCCCCTTAAGCCTTCATATGAATGTTGCAAGACAGGGAAAAGGGTTTCACTCTTGTCTCTCAGTCAGTCCGGGCAAAGTTGGAGGGAAAAAGATACAGGAAGATGAGTCCAGAAAGGTCTTGTGACCAAGTAGATGTAGAGCAGGAGTTCCTATTGGCAAATTTTAAGATACATGGACTAAGATACATGGACTTCAATTCCCAGAATTCCCCAGCCAGTCAGTCCATGCATTTTAATCTTGTTAAGATTGGAACCCCTGATGTAGAGGAATTCCCTAATTGCAGGGGTGGGTTCCTGCCAGTTCTAACCTCTTCTATAGAAGAGGTTCCACAAATCTACAGTGCCGTTTAGAACCGGTTCCAGCTCCCTCCCCCTGTCCGTCTTCACATCATCAAGATGAAGACTGAGAGGAAGAATTCTGGGAGCTGAAGTCCACAAGTCTTAAAGCTGTCAAGTTTGAACACCCCTGGGGTTTTGTTCTAAAGGATTAGGGGTGCAAGGGTCTTGTAACTTGACAGCTTTAAGACTTGCATGCTTCAAATGCCAGAGTTTCTGAGCCAACATTTTGGTTGCTAAGCAAGAGCATTGTTAAGTGGGTTTCATCACATTTTACAAGTTGGCCATGCCCACCCAGTCACATGGCCGGCAAACCAATCCCACCCAGTCACATAGCCGGCAAGACACTCCCACAAAGCAGGCCACACCTACAGAAGAGGTTCTAAAAAAAATTGAAACCCACCACTGCCTAATTGGTATAATCCAGAGGTTGTTTTTGTTTTGTTTTTTGCTTCTATATATCTGGGTGCATTTGCACATGTGGTCTTTTTTTGTACAGTCTTGAGTTATACAAGAGTAGCTAGGAGGAAATATCTTGTTTTCCTTTTTTCAGTCTCCTGTATGCTGGGCAATTCATGGGAGACTGGGTGGGTGGCAGTGAGGCAGAATGGAATATAGAAGGACTTTTGGGGAGGGGGGTGAGGCATTTCCTGTTTTCATCAGCTAGTCTAAAAATACATAGACATGCTTACCAAAATATTCACTAATTAAGCATTGCTTATAAAAGCTACGGGTTCAGTGGCACTGAGGTTATATCCCAATTTTGAGTGTTCAGCTTTATTCTTTAATTTACATATGTATTTGGCTTGAAAGATGTAAACAAACATCTCAGGCTCTTTTACATAAAATTCCTTTACATATAAATAAGTAGGATTGTTCTATTGTTAAATAGAAGACTTTTTATCTGATCACTTTTTTGATTTCTTTTGTCTGAGGTATATGTTTCCAAATCAACCCTGTTAAATATTCATTTTATATCGGGTCTGCCATTATATATTTATACTGTTCATTGTTCATGCAGATCCTGCGATATAACATAGAAATGTTGCGCAGTTAGAATGTTTGTTTTAATAAAGCCAAAAGCAGAGGGGAATCAACCTGTTGATGAAGTTGCATCAGTCAGCAAATTTTCATCCAAAAAATATATTTATATGCTGAAATTTTCAGGACTGCCAAGCTAAAACCCTCTTGAGAGAAGACTGAAATGGTGTAAATTGGCAAAAATCCTGCCCTGTTTGGAGCCTAGCAGAGTAATGTCTCTGACAAGTTATGATCCCTTCCTTATTTACTTTACTAGCAAAAACTCTTAGTAATGATTTTACATTTTGGCATGAGCATAATTGTTTGCATTTGCTGTTTTGTAATGTTGTCTTCTGAGAAAGGAAGGAAGGAAAGAAGGAAGGAAGGAAGGAAGGAAGGAAGGAAGGAAGGAAGGAAGGAAGGAAGGAAGGAAGGAAGGAAGGAAGGAAGGAAGGAAGGAGAGGTGGGTTCCTACCAGTTCACACCTATTCGGTAGAACTGGTTTGTCAAATCTACCGAACCGGTTGGAAGAGGTTCCACCAGTGGACCCGGAAAGCAGGCCACACCTACAGAAGAGGTTCCAAAATTTTTTGAAACCCACCACTGGTCCTTGGATATGATTATTCTACACTATCATGCTCATATTTATAAAACTCAGTGTCTCTGTGAAAGGTAAGGATGACTATTGCGTTTGTGGTGCGATCAGAACATTGCGTGTGTTGAAGTTGTTTTAACGCAAACCAAAGATGCCTTTTAAAAAACAAGTTTACATCGTATTCTTATGCATGCCAGTGCTGTGTGTGAGGTAATTTAAGGTGGTTCTGACAAAGTGTCATCGGCATCTTCATATCCGGTCATATGGGCGGCAAGCCACTCGCATCCGGTCACATGGGCGGCAAGCCACTCCCACAAAGGAGGCCACACCCACAGAGTAGGTTCGAACAATTTTTGAAACCCACCACTGGAAGGAAGGAAGGAAGGAAGGAAGGAAGGAAGGAAGGAAGGAAGGAAGGAAGGAAGGAAGGAAGGAAGGAAGTCTGCTCCCTTTCATTTCCGCATTTATCTGCTATATCACTTCTTCTGCAAAGGATTAAATCAACTCAAATGTCCATATTGTTTCTCCAGGTGACCCTAGGGACAGTCTTTAGAAATAACCGATGCTGGACCAGGGACAACTGAAGCCACCGATTCTCACAGGCATTTAGACAAATTCAGGCATTTGGCTTGGGCATGCTTCTACTGGCATGGCCACCGTCCTTGCATCTGCAACTAACAGCTGGTGTAACTCAATCCATTTCAGAATGACTAAGATAACCCCAGAAATGTAGGTAACCATTGGGTCTATTATTCTATTGAACTATACAACATCCAACATGACCTATTCTCTGCCTGATGTCAAAGAGAGGAGGGGAGGAGGGAGGGAGAGAGAGTGAGAGGGAGATGAATTGCTAAATTTATCTAGAGTGTGAGGAGGACCTTTTGTGTCATACTGTATGCTAGTCAGTTAAAAGCCAGGGCCGGAGCCGGCCCAAGGGATCTTATTGCTTGAGGGAAAGACCAAGTGCCAGTTCACCATTTCATATATAGATGCCAATTAGACTGACAGTTAAATCTTTCTTACAGCACCGATGTTGTAAATCTTCTTATATTGTCATATTGAATCCACTTTACTGAAATTAATGTAGGCAGCCCCAAATAATTTGTCTAACGTGGCAATTGTGTCCTTTTTGGAAGGCCGGAGAACATCGGCTATCTGAGGCAAATGCCTCGTTCAGACTAACAAGAAAATGTTCCCGTTCAAAAGCCTACCCTATTATTGCTTCATTTGTCCTAAGCTGAACATAGATTAATAGGCTCAGCCATGAACACCTCTGTGATCTCTTGTCCCTATCATGGAATAACATGGGACTTGTACAGTGGTGGGTTTCAAAAATTGTTCGAACCTACTCTGTGGGTGTGGCCTCCTTTGTGGGAGTGGCTTGCCACCCATGTGACCGGATGGGAGTGGCTTGCCGCCCATGTGACCGGATATGAAGATGCCAACAACACTTGTCAGAACCACCTTAAATTACCTCACACACAGCACTGGCATGCATAAGAATAGGATGTAAACTTGTTTTTGAAAAGGCATCTTTGGTTTGCGTTAAAACAATGTCAACACCCGCAATGTTCTGATTGCACCACAAATGCAGTAGTCATCCCTACCTTTCACAGAGGCACTGAGTTTTATAAATATGAGCATGATAGTGTAGAATAATCATATCCAAGGACCAGTGGTGGGTTTCAAAAAATTTTGGAACCTCTTCTGTAGGTGTGGCCTGCTTTCTGGGTCCACTGGTGGAACCTCTTCTAACCGGTTCGGTAGATTTGACGAACCGGTTCTACCGAATAGGTGCGAACTGGTAGGAACCCACCTCTGGACTTGTACCTATAATGCCAAAACATGATTTAGAATGGAATAGAATCAAGGCTGCAAGGGACATTGGAGGTATTCCAATCAAGTCCAGCAGGAGACCTTATGCTATCCAGACAAATGGCTGTCCAATGCCTCCATGAAAATCTCCAGCAAAGGAGCACCCAGAACTCTGGGAGGCAAGTTGTTCCGTTGATTATCTAAACTAAGCCCATCTTTAATTCATTAAAGGTGCTAGTTGTCACCTACAAAGCCCTTCATGGTATTCGATCTGGGTACTTGAGAGACCGTCTACTGCCAATTACCTCCACTAGACCAATTAGATCCCACAGACTAGGCCTCCTCCGAATTCCATCAGCCGGCCAGTGTCGACTGGCGACTACCCGGAGGAGAGCCTTCTCTGTGGCTGCTCCGACCCTCTGGAACGAACTCCCCGTGGAGATTCGTACCCTCACCACCCTCCAGGCCTTCCGCATAGCCCTTAAATCCTGGTTGTTCCGACAGGCCTGGGGCTAAAGACTTGCTGCCCCACTTCGAATGGTATGATTGTTGTGTTTTTAACTATGTATGGCTTTTTTATGTTTTTTGTAATTCTGTTTGTTTTTCCCTTCCCTTTGAGTTGTGAGCCGCCCTGAGTCCCTTTAGGGAAAAGGGCGGCATACAAATAAATTAAAACTAAACTAAACTAAACTAATTAAAACTAAATTAACATTGTGAAATAGGATAACCTCTGAGATTGTTCCCCCCACCCTCACTGGCCCCCATTACTGTAATTCTCTTGTATATCAAGTCAGTGAGTAAAATACAAAATGGTCCAAAAGCTTCATTTTTTTAATTTTTTTGTTAATCCTCAGTTAGACTACATGAAGACATACAGCATTGTTAAAGCATGGGAAATGTATTCCACAGTTCACCTTTCAGCAAATTAACCATACTTCAGCCTGAGGACTAACTGAAACTTTTCAGTTTGCATTATCTGTATTCGGTGTTTCCATGTCTATGGCAATTAATTAAATTGGTTTGAGAATACCCTAGCTTATAGCGCTCTGATTTTGATTGGTCCACATTTATGAGTTAACATTAAATCTATTTTTAGTATTTTAACGTGCAGTAATGAGAATAAATTCCGAGGCTTCTCCTAGATGCATTGGAAGCAAGCAGGGTTTCTCATATCATTATATGCATGTCCATCTCACATTCATCACAGCACTATAATACATCTGAGACAAAAATGCATTTTTTTACAAGTTAAGATTTTCTTAGACAGAACTGCCTTTTCCTAGAAGTATATTCTAGCTGATTTACATACTCCGTGTGTGTGTCTGTCTGTGTGTGTGTGTGTGTGTGTGTGTGTGTAAAAATATATTGATTCGAATTTATTTGGTGGTTCGAATCCCTAGCGCTGTGTAATGGAGTGAGCATCTTCATATCTGGTCACATGGGTGGCAAGCCACTCCCATCCGGTCACATGGGCGGCAAGCCACTCCCACAAAGGAGGCCACACCCACAGAGTAGGTTTGAACAATTTTTGAAACCCATCACTGAAGCTGATGTACGTCCATCCTGTTTGAAGAGGACATTGACATCTAACAGGTTGCGGGCTGTCTACAATGTGTTCGCAGGTGGCTGGTAAGGCCTATACGGGCACGAAATGTTCTGCCACATGTCGGGCACACATGTGTAGGCACCATTGTTGCAGCATTTGCAGCTCCGGCTTTGCGGAGTGCTCGCTTCTCTTCTGCCATGGTTGTTCTTCTGTCCTCAGATGTCTGGCAGCCTTGGTGGATGAATGTGTGCCATATCGACCGATCTTGTGCCAGGGTTTCCTACGAGGTGGTGTCAATATCCAGGGACTTGAAGGAGGATTTCAATGTGTCTTAGTGTCCTTTGTCTCAGAGGTGGGTTGCTGCTGGTTTGTCCCGGATTAGCCAAATTGGTAGCAGCTGAGGCAGGAGGCCCCGTCCGCCCACCCGGACGCTTCTGTGCATGTGCAGAAGCATACCGCGCGTGCAGGAGCAAGCACGGGAGTGCGCCCGAACCGGTAGTAAAAGAATTAGCAACGCACCTCTGCTTTGTCCCCCATGCGATCATTTTGCTTGAGATAGCTCACCATAGAAGAGCTGTTTAGGGATGCAATGGTCTGGCACCCTTGCAACATGGCCTGCCCAGCATGTCTGGGCTTTCATCATCAGGGTGTGAACTGATTCCTGAAATACAGACACAAAATAAACACAAACGCAAACCCATTTCTCTTGATGGCAAGATATCCCAGTTCATAGAATGCTGACATCAGGGTTTAGCATTGAAACATCACACACACACACTCTCCCAACCCAGAACTGCTGCAAAAATTGACACCAAGCCACAGATTTTATTATGACCACATTTGGAAATTATTAGCGTGACTGCTTCTCGCACAGTCCAGAAACAAACAGCCTGACTCCAGATCTGACCGTTACTATTCAAGGAACAGACCAACAGGACTGTTTCTGCCCAAATGAGAAGAGATTATTTAAAGCAGATGGGAGAAAACACAGAAATTATCAGTAGAATAATTTGAATACTGATTGCAGCTTGATACAAAGCAGTCACTGGAATTCTTTTGTCATGGTTTCTAGTTTTATACAATAAATCAAAATTTGCTCTCTTTGTATGCCTGGCTCTCTTTTCCAGTCTCCACTTGTTGGGAAGAAACCGATAATTCAATACATCAGGAATATAAAATGGTATGTTAATTTACTTAATGTTGATTAAATTACACTGAAACTGTGTTAAAACAGATCTACTTTTCATTCTAAGGTGTTTTTTTTTTCCTTGAATATTTCTTGGAGTGCTTGAAGATGCTACTTAAACACCAGATCCAGGATTTTACTCCTAAAAGTTTGCACACTCTGTAACAAATTCCTGGACTGAGAAAAGAACGTGGTCTTCTATTGTGAGAACAGCGGGATCCATTTGAGATACAGGTAGTTTAGTGACCACTCGAAGTTACAATGGCACTGAAAAAAAGTGACTTATGACTTATTTTTCACACTTAGGACAGGGATGAAATGGTACCGGTTCAGACCATTTCACGCAAACCAGTAATAAAAAAATGCTACCTGTTCGGGCAAACTGGTAGTTCTGGTGATCAGCTGCGTGACAATCAGCTGTGCTGCGTGAATCCACAGCTGATTGTCCCACAGGACAATCAGTTGTCCTGAATCAGTTGTAAGAAGTTACAATGGCACTGAAAAAAAGTGACTTATGACTTATTTTTCACACTTAGAACAGGGATGAAATGATACCGGTTCAGACCATTTCACGCAAACCAGTAGTAAAAAAATGCTACCTGTTCGGAAAACCAGTAGTTACGACAATCAGCACCTGCAGTGCGCATGTGCACGAAAGTGCGGGTTTGGTGCGCATGCACACACAAAGAGAACCCGGCAGCAAATCGAACCGGTAGTAGACATCAGAGCATTTCACCCCTGACTTAGGACAATTGCAGCATCCTCGTGTCACATGATCAAAATGTGGATGTTTGCCAACTGGATCGTATTTGTCCCAGTGTCCTGGGGAGGTCATGTGATCACCTTTTACGACCTTCTGACAACCAGAGTCAATGGGAAAGTTGGATTCACTCAACAACTGTGTTAGAAACTTAATTTCAATTATTGTGGCAAGAAATCACGTAAAATGGGGTAAAACTCATTTAACAACTGTCTTGCTTAGGAACAGAAATTTTGGGCTCAATTTTAGTCATAAGTTGATGACTACCTGCACTCCTGTACTATACTAGATTCTCTGAAAAACCCTTTGAAATGCTGGTGCAAAGCTAAGGCTTATAGTGGATTCTCTTTTGGACTTTGGCCAGTCTTGAATTGATTCAGCTGTGATTACAATCTACAATCATTTTAAGTATATATCTGTGTTGTAAAACTGCTTGAATTCAGTATTGCTGGCATGGAGAATGTTTCATAAGCACACTGATAAAAAAAAAAGGTAGTAAAATAAGCGCACACTTCGCACTAGGAACCTCCCAAAGATATAAATCACAGCAGTAAGCCCAATTTGCTGCAGCATATTATTCAAGAGCCGTAAAACCAGCCTTGCCCACCTCTCAAAATTGGCCAATTTATGCACTCAGGTGTCCATATCTCAAAAATTGTCTTGTCGTGTTCCTACGCAATTTAAATTTTGAAAAAGAAAACCCAAACCTCACATTATCTGTCTCCTGTTTTTATTGACATGGAAATCCGAATATTCACCCCCCACTGAAACTTAAATGAAGTGTCAGCTCACAGGGTGCAAACCTTGTCAATTACCTTTGACAAATTTGCACAGGTAGCTCCTAAAGATTATAGATATTCAAGAAGATCATTTACTGCAGCCCCACAGCCCTTTCTCCAGGTATTCATGAATTCATTGCTTACAACAGTGAAATTCACTTATGGCCCCAGGAAAGTTCCTTTAAAAATTGAGAACCTTTAAAACAAAAAAAGAGAGAGACAGAATTAAAAAGTGGGTAATCCTCCACTTATGACCACAATTGAGTCCCAAATTTCTGTTCCTAAGTGAGACGCTAGTTAAGTTTTGCCCCATTTTATGTCCTTTCATGCCCCCCGTTGTTAAGTGAATCACTGCAATTGTTACGTTAATAGCACAGTTATTAAGTCAATCAGATTGACTGACTTCCCCATTGACTTTTCCGGTCAGATGGTCACAAAAGGCGAGAGACACTGCAATTGTCATAAATATGAGTCAGTTGCCAAGTGCCTCAATTTTGATCATGTAACCATGGGAATGTTGCAACGATTGTAAGTGTGAAAAACGGTCACAAGTCCCTTTTTCGGTGACTTGTTCAGTCACTAAACAAAATGTTGTAAGTCAAAGACTTGCAAAAGCATATGGTCAGAGAGGTAGACTGTCTATTCCTGTGATGGCAAACCAATGGCATGGGAATAAACAGTCTACCTCTCTGACAATATGCTTTTGTAAGGAGCACACACACACAGCCCTCTCTGCAAGCCTCTACCCTCTGCCCGTGCCCCGTGCATGTGCGGCAGAGACCAAAAAATTAGCTGGCAAGCAGAAGCTCCACCGTGGTGGAGCTCCTGCTGGCCAGCTAATTTTTTTGTCTCTGCCACACATGCACGGGGCACGGGGTGCATGTGGGTGATGTGCATGCATGCGTGAAGGGTGGAGGGTCACGCGTGCATGCGCAGGGCGGGGGTAGGCTGCAGGGAGGCCTACTAGTCCCAAAACAGGGCACTGGGGGTCGCATGTTTATGTGGGGGATGGTGGAGGGAGCGTGGGAGGTCATGTGCGCATGCACAGGGGGAGGGGCACGGGGGGAGTCACGTGCGCATTGCGTTTCGGCACGCGACGACAAAAAGCCGTCACTGGCCTATTCTTTCAGAAACACTCCTGTTGTGTTCTAAAAGTTCTTCCCGCTTCTGCAGAACTCAGATTCGGGTGCCATTTTTATCTGTAGACATTTTCCTCAAGAGTTCATCCCCTCAGAAGCACGGGGGGGAGGGGAAACTGCACTGCCAGGATAGGCTGCTGTATTGTGTGAGGAATATATACAGTATGTAATTGAAGAAGGTTAACAAAGTTGGCTGCGACAGACATTGGCAGCAGAGGCGAGATCCGTTCCCAGCAAAAAGGTTTACATCAGCACCCTCAGCTTCCTGGAGAGGATTTCTTTTCAATGTTAACTTACTTGGCAGAATTTTAAGCTCCACTCACTAAAGATCCTTATTCAACGTCTGACATGAGGCTTAGCGTTATCCTTGAGAAATTCATTCCTCAGCATTGCCTGTTATTTAGCAATAGCAATAGCAATAGCAGTTAGACTTATATACCGCTTCATAGGGCTTTCAGCCCTCTCTAAGCGGTTTACAGAGTCAGCATATCGCCCCCACAGTCTGGGTCCTCATTTCACCCACCTCGGAAGGATGGAAGGCTGAGTCAACCTTGAGCCGGTGAGATTAGAACCGCTGAACTGCAGATAACAGTCAGCTGAAGTGGCCTGCACCCTAACCACTGTGCCACCTCAGTGGTTAGTACAAGTAGTCCTTGGCTTACAACAGTTCATTTAGTGACTGTTCAAAGTTACAACAGCACCGAAAAATGTGACTTATGACCCTTTCCCCACAGTTACGACCTTTGCAGCATTTCCATGAGTGTGTGATCAAAATTCATATGCTTGGCAACTGGTTCATACTTATGACCATCCCAGGGTCACATGATCGCCTTTTGTAACCTTCTGACGAGCAAAGTCAATGTGGAAGCCAGATTCGCTTAACAACCGTGTTAGTAACTAATCAACTGCAGTGATTCACTTAACAACTGAGGCAAGAAAGGTTGTAAAATGAATGCAAAATTCACTTAATAAATGCTCACTTAACAAAAATTTGGGGCTCAGTTGTGTCTACTTGTATTCAAGGACTACTTGTAGTAGGAAGGCTTTTTAATTTTACTTTTAGTCCCGTCTCTTGGTTAAATGGTTAATGTCAAGCCGGGTGGAGACGCCAGCGTGGAATAAGAAGATTGGACCATGTGATGGATTGTGGGTGTGGGGACAAGATCATGAACTTTTAACTGGGTGGAATTCTGATGTCATTTCCAGTATTGGGATTAACACAGATGTGCCTAAGATGTCTGTCTTATTAAATTGGAACAAAAAGGATAGTTTTGCCTTGGACTCTGATTTAATTCTGCATGATACTTGGAACGCTGACACTCAGTTTATAACTGATTTCAGCTTACTCCTTAACTTGTGAGCTGTCATCTTCGCTCAGGGAATACAGCTGGGGTTACAGTGGGACCTCGGTTCCCGAACGGCTCAGACCACGAACAATTCAGACGCCGACCGAAAAATCCATTAAATGTTTCACTCAGGTCACAAACACATCCTTGGGTGCCAAATAAATACAGCTGTGGCGATTTTCCCTGCCACTGCAATTTTCCCTTCTGTGCCATTTTTTTTTGTCCACGCATGCACAGCCAGTCTTGCTTCTGGTCATGACCAAATTGAGTGCCAACGAAAGTCCTGGAACGGATTACGGTCAGCACCCAAGGTGCCACTGTATATTCATCTGTTCTATCAGTGGTGGAAAAAAATGCACACTACTTATTTGATCCATTTTTTAAAAATGAAGGAAGGTAGGGAGACTAACCGTAACAAACCATTGTCCTTTCAAACCAAATGGACCAGTTTATTGTGTGAGAACAGAATACTGTTCCTATTCAGTCTCCAAGAAGTCAATAAACTGTTTTCATCCCTTCCAGCTGAATGCTGTTGTAAGAGCTTTTTGACTTCTTTAACATACTGCATATTCGACCACCATTTCATTGATTGACTTTTAATGACTGGAAATGTTAACACCAAATAACGGCATCCTGCAATTGGATCAATAAAGTACGTTTTTAAAGCATTAGCACGAATGTGCCTCCCTTGTCAATCTTAGTTCCCCCTGACATATAAAAAGCCTTAATTTCTTCAGGTGATTTCCTCAATTTGTATTATGCATGTATCTATCTGTTGTGATCTATAGGAAAATTTAATTTAACAGTGAATTTAAGTGTAAATCTGAAAGCAAAAAGTGGGGTGTTATAATTGTAGGTCTGGTAAACTGGGACGCTGAACAAACACACAACAGACCATAAAGAGAGCTTTCACTTTTTCCAGGAATCTTTTTATTCATATCTATTATCTTGAGAATAGTTTAGCATGACCATGTTTTCCATAAAGTAAAATTCTCTGGTTTAATTTTGCAAAGCTTTGTGTCAAATTGCAAAATAATGAAATCATAACGTTCGTTTATTAAATTTATATTACAGCTGCTGCTCCCCGCCCCCAAATCTCTCTATTTGCTCATTCACAATGAAGGTGGTTCATTGTTTATTTAAAGCAGTAGTTTTCAAACTTTGCAACTTTTAGATGGGTGGACGTCAACTCCCAGAATTTGCAGCGAGCAGGCTTGCTAGGGAATTCTGGAAGTTGAAAAATTGAAAAGTTTAAAAAAAAACTTTGTTCTAGATAAACAATGAATCATTTTCGTTATGAATGAGCAAACAGCGAGATGGGTGGTAATATAAATTTAAAAAATGAGTTTAAAAACGGTTTGCAACCGTTCATTTATGATTAGTAAAAGTACACTTGATTTCAATACAAATGGAGTCCAGTGGTTTTCTTTCCTGATTACTGAATGAAGTGCAGCTGACAATAATTTTCCTTCTGTTTCTTTTACAGCCTAAGAAATTAGGGAGGGTCCCTTCTAATTCTCTTGCCCCACCCATTCTCCAGCTTCAGGCTATGGTCTCTCTTATCTGACTGTTTCTTAGGCGGCATCTCTTTGCCCTGTCTATCAAGGTTTTTCCTATGTACCATTAGACTTGCCTCAGAGATCAGAAGTGGTATTCAAAAGGTTCGGACCAGTTCTGGAGAACCAGTAGCGGAAATTTTGACTAGTTTGGAGAACCAGCAAATACCACCTCTGACTGGCGGCTGGCCCCACCCCCATCTGTTAGGCATGCCCATCCAGGGCCGTGCATAAGCGCACCAGCATGCCTAACATCCCTGTCCTATTGTCCCCATTTATTTGTACCCATTTCCTGTGTTCTTATTCATGTTTATTCCTATTCCTGATATCTTGAGCATGAATGACAAACTAAATAAAATAAATAAATAAATAAATATTCTCTGTCTCCTGAGTCCCAGCTGATCAGGAGGAAATGGAGATTTTACAGTATCCTTCCCCTGCCACGTCCACCAAGCCATGTCACACTCACAAAGCCACGCCCACAGAACCAGTAGTAAAAAAAAATGATTCCCACCCCTGTTAGAGATGATTACCCTCAGCAGTTTCAGCTACCTATTAAACAGCATGAAGAAGAGGATTGGGTCCTATGAAACTCCACGTTAAAGCAGCTACAGGTGTAGCTACTCTTCCTCTGTAAATATCAACTAGAACTACTGACTTAGAAAGGGGGGGAACCATTGCCACACATATCCAAAGCCCCAAGCCTTGCAGGTATCCAGAAGGATACAACGGTGAACATTAGTAATGAAGGCCACCAAGGGGTATAATAACACCAAAAGAGATACATTCCCTCTATCTACATTCTGATAACGGTTATCATTTTAGTCCCATGTCCAGGTTCAAATCCTGCCTGCAAAATTAATTTTTCTTTCCTTTTTGTGTGTGTGTGTATTGCTACATTTTTTTTATTTTTTAGTTTCTCCCTTCAAAACCCTGTTTGCATTATTTTGGCAAACAATTACTGCCAATATTATTTCTTTATTTTAGTGAAAATCATGAAACCCTGGCCATAAAACTCTTGCATGAAGACTTTGTGGGGAAGGGGACGTAGAAGACTATTGCTGCATAGAGAAAGTAAGAAAGTAGGAAAGATTCAATCCAGAAATCCATTAGCATATTACGTAAATTTGAAACACTGTTAATTTATATATATTTTTTCAATAGCTTGGTTCAAACATAGTTGAAAAGCCGTAACCTCATCATGACAAATTAAAAACAGCTAGGACAAGGTCACTCAGTACTGGTGACTCTGAGGTTCTTTCAGATCCATTACTAAAATAATGTGCAATATGGGTTTGTTAATAGCATCTTCAACCTCAATGCACAATCCTATCTCACCAACAACAAAAAAACCCCAGCTGTTCCAATATCCTTTCCAAAGAAGACCAGATGTCCAGGGCAGTTTGGGAATTGGGATAGATTGCCCCATCTGCTCCATTATCTCACTCTGCCCTGTTGTCGCCACATCATGCCCTGCATTTCTCTTTCTTTTCTTTCTTATATTAAGGCTCAGAACTATTCCCACCATGAATAGCATCAGTGATGCTAAGAGTGTGCTCAAGAGTTGGATGACATTTAGGATTTCTGCATTTTGCCATCAGCTGAGATTATAAATAATTTGAGTTGAGTATACTTTATGTAGAGCTCCATGCCAGAGGATTTTTGTGATATGGCTGAGGCCACAACACTATTTCAAGATATAGTAGCTGCTGAAAAAAATTGCATGTACTATCAACTCTAAGATTTGTCTTGCAACTTCTCAGAAAGCTGAGAGGTTCCATTCACAGAATTTTCAAGGTTTTGGCCAACTCCTACCATATTCTAGGAAATTGCAGTTGAAAAAAAATCAAATAGAGGAGAGAGAGGAAGGGACATAACAGATACATACAAAATTATGGCGGGAGCAAGGAAGATTCATAGTATTTGAAGCCAATATCTTCTACTTTTGCCTTTATTTCTAATTGGACTGTATTCTCTAACCCAGAGTTGCTAGGATCCAGAAATGCCATTTAAAGCTCGAATAAAGTTAAATCAAAATTCAAAAATTAAAATTGAATCTCTACCTTACAGGGTGCATTTGAGAATAAAAAGGAGACATATAAATACCACACTGAGCTCTTTAGAGGAAGAATGAGATAAAGTGTCATTATTATTAATACTTGTTATTATCTAGTTAGAGTCGTTTTTTCTATGAAAAATGTAACCTTGTGGAAAATGAAGAGATGGATTCATAATTATTGGTGGGAACCGCAGATAATGATGCATGAACTGTAAATCCCACAATTTTCAGTGGGGTTTATTCACTAGGAAATGTGGTTTGTGATTATAAATTAAGGAAAGTACCTAGTTCACAAGGGCCTTCATGTAAGTGGTTCTATCACCTTGCAGAGCTACAGAGTTTATATCATAAATCTCTATTTAGTTCAGTTTAGAAGTTTAGTATATTATCAGAAGACTCAGAAAAAAAGAAATATGCAGAGATCATGCCAAGAGATTGAATTAAAGGAGAGAATGCAACTGGAACACTTGTGAAAAATATTTACCAGAATTCCAGAATTCCAAATGAAGACATACAACATGGTTGCAAGCAAAATTCTGTAATGACTTCACATACCACAAATCATGCTTCTTAACTGAGCAGATAAATATTTATCCAATTGAGAAGCATTACTACTGGTGGTTGTCCTTTAAAATGGATTATGGGTTGTAACAGTGGTGGGTTTCAAAAAATTTCAGAACCTCTTCTGTAGGTGTGGCCTGCTTTGTGGGAGTGGCTTGCCAGCCATGTGACTGGGTGGGAGTGGCTTGCCGGCCATGTGACTGGGTAGGAGTGGCTTGCCAGCCATGTGACTGGGTGGGTGTAAAATGTGGTGAAACTCACTTAACAACGCTCTTGCTTAGCAACCAAAATGTTGGCTCAGGAACTCTGGCATTGAAGTGTACAAGTCTTAAAGCTGTCAAGTTACAGGACCCTTGCACCCCTAACCCTTTAGAAAAAAACCCAGGGGTGTTCAAACTTGACAGCTTTAAGACTTGTGGACTTCAACTCCCAGAATTCCTCCTCTCGCTCTTCATCTTGATGATGTGCGGATGGGTGGGGGGAGGGAGCTGGAACCGGTTCTAAACGGCACTGTAGATTTGTGGAACCTCTTCTATTGAAGAGGTTAGAACTGGCAGGAACCCACCCCTGGATTGAACCTATATTGAGATTTATTGATCAGACTAGAGCTGGGAGGGAGGTCTTCTAGTCCAACCCCCTATTCAAGCAGGAGACCCTATACCAGTGATGGCGAACCTTTTCGGCACCAAGTGCCAAGAAGGGAGCACTTCATGCACATGCTCATCTGGGCTGAAACCAAGAAGAGGAGCTGCCCAGGGGTCATGCGTACGGCGGAAAATAAACTTCTGGTTTCTGGTGTATGCATATGTGTTGGCCAGCAAGTCTTCTGGCTTCTGCCATGCAAGCGCATGTGCTGATCAGCTGACTGGCATGCATGTTTATGTCAGAAAGTGGAAGACCAGCTCTTCCAGTTTCTGGCACCGCCACAAGCACAACAGCCAGCTGATCATCACGTGTGCATGCATGCCAGAAACCCGGAAGAGGAACAATAGCAATAGCAGTTAGACTTATATACCGCGTCATAGGGCTTTCAGCCCTCTCTAAGCGGTTTACAGAGTCAGCATATTGCCCCCAACAACAATCCGGGTCCTCATTTTACCCACCTCGGAAGGATGGAAGGCTGAGTCAACCTTGAGCCGGTGAGATTTGAACAGCCGAACTGCAGAACTGCAGTCAGCTGAAGTAGCCTGCAGTGCTGCATTTAACCACTGCGCCACCTCGGCTCTCTTTAGAGAGAAACAGGTTACACTGAGTGTGCCAGGCAACATGACTCCACGTACCACTTCATTCACGTATGCCATATGTTCACCATTAGAGCCCTATATCATTTCAGATAGGTGGCTGTCCAGTCTTTTCTTAAAAACCTCCAGTAATATTAATATCTTATATTATCTCAAGCATCTTCTTGTATTTGTCCTTCTCTAGATAAATAGACACACTCCAGCCTTCCATTCTACTCTCCTCTCACTTTCTTTCCACACTTTCTCTCTGAAAATGAAAACAGATTCTCCATTCTAGTTCTTGCTTATTCAGCATATGCATTTCCATGCTGAGTGTAATCAGTTGTATGTAGGCTTTTGACCCGGCCTGCCAAACCTCTCCCACATTCCCTGTCTCCATTGCTTTCTTTCTCACTTATGTATATATCATGTGTATGCTAATTTCCAGGCCAAGCTTAATGAGTTGAATCTAAACAACCGTTTCACACTTTATCAAAATCATGTATGTATTAAATTTCCATATTGTATTTGAAAAAGCCCTAGGTTTCACATTTTGGACTGCTTTCAACGAACTATAAAGCAGAGCTTCTCCATCTCAGTCCTTGTCTCTGGACATGTCCGTCCGTTATGGGACAAACGATAATTAATGGTGTGCCGAGAATGTCCAATGTGAATCAGGGAGCTGATACTGTCTACATCATTGTGAAGATAGTCTGCATGACTTGTTATCAGGATCCAAAGTGAGAGGCAGAAAAAGAGACTTTTTTCATTTTCTCTCAGTCTATTATGGCCAAAACACAAGTTTCTTAACTTGTTTATGTTTTCAATGGAACAGAATCAAATTTATGAACAAATTAGCTGGTTTATGCCAAGTTTCATCGAAAGTGATAGAGCTTTAAAAGCTGGTATTTTTTTTAAAAAAAATTGCCTATGCTTCATGAGAGGAGAGGTGTGTGAATATGATGACATTTTCAGCTTTTATAGAAAACACCCCTTCCAAATTTTAGAGAGTTATAAGGATGGTGGGATTCTGAGCAAATCAAAGAGAGATTTATAAGGAGTGATGAATATGTGTGGAAGTATAAAGAATTAACACAATGACAATTTCCCTAAGAAAACGTCAGTTGCTTGAACAAATCAATCTATTACACAGGTCACATAACATTTCAAGATGTATAAACAATAAAATGGAGATAATGATGACACTAAATATGTCTGTCAAGTGCTCAAAAGCAGTGGTAATATGAGCTATACATTATAGCTTGATTTTTAAGATCAGTTCAATTTGACGGCTATCATTGGCTCTATTAAAACCCATTTATTTGTTTACTTATTTATTTATCAAACTTAAGAGATCTGCCCAACATATAAGACACTGGGCAACTTGTAACTTGTAACATTTAAGAACAACAAGAACCAAAATAACCTCCAAGGTATAATTCAGAAGAAGAAACACTCAAGCTAACATATAGAATCCTGAAAAAAAGCTCACTGCCCATCTTAACCCAAAGTCTGGGTGGGGGAGAGACATTATTTATTAATGAATCTAATCCTCCTCCCTATTTCCAACCATGGCATTTTACCTGACTGATAACTTTTTCTCTCCCTCTTTGATGTGCTCCTTTGAAGTGGAAGGAAGGAAGGAAGGAAGGAAGGAAGGAAGGAAGGAAGGAAGGAAGGAAGGAAGGAAGGAAGGAAGGAAGGAAGGAAGGAAGGAAGGAGGCAGGCAGGGAAGGAAGGAAGGAAGGAAGGAAGGAAGGAAGGAAGGAAGGAAGGAAGGAAGGAAGGAAGGAAGGAAGGAAGGAAGGAAGGAATATAAATAAAAATAAAGTCTCCTTCTGACACTACATTTGTAATCCAGACTTTTGGCAAATCCAATGCTACTTAACAGTAACATTTGTGATTATCAAATAATTGGGACATTTCTGTAAACAATAACTTAGAGTCTACCATTGCAATAAAAGAAGTGTCTCTAAATAAATCTATACAATTTCCAACAATGAAGAGATATTCATTTATATTATTTAATTTTGCCTTCTTAGGTTTTTTTTAAAAAAGTTTGTTTATTTTATTTATTTATTTATTTATTTATTAGACTTATATACCACTTCATAGGGCTTTCAGCCCTCTGAAATTGAGTCAGCAACTTGTTGGATGATTGACTATGTTGATTCATTTAAGGCAGGGGTGGAGAACGATGGCCCTTTCATGACTTGTGAACTTCAATTCCCAGAATTCCCAGGGAAGCAAGATTCACTTAACAACCATGTTACTAACTTAACAACAGCAGTGATTTACTTAACAAA
This sequence comes from Thamnophis sirtalis, assembly GCF_051295495.1. Taxonomy (NCBI): domain Eukaryota; kingdom Metazoa; phylum Chordata; class Lepidosauria; order Squamata; family Natricidae; genus Thamnophis; species Thamnophis sirtalis. Next base: position 166,146,991 of record NW_028261382.1, read on the forward strand.
TGTGGCAAGAAAAATCTGCTGTTGAGACAGTTTAGAAAATGATGTACGTTCCTTCAAATTCAGGGATGGGAGAAGAGTACATTATTGGGAAAATAAAAAAAAGACCCAACGTGATAAATGTTATACTTGGATGAGAAAGTTGTTGACTTAGAGCAGGGCTGTCAAACTCGCGACCTGCAGGTTGCATGTGTCACACGCTGGCCACGCCCATGCCACGTTTAGCGAAGGGGAGAAAAGTCCCGATACGTTACGTGATACCACCTTGATGATATGGGTTTGACACCCCTGACTTAGAGCAAGGCCTATTTATGTCAGTTTTATTCTTCCTTCCCTAAAATGGAAATACTAACACTCCCTCCCCCCCATATCAGGAGCTGGTCTTGAAGGTAAATATGGCACACCTTGACCAGTGTTGCAAAAATAATCAAACATACGGTAATTTTCGGGGGGGGGGAGATCCAAATACAGTGGTTTAGTCAATCTTGATCTACAGGAAAGAGAAAAACACTCTTCTAACTACAGTTATTCATATTGGAATTATTGTTTTTTTTATGTTACAGATAAACCACAGAAGTTCAGCAGAAGGTTGAAATACGTTTTTTGCATCTAACTCTTTGGCTGAATGTTGCTGATCAGTGATAAGGAGGGAAGCATGAAGAGAAGGACTATTTAGTGTTCAGGGCTAATATATTCAATATGGTAAGTGCATATCAGTGATTAAAAAGCTTTTTTAGACGAATGTGTTATCTCATTTAGCCAGAATATCAGGGAAATGATGTGCACTTGGATTTAGCTCAATTTTAATCAACAATTCAAGAGTTCAGATAATTGCAAGCAACTGAACATCTGTAAAAAGAAGATGTTGGCATGCTGTCAGATTTATCGGAAAACCTCTGTAATAATATTTCACAACCTGAAGCCTATTGAGGATCTTCAAGGCAAATGGAGCCTTATTTTTATACAGTCCCAGCAGGGGTGAAATTCAGCAGATTCCGACAGGTTCTGGAGAACCGGTAGCAGAAATTTTGAGTAGCTTGGAGAACTGGCAAATACCACCTCTGGCTGGCCCCAGAGTGGGGTGGGAATGGAGATTTTGCAGTATCCTTCCCCTGCCACGCCCAGCAAGCCACGCCCACAGACCCAGTAGTAAAAAAAAAATGAATTTCACCACTGACGCCAGTATATGTATCTTATAGAAATGTTCCCACATATTTGTTGCGTACATCTATCCCAATATTTTATTGGCTCAACTAAGTAAAGAAAGGATACCTTTTGGTTGTCCTCCAAATCTCCCCGAAGTTTTAACTGACACAAGAGCACTTAAGAAACAGCTTTTAAAAAGGGATGCTCACTTATTCTAAAAAAGAACAAAAATTTACTAAAAAACAGAGTGTGTTGGGAGCAGCGGTGGGATTCACTTACCTTCCCTCAGTGGTGGGTTTCAAAAATTGTTCGAACCTACTCTGTGGGTGTGGCCTCCTTTGTGGGAGTGGCTTGCTGCCCATGTGACCGGATGGGAGCGACTTGCCGCCCATGTGACCGGATATGAAGATGCCGACGACACTTGTCAGAACCACCTTAAATTACCTCACACACAGCACTGGCATGCATAAGAATATGATGTAAACTTTCTTTTTTAAAAGGCATCTTTGGTTTGCGTTAAAACAACTTCAACACACGCAATGTTCTGATTGCACCACAAACCCAGTAGTCATCCTTACCTTTCACAGAGGCACTGAGTTTTATAAATATGAGCATGATAGTGTAGAATAATCATATCCAAGGACCAGTGGTGGGTTTCAAAATTTTTTGGAACCTCTTCTGTAGGTGTGGCCTGCTTTCCGGGTCCACTGGTGGAACCTCTTCTAACCGGTTCGGTGGATTTGACGAACCGGTTCTACCGAATAGGTGCGAACTGGCAGGAACCCACCTCTGCCTTCCCTACTGGTTTGCAAATGTGAGTGCACGTGCTCACATGTCTGTGCAAATGTCTGCGCGTGCAAATGTTCCATGTGCAAATGTCTGCACAGGTACACCACCTTCTGCACATGTGCAGTGCTCGCACATTATATCAGGGCGGGTGGGCGGAGCCTCCTGCAGCCCCCACAAATGGTTTACCCAAACCGGAGAGAACCAACTGAATACCACCTCTGGGTGGGAGGGGATTCTTTCTGAGTTCAACAGCTTAGCAATATTTACCAACATCTTCCTTACTTTTTTTTTTTTTTTGCTATGCACAACAATGGATATTTTGGGCTCAACTGCGGTCATAAATTGAGGACTATATGTATAAAACTGTCATGTGTAAATTGCATTTGAAACCATCCCTTGTGGGGGAAGCAGAGGTGGTTGCTGCCTGTTCGGCCCGGTTCGGCTGAACTGGTAGTGGAATTCAGGTCTGGGTTGCAGAACCGGCAACAATCCAGGCCTGCTACACCCCCAAATTGGTTCCCTAGCTGCCGCTACACTACTGCCATTTTGGTTTTTAGTGACTGTGCATGTGCAGTTCATTGTAAATTGTTCTGTGCATGCATGGAAAACAATTTACATTGAGCAGTGCATACATGCACAGCTCACATCTGGTGCATGCGGGGGTTGCGAACCGATAGTAAAACCATCAGCAACCCACCCCTGGGGGGGAAGGATACATGTTTGTATTGGGATTTTCATTGTGTAACCAACTGAATTGGTTTAAAAATCCATGAAGAACATGAATCTAGCCAGACAAGTGAACATGATGCCCTGAGCATGCCAGCTTGCAGGAGCCTCAATCCTCAATGACCTGCAGTCATGAAAGTTGGTCTGAAATCAAGGAAAATTCTTTACTTGCCGACAGGCGAGGTTTGTTAGGATCACCTTCCAGCAACTGTTCACGCAATGAAAGGTTGTTTCCTTAGCCGTCACATCTGAGTGCCTAGCGTGGTTTTCAGTGCCCAAACTGGCACCTGAACAGCAGCAACAGGCATTTCCTTCTATTCCACTGGCTTTTGTACATAGAGGCCAAACTTTTGGCCTTGGCATCTGCCCTTCTTAACAAAGGCCATCTATGTATAACTTCAAAGGGGAATTAAAAGTAGTGAAATCGTGCCCACTACCGCCTGGCCATGCTTTCTTCCTGTTTTCCTGTCAATCTCATAAAGAAAGTTGGAATGAATGCAAAACATTTGGCGCTCTTCGGCCCTTGCTCACAGCAACCTTGCCTTGATTGCCATCGAATCAAAACAGGAACTATATTTGATTTTTGTGTGCATTACCATATATTGTGTGTGTGTGTGTGTGTATGTATGTATGTATGTATGTATGTATGTATGCATACATGCATGCATGCATACTGCTTCCTCCCATATTTGGGCATACCAGGGGTTGTGACACAAAATACATACCTATTTCCCTGGCTCAGCTGATAAAGGAGGAGAACCTGTGGCTTAGTGGCTAACACAACTGCCTAATATGTAATACAGCACAAGTTCAAATCCCAGTAAGGGTATGACTAGCTGAGGAGAGCTAAATAGCTCTCCCTGTATTTATTTATCAGCACAAATGCAACACACACACACACACACACACACACACACACGCCTCTCCATCCCTAATCCCACTTCTTCCTCTTTGCCCAAAGACCAGTTACACTAATGTATCTCATCTCTTTCATCCCTAGCTTTCCCCACCTCCACTACTTGACCATTACCACCGGGCTAAGCACTACAAATCCTTTTTCTAAAAAAAAAAATAGCCAAAGCAATTAACAACCTCCCCGCTTCTTTCCGAGCCAAGTGGGAGACATGCTTTAATTACTACATAGTCTGTTTTCCTTTTCATGGGTAAGCATGTGTGGGTTGCTATGCGTTCCAAGGGTCTTTGAAGAATTGCAGGCAGAGAAGAAGGATCAAAGAGTAAGGGTGTAGACAGTTTCTCTGCAGAGGTGAAGAAGGGGCTGTCCTTTCTCCTGAAAGAAAACATCAAGCTTTCCATCAGCTCTGGTGAACTGTGGGAAGGATGTCCTGGCCCAGCTATTACAGAGTTTATGGCTCTCCTCTATTAGATTTTCATTAAATTAATCTGATCTCAGTGTCGTGAGTTGCTAGGCTAGGAAGCTGCCCTTTGATGTCTCTCCCACAAGCCTTCCTTGTCATCACACCCACTTCCTTGCTGCTCCCAGTGGTGGGGTTTTCCACCAAGAGCAAATTTGGACTTCATTCCTTCCCAATCTCATGAAGTTGCTGGAGAAGAGCAAGCCAAAAGAAACAGCCAATGCAAACAGAAACAGCTGTAACAATTTTACATGGCATGGTTCTGATTTCCTTGATTTCTGGGTCTTCCCCTGTACACACACACACACAACTTCTCTTCTTTTTCTCCCATTTTTAGGGATTGGCAGCTATCTCGAGGGTGGAAAGGAAACTGATTTCCAAAGTTTTGGTTACTATCCAATTGTAGAAATTGGCTCACGTTTATTGCAGGTGGTGGCGGAATCCCAAGGAAAAGCACATTGGGAGGGGAGGGAAGCAAAAGGGAGAGGGAGGGGGAAAGAGAAGTTGATGCTGCAGAATGAGAAAGGATCCCAGGTGCAAAAGATGTACAGGTGCAAAAATGGAGATTAGAGGTTCCACTTTTCAAATCTTTTAATTTGGGGGTGGGTTTTTTTTGTGAAAATCATATACTAGACTGCAGCTTTTAAAAAACTAAATAACACTACACTAACACATCCCAAGAGACACATGGATGAGCTGTTTACTACTTACACCATGGTTGGAGATCAGCAGGTAAGGCAGACTGGGGGAGAAATTAGAATAGCGACAAGCCAAAACCCAACTGCAAGATGTAACTGTGATTCTTCCTCGTTTGCCATATTAAGGATGGGGTTAGGTTTAGGGTTAAGATTGGCTTTAGGGTTAGGGTCAGAGGTGGGTTGCTCCCGGTTCAGCTCGGTTCGGCCGAAACAATAGTAGAATTGTGGCCTGGGTTATAGAACCAGCAGTGACCCAGGCTTGCCACACCCCCAAACCAGACATTGTCAATATATTCATAGTACATCAATGAGTTAGGAGGTCTCTCACTTTTTGAGATTGCCTTATCTATGTTTTCTTGTAAACTATGTGTGTGTGGGGTGGGGAGATCCCATTTGGATGAATACCCACTAAAGGTTATGTTTAGAGTTAGATTTAGAGTTAAATTTAAGATTAAGGTTAAAGGTTAGGGTTAGAGTTAGTTTTAGGATTAGGATTAGAGGTTAGGATTAGGGTCAGGGTTTTGGTGTTGGTATTAGGGTCGTGTTTGGGGTCTGAGATAAGATTAGGGTTATGTTTGAGGTTAGGATTTTGTCTCTATGAATTGAGAGTAACAGAAATTGCCAGTCGATTTGTAATGCACCAGTATGCTTACAAGACTTTTTGAGAAGGTTAGGGTTGAGATTGGGGTTTGGGTTTGGGTTAAGCTATGTATCAGAGTTAGTTAGGGTTAGTGTCTGGGATAGTGTTGGGATTATGATTAGGGGTAGAGTTGAGGTTCAGGTTAGAGCAAAGGTTAGGACTAGATTTGATTTAGTGGTTAAGGTTTGGGTTAGGTTTAGGATTAGGATTAGAGTTAAGAATGGCATTTGGATTAGAATTAGGTATAGGGTTAGAATTGGGATTATAGTTAGGGTTTAGTGTTAGGTTTAAAAAATCTGTGTCTTTTCTGTTTGTCATGAAATGTTCTTGCATTTTTCAATCAACCATTGCAGACAGAGGTGTTGTTACAAGCACAAGCACAGATTTTTTTAAAAACTTGTGGGACCAAACAAATAACTAGACAGTCTTCAAGCGGTAAATTTAATGCAAATATCTGAAAAGAACTTAATTAGGGAAGGCTGGCTAAACAGAAAGCAAAGCAGGTGGAAATGAATGGTCCACTAAGTGTTTAGGTTACCAGATCAAACACAAACGATGCATTATAATGAAGCACTGTTTTGATAGTCCTCATCTGTTGTTTTGATTCCGACATCAACAAGCCACCAGTGGCTGCAACAATACAATGGAAGAAACCCCAAAATCTTAGATAAAATTTGAAGAGTCTTATGAAATCTCACAAGATACTGAGGGCCTAGATGCCCTAGCATAAGAACTCCACTCTTTCATTTCATTTTCACTTTGTCCCCAGGCCAGTGGTGGGTTGCAGGTCGTACGCCCCGGTACGGGCATACCAGAGCCTGCCTGGAGCACTGGATACCATTCCGGTACGGTGCTCCGGAGGGCCCACCCACTCGCCCGACCTCCTTACCTGTCTTTTAAGGCTTCCGCGTTTCCATGTACAGTGCCTGCGCAACACTCCGCTGAGCAGCTGGAGCATCGTGGAGGCTCACAGAGGCGGTAAGATGCATGTGCATGCTGCAAGCGTGTGTGCGCACGCTGCAAGCACCCATGTGGACGCCGCCGGGCCCATTCCAGCCATACCAGTTGGAACCCACCACTGCCCCAGGCCATTGTGCTATGGTGTCTACAGCCACGAAAACAATAATTTGATCTTTGTTTTGGCACATGACTTTGCAAATGGCTGTTTGGATTATAATTAATACTGAATCCCAACATAGTTAATGGGATATTTTGGCTAAGTTTAATTATTACTACATATTTTGTGTGGGATAGGATTTTTCCAGATGCTTTCTTTTTCCATAAAGACAAGTGGTAAAGCAAGCAGAAAGTTGTAAAGTACAGTAGTATTTATAGATACTGTAAAGGCACAGGTTCTTACTCTAGTCCGTGTCTCCAAACAGCTTTATTTTAAACTGCAGCTGATAAGGGAGTTATCCCCAGACATTTTTTATTCATCCTTCTCCCACTTTGTGTCTCTAATTTGAGATCCTTCCTCTACCCCGTCTAGATTCTCATTTTTATTCCAGGAATAATATTAGATGTAATGGGAGCTATTTACAATTCTGCAACGAAGGGACCATGGCATACATTGAGGAATTATAATAAACTGCAAAGGATGATTACATTCAGATTTAAATTACATTCAGATTTAAATGTGGTGTCTTAGCACACAATCAGAAGCACAATCGGCTTAAAGTCCCTGCTTTCTGTAAACTTAAATCAAAGGCCCAGTACTGTAAAAACATCTGATCCAGCATTCCATTTTGGAAAGTTTTCTCATAAATACAGCAAGTTTCTTTTGTGGCTTAGAATCAATTAAATAAACAGCACACATTCCTCTCCACTTGGTTTGCTAAGATAGCTGTAGCCAGATCTTTAGTTCATAATAGCATGCTATTCTTCACTGGGGAAGTTTCTGTATTTAATCATGAAATACACTAGTCAGAAAATACTGTTCCTAGATCGCCGCTACAAAAAAAAAAACCTAGATGGCCACTAGATGGCAGCAAGAAGGCACAGGAAACTCTGCACACTCATCTAGTGGACATCTGGATTTTTGCAACAGGGATCTGGTGACTCTAGACCATGCTATCGTTCTCAACCTTGGCAATTTTAAGACGTGGGGAGTTCAGTTCCCAGCCTCCCCATGTTAGCTAAGAATTGCTGGGAATTGAAGTCCTCACATCTTAAAGTTGCCAAGGTTCAGAAATGCTGCCTTGGACAGATTTGAAGTTATGACATCCAACAAGAAGCAATTAGGCCAACAATAGGGCCTGTCACATTTGTTGAAATCCAGATTCATGTCAAATGCAACGATTAGCCTCCTCCTCCTCCTCCTGGCATTTGTAACTATTTATCTTCTATAAAAGCAGACACGCCTTTGGACAAACCCATGTGCCGTTGTCTGAAAACAAGATAATAAAAGGAATTCCTCCAGAGAAGGGATGCTTGCATAGCAGATTTCTTTACTATGTAGCAAGGGAGACTTCCAAAGTGGAAAATAATAGTTCAAACACTCACATTCAAATTTGCAAATTTTATTCATAATATTGCTTATGCACTTGTTGGCTTTATAACTGCAACACTGTTTTAGGATGACAGTCAAAAGGAGCTCTCTACTGAACCATTTAGGGTTTAAGCAATTGAGCAGTGAGATGGCTATTTGTCCATATTTACAGTGTTATATCTACACAAACACACATAGACACACACATGTATGTTCCAACATAACTCTGGAATACCTCAACCAAACTTGGTACACAGGTGACTTACTCTCTGGAAACAAATACTGTGGCGGTAAGACATCCCTAACGCCACTTGGGGTGTGTGTTCTGTTAAGAAACAGCCTGTTGTGCCTTAAAATGGCTTCTATAGTACTGCCATAAAATGGCTTCTACTGTATAGTGCAGTGGAGTTGCCATGGTAATGGCTTCACAGTAATTCACAAGGGGGCTCCCTCTCGTAAGGGCGAAAAATCCAACATTAGAAATTACATTTGGTCCAGACATTTTCCCCCTATAAACAAATACCTGGGCAACATTGAGTTATCAACTAGTGGTATATAAACAAGTTGACTACACAAAATACAATTCACTATGGAAATAGAAGCAAACAACCAACTTTCCTTTCTGGATGTCCTAATCTACAAAAAAAAACAAAAGAACCAGTGGCTCCCTAGGACACACCATCTACCGGGAAAAAACACACACCAACCGCTACTTAAACGCACAATCCCATCACCACCCTGCACAGATCAACTCTGTAGCCAAGACCCTCATCTCCAGAACCAAACGTCTAGCCGACAAAGACCACCTGAAAACTGAATTACACACTCTCACAAACGAATTAATCTCCAACAGATTCCAAAGAAAAAGAATTACTAACCTAATCCAAAGGGAGACTCCCCCCAAAAACCAACACATAGAACAGGACAGCGGCATCGCCCTCCTCCCTTAAATCAAAGGCACCACAGATAAAATCAGCAAAATTCTCCACAAACACAATATCAGGACAGCCTTCAACACTGACCAAAAACTAGCCAACATTTTAAGAAACCCCAAAGACAAAATCCAGCTAGAAAACCAAGGAGTCTACAAAATACCATGCAAAGTCTGCCCTGCAACATACATAGGACAAATGAACAGGAGAATAAATGCACACATCGCAGAACACAAGAACGCAGTACAAAAAAAAGAAAAAAAATTCCTCCCTTTTCCAGCACCTTAAAGCTATAGGACATGAAATTGATTTTGAAGGAACCAGGTTAATGTCTAAAACTGAACACTTCAACAAAAGAATAATTATGGAAGCTATCGAAATAGAGAAACACCCCCACAACATGAATAAATGTGACGATACCTCCTGCCTACCAGACATCTGGAAACCAGCCCTGGTCAAATGAGCCCCTCCCACCACCCAGGCCGTTACAACACAAAACAACAACGGACACCCAGCCAGCACCAATCAGCACCAATCTACCAATCATGATACAACCATACAACCAATCATTCCACTTACTGAAACAAAGCCCATACTGCACATACCCCCACCAAGATTTATAGAAAGACAGCAGCTCCGACCACGCTTTAAGCCCAAAATCCAGCCTGAAGATGGTGAGTGAGATCTCGCTGAAACGTTGCCTAGACAATCTCAATCTTACATGGGAAAAGACCCGAATACAACAAGACCAACATACCTACACCCGTGAAAATCTACGAATATGTGTGTGTGTGTTTTTATACATTTTCATGGGTGTAGGTATGCTGGTCTTGTTGTATTCGGGTCTTTTCCCGTGTAAGATTGAGATTGTCTTGGCAAAGTGAACAATATGAATAAACATGAAGATACCTCCTGCCTTCCAGACATCTGGAAACCAGCCCTAGTCAACAAATGAAGCCCACTCACCACCCAGGTCATTACAACCCAAAAGAACAACAGACACACAGACAGTGTGATGCAACTACACAGCCAATCAACCCACTTACAGCAACAAAGCCGGCACTCCACACTCATATACACCAAGATTCATAGAAAGACAACTGCTCCAACCACGCCTTATTCACACAAGTACGAAACCAAAAACACCAGCCTGAAGATGGTGACTGGGACCTCGCTGAAATGTTGCCAAGACAATCTCAATCTTACACGGGAAAAGACCCGAATACAACAAGACCAGCATATATATAAATAAAGAAATCATATATATATGATTGGTTTTATTGGTGTTTCAAATATAACACACGGGTCAGAGATAGATTGGATCAGCTCTCAAATTTCAAAGAAACCCGGATGAGATAACAGAGACGCAGAATGAATTTCAAAAGGGAGGAGAATTCTCATTTACAAATATCCTGAATTCTTCAGTAACAGCATCACCCACTGTTTAGACCAGAGATGGTATTCTGCCAGATCACACCGATTCGGGTGAACCAGTAGTAGCGGTGGCGGGAGGCTCTGCCCACCTACCCACCCAGATGTCATCATGGACCTTCTGCGCATGCCCAGACCCAGACACTCCCGCCACCAAACTGGTAGTGACGATAATGGGATATCATTACTGGTTTAGACTCCAGTTATCTAAAATCCACCTAGAAAAAAAAGAAAGGCATCTTCCCTTGAAATCAACCAGATTGATTGAAAACAGTGGGACAATTTTATGTGAGGTACCTTGCATGGTTTGACGCTAAAGTTATGGACTGTCACATGTATTGCTTTATCTATGTTGATATTTAATGTGTTGTCTTGCATGTTTCACATTCGCATTTGTAATAAATGGTTCTGAAACCATGACGTGGAATTTGTGCTATGAGCTTCATCTGGAAAGCAGAAATTTTATTGATGTGTAGTAAAAAGTAAGGATGAAACTCAAGTACTTTGGCCACCTAATGAGAAGGAAGGACTCACTGGAGAAGAGCCTCATACTGGGAAAGATTGAGGGCAAAAAAAGGATGGGATGACAGAGAATAGAGTCATTGAAGCAGTAGGCATGAACTTAAATGGACTTTGGGGGATAATAGAGGATAGGAAGGCCTGGAGGAATGTTGTTCATGGGGTTGTGATGGGTCAGACACAACTTCGCAACTACCAACAGCAAAAAAGTAAGGCTCTGGCTTACCTAAATGTCTGTCTAAATGTTCTACCTGTCTTATGTGTGTGAAGTTCCAATATGTCAGGGGTATGAAACTATGGACCCTTTATGACATGGTTGGCTCAGGAATTCTGGGAGTTGAAGTCCCAGAAGGTCATAAAGGGTGTATAGTTCCCTACCCCTGCAATATGTCACTGTTACTCATTTACAATAGAAGACCAGGGGTGAATAGGAATTCAAATCTCCTTTTTCACACTCTGGAATTCCGTGATAGGGAGATATTCTATCACAGAGCCAGCTTGGTGTGGTGGTTAAGGCACCAAGCTAGAAATCAAGATATTGCAAGTTTTAGTTCTACCTTAGGCACAAGCAGCTCTGTGACTTTGGGCCAGTCATTCTCTCTCAGCCCCTAGAAGGCATGCAATGGAAAAAGATCTTCGGGGGGTGGGGGGAAGTTTCCAAGAAAACTGCAAGAGCTAGTTCAGGCAGTCACCAGGGATGAAAATGACTTGAAAGCACAAAGCACACTCATACAGAAGAAGCTTTTTTAAAAAACATTAATTACATTTTAGACATGGCTCAAATAGAGTTTTAAAATGTAATTTACTTGTGACTCAATTAAGGACGTTCAGTATCAATGAAAACAATTATTGCAGTGAGTTATTGAGTAACAGTGGTGAGTTATGTGGAGTCACTCTAAGCATACATATACACACACAGACACACACATATTCATTCTGTTTCAGACAAAATATTTGTCTGTTGGAAAAGAATTATGAATCTAGGCAAGTAAGTTGGCAGACATTACCAAACTTGAATTCTTAACATAAAGTTCATTACTCCACCTGTTGACATATACTCTTAATTTCTCTTAAACGGGGGGGGGGGGAGGGAATGATTTGTAATGTGCATAAACAGGCAATATTATACTCACATCGGTGCCTAAATCAATGCATGTAACATTTAAATAAAACTAAGATGCCCCCCCTTTTTATTTAATTATTTATTTTTATTCCAACTTTATTGTTTGTATGCTTAACTCAAGGCAATGAACATAACGCTCCTTCCTCCTCCTGTTTTTCCCACAACAACAACTTTGTGAGATGGGTTGGGCTGAGAGCGAGCGAGTAACTTAAAGTCTCCGAGCTTTGATGCCTAAGCTGGAACTAGAACTCACCATCCCCTGGTTTTTAGCTTGGAGCCTTAATTACTACACAAAACTGTCTCTTTAGCCTCTTATAGTTTGAAGTTCCCCAGTCTTTCTGGGTTGGCAGCCTGGAGGGGATGCAGGCATCTTTACATGTGCATGCGCGTTACAGGGCCATGAGTGCGCATGTAATGCTCACGGTGATGGTAGCTCCCATGCAGCGCTCACAGCGACAGTAGCTCGAGTGGGGACGTGCGTGCATGCACACATATGCGTATTTGTCAGCTACTCATGTGGCCCGGTGGCCAATAGGCCACGACTTGGTTGTGAGGCCATGGCCCACAGGTCGGGGGACCTCTGTTCTATGTCATATCACAAGCTTTCACACACCACTGTTGTATTTTCCTTTCTGCGTTTAGCCAAATGCGTGATCACATTTGACTTAGACGAAGGAAAAAAACCTAGCGAATTCCAGTCATGCTTGGGATTTCCACACTAACAATTTGTAACTTCACTCAGCCGTAGCCGTAGTGCTGTATCTCTAATGCAGACCAGCTTGTGTTCATCATAGCAATGGCTGAATAGTGCCATGATGTCACGAGTATGGAAGATTTCAGTCTCTACAGTGCTTCTCTTCTAGAACTAGCAGCAGGGCAAAAGAAACCTGGTAGAACATTCTTCCATAGGGGTTCAGTAACCTCTAGGAAAGTAATGATATATGTGGTTAACAACTCTGTTACTCATCGGCATGTTCTTAGACTGAGACAATGGGGACAGCTCTCAGCTTTCTGGATTGCTGCAACGTGCTCTACATGGGACAGCCCTTGAAGAGCATTCGGCGACTACAGCTTGTCCAGAATGCAGCCGCGCGAGCGATCGTGGGTGCGCCTCGGTTCACCCACGTAACACCTATCCTCCGCGAGCTGCACTGGCTGCCTATTGGTCTCCGGATACGCTTCAAGGCGCTAGTCATCACTTATAAAGCCCTTCATGGTATTGGACCTGGGTACTTGAGAGACCGCCTGCTGCCAATTACCTCCACTAGACCGATTAGATCCCACAGATTAGGCTTCCTCCGAATTCCATCCGCCGCCCAATGTCGACTGGCGACTACTCGGAGGAGAGCCTTCTCTGTGGCTGCTCCGACCCTCTGGAACGAACTCCCCGTGGAGATTCGAACCCTCACCACCCTCCAGGCCTTCCGCAAAGCCCTTAAAACCTGGCTGTTCCGACAGGCCTGGGGCTAAAGAACTGTTGCCCCCGCCTCGAATGGGTATGACTGTTGTGTTTTAATTATGCATTGTTTTTTATGTCGTTTAAATTCTTGTTTGTATCCCCCTTCCCTGGTTGAGTTGTGAGCCGCCCTGAGTCCCCTTCGGGGAAAAGGGTGGCATATAAATAAAATCAACATCAACATCAACATCTTTCCAGGATTACTTGCTTTGATATAGCTGTTTTTTTAGGGTTTCTATAGTCTCTTGATTGTATGGGAAGACCACATTTCAATGCTATGATGCTTCCTTTGGCAAAGCTCATGGAAGGCAACTTCTTAGTGATCAGGGGACAACGTAGCACACAACTACACATGCGACTCCTGCCGCTGGGTACGGTGACTCTTAATCCTAAATTGGTTATTTAGAGATTGCGGCCACAGAAGCTCAGATTCTCCAAAATGCTCCTCAGGAAGCCGAGCAGCAAGGGAGAGCCCCAGGGACCACAGAGGAAGGATTCTGTCCCTTCTGAAGCAAGACAGTGAAATCTAAAGATAGCTCCCTTGTCCATGCTGCGGAGATCCTGAGCGAGCCAAGTATGGATGTCACTAAGAACAGCCTCTGGAACTCTGAAAGTGATGTCAGATTTCAACCACATCCTGAAAAACATCAACGGACTTATTCAAAAGTTCCACTCGTTTTCTGTGCCAGATTCCATAGGTGTTTTTTCCCCCCCTTCTTCAATGCACTGTGTTTCTCTCTTTCTTTAATCAGCTGGGGTTCCTTTTTTTATACACTTTCCATCCAGCCAAAAATTCTCAACACTGTTTTCTCACAAATGCTGCAGGATTTCCTTGCTACACAACATAAAGGGCAACAGAGATATCACTTACAAAGATATACGGCTGCCCTCCCTCTTCTAGATGGGAAGCGTGAGAGAATTTCCATGTACTCAAGATTTCTGCGACCTTTGGCATTGTGTAAGTAAGTGCCTGGGGCCAGATTGCAAAATTACAGAATGAATACTCCCAGTCTCAGTTCTAGGTCTCATTCATTCCCTTCTTTGGGCATGTCCACATGGCTAACCACAGACTAGCGTCTCATGCAAATGGACCCTTCGCTTCCCCCTTTTTTCTTGTTGTTTGCTATACAATATCATTTCCAAATGTTAACATTCATAATGTTAGACATCTAACATAAGCACATTTAGAAAGCAAAAGGAAGACTACAGATCGTTCACAGGGCCCCCCAAAGCATTGAAAATCTATGCCTCTGCAGATTTGCCAAATTAAAATTCCTAGCAGAGTTAAGCAGGATGGCCAGTGGCAACTGTATTTGAGCAACATCTGGAAGGCGGCTGGTTTCTTATGAGTGCATCTAGGCACCAAGCTGAGATCATGCCACGACAAAGAGGCTGCACTTATGAATTGGCATTCTAACAGGCAAGTGGTATTTCTAATGAAACAAATGGAATGGAAGCTACTTGTGGCAATGATGCTAAATATGGGGTTGTTTTTACTACGACAGTACTAAATACTAATACTGAACCCTGCTTTCAAATCACTTCCAGGTGTGGCAAATTCCAAACATAGGCAAAGTTTAGTGTGCTTTTTGCCTATAAAAGACATCTAAAAACTTTCCACAACCAATTTGCCCAGTTTAGTCTTCCAAATCTAACAAGTGTGCAGGGGCCTTGCTGCTTCTCAGCTTGGCTGTTTTAGCAATAGCAATAGCAGTTAGACTTATATACCGCTTCATAGGGCTTTCAGCCCTCTCTAAGTGGTTTACAGAGTCAGCATATTGCCCCCAACAACAATCTGGGTCCTCATTTTACCCCCCTCGGAAGGATGGAAGGATGAATCAACCCTGAGCCGGTGAGATTTGAACAACCGAACTGCAGAACTGCAGTCAGCTGAAGCAGCCTGCAGTGCTGCATTTAACCACTGCGCCACCTCGGCTCTTGTTTTCTTGCACACATTTCATTAGCCAAACTAGGTAACATCAGACTGATGATGTTACCTAGTATGGATAATGAAATGCCAGCAAGAAAGCAAGCAAGCACCAAGGACCCCTCATTTCAGACCTGAACTACAAATCTTCTCCTTTATTGGTCTAACAACTGGGTGTAAATCTGGTTTTCTGCTTCATTTTATCTAGAGCGGAAAACAAATTGTGTCACCATACGCCAAATATCTGTCTAGCTAACACATCAAATGCAAAGCACTTCAAATTTCAGCAACTGATAAATGGACAGTAAATTGGTCTTGCAAATAAGACCAGTTGGGTTAATTAGTACAGCAACTTTATACCATGATGACTTTTTTTCTTTAAAAAAAAGAACTTCCTTTTTTTATTTCCTTTGTCTTAATATATTTTAGACTGTGTTTGTTAAAAATCTATACCGTGTACGGGCTCTGGGAAGTCGGGGGGGAAGGGAGGTGGGGTGTTAGGGGGGAAGGGGGGAGGGGGGATATATAGTATGTATTAGATTTTAAAGTAACGCGACTGCACTTGTATACTGTTGCTCTTTAATTCCACTGTAAAAATAGGATAAGCTGAATATATTAATAGATAGTAGAAATACACCGAAGGGAGGAGTAGAGGGATAGAAGAAAGAGGGGTAGAGAGGGTGGGAGAGAGGACTGGAGGGAGGGTGAGAAGGAAGGGAGGGAGTGTACCGGGAGAGGGGAGTGGTAGAGGGGGAGGGGAAGTAGGGTAGAGGGGAATGATGGAGGGAAGATGGAAAGTTGGAGGGGGGCGAAAGAAAGGGTGTATGGAGGGTCGAAGAGGTACATTGGGTCTTTATTTTGGGGGTTTTTGTTGACGAGAGGAATGGCTGTGTTTATTGTTTAATGTTATATGACTTCAGTTATGCACAGTATATATGTGACTGTACGAAAATGAAAATGGAAAATAAAAAACACATTTACAGAGAAAAAAAAAGAAAAAGAAAACATAAACGGTGAAATACATGAATGTTCTTAACATGAATGTCCTGGAAAAATAGAAAACAATAGCTGTTCTTTCCATCCCTACTTTATCTACCATGTGTTTGAGTTATCAATCAAATCTTCGTGGGAGAAATAAACTTATAGAACTTGTTGTACAAAATCCTTTGAAATTAATGCCAACTCTTTTAAATATCTGTCTTCAAATATGTCTACCCTGGATTTTTTTGAGGGCTGTTTTTTTTTTCTTTTAATTTCCATGCAAAAACTGCCTAGCCCAATGCTAGTTATTCCCTTGTAATCCCTTATAAGATTTTTTAAAGGTTTGCAAAAACAGATTTCCATTTACCAGTCTTTTTATAGCAGTGATTTTGAAATAATTCATTATTTCATTATTTATTATTTGAATAATTCATTTTGTTTTTTCTGGCACACATACCAGAAACCCCAGGGAACATTTTTAGTAAGTTTCCCCCACTGGAATAATTCTAAAATCAGTGCTGCTGATTTTAGGCAACCAATTAATGGAAACCTTTCTGTTAACAACTTAGCCAGCTTCCCTGGTATACATGAGCTAACAATTCCAATGTCACATCAGATTCATATGCACTGAAGAAGAACAAAACACTTGAAAAAACAGTTCCAGGGAATAATATCTTGGTTTGCAACTGTCCAAGTTGCTGTAGATTCACCGATGTTATTTTTTAATGAAGAATGGGAAGGAAAGGCCTTTTTTAAGCAGCCTGCATGATTTCACAGGTTATCTCGTGGATATGTTATCCATGCTATTTTGGATGCCCATAGGAGAACCACAGTGGGATTTGCAAGACAATACCTCAAATTATGATCTAGGATTTTATTTTGAGCTTTTGAGAGCTGAGAAAGTGGATGGGGTTTTCTGAAGGATGAACTCTGCTCAAAAGCTTCATCCATGTCTCTTTTGAAACCTTGGGGCAGCCAAATAGGAACTGGGTGGTTAGTTTCAGGATGTGGTTAAGCTTCTTTGAGGAAGGCTGTTACTCTAATCACTTTTGAAAGATACAAGGGTTGGTTTGTCTTCACTGTCTATCTGAATATTATTTACATGGAATGAATGCTCAACTCTTTAGGCACTCCAAAGTGGCTAAAATTACCCCGATATTATTGAACATCTACATGAAATCACCTGGAGAATTTATATATTTCATGATCCTCAACTATATTTACCACCTTTAGCCAAGTTGGAAATGCTATATGTCTTGAATAAGGATCTGGAAATTTAAGGATCTGAGAAACAAGTTCACATTAAATCCTTTCAAGACAGACTTGCTGTTTGTGGATAAGGCTCCAGGAATATTGTTCTCAATGGGATTATACTACCACAAAATAGATAGGTCCAAGGCTTGTGCCTTTCCTAGACTTCCGCTGCAGGTAGACATTATGGTTCAAGGAGGATCTTCTTCACCCAGAAGTTATTATCCTTCCTAACTATACTACGTAGGATGTTTTGACAATAGTAAGTCATGCCCTGATCACCCCACGATTAGATCTCTGCAACACACCCAACCTGAAGCTGCTTTTGAAAAACACTTGGAAGCTGTAACTGGCCTAGAACAAAACAATCAGAGTGTAGCCTCTTCTTAAGTCATTGCATTGATTACCAGTTGGCTTATAAGTCCTGCATAACATAGGAAAAATGTCATTCTGTAGCTGCAGCAGTTAAAAATTAAAAGCAGTTAAATGTGCTGTTCGCGACCTAGAAAGCCTTAGGTGACAAGGTACAGGAGTAGATATGGGACTATCTTGCTAAATGTGATTCTGTACTTCCCATCATCAAAACAGGGTCTGTTAAGAAACCCTCTACGATAAGATCTAAGGGAGGTGACAAAATGCCAGGCCTTATGGTAATAGCCTCTATACCAGAGGTGGGTTCCTACCAGTTCGCACCTATTCGGTAGAACCGGTTCATCAAATCTACCAAACCAATTAGAAGGGGTTCCACCAGTGGACCCGGAAAGCAGGCCACACCGACAGAAGAGGTTCCAAAAAATTTTGAAACCCACCACTGGTCCTTGGATATGATTATTCTACACTATCATGCTCATTTTTATAAAACTCAGTGCCTCTGTGAAAGGTAAGGATGACAACTGCGTTTGTGGTACAATCAGAACATTGCGTGTGTTGAAGTTGTTTTAATGCAAACCAAAGATGTCTTTTAAAAAACAAGTTTACATCATATTCTTATGCATGCCAGTGCTGTGTGTGAGGTAATTTAAGGTGATTCTGACAAGTGTCGCCTGCATCTTCATATCCGGTTACATGGGCAGCAAGCCACTCCCACAAAGGAGGCCACACCCACAGAATAGGTTCGAACAATTTTTGAAACCCACCACTGCTCTACATCGATAATGGTGAACCTGTGGCACGCAAGAGCCCTGGGTTTCCAGTGCTCCGTTGCACAAATACAATCTTGCCGGCATGCATGCTGGAAACCCAAACACCAGCTGGCCGGTGCACATGCACATGCTAGAAACCTAAAGATCATCTGGCCAGCATGCAGGCATGTGCCAGAAACCCTGAAGACCAGCTGGCCTGCACGCATGTGCATGCTGGAAACCCAAAGACAAGTTGGCCAGCACACATATGTGCACCGGCCAGCTGGTCTTCAGGTTTCCGTAACTCCGGCATGCACATATACATGCACATACATGCACATTCCAGTTTGGGCACTTGGTGCTGAAAAGGTTCACCATCACTGCTCTATACTCTGGAACAGTGTTTCTCAACCTTGGCAACTTGAAGATGTCTGGACTTCAACTCCCAGAATTCGGACATCTTCAAGTTGCCAAGGTTGAGAAACACTGCTCTGGAATGTCCTAGAAGTATTATAATCCTTTTTGTTTAGGAAGATCCTGAATGCTTTTATTCCAGTAGGTATCATATAATGTTTGGGCCACTACTGTTTGCTAAAAATTCTTTTAGATGGCATTATTTCTAATTTTGTTTATTCTGCAGGCCTAATCTGTGGGATCTGATCGATCGTAGGGAGGTAATTGGCAGGAGGCGGTCTCTCAAGTATAACTTCAAGAGGCTAGCCTTGTCTCCAACAAGCCACACTCTGGCTGTGTTGCACCATAATTCCCATAATCCTCGACAGTGGCTATGCTAACAGGGAATTAAGAAACACATCCACTATATCTGGAAGCTGTAAAATGAAAAAGACCAATTTACGGTATTTTCCTCCTTTTTTTTTTCAAAGTGCGCAAGAATACAGTACCACCACACTTCTACCCCAAACCAAAAGGATAAATTTAAGAGTAGTAAATAAGTTAGAAGCGCCGCAGCAAAATGCTGAGTCCAGTCATTTCTCCCAAGAGAGCAAGAACAGCTCTGTGGCTTTATCAGTGCTTGTAATTAACACCTGGCTGAAACATGTTTATTGGCAAAACAGAAGATGGAGGAGAATGGAAGACAAATCAACCTTGAAATTAATTGCCTCCAATTTCTATGGACCCCTTTAACAATGGGCATTATAAAAGACAATTTTCTAAAAAAGAAGAAGAAGAAGAAATAACATACCGGTCTGTGACTCCATGTTTCTATAAGCAGCAACATATTTAATCTCAAAATAATAGCTTTTCTCCAAGGAACACTTAGAATAAAACTTATTCAAATGCTTGGTGTATTGTGGAAGCATTAGAAAGGTTGTTTTAATGAATTTCTTTTATCATTATAGTGACCCGGACTTCATCGAAAATGAATTTCCGCGTTAAATAGGCACCATATATGTATGTACTGCCAAAAAATAATTTTCTAGGTTTCTGTTTAGTTTAAATAGACAATAAACATATTCATTTGCAAACTGAATTGTCCTCTCTAATTCTAAAGACATGCTGTCATGCTGGCATTATCGGAATGAGATATGAATGACTAAAAAAAATGCAAGCATCTAAAAAGTGTGTATGTTTGCATAGACCAGATGAGATAGAAATATAATTGATTTCACAATTCTGATTTAGGAACAAATCTGTGAAAGCATTCAGTTAGTGTATTCAAAAATTGGCTTATATGAACATCAGCTATGTTCACCATCATCATCTGGGATGGCATCCAGAAAACATTAAAAAAAGAAGAAAGAGAAGGAGAGAAGGGAGGAAGAGAGAAAAAGAGAAGGAGAGGGTAGGAAGGAGAAGACAGAGGGTAAGAGTAGGGGAGAAGTAAGGGAAGGAAGAAGGGGAAGGAGAGGAGGAAGAAAGGAAGTAGAGAAGGAAGAGGGAGAAAAGAAAAGAAAGAGAAAATAAGGTGGTGTCAAAGCAGGTGTGAAGGATGGTAAATAATACATTCCAAATTATACCTTATACCCCTTTTAAATTGAATAATAATAATAATATAAGAATAGCAAAGAAAAAGAATAACTATGTGAATGTATACCTATAACCGCATGTAAGAGAATAGATGATAGTAAAAATATAAAGCACAATATAGCTAAATAATACTTGATCATAAGTAGCTAAGTATAAATAAATAAAGAAATGTATATAAAAATGGATAATGAGTAACGAGATTACGAACGCAAGATAGAAATGTATAGAAAGGAAAACACTAACTGCAAAGAAACCAATTCGGAACTGCTGTATGATATACGATGGAACTTATTGTTCCTATGTTGTTTTTAAGTTATGTGGTTATTTTTGTTAATGTGTTTATGTGTTCTGTTGATGTGCTTATGTGTATAAAATAAAAAATTAAAAACAAAAATAAAAAACGAAGAAGAAGAAGTAACATGCTTTTCAATTTCATGTAAGGTCTCAAATCAAATTCTGCTGAATATTTTTAATTGAATTCTTCATTACGTAGGGGCTACAAGGATAGTAACGGTTAAAGCTTTCATTTGGACTTTTGATGGAAGAGGCTTCTGTTTTATTTTAGTACAAATGCATAGGAAAACTAAAAAGAAGAGAACTTGAAAAAAGAAAAAGAGAGCAGGATACATCACTCAGTCTGCACCTGGGACCTGTAAACTGTTTGTCTAGATAATGCTTGCAATTCTGAAGGCATCCTGTTTGTTCTACAGTACATTGTTTTCTGGAATGCTAAGCAGCTGGTCTTTTTCTGAAATCTCTTTGTCCAGCTAGATTTTATTTTTATTTATACTCAGAAAAATTTCTCTCTTCAGGGCTTGCTATGGAATAAGGAGTTGAGGTAAGAAACAACTGTGTTCAACTGAAATCTGAATTAAATAAAAGCATGTACTTTAAATCTTTGCATCTCTCAGTGCAGTAGGTACCGCATTGATAGAGGGAATATCAATGATAAAACCATCCTGAATTATAAAAATGTTATCAACACATCAGAGGTGGGTTCCTACCAGTTTGCACCTATTCGGTAGAACCGGTTTATCAAATCTACCGAACCGGTCAGAAGAGGTTCCACCAGTGGACCTGGAAAGCAGGCCACACCTACAGAAGAGGTTCCAAATTTTTTTGAAACCCACCACTGGTCCTTGGATATGATTATTCTACACTATCATGCTCATATTTATAAAACTCAGTGCCTCTGTGAAAGGTAAGGATGACTACTGCGTTTGTGGTGCAATCAGAACATTGCGTGTGTTGAAGTTGTTTTAATGCAAACCAAAGATGCCTTTTAAAAAACAAGTTTACATCATATTCTTATGGATGCCACTGCTGTGTGTGAGGTAATTTAAGGTGGTTCTGACAAGTGTCGTCGGCATCTTCATATCTGGTCACATGGGCAGCAAGCCACTCCCATCTGGTCACCTAGGCAGCAAGCCACTCCCACAAAGGAGGCCACACCCACAGAGTAGGTTCGAACAATTTTTGAAACCCACCACTGCAACACATAAATAATACATATGTTAACGTTACAGCATTAAAAGAATCTTCCCTTTTTATCCTCCCATTTTTTTCCTTTTGTTTTTGTAAAACAATTACTTCCCTTTAACTACCTTTGAGAGCCAGTTTGGTGTGGTGGTGAAGGCATCAGGTTAGAAACCAGGAGGTTGTGAGTTCTAATTTAATTTTGTTTGCGAAGCCAGCTGGATGACCTTGAGCTAGTCACTTTTTATCTCAGCCCACGGGAAAGAGGCGATGGCAAATCACTTCTGAAAATCCTTCCCAAGAAAACTGCAGGCTTATCTAGGAAGCCTCTGAGGATCAGACACAACTGAATGAATGAAAGAAAAAAAAAAGTCCCGCTAACCCACTGGTGGGATTCAACTGGTGTAACAACCAGTTCGCTGAGCGTACGCTCGGTGAGTTTGAAAACTTTGCCGCCCCGGTGCAAAACAACGGAGGTGCAGCAATCCGCTCTGCTGCGCCTATCAGCTGGGCTTCAGAAAAGGGAATAGTGAGTATAGCGCAGGGGTGAGCAGGCAGGCCCAGCTGAAAGTCGGAGTGAACCGGTTCGCTCCCAGCTGATAGTAGGAGCTACTGGTTTGCCTGAACCAGTCTGAATTCCGCCACTGTTCTAACCTGGATTCAAACAAAGAAAGTAAAAGAGGAGGCCATCTTTGTGTCTTGGGCACAAGGATCCTAAACCTCCACTTACCTTGACCCTTCAACAATCTTGTCTCATAGGGAAAAGAAACCCACCTACACAACTAACCTGGCTACATTACTTCTTGATTCTCCATTACCAGCACTTTCAATTTTCTTTGGAAGAAGCATTACAGGATGGCAGTTTGATCCCACTGATATCTATAGAATCAAATTACACAGCAGGTAATAACAGAAGAATTTCAGATGCTAAGCACTATGTCGTGCGGTGGTGGGATTCCAAATCTTTTCCTACTGGTTCTATGCAGTGGTAGGTTTCAAAAATTGTTTGAACCTACTCTGTGGGTGTGACCTCCTTTGTGGGAGTGGCTTGCCACCCATGTGACCGCATATGAAGATGCCGATGACACTTGTCAGAACCACCTTAAATTACCTCACACACAGCACTGGCATGCATAAGAATATGAGGTAAACTTGTTTTTTAAAAGGCATCTTTGGTTTGCGTTAAAACAACTTCAACACACGCAATGTTCTGATTGCACCACAAAGTCATCCTTACCTTTCACAGAGGCACTGAGTTTTATAAATATGAGCATGATAGTGTAGAATAATCATATCCAAGGACCAGTGATGGGTTTCAAAAAAAATTGGAACCTCTTCTGTAGGTGTGGCCTGCTTTCTGGATCCACTGGTGGAACCTCTTCTAACCGGTTCGGTAGATTTGACGAACCGGTTCTACCGAATAGATGCGAACTGGTAGGAACCCACCTCTGGTTCTATGAGAGTGCGTTTTGTGCACGCGCAGCACTCAAAAGCCGCCTTCGGTGTCAGCGCTGGTAAGCTGAGCTGTTTTTTTAGCTCAGTTAAGGTGTGGCCATCTACTGTGCCGTGTGAATCAGCTGCGATAAAAAACAAAGGAATATAAGGTAGGGAATGATGAGGGTGGGAGGGCGGGGCCAACCAGAGGTGGTATTTGCCAGTTCTCCGAACTACTACAAATTTCCGCTACCGGTTCTCCCAAACCGGTCCGAACCAACTGAATACAACCTCTGATGTCGTGATTTGAGTCTTAATTGGTCCCATGCATCCAGCAAAGGCTGGAAATGTATTCTGCTATTGATGTTCTGCATGGCATCCACCTTCAACAAATCCTGTTACAGTAAGAACTCCATTCTCACTAAGTAGTAAGGGGGGTGGGGAACCAACACAGCATTTCTAAGGACTCTTCCTCCAAAAAGAATCTGGGAGACATAAGAAGAAATTCAGCTGCTGAGTTAATTTGCTTTTGCCACTGCTAAAAAAAAAAAAAAGTTAGCTACAACTTTCAATAACTATAAATGAATGATATACTTCGAAGTCAGAATGGGGACGGCAGACAAAGGCAGATGCTGAAGAGAATTGTGTCCTGCGGGATTCCAGGTGCACTGAATATTACAAAAATCAAAACTTAACAATAACTGAGAAAGTGGTTTCAAGCTGAACCTGCAGAGTCTACCTTGAAGCTTAGTGTCTGCTGATCCAAAGTGTTCTCTTCATTGGCAGAAAAGCAGATGCCGTGTGTCACTCATGCTCCCCCTCCACCCACCCACCCCCACTTTAAGGCCAGTTAAAACAAACTTAAATCTTGCCAGCAGCTGTGCTTTTTCCTCTCGTGCATATTCCATCCCAAATGATTCTGAAGATAATTGTGGGACTTAGAAGTCTGGATCAAAATAAAAAGTCTGGGAAAGTCCCCTTCTTGAATGAAATGCTATTTGTGTCATATAAATTATCCAAGGCAAAAAAACCCAAGGGATATTATTTAGGCCTAGCAAAGCAAGCGAGACGTGAAGAATCCCCAGACTTGAGTGAACTATCTACAGAAGATGTATCAGGCAGATTTTGTACCTACATCACATTTCTTACATCAGATCACCTACACACCCGTGCTGCCCTTTTATTCATGTGACTTAATAAGAGCTTGCCTCCTAACCCACCTGATTAATAGCAATAGCACTTCGACTTATATACCGCTTCACAGTGCTTTACAGCCCTCTCTAAGCGGTTTACAGTAGCTAATATTATGGCCAGTTCAGAGAACCTCCAAATCCCACACCGGCTGGCCCTGCCCACCCCGTCCCGCCCCTCCCAGGAGTCTCCATGTGGCCCGTTTTGGATGCAGGGTAAGTGCAGGGTCTGCGTGGAGGCTCAGGAAGGGGGAAAATGGGCTCCCAGAAGTTCCAGAAGGCGGGAGGGCATCCAGAGCCTGGGGGAAGCAGTTTTTGCCCTCCCAGAGGCTCAAGCAAAGCCTCCGGAGCCAGGGGAAGGCTAAAATGCCATGGTGCAGGAGGCTGATTAGGCCACACCCACCCATCAACCAGGCAGAGAACCTCTTGGTGAAATGTTTGAAGCCCACCCCTGGCCCTCTCTGCCATATTGTTGGAGAAAAGGAAAAGCCAGCAGTAATTCTGCAGTTACCATCAGCAGAGACTAAATTACACGAATAACAAATAATATGCCCATGGATCCTGTAAAGCCAGAAATCTCTGGCCTGCCCTGAACATTTGGGTAGCCCTAAAAGGCGCACAGTTTTTCTAAGAAGCTGGAACAGCATAAGCCATTATGTACTGAATGTATTCTGAGAAAGTAATCTCCACTGGATTTCCAACATGCAACAACTTCAAAAATCATCCCCAAGTCAAACCTGTGACCTGATAACTGCATAAAGAGGTCAATAAGATTTTCTTGACAGTGATGTGGACCTGGTTTGATTGCTTAATTTTGCAATGTTTCTTTGACCTCCAGTCTAGACTATAATCATAGACATCCACAGCCCGCCCGAATGACAGAAAATATGTGGTAACTTCACCTCTTTTTGTACATGCTTCGAAAGTACACAAGGGGAGGAAATTTTATTGCGACACACATTTCATCACTCGCTTTCTTTCCCCTATCACAAATGGCCTGAGATTCCCTGGTGTTCTTCCTTCTAAATATTAAACAAACTTAGCATTTGTGAGCTTTTTCAAGATGAGCCAAAATTGTTATTTACTGCAACCTGCCAGAATATATTTTTTTTAAATCAATGGATTTTGGAAAATAAATTATTCTGAATCCCTCTGAATAAGAGGCAGATGCTACAAAAAAGAAAACTTCAAGAGCGTGCCTTTTGATGGAGGAGAACTTTCAACTGCAATCAACACTACACTAAACACCACTGATGAAATATATTGGGCAAGTGACTCATGGAAATAAATTATCCTTGACTACTCTCTGAGCTTCACCTCTAATGGGTATGAGTAAATGTCTGTATACTTCCTTCCTTACTCTTATTAAGATTCCTGTATGACCAAATACCCAATCTGTTTGTTAGCAGTTGTGCTGAGATCATTAGCAAGGTTAAGAAAAAACCAGGAGAGGGTCAATTACAAACAGAAGTAGCAATGAGCTTCCAACTGGGAATATTTATGCCTCAGCTGGGGACAAGGAGGAGAGATGTGATCAGACTGTCAAAAACAGTATTGCGACAGAAGCCCCACACCTATTTATGTACAAAACACATATATGCAGAGACCAGTTTGCCTGCACCATTAGTTGCGACCACCGGTTGGGCCCGCCCATCCACCCTGGTGCTATCCTGTCCTATACATCTCACCCTCTGGCTCGCTCACCCTGCCCACGCAGCCCAGCTGATTTCCACGCCTCACCTGCTCTACTCCTGAGAAAGTGTGCTGGAAGCCGAGCGCGTGAAATTGCCGTGTGTTTGAAGCCGCGCACAAACGCAGAAGGCTCACATTTTCGGTTCTGCACTAGGCGAATCGGTTGTTAAATTAGGTGGAGCCCACTCTGTATATATGTACAAAAGGTATGGAACTTGCAGTGAGATGCCACAATACTTTTGTCATTTTAACAAAGCAGCAAGTTCTTGGAAACATTTTATCTTGTCCAACTTATCTTCCAGGCCAAGCGACTTTGTTCTAAACATAGTGGGAAACCTCTTCCTAGTTTAAAATTTATCAGACTTTAGATGAAAGAAATATATATAGTGAACATAGTGATGCAAATATTATACATACATACATACATACATACGTGTGTGTGTGTGTGTGTGTGTGTTGTATTTGTGCTGATAAGTAAATAAAGGGAGACTAGTATAGATCTATTTCAAGCTATTTAGCTCTCATCAGCTGGCCATACCCTTACTGGGATTCGAACCTGTTCTGTATTAAAATCTTAGCCAGATGTCTTAACCATTAAGCCACAGGTCCTCCTCCTTATCAGCTGAAGCCAGGGAGAAAGGTATATATTTAGTGTCACAATCCCCGGTATGCCCAAATATGGGAGGAAGATCACTACTTCCATTCTCTGTCCTTCGGCTCATCACAAGAGACCATCCAGGCAGAAACCCAATATTTTTACTGTTGCCTTTTTGTTACATTTTGTATAGATAGATAGATAGATAGATAGATAGATAGATAGATAGATAGATAGATAGATAGATAGATAGATAGATAGATAGATAGATAGATAGATAGATGATAGATAGATAGATAGATAGATAGATAGATATAGAGATGATAGAGAGAGATAGAGATATAAATATAGATATAGATATAATAGATATAGATAGATAGATAGATAGATAGATAGATAGATAGATAGATAGATAGATAGATAGATAGCTATAGCTATAGCTATAGCTATAGCTATAGCTAGAGAGAGAGAGAGAGAGAGAGAGAGAGAGAGAGAGACAGAGACAGAGACAGAGACAGAGACAGAGACAGAGACAGAGACAGAGATTCATTCATTCCTATTTCATTTTACTATGTCTTTGAAGAAAAAATATTATTGATCCTTGATAATTGACAGTAATATAAAGTATCATGTTTAAAGCACCATGTTGTAGTCTTGGTTCTGTTTCTTTCTCCTACTGAAATTAGTTGTGGAATACCAGCCACAACTGCATAACAGATAAAAATAGTAAACAACAACAACAAAACCAAACCAGAGAGAACTAGAGAAATGTTCTTGAACCTGAACAATCCTCAAAAATAAGATTTTGACACCTTGATGCACGTTGCCAATTGACAGATAAAACCTTACACTCCGGTAAAGAATAGTTCATTAGCAGGAACTTTTTCTATTTTCAGTCTACTAAAACAAATAGGAACTAATTTTAAGCAAGGAAACCTTGAATATTGGGCACATTCCCATTTTAATATCTTGTTTATTGTGCATATTTAACTCTGTTTTGTTATGATTATTGAGCTTTGGCTTGTACTTCTGGGTTTTATTACATCATTTGGCTCCTCTAACAGCATTTTTTAAAAATATGCATAAATGGAATGTACAATTTGCAAGAGTGCAATCTGAAATTCTTAAACTACATCTCTTATTAATATGAGAATGAAAAAAAAAAAAGAATCCATAGCTGCCTGTAGTAGGTGGGATGAAAAATCATTTAAAAATCAATGTTTTCATTATGAATAATATTTAGAATTGCATTTCATAATTTATCTTTAGCCTTGGGTGTATCTTCTGTGACTAGTTTATGATCCAAATAAATCACAGATAAAGGGCAGCTTTTATTTCATTTCAAATTTATATATTAACCACCTGGGACAGGTTTCCATTGCCCAAGAATTCAATCTCCCACCTTGGAGGCTGAGAGGCCTCTGGCTACAGACAGCAAATGGCTCACCTCATAGCTTCAACAGCTGGCCGAAGAAAAGCAACAACAGCTGGACTGCAGAGGCCTGGACACTTGGAAGAGATTGAATTGAAAAGGGAGATAAAATTGGACACCCTTACAATAAAATCGAGCAAAATGGCACACAGTTATTTTTAGTTTGCTGTCTCCTTAGTAGAGAAGAACAAAATGTTGGTCCCACAATTATGCATTTATTGACGAATGTCAATGAAATGTTTGGGGTTTTGTACCTGCTTACTTTTATCAAATTTGTGAACTGCTTGCACATTCACACTGCTTACGAAGGATTGGTTTGGGGGTTTGTGACGTATATGCTAACATCTTGTCTTCCTTTTGAAGGATGAAGGGAACACATTGTCTATGGAGATTCTCAGTCATCTAGGTCATAGTTGTCCCATAGTTGCTTTATTCAAGAAGCAACATTCTCAAGAGTGGAACTTATGATTTCCAGATTCTCTTAGATTCTAATTTCCAACTCCTTTGGGCTGGCTAAGTTTCTTGAGTTGGTCCAAGTGGTCATAGATTTCCTGCGCTGTGAAAGTTCATCCATGAAAGTTCTGCCCATGAAAAGATTCTGAACAATTTCGTAAGCAAAAGATGATACATGGCAGTACATCCACACTACTGCTATATTTGTCATTTATGCCACTTCTTTTAAAAAAAAGTTTTATCCTTCTAATGTGTTTAGTTTTATAGTTTTACTATGCTTTTATATGTTGCTTTATAGGGGTGGGTTCCAGCTGCTGCTACTGTGGTTCGCTCAGGGATGCACTGCGCATGTACGCGTGCTTGATGCGCGCTATGCCTGCATGCACTATACTGTCTCCTTAGTACTAAAAAATTACTAGTACACAGGAGTAAAAAACAAAAAACAAGATGGCGCCACTGAAAGAACCAGTCGAAGTGGAGCAGTGGAGTGGAGCAGTGGTTAGAGTGCAGTACTGCAAGCCATTCAGCTGACTGTTATCTGCAGTTCGGCGGTTCAAATCTCACCGGCTCAAGGTTGACTCAGCCTTCCATCCTTCCGAGGTGGGTAAAATGAGGACCCGGATTGTTGTTGGGGGCAATATGCTGACTCTGTAAACCGCTTAGAGAGGGCTGAAAGCCCTATGAAGCGGTATATAAGTCTAACTGCTATTGCTAACTGCTAGTCCGGGGGCATGGCAGGCCAAGTTACTACTTACTTGTCCGAACCAGGCCGAACTGTAGGAACCCGCCTCTGATTAGAAGATGGATGGCTATATCAATAAATAAATGTTTGCTCCAGTCGTGAAATTCAATTTTTTTTACTACCGGTTCTGTGGGCGTGGCTTGGTGGGCATGGCAGGGGAAGGATAATGCAAAATCCCCATTCCCACCCCACTCCAGGAGAAGGATACTGCAAAATCTCCATTCCCACCCTGTTCTGGGTCCAGCAAGAGGTGGTATTTGCCAGTTCTATGAACTACTCAAAATTTATGCTATTGTCAATTCCTGACTAAGATTTTACTTTAAAAAGGTGTCAATTATAGATAGCTTATACCAGAAGGTTTAATATTCGCATGGCAAGGACAAAGATACAGAATAGATATAACTGAAAAAGCAGAAGCATTCTTCATAGAACATCTGAGAGGGAAGGCTGAGAAGGCAAAAAAGAACTATTGGTAGAAGTCCAAGAGGCATCCACAGCCGAGACTGAGAAAATAGAAGGTGCTGCAGGCAGGATTGAAACAGAAGAAGGTGCTGTAGGTGGTGTTGATATTAGAGAACCACGAGAACTGAGATCAACTGGAGCTATAAATCCTACTTATAAAACATAAACATGGAAGAAGAAAAAAGATAACAATCAATATAAATGGACTTAACTCAGCAATTAAAAGAAGAATATTTCACAAATTAGAAAAATTAAAATTGGACATAATCTGTCTACAAGAAAGTGCATATTCAAAAACAATATGAATACTTATTGGTGCAGCCAAAACTTGGAAAAAGATTTACCGCATTGGCAAACTGTAAGAAAAGAGGAGTGATTTTTTTACGTTAAAGATACAATTCCAGCGAAATCAATTTATACAGATGAAGATGGAAGAATGCTGATGGTGGAAATTATGGACAACACTAAGAAAATACTACTAATTGCAATTTATGCTCCTAATGAGAAACAAGATGAATTCTATAGAAAACTACCCGGGAAAATAATTGATTTGGACTATGCTGATATTTGTATGATGGGAGATTTTAATGGAATTGTAGATCAGAATATGGACTATAAAACACAAAAAATAAAGCTAAATAGAAAACCACTCCCAAAATCCTTTTTTTTAAATGATAGATGAAATAAATCTAAAAGATGTCTGGAGAGAAAGAAATCCCACAAAAAAACAATATACCTTCTATTCAAGTAGACATTTATCATGTTCCAGAATCGACATGATATGAGCCACAATGGAATTGACTTGTAATGTACAGGAAATTGAGATTGAAACAAGTACCTGGGCAGATCACAATCCAATTACAATTAAATGGAAAGGAAAAGATCTAGATGGACACTATATTAAAAGAGAAGGATTTTGTACAGAAAATGGAAAAAGAACTGGCCTTCTTTTTCAAAGAAGACAGAAAAGAAGACACATCGATGCAGAACCTTTGGGATACAATGAAGGCCTACACTAGATGCTTGATAATAGACTATAATCTATAAAGCTCTTGAAAAAAAGTTACAGAAATCCCCACAAAAAAAGGACATTAAAATAAAAATGGGCATAAATAAGCACAAAATGGACTTGCTCAAAAAAGAGGAACTAGCACAAAAAATTAGAGGTGCTAAACAGAATTACTTTGAAAATGCAAACCAACCAGGTAGATGGTTGGTGTATAAATTGAAAAAAGAGAGGGAATCAAAGAAAATATTGCAATTAAGAGATGATCAAGGGCAAATTTGTTATGGAGATGTTGAGTAGAAGAAAATTATGCAAGACTACTATGGTAAACTGTAGGAACAAGAGCATATAGAAGAGGGAGGAGTTAGACAATACCTACAAGAAGCCAACCTCCCCCAGATACCTGAAGAAATTGAGACAATACTAGAAGGCAAAATAACCATGATGGAGTTAACCGAAGCACACTTAAAAAACAAAGCAATGGAAAGGCTCCAGGCCCAGATGGATTGCCAGTGGAATTTTACAAGACACTCCAGGAATCGTTGTCTCTTCACTATTAGAAGTTATGGATGAGGTGATGTCAGAGAGCAGGATGCCCAAATCATGGTCAGAAACATATATTACATTTTTGCCAAAAGAGGAGTCTGATCTAGCACAAATTAAGAACTATAGACCCATCTCCTTGTTAAACTCAGACTATAAGTTATTTGCTTCAATATTAGCAGAAAGACTCAAAAAATACTTAAATTGTTTTATTGACCCTGATCAAAATGGGTTTCTATCAAAGAGACAAATTAAAGATAATATGAGAATAATTCTGGACACTTTGGAGTATTATGAGGCGCAGCCCGAAAAACAAATGGCTTTGATGTTTTTAGATGCACAGAAAGCATTTGATAATGTGAATTGGTGATTTATGTTTTTACAACTGGAACAGATGAATTTTGAAGAAATTTTCCCAAGTCATACAAACCATATACTACAAACAAACAGCAAAGATAATGATAAATGGAGAACTGACAGATTCTATTGAAATAAAGAAAGGTACGAGACAAGGTTGCCCACTATCACCTCTCCTTTTTGTTTTAACATTAGAAGTTTTAAATAGAAAGATCAGAGAAGAAAAAGAAATAAAAGGAATGAAAATAAAAAAGAAGAATATACTGTAAACTACAAGCATTTGCAGATGACCTGGTTTTTATCCTTGAGGACCCATTAGAAGTGGCACCCAAATTGATAGAAAGAATAGAGGAATATGGAAAAGTAGCAGGTTTGAAAATAAATAAAGATAAAATGAAAATTTTGACAAAGAATATATCATCAAGACAAAAGGAAGAATTGGCGGAAACTTTGCAGATTCAAGTCACAAATAAGATCAAATATTTGGGGATATACTTAACTGCAAGATGCAGCACACTCAAAGAGAATAATTATTATAAACTTAAGCAGCAGTTTGCGACTGACTTGATGAAATGGGAAAACCTACAACTATCAATGATAGGGAGAATATCTACAATCAAAATGAACATTCTACCCAGAATCTTATATTTGTTCCAGACAATTCCAATTAGATTAGGGAAAGACTTTTTTGATGAATTAAATAAAATAGTGCTGAAGTTTATTTGGCAAGGGAAAAAAGCAAGAATAAAATTAAAATTGTTACAAGATGCTAGAATAAGAGGAGGATTGGGCTTATCTAACTGGAATTATATTACTAGGCAACAAGTCTGATGTCGGTTAAGGAGTGGATAACATTAAGGAATTCCAGATTATTGACATGACCTACAGTTGGGATCACCCATGCTTTGCATCCTGAGGTTTGGAGCTCCAGCCTAGAGCAAAACTGCTCATCAAATGGCTTGTAGAACAGTTCCAGGACAAAGAAGAAGGCAAATAATCTAATAATGGGAGCCTCTTTCTATGTTACTAAAGACCATGCGGAATAAGATGCTACTCGATTTTACTCCATCTGAGTAGGATTCTACTCAAGGGAAGAAAATGTATACCTCTGTTCTGTGACTAGTATAGCTACTAGCTAATCCTTCCAGATATGCCAAATTTTATTGTGACTTTTTATTTAATACAACTTCTTTCAATTATCTTCACTTTGTTAAATACAATGACTGGCTAATGGATATCTGTGAGGGCTTCAACCAATGTATCAACAAATGCTACCAAGAGGTTGACTCTGATTTGGGTAGTATATTTCCTCCTGCATATGAGGCTCAACAGTTGTTCACTTCTCTGCTAAGTTTTGGCAGAGTGCTAGCACTATTTTGGTACTGAATAGGGCCTGGTGTGCATAACTAAAGGCTTATTTTGCATGCAGAGATGGTTTAGACACTAGTCACATTTTTTTGCCCTTTTCCAACTCCTACTGGGGGAAATTTTTAAGAACTATGGGAGGTTCAAAAGCATGCATGCTACATTAAGCCTTTACTTGCCTTAATATATTAGTGAGCTGATTTGAGGCCATCTGGGAGTAAATATTTGCAACTCTAAATCACAAAGTGCTGCAATGGTTTTATTTCCTGAAGAACTACTGAATTGAAAGTCCAGTCGTGTCTCTAAAATCCAAAGGTTTTTTTTTTATTTTTAACTGATGTCATCTGAATGGTAGCTATATAACCTCTCTTGTTAACAGTAGCCTAGCTCTGAAGAAAATCAATGTTGCAACATTTCCCCACAAGTCCTGGTGGCAGGGCTGCATTTTAAAAAAAATGGGAATCTCCTAAATGGCACGAAAAAATAGGGGGAAAATAGGAATACTGTACTGTACTTGAGTGCAATAATATATTGAGCCGAGCTACTGGACATAGGTTCAGAGGACAACAATCTAAAAAATCCATACATTCAGCATTCACATTTTTAAAAAACACAAATAAGCAGCAACCATCCCTGTAGTTGGCTGCCTCATCTCCTGAACAGAAAGAGGGATGGGGATGAGTTTTTAGACTATGTGCGTATGGGACTTAGAGATATCTTGCCTTATCTCTTCTGGTAGTGCCACTGCAGGCAGAGAAGGAAATCTCACCTGCAATAAGTAGATCAGATCAAGAAATCATCTCTCCTGGAAGGCTAATCCCCGTTTTATTGAGATGGGCTATAATATCAGAATGTTACAAGTCTGATTGTGCTGTACCTCCTCCTCCTCCTTGTAAATCACTGAATCAGCACGGGGTCTGCCTGAGCCCCTTCCAAATGTTATCATACTATTCTAGATTGGAAAAATGTTTCAGCTCCTTTAGCAACTAGGCCATGATTGCTGCGTATTTCCTTCAAAGTCATTTCCCTTAATCACTACAGAAAGCTTTTTTTTCATTCTTCCATTGCTTCCTCTCCCCCCCTTAGAGAAAATCTATTAGAGAAAAATTTCTAGTAGATTTTTTCCAATATGGAACTCAGTCTAGAAGTTCCCATCCCATTGACATACTGGGCAAGTTGGTAGATATTACATAGGGCGTGACCCGACAAATGCGCGCTAGACAAATGAGCTCCAACAAAACTGCGGCAAAAAAACCACGATGTCAAAATCGCGTCCACAAAAGCGCGCCCACATAAGCGCGCCGACAAAAGCGCTATTATGGTTAAAGTTAGGGTTAGGGTTATAACGTTGTTTTCGCATCCCACTATGTTGTTTGTTGATGGCACACTTTTGTCGGTACGCATTTGTGGGCGCGCTTTTGTGGGCGTGGTTTTGTGTAGCGCATTTGTCTAGCGCTTTTGTCTAGCGCGTATTTGTCGGTGAACCTACATAGGGTGATCCAATGACCTTGGAATGCTTGGCAAGCAATCATAAGTACCGATAGTCCTCAACAATTGAGCCCAAATTTTTCTGTTGCTAAGTGAGGGAGTTGTTAAGTGAGTTTTGTCCCATTTTACAATCTTTCTTGCCACAGTTGTTAAATGAACCAATGCAGTTGTTAAGTCAGTAACACGGTTGTGAAGTAAATCTGGCTTCCTTGTTGACTTTGCTTCTCAGAAGGTCACAGAAGGGGATCACGTGACCTCGGTCATAAATATGGATCAGTTGCCAAGCATTTGAATTTTGATGACATCGTCAGGGGGATGCTGCAGAAGTCGTAACTGTGAAAAGTGATCATAAATAATTTTTTTCAGGGCCATTGTAACTTTGAACAGTCACTAAATGGACTAAATCGAGGACTTTCTCTCTCTCTCTCTCTCTCTCTCTCTCTCTCTCTCTCTCTCTCTCTCTCTCTCTCTCTCTCTCTCCCCTCCCTCCTTCCAGCCATCCCTGAGCCTGCATATCCTGCATCACCAAATGGCAAAGGAACATCCAGTAATACAATTGGGTTGTAAACAGAATTAAAAATGAAGGGGCCATGAACCCTTGTCTTATTTTGCTCTTCCACTGCCCATATTTCTTTTGAAATTGAAGATGCACAATGAAACCCAGCTCACAGGGGCTGCTCAAATGTGCTCTTATTGATTTTCACACGGGCCTCTTTTATCCGCAATGCAGATGTGCCGTTTTCAAAGGAGGTTTAAGAAGCGGCTTTGATCCCTCTTGTTCACCGGACCAATATATAAATTAAATGTAATTGTTATATAATGATTTGAGACCCTAGAAAAAAAAATATGGTTAGCTTGCCTTCAAAGGGTAGTTGGATTCTGAAAGCCCTTTTTAACCTTCCTCAGCTTAAACCATTTTCTGGAGTGGGAAAGTCGAAGGTCACCAATCGAAAACATTAGAAAAATTAGAGAGTGTTTCTATGAGTTATAGATTTTTTTTTTAAAAAAAAAGATCTTTCTCAAAGCTCTCAGTTTTAAAATAGCTAACACCAAATGCATTTAGCCTGAAGCTTTTAAAATTGTTGTAAGCTCTTAGAACAAATTGTCATGCATTTGTAAATTAAGTTTGTTGGAATGACTCAATGCAACAATCCAGTTTTGGGTGTATTTTGTACCTAGTTCTCCAGAAAGTTTCAAAAATCCAGAAATTAAAAAGACAACAACCTCTTAATTCTTTTTTTTTTTTTTAAAGGAATGCATTAACTGACTTTCCCTGTCCCTCCTTTTAGCTATTCATTCATTTAGCCTTTAGGTAGATGGATTGCAAACCCTGAACAGGCTTTTTCTAGCTTGTGCACTGCTGGAAACAACCCACTCAGTCACCAGCAAACTCCAAGCATGACTTCATTCTTCAGACAAATTGCTGTGAAAAGGCTATACAGGAAGGAGGACTGTTGGTCTATTTTTAAACACACTGCCTGCCTCATAGCTCAAAACAGTGGTTAGAAAAGTTCAATCACTCGGGGCCTCAGTATATCCTTTTTCCCCTTTCAGCTCGGTTGCCAGAAAGCCAGTTCCTTTGTATGTGTGGGGAGGGGTGGGGGTGGGGGAGAGACAGACAGAAATAATGAGGAGACAGATTCCATTTAAGCTGAATGGACATAATCCAAAATAGATATTGAGGGAGGGGGCTTTGTCCAGTTTTCCGTGGGTTTGTGAAACCAGAGAGTTTATCCCTAATTCCATGTGGGTATATACTTCTGAACTGTGGGTTTGGCAAAATCAAGAATTGTGCATGTAATTTTAAAATCTTACAGCTCTTCCACACATTTGTGTTGTGTTGATGACCAGGTGGTTTCAATGAAACCTTTCCTTCTACAAAGTGTCTACTACTGAGATGCTTGATAGTTTGAGTCAGTGGGTGAGTTGCTAGCCGGTTTACTACCGCAACACTTAAGCGTCTGGGCGGGTGGGCGGTGCCGGTTTACTACCGCAACACTTAAGCGTCTGGGCGGGTGGGCGGTGCCGGTTTACTACTGCAACACTTAAGCGTCCGGGCGGGTGGGCGGTGCCGGTTTACTACCGCAACACTTAAGCGTCCGGGCGGGTGGGCGGTGTTTCCTGCCGCCGCAAGTACTGGTTCAGCCGAACCAGGAGCAACCCACCTCTGGTTTGATTACACTCCTAATCGGCAAGCCTAGGAAAAGGCCACCAACCAGTTACATTCCCTTGTGTAACCTCAGTTTCCTCAAACCAGGGGTGGTATACACTTACCTTCCCTACCAGTTCGCAAATGTGAGCGGCCACCTCCGCACATGTGCAGATCCTTCCGTGCATGTGCTTTTGGCAAAAAAAGGGCCTAGATGGGATGCCATAGAGCCGGGGGGAGTGGGGTAGAGCCACCCACAATTTTCACTACTGGTTCGAGCGATCCGCCGAACTGGAATATCACCTCTGCCTCAAACTCTTCTGAATATAGGGAAAATGTTGATGCCTTAAGTCTGCAGATTTTTACGGCCCTTAATTGCAAGTGTTTTTCAAGTGTGGCAACTTTAAGATGTGTGGAATTCAACTCCCAAAATACCCCAACCATAGAATTCTGGAAATTGACATCCACACATCCTAAAGTTGCTAAGTTTGAAAAACACCAGCATAGAGCCTGATGTACGATAGCTTTTGAACCAATGGGTTGCACAATCTTTCTACAGGGAAGTTTCTTATCACTGAGAGTTATTTTTACTAGAAGTCACGAGTAAGTAAGCAGGGTGTGCAAAACAGTGGAACTTGTAAGATGTTATCTCTGTTATTCCTGGAGGTGCCCATTAGGCATCTAATTCATAGATACTATTCAGCTAGTCCTCGACTTACAACCACAATTGAGCCCAAAACGTCTGTTGTTAAGCAAGTGGATTTTGCTCCATTTTACAACCTTTCCTGACATGGCTGATAAGTAAATCACTGTAATTTCTGAGTTATAACATAGTTGTTAAGTGAATCCTGCTTCCCCATTGACTTTGCTTGTCACTAGGCTGCAAAAGGTGATCCACATGACCTCAGGACACTGCAACTGTCATAAATATGAGTCAGTTGCCAAGTGTCCAAATTTTGTTCCTGTGACCATGGGGATGCTGCAATGGTTTTACATTTGAAAGAGTCACAAGTCCCTTTTTTTAGTGTCATCGTAATTTCGAACTGTCACTTAATGAACTGTTTAAATCAAGGTTAACCTGCAAATGATTTTTTTCCCCCTGAAAAATGCATGGCAAACTATTCATGGCAGCCCAGCAGTCCCAATAGAGCAGACCAGTGATGGGTTTCAAAAATTGTTCGAACCTACTCTGTGGGTGTGGCCTCCTTTGTGGGAGTGGCTTGCTGCCCATGTGACCAGATGGGAGTGGCTTGCCACCCATGTGACCGGATATGAAGATGCCGACGACACTTGTCAGAACCACCTTAAATTACCTCACACACAGCACTGGCATGCGTAAGAATGTGATGTAAACTTGTTTTTTAAAAGGCATCTTTGGTTTGCGTTAAAACAACTTCAACACACGCAATGTTCTGATTGCACCACAAACGCAGTAGTCATCCTTACCTTTCACAGAGGCCCTGAGTTTTATAAATATGAGCATGATAGTGTAGAATAATCATGTCCAAGGACCAGTGGTGGGTTTCAAAAAAATTTGGAACCTCTTCTGTAGGTGTGGCCTGCTTTCCGGGTCCACTGGTGGAACCTCTTCTAACCGGTTCGGTAGATTTGACGAACCGGTTCTACCGAATAGGTGCGAACTGGTAGGAACCCACCTCTGGAGCAGAGAATACTAAATAAGTTTGTATTCTGCAGACACTGGAAGTAATCCGTTTGTGCCTTTACCGTCACAGTACAGGCTCAAATCTGAGTTTGAATCCATGTCCAGCCGTCTTTGATCTTTGTCATTTTGACAGATTGCTTGAAAACGTCTGGTTCTTCATCTCCCAGATCTTCTTGGTGAACCAGGAGAGGCTGCTTGGGAAAAACCCTATAAATTTCACAGTCTCTATGACTCCAAGGTGATTAAGTACCTGACTGACCTGTTGGGAAATTCCCCCACTGCCCAATAGAAACCAGCTGAATCCATAAACTGCCTGGGGTGGATCATCTTGGTGCATCCAACCTCTTTATGGAGGAGAGCATTGGCCATAAATTTCAAAGTAACCAGACAGTGAAGGTTATTAACACCATTCACCCTCAGGTCACATGCTAATTGCTTTGAGCAGGACCTAAATGGAGGTGGATATACTCCTCTTTGCCCTGTTATATTTTTCAACAATATTCTTTGGACCATCTGCAAGGCTCAAGGATCAAAGACATTGTTCTTCAGGATTCTTAAATAGAAAAATACAATGGTGGAGAAAAGTGTAATTCTTGAGCATTTCAATGTGGGTACCCCAGCAATTCAGTGCTGTCCCTATTGCCTTTAGCATCTTCATGAAGCCACCAGGAGAAAACGTCCATCAGTTTGAACTGCAATATCATTAATATGTTGATGATACCCAGTTTTTGTTCCCCTGAGCAGAAGTCTTTATCTGGTGCCTAGAGGCAGAGGGATTGGATGTAATGGGATAGATTCAGATGACTGTCAGCAAGCGAAAGTAAGTAGTAATACAGAGGACCTCAGATGCCATGGATGTTCCATCTTGGAACATTCTTGACAGATTGCACTTCGTCTGTATAAGCCAGGTATTTCCACCCCTAGAGCCATGGATCACCATCTTGTATCAATTCTGGAGCTAAACGTCCATCTGGAATTTCTCTTGGAACAGGAATATCAGGATGATGACAGTGATACGGATGACCTATCAGATAAGCAGATGGATCTGCCACTTCATAATTTTTTTAAATAAAAATTTTCAATTAGGGAGTGCTTTGGGAAAGATAAAAATATGTTGGTTCTGCCCATTTTCTGTGAACTTCCCTGAAAGGTTTTCTCATCTAGAGGTAAGGAGAATAAACTGAGATATTGAATGAGATAATTCTTTGACATCTTTGAAGTCAATTGAGGTGACTGAACAGCAGAATTCTTCAGAAAATGCATGGGAAAAATTAGATTTCAGTGTCTTTAAAGAGGTTGAAATATGTAAGTTTTAATGATCTTCAGCCCACCTCCTTGATGAATAGTCAATGTTTATCTTTTTTCATTTAAAATAATGCTGACAGGCTGTTGAATTTCTTCTGTAATGTTATATTTTTTTTATCTCCAAGCCTGTTCAACCAAATTTTCTGGAGAGAAACTTGACGTGCATTAACAAGGCTGGCTAAGTGAACCCCCTCTGGTTTAATCAGATGCAAATATATTCATTACCGCAGTGGTAGAAGCAGCTGATACCTATTATTTAATGAATTTTTAAGAATTCAAAACTATTAAGCAGTCATCCTTTTAATGGGATTGACATTTAACACAATATGGAGACCTTGGGTTTCTGCTCTTACTCAACAGGTATTTCAATTTACTATGTTTTTCCAGGTGTGAATATGGAACCACTGACTTCCTCCACACAGAAATTGGCAGTCTTTGGAAATCTGCTTGGTTGTAATTAGCTGAATCATGGTTTACTGAATTTACCCAATTACTTGGATTTAGACAATACATCCATCTATAATCTAACAAGCCATAATTTACCCTAGTGAGTTGTACAAACTCAGGGAAACTTGAGAGGTTTGGGCAATCTAATGCCTCTTTATCTGTTAGAGAACAACTCCCATCATCCCCAGTCAGCACTACCAATAGCAATAGCAATAGCAGTTAGACTTATATACCGCTTCATAGGGCTTTCAGCCCTCTCTAAGCGGTTTACAGAGTCAGCATATTGCCCCCAACAACAATCCGGGTCCTCATTTTACCCACCTCAGAAGGATGGAAGGCTGAGTCAACCCTGAGCCGGTGAGATTTGAACCGCCGAACTGCAGAACTGCAGTCAGCTGAAGTAGCCTGCAGTGCTGCATTTAACCACTGCGCCACCTCGGCTCTTAATGCCCACTCCTGAGGTGATAACAGAAATTGTATTTTAACATAGTTTATTGAGTAAGTGAGTGAGTGAGTATATGGCATACATTTCATGGATAACAGTAGTTAAACATGTATGTTCAATTTTATAAGGTCTAAACGATTCAAGAAGTTATATATTAAGTTACAAATTGCATGTTAAAATATGTTGGTTCATAAAAATGAAGTGTTCTATATACACTAGTATTATCTACGCCATTTATCCAGTTAAGCACAGTATTTGTTAATTTGCACATACTTAATTGGGAAAGACAGGGATGGTGCAGAAACGGTTTAAAAGTCTAGCTTAGGATATATTGCAGACATTTTATTTTAACAAGAATAAAGAGACAATAAAACCCCAGTTATAACTATCCTAAGCTATAATAATAGAACATTAAAAGAGCACTGGATTATGACAATTTTAATAATATCATATTCAAACGCGGTGAAAACCCAGAATTAACCCAGCATTTCATGGCTTAAGCATCTTTCTAGAAACATGAATGGACAGACAATATGTTCTGCCTCCAAGGGCAATACAAGATCGCCATCTTTGGCAGCAGATGTTCATCCCTACGTACTAACTTCACATTTCTCCATTCAATATTATATAGTCAAAAGTCCTCATAAGCTATTATATAATTTATTTGAGGCAGCAAATCCATACCTTGAATTGAGTCCCTAGTCAAATCATACAATAAAATATTTCATAGCTCTTTCATGCTGATAGCTTTTACATCTTGTTTACTTAAATGGATAAGGTTGACAAGAGGCACTTAACGTGATGGCAAACCTATAGCACGAGTGCCACAGTTGGCACACAGCGCCCTTTCTGTGGGCACACGAGCCGTCCCCCTAGTTCAGCTCCACCACACATGCGCGTGTGCCTCCCACTGGCCAGCTGGTGGTCAGGTCTCTGCTGCACACGTGCGGGGGCACATGCACAGGGGCATGGCACCTGCAGGGGGATTGCGGGGGACTGTGCATGTGCCCTTGGCCCACATGCATGAGGTATGTGGGCCAAGCATGCATGTGTGTGTGTGTGTGCTGGAGCCACAGGTGCATGGGGGACTCACATACATTGCATTTGGGGGGTTTGTGCTCCGGAAAAGGTTAGCCATCAATGGCCTAAAGCAATGGATTAAATGATGTCCCTCCCCCATGCCCCATTCAGGAGCTGACTGTACTGTACTGTAATATCATGGCAATTTCTACCATACCTCACTAGAGCCATGTCGGGAGTGCCAAAGTGCTTCTGGGTTGAAAAGATTGGACAGTGATATCATCATTGCCTTGGAGATACGCAGTAGTTGGGGGCTCCTTTCTCATCCCTGTCAAGTTACCCATTGAAGTGGTACCCATTAATTTATTGCATTAATTGCAATCACCTATTTTCAAACATTTGGGTTGGCAGAAGCTGGAGCGTGTGATGGGAGCTCACCCCATCGCCTGGCAGCAATCGGGTCTTGAATGCAAACCCGCTGATCATCAGTCCAGCATCCCAACCTTGTGAACTACTATGCTCTCTTACCATACCTTGGTTTTAGTTTGATCTGTCCTGATTCACTAGGCAGAATCTTCCCTCTGAGGAATTAGGAAGACCAGCCTTCTATCATCTCATGTAATTGTATTTATAGAACTGCAGAGGAGGGAATATAACTGATAAAAGTCAGCAGCAGACAAATTACTAACCCACATTTTGGTTTATATTATAGGGTAAATAGTTATGGACCTAAGAGTCCGCAAAGAAAGTCTTAAGCTAAGGTTCCCCTTTAAAGCAAAATAAATTTAGCATTGCCCCATTTTTTGCTTGTGCTTTGAGTTATAAAATTGGCCATTGTAAATAAATATATTATGTCTTAATTATAAAGGATTTATGGTTTTTTTAATCCCCATCTGTCCATTCTATGAAATTGTTTTGGGGAAAACATTTAAATATCAGCTTTCTTGAAGTGAAGAGAGAGTACCATTTTATTATTAAATACACTACCCATTCATAAAAAAACACACAAGTTAACTTCTGGACCATTCATTATGTAATGGAAGTCCCTAATCACAGAAATAATAGTTGATAATTAGACAATGCAGCATGACTCAACAATTACTGTTTTAGATACAAGTACTGTATATCCAGCTCTACTTTTTACATCTAATTATATTTGTTAGGGTTTAAGACTCCTTCCTCCACTTCAAAAATAGTTTATATATGGAACACAGCCAAACTGATAAAGTCAGAAGGCCTGTAAGTTGGAATTGCTACTTAGATGTTTGCTTATAAGAAGCTCAAGTATGATGGGAAAACATTTAAATGAAGCAACTCTAATTGGTTGCCTACTCAGAAACAGTACCATATCAAGTTAATAGCACATTGGGTAGGAAGGGGCTGCATAATTGAGCTAAACCAGTGGTGGGTTTCAAAAATTGTTCGAACCTACTCTGTGGGTGTGGCCTCCTTTGTGGGAGTGGCTTGCCGCACATGTGACCAGATGGGAGTGGCTTGCTGCCCATGTGACCGGATAGGAGTGGCTTGTCGCCC
This sequence comes from Thamnophis sirtalis, assembly GCF_051295495.1. NCBI lineage: Eukaryota > Metazoa > Chordata > Lepidosauria > Squamata > Natricidae > Thamnophis > Thamnophis sirtalis. The sequence goes on from NW_028261382.1 coordinate 166,190,375, forward strand.
ATGTGACCGGATATGAAGATGCCGACGACACTTGTCAGAACCACCTTAAATTACCTCACACACAGCACTGGCATGCATAAGAATATGATGTAAACTTGTTTTTTAAAAGGCATCTTTGGTTTGCGTTAAAACAACTTCAACACACGCAATGTTCTGATTGCACCACAAACGCAGTAGTCATCCTTACCTTTCACAGAGGCACTGAGATTTATAAATATGAGCATGATAGTGTAGAATAATCATATTCAAGGACCAGTGGTGGGTTTCAAAATTTTTTGGAACCTCTTCTGTAGGTGTGGCCTGCTTTCCGGGTCCACTGGTGGAACCTCTTCTAACTGGTTTGGTAGATTTGACGAACTGGTTCTAACGAATAGGTGCGAACTGGTAGGAACTTACCTCTGAGCTAAACCCACATGGCTCGTCATTTCAATTCTTTTGCAGATATACTGCTACTATTCACAGGAAAATGGGATGCACTAAATATGCCAATTGGATTTATGATAGACTTTGAACGTAATTTCTTTATGCTGCCATGGTACCTTATGATTCTTGATGAATGTATCTTCTTTTTTTATGTACACTGAGAGCATCTGCACCAAAGAAAAATTCCTTGTGTGTTCAATCACACTTGGCTAATAAAGAATTCTATTCTATTCTATTCTATTGTAAATATTCTGATTTAAGGGTCCTGCACAATACGTTTTTCCCTTTTCTATACACCTAAGCTGAGTAGCTGAACTCCCATTTTTAAAAAATGGGTATTTGATCATGTAGGAGCTTCTGCTTATTACAAAGGAAATTTGCCTCTCTTGGCTAATGAAAAAAAAAGAAAGATCTACTCTCATTTTAGAAAAGCTATCTTGAGAATGAATATGTTAGACAGACTTTTAGCAGAGAGAGAGAGAGAGAGTGGGGAAACTGTTAAGTACCAGGAAATAAGAGATACACCTGTTCAAGTTAAGATTTAAAAATTTAAAAAATAGTGAAAATATTCGCATAAATTCTCAAATACATGTTTGCTTTCTTTCTTGCTTATTTATTTATTTAAGAAAATTTCTATGGCTGCCCAACTCAATCTCAGGACTCCAATCAGTTTATAATGATAAAAATCTAACATAAAAACAATAAAAAGCAATAATGCTCCCCCCCATCCCTCTTGTGATAACAATCAAATAAGCTAGTTGATGGGCTCCATCCCACTCTAGGTTCCCCAGGCCTGTTGACAAAAGCCTTATGAAAGAGCGTCAAAGTGGGAGCCAATCTTATTTCCAGGAGTGATGTTCCATAAGGAGGGAGGCAGAGGTGGTATTCGACTGGTTCTCACCGGTTCTGGCGAACTGGTAGCGGTGGATGTGGGAGGCTGTGCCCACCTGCCCCGATGTAATGCATGAGCCCTGCACATGTGCAGGTGGTGTGCATATGCAGATGTGACACATGTGAGCAAAGTGAGTGCATGCGCGCACCAGAGGTGGGTTCCTACCAGTTTGCACCAGTTCGGTAGAACCGGTTTGTCAAATCTACCGAACCGGTTAGAAGAGGTTCCACTAGTTGACCCGGAAAGCAGGCAACACCTACAGAAGAGGTTCCGAAAATTTTTGAAACCCACCACTGACACACACACAGAGACAGACTCACAGAGAGAGAAAAAGAAATAAAAAAAGAAAGAGATGAAAGAAAAAAAGGAAAAAGGGACAGAGAGACAAAAGGAAGGAAAGAGAGAGAGGGAGAGAGAGAAACCACATGGCCAGCAAGCCACTCCCACAAAGGAGGCCACATCCACAGAGTAGGTTCAAAAAAATTTTTAAACCCACCACTGGCGCGCACATTCACATTTGCAACCTGGTAGGGAAGTTATGTGAATCCCACTGCTGGAGGGAGGAATATGGAATATTCCCATAGGAAACAGTTGGTTTTATGTGGTTCACAGCTGGTGGAACTCATTTCATTCCACTTAATGCATGTTCCCAAACCCATCATAAGGAGCAATGAGAAAACATTCAAAATCCAGTGTCTCTATGTTGACATTCATTGCGGGACTTCTAAATGTATTTAACTATCGACAAAGGGATAAAATAAAATTGCTGCTTCTCTTCCTCCTTCCCCTTATAGTACTGAAACAAAATTTCATGTAAGTCATATTTGGTAAATATGTGCATATCTAAGTAAATTAATGCATACTCTGTTTGTGTGTGTGTTTAGATAAGATAGATAGATAGATAGATAGATAGATAGATAGATAGATAGATAGATAGATAGATAGATAGATGATAGATAGATGTACAAACTTATCTTTCCTTCTAAAATTCAGTAAACCAGAATTTCATATAAATTAGCTTCTGTATTTCTTCTCTTGCAATATACTCTTGTAAATATCCACAAAGGAGGCAGGTCAATATTATTCAATCAATACTGTTCCCAGGCAAGTGAAATAAATTTATTTTAAACCACACTTTTCTTATAGATGCTGAAAGTTATTCAAGACTCTTCTGTTATTTTCTACAATGATTCTACATGATTCTACAATGATTCTACATGACCAGCCCAAAGTCATTCAGTGAGCTTCTATGCTTGAGAGATCTCTTGAATATAGGTCATCACAGTCCAGCAACTTAATCCCTTACACTAGTTGTATCTAAGCAGTCAATCAATGTAAATATGATTCCATCATTGTAAACATCTTTATTATGGTTTGATTTCTATGAGAGATTCCATCAAATAAGAAAACATCTCTGGTGCCTTTGAAGTGACCACATGAGCTGCCCTATACTGAGATGTTAAAAAATGTGTAAATTAAAAATGCTACCGCTGTTGCAAACTTGTTAGACCAAATTCAGTTTGAAGTTGTGAAAAATCCTTAAAATAATTGACACATAATTGATTTAAAGCCACTATCTCAGCTTCTCACTGATACAGATGTTAAAGTAATAAATATGATGTTTAATTTTATATAGCAAAATTTTGGAATCTGACTATGATGAATTACTATTCTACTATACTTTTGGCAATGGCTAAAAGAATCATATTTAAAAAGTGGGGGGAGTATATTATTTCCGGATATTAAGTTTTGTTCTTGGAAATGTGGTACTATTATGCAAAATTTTCTTTTTCTATCTTTTGTTTCTAATTATATGGTATTATATATTTTATAAATCTTGATTATAACCTAAATTTGTATCTTCAGTTTTCGCCATAACTCTAATCCTTTAATGTTGTAATTTGTTAAATTTTGTTAAAGGACCTTAAGAGCTTTAGCAATGCTTTTATTGTTCTGTATTCTGTTTATATTTTACAATCTTATACAAATAAAAAAACAAAGTCATTGTGAATTCTTTCATTATGTAATTGTTTTCCATTTGATAATATAACATATTGTGATTCTTTCTAGTGTCACTTCATAATATAAAAAAAATAATGCAAGGTCCATTTTTAATATTATACTGTGGCTCAAATTCTGTCTTACCACATAACTTCAGCCATCATTGTCGACTCTATTTTGCCCTGAAAAAATAATTTCCTTGCCCCAATTTACCTCAAACTCCACTGACGCAAACAGTTCCAAAACAGATAGGGATCTGGGGGTGCAGTACATGACCACTACATAGTTCTCAGTGAAAATATTCATTAAATGATCTGAAGTTTGGAAAATGCATTAAAAATTATTCCTTATTCATTTAATTTCCAAAGCCGTTTCATAGGCAATGGACTTACATGATGAGGTTACAAAGTAGGAAGAGAAAAACAATTAAACGGAAGCTTGATACGTGGCAATTAAATACAAAATGTTTCAAATATTCCACCAGCGTTGATGTAGTTTATTCCAACCCAGTCTAACATAGACCATAATTCATTCCACAAATCCATATTTCAGGACAACATCCCAAGTCAAGGGTTTCAAATGATCTATCTGAAATATAATGATTTGCTTTTGTACCTTTAATAAAAGTTGAACTAAAAAGAAAACATAAGAGCTTTGGAGCCTTAGCCGAGTCTTTGTAAGCACATCTGGTTTAATACTGAAGTGTTTCTTCACCATTTTCTAGAGTAAAGTGTCAAAGGCTTTCCTCGGATACTGTATCTAGACTGAAATAACATTATCCACTTTTGAGGTGGTTTTTTTTTAAAAAAAGCATAAGTGTTAGACTAAAGATTCTGTTGCAAGATAGCAACAAATTGGTGCTTTCAGTCCACAAAGAAATATGCCACCTTTAGGGTACAATAGGTGTTCTGGCAATGTCCATAGTAGAGGTGTGGGGAAAAGAGGTGGCCCAACAAGAGCTGAGGTGGCGCAGTGGTTAAATGCAGCACTGCAGGCTACTTCAGCTGACTGCAGTTCTGCAGTTCGGCTGTTCAAATCTCACCGGCTCAGGGTTGACTCAGCCTTCCATCCTTCCGAGGTGGGTAAAATGAGGACCCAGATTGTTGTTGGGGGCAATATGCTGACTCTGTAAACCGCTTAGAGAGGGCTGAAAGCCCTATGAAGCGGTATATAAGTCTAACTGCTATTGCTATTACTATTGGTATCTCATTTGGTGCTAACAATGGACACCAGAAATCCCAAGGGTCAACTTTCTCTCCCAATGTTTTCATTAGTATGGAAAATAATTGGAAAAACATGTCTTCTGTCAATTTACTTGTTTATTTTAAGCAATCTATATAGCTGCCCATTTCATTTCTTTTTTCCTGCTTCTCCACCATGGCGCAAAAAAATGGGGAGGAAGTTTCTCTGCATTGATAGTCTTGTGGTAAAGCTAGCTACTCTCTTCGGCTTCACTGTGGGGCTGCTGGCTCCAGAAATCCCATGGTGCTGATGTGAAGCTGTGGGCAACTTCATTAGGTGGCTGCCAACCATTTTTGTACCATTGCTGTCACAAAGCTGTCCATAGTGAAGCGGGTGCCCATGGTTTCATTAGAGGTCTTCTGCGGTAGAACTGTCATCTTGAAGCTTTGCAGGAGAACATTCTGTAAGGTCAAGGTTTGAGTGTCCAGTCATGTCTGACTCTAGGGAGCGATGCTTTTAGCTGATGGAGCCAACGTTGTCTGGAGACATTTTCTGTGGTCATGTGGCTGGCATATATATACACCAAAGGTGCACAGAATGCTGTTATCTTCCCAGTGGTACCTATTAATCTACTTGCATTTGCATGCTTTCGAACTGCCAGGTGAGCAGGAGCTGGGAGAAGAAATGGGAGCTTACCCCATTACATGGCACTTGAGTCTCAAACTCGGGCCAGTCAGCTGACAATCTCAGCATCTTTAACCGCTGAGCCATCACGCCCCCCTCCCCCCCCCAACATTGTACACTTGTGGCAACATTCTACAGCAAAGTCATAGAGATGGACAGCAGTACCAAGCTATGGAGGATACTGTAAACCGTAATACAATCAGAAGTCAAGGAGCATGGAAAACAAGTGGAGGCTGCCCTTGTAGTATCCAAAGCCAGGTTGAAGATGAGTTTGTGGTTTCATGTCCTTAACCTGAATGGGGCTTCCTCGTGCCCTGGTATGCAGGATGTGTGGCTGAGTTCATTATACAAACTACCTGAGGTAGATAAGCTCATGGTTTCTCTTCTCTGCTCCTGTCAATGTGTTTCATAGACTGCTAAGGAAAGACAAGGGGAGAAAATCTTTTAACATGTCTTCTGGTTGACCAAATGACTCTCCTTTGTTTACTTGCTTTTAGTGTACCAGAGGCAACAAGTGATTCTTTTCATGTATCCATTAAAAGTCCTGTTCAACCGTTTTGCTTTACTCTTCTTTGTTTTCCCATACCAATATCCAGAACATGGTCAGAACCTGCAAAAGAATGTACAGTAGGAATTAGAACGGCTACACTTCTACACACATCACATAATACACAGACCAAGGGTGTCAAACTCATGTCATCACAGCAGTGTCACATGGTGCATTGGAACTTTCTTCCCCTTCTCTAAACCAGGTGTGGGCATGGCCAGCATGTGACACATCTGGCCCGCGGGCCACGAGTTTGACAGCTCTAACATAGACAAACTGCCCAGAGATGATAAAAATGTTCTGCTTCTCCTTTCTTTCTTACATATTAATAATAAACTTTTTCTAAATTTACATTTAATAAACGTATACACCCTATCAAAGAACAATTTTTATCGTCCAGATAAAATACACTTTTCTCAAAACGTATTTTTAGCAAGTTGTGAAATTATCCAATCATTTCAATGATCAAAATGAACAGGACATTTTGTCAAAGTTTTTTTTCCCCCATCTTGAATCTCAACCTTCATGATCAAGTGTGCTGAGTATCATATATCAGTGTTTTCTTTTTTTATAGTTATTCCTATATTGGCAATATATAAAATTCATCTCTGATCATTGTGAGCACATTAATGAATCGAGAAAAATCAAGATCAGTTATAATTTAAAATGGTTTCTGTATTTCTATCTATCTATCTATCTATCTATCTATCTATCTATCTATCTATCTATCAATCATCTATCTATCTATCTATCTATCTATCTATCTATCTATCTATCATCTATCTATCTATCATCTATCTACCTATCCTCTTGTAACCAACTCAATCAGGCGCCCATAAACTTTTACTAAAATGAATAGGGTAATAGGAGTGATTTGATGTTTATAATTATGAACTTTAATCTGAGCTAGAGTGATCAGCAAAGAGAAAACAAAATCTACTACATTTATGCAAGTTTGTCATCAAGGTGTATATAAAAATGGAGACTTCAGGTGACCGAAATCAAAATTCCCATCGGGTATTTGACAAAGCACGGTTGCCGAGATGGTTTCTTCTATGACCAACAGGAAGACTTCATTGAAAGGTATGTCTTATTTATTATTCTTTTTCATGTTTTTCCCGAATAAGAGCAATTTTGTAAACAAGTAACAACACATTTTTGACTGATAAAAATTAAGCATTTCCCAATCAGTTATGCAAAGGAAACAAGAATTAAAAAAAGCAAAGAACTTATGGAAATCCTATGAAATGAATGGGAAACCCACAAGGCCACCTTATGTCCTTAAGGGATGGATCATATCCGTGGTTTAGCATCATTCTATATTAAAGAGAGTATCAGATGTTGTCAGTGCTTTAAATTTATTTAAAAATAAAACTGTTATAGTGCTGCTTTTCTGGACCACTCTAACCAAAATAAAGCACAAACCCATGAATGACCAATCAGACATAAATCTAATTAAAAGCTAATGGAGCACCTACATGGAATACTATATATAAGACAGGGCAGGAAAAACTACCACGTATTAAATTGTTGCTCAGAGAAGCAACTTTGTCTACTGAGTATGGGGCTGCATAGTGTAAGACTGAAATCTTTTTGATTCCTTATGTATGATTTATCTAATGAGAAGTGCAAAAGTATGAATCCGGGGATTTCCTGTATGCTCAGGATCTGCTGCACCACTAGGCTGTAATTTTTTCCAACTTAGCTTGTGCCAACATAAACCTCATTTATTTGGTATATGCTCTTAGCACAGTCATTTGCTTTTGTAAAAAAAAGAAAACAGGCATAGGGCATTGTCTAATCAAATCAATGTACTGATTAATCAGTAATTAATTTTTAAAGGTTTTATATGAGACATGATCTCAGGAGGTCTTTGGCTCTCTTCAGATATTCAGCACCAACTCTCTGTAAAAGTTTATTCACGCCAAAGACCTTAAACAGCACAGCGGCTGGAAATTTGCAGGCAGCACCCCAAGACAATCAAAAATCTACTTATTTCCCTTCCCTCAAATTTAATTTAAAAACCATATGTTTGTCAAGAAGGAAGTCACTCTTGGAAAGAGCTATAAAGGAAAGGGGTTTAACTACACTTCCACTCTTTTACACTTATTGTTGCTATGTTTATTATTATTATTACGTAGTTTTTATATCCTATCTCTGCTAAGGTGAAAAGGTTGAATTCCTCACATATGGTTATTTAAGAAGTCAAACATTAAAATAAGAGGTCATGGAATACCAAACATAGTTTTTTTCTTTTCTTTTCTTTTCTTTTCTTCTTCGTTGAGAATACATTTATTTCCATTTCATTCCATACATCCACATGTATACTATGCATAACCGGGGCATATAACATTAAATAATAAACACAGCCCTCACTTTTATAGACAATACCCCCCACAATACAATCCCAATATACCACTTTGACCCACCATACACCCTCTTTCACCCCCCTCCAACTTTCATTCTTCCTTCCAACATACCCCTCTACATCCTACTTCCCCTCCCCCTCTATCACTCCTCTCTCCCAATACATTCCCTCCCTACCTTCTCCTCCTGCCTCCAATCCTCTCTCCCACCCTCTCCACCCCTCCTTCTTCTTTCACTCTACTCCTCCCTTCGGTGTACCTCTATTGTCTACCAATATATTCAGCTTGTCCTATTTTTACACTAACATTGAAAAGCCACAGTATACAAGTGCAATCATGTGCTTTAAGATCTAACACATATTATATTTCCCCCCTCGCCCCCTCCCCATAGAACCCCAGCTCCCTTCCCTCCCCCCGACTTCCCAGAGCTCGTACACGGTATAACTTTTTAGCAAACACAGTCTAAAATGTCTTAAAACAAAGCAGAAAAAAAAGAAAGGTCAATAAGATTTTTCTTTTCTTGATTTACTTCATCTTATAAGTATCTGCCTTTCCCTTTTTGTCTTCAAGGCCTATTTCTAGCCACTGTGCTGCTGGCTAATATGTTCCTTTCAAGGAAGTGTGTAACATCTTCACCCATTTGCCCTAATGGGTCTGACAATTGCCAGGTTTCTCTTGGGGACCTTTTTGACCGGGCTGTTAAACTATCGCATTATATCCACTCTCTGTCTGCTGAAATATTCAATGAGTTTGTAAGTATTTTGGCATAAGGGAAAAACTAATCCTGTAACAGAGGCTAAACCAGAGGTGGGTTCCTATCAATTTGGACTGGTTCGGCTGAACCGGTAGTGGTTTGCTAGTCTGGGTTGCCAGAACCAGCAGTAATGCCGGCAGCAACTCATGCTAAGCCATGTGTTCCTAAACAACAACTCCAGGCATCCCTTGTCAGCTAATAATCATTTCTGGATTTGCCAGAAATTGTAGACCAGTAATATCTGAACTTCCTCAAGTAGGCCACCAGTATTTTGTGAAGGCCAGTTTGATATTTTTAAATCATAGTTTTCTTATTTCTTCTGGCTCAGTTTTACAATGGGTAAAATATAACGTATTGGCTCAGTGTTTTATTATCTATATGGAAATGTAATTTGAAAAGGCTGCCTTTATTATTGCTAGGTTGTTCCAACAAATGTTACTGCTTGTTGAAATTAAAAGATTCTTAAACTACAGGTAGTCGTTGACTTACAACAGTGTGTTTAATGACCGTTTGAAGTTATAACGGTGCTGAAAAAAATAACTTAGGACTGTTTTTCACATTCACGACTGTTGCAGCATGTCACGTGATCAAAATTCAGATGCTTGGCACATTTATGACGGTTGCAGTGTTCTGGGATCATGTGATCACCTTTTGCGACCTTCTCACAAGCAAAATCAATAGAGAAGCCAGATTTTTTTTCCCCCTTTATTTGTATGCCGCCCTTTTCCCTGGGGGGACTCAGGGCGGCTCACAGTTTAAAAAAAAGGCGGGGGGAGGACAAACAATTTCCAACATACAGACAATACAACATATTAAAAAACACAACAGCCACACAAATTCGAGTGGGGTTAGAGTCTTAACCCCAGGCCAGCCGGGACAGCCAGATCTTTAGGGCGGCGCGGAAGGACTGGAGGGTGGTGAGGGTCCGAATCTCCATGGGGAGTTCGTTCCAGAGGGTCGGAGCAGCCACCGAGAAGGCTCTCCTCCGGGTAGTTGCCAGTCTACACTGGCTAGATGATGGAATTCGGAGGAGGCCTAATCTATGCGATCGTATCGGTCTAGTGGAGGTAATTGGCAGTAGGCGGTCTCTCAAGTACCCAGGTCCAATACCATGAAGGGCTTAAGACCAGGGTTCACTTAAGATAAGACCAGGGTTACTAACTTAACAACAGCAGTGATTCTCTTAAAAACGGTGGAAAGAAAGGTCCGTGGTGGCACAGTGGTCGGAGGGCAGCATTGTAGGGTTAACTCACTGCTCACTCCAGGAGTTTGATTCTCACCAGCTCAAGGTTGACTGAGCCTTCCAACCTTCCGAGGTGGATAAAATGAGGACCTGGATTGTTAGGGGCAATATGATGACTCTTTAAACTGCTTAGATAAGGCCGGAAAGCACTGTGAAGCAGTGTATAAGTCTAAGTGTTATTGCTAAAATGGGCAAAATTCACTTAACAACTGTCTCACTTAGCAGCAGAAATGTTGGGCTCAATTGTGGTTGTAAGTGGAGGACTACCTGTATTTGTGGAAAAGTTATCAAAGCTCCATAATAAAGTTAGCTTTACGCAAGCTTTTGAGTGGATTTCTAGATTGGAAACCAACAAGATATTATGCTTCATATCTTCAAATTGAGATAAGAAACAGAATTTTCAGAGTCTGCTCTAATACACTTTTCCTCAGTGAAACAAGTTCACCTCTATTCCTTTTAAAGTAAGATGTCCTATTATTTCTTAAGGCGCAAGTGTAGGAAATGGGATGGGGCAGGATAGTTAGTCTCATTAATAGATCCATTGTAGCGAAAGCTTCATCTACCCTGGGGAACTGAACCTCAACAAAGAACGTGGAAGAAGGGAAACATTGTCTTCTGTACACAGAAGTCATTTAAAGTAACAAAATGAAAACGTGCAAGACTAAGTAACAAATGTCCAAGTGAAAGATTTGCTCAGAGAAAAATAACTAAATGCATGCAAGAAGGCTATTTTAGAGTAGGGCAGAAAATATACTCTCTGAGGAACTGTGGGACGTGGGCCACTTCATACCATAAAGAAGCTTTTGTTAATATGGGAAAACACGATGCTTAAAACTGATTTCCTTTCACAGTATACATAGAGGAAGATCACCTTTGACTAAGCCATGCAATAAGGTTGGGAGACAAAACTAATGCCCTCTATAGCAATAGCATTTTGGCCATATTATTCCTGAATGTGTAGCAAACCAGCTGTGGCCATCAGCAATTGCTAATAATAAATAATGAAACAAAGCAGTATCAATAGCAATAGCAGTTAGACTTATATACCGCTTCATAGGGCTTTCAGCCCTCTCTAAGCGGTTTACAGAGTCAGCATATTGCCCCCACAGTCTGGGTCCTCATTTCACCCACCTCGGAAAGATGGAAGGCTGAGTCAACCTTGAGCCGGTGAGATTAGAACTGCTGAACTGCAGATAACAGTCAGCTGAAGTGGCCTGCAGTACTGCACCCTAACCACTGCACCACCTCGGCTCTATAACTCTAGGATACATTTTACAAGGCAACCAATGAGAGCAAAAAACAGTCTATTTCCCCTCCAAAAAATCTACTTCACTAAATGTCATCTTTGTTTACTGTCAGGATGAACGCTATGCTCAGGGCCGGGGTTTCATTGCAAAGGCCGTTAACAGCTGCCATACTTCTTCCCTAACCACTCCTGAAGATAAAGAACAAGCTCAGCAGATACATGTAAGTTGTCTCGGTTTGTTGACAGATGCGAGCAAGTTCACCAGAAATCTGATGAAATCCTTTCAAAGCACACCGTTACGATAAATAGAGTTATAAAAGGGCAGCTCTACCATTGCTCCACCTCTGTAAGTGGTAGGAATCAGAAAAGCACAAAACACGGAAGCATGCTCTGACCTATATGAACGAAAAAGAAAGACAATACAAAACAAGTTTGGTCTTTCACAAGGCTGGAAAAATCCAGGGAGGATTGATGAAAGCACATCTCCTTTAACTGTCCTAAAAAGAGATGGGGAGATGCAATTTTTTGTGAAGAGATGCATAAACAGAAGACAATAGGTGAACTTGTCTATATATTCCCCAGCAGGAGAGAAAAAATACATTTGGCCCAAAAAGGAAAAAAATAATAATTCTAAAAGGTCAGGGGCTAGAACTCTATTGCAATGATCTCTTGATCACACACAAGTTTCCTCAATGTTCCAGTTTCGGAAATAAAACACACCTTACTGAATAATTGCATTTTACAGAAAGTTTTTCCTCTGTGTACTTGAAGAGGAAATCTTTGGAATGTTAAGATATCGCTTGAGAGCCCATTCCTATTGATTCAATTTCAAATGCCATTCATCCACTGAATAATCTCCCTTTTCAGAAAGCAAAACATGTGCCACAAATATTTGAGATATGTATGTGTCTGGCATTTATCTATGTTTGCACGGGGTACTTGGGATGTTTGAGCCTTTCAATACAGTAGCACAATAGCAATTCTCCCAAGAGAAGCAGGAGGAAATTTATGCCAGAGAATAGATGCATTTTTTGCGATGTAGGTAAGGAAAGTGAAAAGTGATTGTGTCAACATTGGAGAGGTCTCAAGGACAGGCACAATGGCTAGGAGGATCCTCCGAAAGCCAAAAGCCCTTTGATCTTTCAGCTCACCTCAAGCAGTGGCAAATTTTCAAAAGAAAAGAAATCTTCCCAGAAGCAAAACACTTGAAATCAGCCTTGTGTCTGAGCATGTTTGCAGGATTTGATGTAGACACAATAAATGCTTCAGGATGAGATATTAAGCGGCCTACCACAGATCACTTCTTCCATTATATCTTCAAATATTTTCTAGATCCCTTATTTCTAAAAATGTATCATTAATGCTCATGCTAATCTTTGGATTAAATGGCATTTATACAACAAAGATGAATGGAGTGATTTCTACTGGCAGGACAGATAATTTACTGAGAGTTTCATATTTAGGGCATTCTCTTATCTAGTTACATTTAAAAGAAAAACACCTTGTAATTACACTATAGCCTGCAGTTTAGCTATATCTGATAGATGGACAAAATTGCAGTAAAGACATTTTAAGATAGACTTGATTTAAAAAATGTTCCATATCTGTTGTGTAGATTTTGCACACTTAACTGTACAATTTTGTTGCCAATGAACAGCACGAGGACCTACTAAATCTAGTTTTGAGTGTGCTCCGTTCCTGGAATGACCCCTTATTGCACCTGGTCTCTGAAGTTGAACGAATCAAGGAAGCTCCTGATACCATTCTCTGGAAGGCCATGGAGATTGAGGAGCAAAATAAACGACTTCTTGAGGGGATGGAGAGAATAGTTGGACGGGTGAGTCAAAAAAGAATAATCCTCTGAAGTCCTTCCAGCTTCATAACACTATTCAAAATGTATAAAATGAGACAGATTTTTTTTGTTGTTTGTTTGGATTAAAATGCTTCAAAGAAAGAAAGAAAGAAGTTAAAAGTGTCAGCAAAACCTTTCAGATCTGGAGATCTGTTTGGCATGTATAAGAAGTAGCAAAATATCTTGTTCTTTACTAATAAAAAAGTTACGAAGTGCCAAACAACAAAGCATAAAGCTGATCTTGTAATTTTTTTCTTAACACTAAGAAAAGGACACGGCCCAACCTAAACTGAGAATCAGCAAACAGGGTAGGAAAACTTTTATCTTGCCCCTACCTTATATTTTATAAAATTAACATTGTTCTGCTGCACATGAAAGTGCTGAAAAAATAATAATATTCATTGATATCATTTTTTTTTCTTTTTAACATTTCCTTGCAGAGGGCATTTAATCTTCTTCTTGCCCTCTACGCAGGCTGAGAGTACAAAAAAAGCCGTTTACAAAAAAACCCCTCAAAATCAGCTGCACATTACAAACTTCATATGTCATTTAGTTAGTTTGAAAGTAGTCAATAACATTTTTAACATATGTACGTATGTGCCTTAGAAAAGTAATAGAATGAGCAAGTCTGAACTGCCAAATGATACAAATTGAATATACCATAGTATCTACAGCAAACTTTCCCAATCTAATGTTCAACATTGTCTGAACATTGTGCATGTTGGTACAAGATATTTTGAATTGAATTGAACACTTTACTTGGCCAAGTGTGATTAGACAGACAAAGAATTTGTCTCTGGTATAAAAGCACTCAGTGTACATGCAGGCAATAGAATAACAATAATTAACAACAATTACAATAATAGTGATGATGGTGCCAATAAAAGGGGGAGTAAAGAAGATAATAAAAAGGATAACTAATACGACAGCCACATTACATGGGTTAAAAGATATCAGGCACCACTGAGAGAATTTAGTATTCAACAGAATGAACTTTTTACTTATATTTCACCAATCTTTCGTAATGCAAGTTCATGTCAAGTTATACTGTATATACAAGATAATTAGAATGCACTTTGAATGTTAGAGCTGCAAAGCTCGCCTACTTTCACCAATCAAAGGCTTTTATTATAGTAAAATACAATATCTTCCCTTCCCCCCCTCGAATTTACCTTACCCTGCTTTAATTACTGGGCATTTTAAAACCTAAGCCAAGATCTGCTCAGATTCCAAATTACCATCTGATAAATCTTCAGTCATGTTACATCTCGCTAAGGCATGAGTGCAAAAAGTATGGCCGAGAAGCATTTTTGGTACTATCAAAGCTTATGGAACCAGACATTTTGACTACACACACACACACACACACACACACACACACACACAAAGATGATGAGAGACGTTTGGTGCAGTGGTTTAAGGCATCAAACTGGGAAATCATCAGTTTCAGACGCAAAGCCAGCTGGGTGACCTTGGGCCAGTCACTCTCTCTTAGTCCTGTAAGGAGGCAATGGCAAACCACTTCCAAAAAACTTGCTAAAAATAAACAGAAGGGACTTATTCAGGCAGTCACCAGGAGTAAACACGGATTATAAAACTACCTATATCTATAGCTCCACATCTATCTATCTATCTATCTATCTATCTATCTATCTATCTATCTATCTATCTATCTATCTATCATCTATTTATCTATCTATCTATCTATCTATCTATCATCTATCTATCTATCTATCTATCTATCTATCTATCTATCTATCTATCTATCTATCTATCTATCTTGTTTATCCACTCATTCAGCATCATTCAAGATTACAACAGCTTTGAAAAAGGAGACTTAAAAATGATTCTCGGAGTTGATGTTTAATCACTTAGCAATGGATCTGGTCCCAGTTGTTGTGATTAACTGAGGACTATGTATAGTGTGTGTGTGTGTGTGTGTGTGTGTGTGTGTGTGTATGTATGTATGTATGTATGTATGTATGTATGTATGTATTGTGTCACAACCCCTGGTATGCCCAAATATGGGAGGAAGCATATTGCTTCCTTTCTCTGTCTATCGGCTCACCCCAGGAGACCATCCAGACAGAAAGACATTATTTTTAATGTTGCCTTTGTTACATTTGTGTTGCATTTGTGCTGATATCATTTATCAGCACAAATCATTTTATCATTTTATTATGATTTTATTTTATTCATTTTATTACATTATTTATCAGCACAAATGCAACATACACACACACACACACACAATCTACTGATAGTATCTGTTTAAAGATGGGGATATTTTAGGAGTGAAACAATTATCTTTAACCTAGAACAAATTTAAAGCCCACGTTTTATCTAATAGAAGGGAAACCAACACATTTTTGCTCTTAGGAATCCCTCTATTTCCCTGGCCCCACCCATTTTGGGAGTCTAGCTCTGCATCTATCTTCCTAACTTGGTTTGTATGGAAGGTGTGTGTCTCTGCTTTAAACATTGACCAAAATTTATTTAGCAATTGTTAAATCATCAAAGTTTATTTTGATTTTGCACTTTCCTTAGGTTCGCCCAGGTGACTTAGGCAATGAAGTCTATTCTAGATGGACTGATCTCCCTTCCCTCCAACTGGCTGATGAAAATTCCCGCCTCTTCGCCTTCTACAATCTGTTGCATTGTTTGCGTCGGGACTCCCACAAAATTGACAACTATCTGAAACTCCTGAAGTGTCGCCTCATTTATGACAGCAACTGTTGAACAGCTGTGCTATCGCTTTATTAAAATGATAGCGCCACATCTTTTTAAAATACTCTGCTTTTAGCCTCACTGCTTTTATGTATACTTCATGGAAAATCTCAGCTTGCAGAAAACGATTTAGAGGCCCATTATGTTCACTTCTTTCTGGTTAAACTGTTAGATAAAGCATTATTTTTTTCTGTTGAGAGCACTTTCATTCAGATTGCAGGAATATTCAAATCAAGCAATAAAAAATTGAAAATGCACGGAGGTGAAAATGTATTTCTTAAAAGTTGGGATTGGGTATAAAAAAAGGGGCCATATATCTGAGGGGACCCAGAGCTACATGCATCTTCCAAATGCTTTTTGATACAGGTCTTCAAACCTCTCCAAAATTGCTACCAAAATTATAGTTTTGAATGTGATAAAAAGGGGGAAAGATTCAATACATTAATTTACTTTACAGGTAGTCCTCAGCTTACAACCACAATTGGGACTGGGATGACTATCACAAAGTGATGTGGACATTAAATGAGTCATAGTAATTTTACAGACTTTTTTGCCACTGTCATTAAGTGAATCATATGGTTAAATGAATCCGGATTCTCTCATTGTGCTTGTCGGAAGGTTCCCGGGAAGGTCACAAATGGTGATCACATGATCCCAGAATGCTGCAACCATTATAAATACATGCAGGTAGCCAAGCCCGGTCAGTCATATGACCACAGGGATATTGTGACAGTCATAAGTCCAAAGATTGGTCATAAGTCTCTTTTTTCAGTGCCATTGTAACTTTGAACAGTCACCAAATGAACTGTTGTAAGTCAAGGACTACCTGTACCTAAATCAGACAAGCAGATTTTGTGATCTAGGGGCAGTTATTAGTGGTGTTCATAATTTTATGGATCTATATTGCACTTTTGTTGTCCTATCAATGTTTTTGGTGAAGGACAAGAAATGGGCAATAGGTTTATTGCACAGTCCAGACTTTTATAAGACTTTTAATACAATAAGACCACGCCATCCTATTCCATCTCCAAAGCATAGCTGTGCCTTTTACTCCCATAGCAATAGTAATAGCAGTTAGACTTATATACCGCTTCATAGGGCTTTCAGCCCTCTCTAAGCGATTTACAGAGTCAGCATATCGCCCCCACAGTCTGGGTTCTCATTTTACCCACCTCGGAAGGATGGAAGGCTGAGTCAGCCTTGAGTCGGTGAGATTTGAACCGCTGAACTGCAGCTTAGCAGTCAGCTGAAGTGGCTGCAGTACTGCACTCTAACCACTGCGCTACCTCGGCTCTATAAAGCATAAAGCAGTGATGTCCAACCTTTCTGGCTCGGTGGACTGGCGGAAGCACCAGTGGCAGCGGGGGAGAGGAGATGCTTTCGTGCATGCATGCACCGCTTTCACAAATCCAGCTTCGCATACACATGCTTGCGCACCACTTCCGCGGCCTGGTTCTGAATGGTCTGCGTCACAACCCGGGCCACAACCCATTGGTTGGGGACCCCAGCCATAAAGCAATCAAAGCAATCTTCATTGTGTGTGCCAGAAAGAGTTTCTTCACAGAATTTTAAAAGATACATAAACCAAATTGTAAATGTAATGAATTTATATAGCAATAGCAATAGCAATAGCAGATTTTTATATACCGCTTCATAGGGCTTTCAGCCCTCTCTAAGCGGTTTACAGAGTCAGCATATTGCCCCCAACAACAATCTGGGTCCTCATTTTACCCACCTCGGAAGGATGGAAGGCTGAGTCAACCCTGAGCCGGTGAGATTTGAACCGCTGAACTGCTGATCTAGCAGTCAGCTGAAGTGGCCTGCAGTACTGCACTCTACCCACTGCGCCACCTCAGCTCAATCCCAAAGGACTCCGGGTGGCTTACAAAATACAGGACTAAAAAGATAAAAAGTTAAAAATAAGAAAAGAGAAGAAACTCAAAAGTTACTTATATTAAGCCCTAAAGAACTTTTCTTTTCAAAAAATTTCTCAATGTTTTGATTTCCAAATTCTGTAAAAACTGATTTACTTGGTATCAATGCTGCTTTTCTATTCAAATGGATAACATTTGGCCAGATCTTAATCTGCATACTTCCAGAGCAGTTTGTCAGGCTTTTCTTTCCTATAACCTTTGGGCACGCTTTCTGGTTTTAGAAGTGTCAAACAATCAATAAAAGTGGTGAGTGTGCACTTACAGTGCTCTCATGGGTGGAAGCAGGAAGTCCTGATAATGTTATCAGGGAATGGCTCTGTCCTTGGAAAATCTCTAATATATTGGTGCAGACAAAAGGACTTCGGTTACTTTAGAGTAAAACCCTAGGCGATCAATCATCTTGATTCTGCCTTTTCAATAGCTCGGTAGTGAATGCATCATTTTAAAGTGGGACTTGTCATTATGTACCGTGAAGCCTGCTAAATTAACTTACCTGCCTTCAATACTTGTAGTGGGGCCAGTATACTACAAAGATTCTTTCAGCAAGAGTCATGCCTAGTGTCAACAAAGCAATAAAAAAAGCAGACTCAGTACTGGTAATCTCAGTGAGACACACAATTTTGTTCGTAATCTCAGTGAGGCACACAATTTTGTTCGCTGCTACATCAAAAGACAAAGCAAACATCTTAGCACTTAGGAGTTTTATTGCTTATGGATTAAATAGATACAAAGAATTCTTATCACAGTTCTACTGTGAATCACTTCTGAATGTCTATATTGTATTTCAGTTTTATGAGAAATTCAATTCCTAGTTTTGATCTAATTTATTAATGTGTCTATTAATGTCCATACTAGCAATTGCTAATTTATAGCCTACTGAATATACCTAATACAGATAGCCCTTGACTTACAACAGTTTGTTTAGTGACCATTCTAAATTACAACAGCATTGAAAAAAGTGACTTATGACCGTTTTACACACTTACGACCACTGCGGCATCCCCATGGTCACATGGTCGAAATTCAGATGCTTGGAAACTGACTCATATTTATGATGGTTCCAGATGTCCTGGGGTCACGTGATCCACTTTTGAGACCTTCTGACAAGCAAAGTCAATGGGGAAGGCCGGATTCACTTAACAACCGTGCTACTAACTTGACAACTGCAATGATTCATTTAACAACTGTGACAAGAAAGGTGGTAAAATGGGGCAAAACTCACTTACCAACAGAAATGCTGGGCTCAATTGTAATCATAAGTCAAGGACTACCTGTATGATGCACCCAATACCATGGATGCATGGTTCATTTTCACAGGATTCCAAATAAGACATCATCTATTGAAAGCCTCAATACGTATTTACCATTTTGGCCACTATTAACTATTCCTTAGAGGTCCAATAACATCAATTTTAAATCTAGTCTAAGTCAGACATTCTTAAAGGACAGGTCTGAGTCTATAGGTGTACCTATATATACCAAAGTACTCTCTAAAACTTCCATGGTAACTTATTTTAATAATATAATGTCTGACACTGGATGGTACCTAGGTTTATAGATGCTCATGCAGCAATTTTTATGTATTAAATTTCTATATTGCTTTAATCCTACAGATTCTAATGAGAAGACAGTTGATAGTTACAGGTAATTCAACAAAACATTATGCAAAAATACCTAGGACAAAAATAAATGAGCAATTAATGCATTCTGGTAATAGCTCTACTCAGACTAATTAAACTTCAAAGACCTTCCAAAATAGCCACATTACTAATTCTAGAAGGATAGCCTGCTACATTGTGACAGCAAGACATATTGTAAATTGCTAGAATATTTATTCTATAACAATGTTCAGGCTGGTGTTTTCATGATTTTTTAAAAACTAAACATCGGTCAGTCAGCATGCATGTTGTATAATTCAAAAAGTCATGTCTCCCTTTTTGGGTCTTTAAACTACCTAGCTTACAAAACTCTTAATTTTAATGAGTTACTTAGTCAGTTTTACATCCTCTGTTTACACCACAATTGCAAGTCTGCATATTTAATTCTCATTCCTGTAATCTTTTCCACAGTAACAGCCATGTGAAATAGATTTAAGAAAATAAAGGCGGAGTTGGCCTCCTGGGCCTAATCTAACATGTTAACCAAGTCACTTGCATTGCATACTTTACTGATTATATTAGTTTATTTATTAACATGCAAGGTTTCTTTGTATTCCGTTAGGAATTCTCTTTGGGAATTCTTTCCCACACCATTTCAAAAGCAAAATATTTCCAGTCTGAAATTGCTTTTGGATTTTTAGTCTTTGTGCGAAACCTTTAAAACCATCTGCATGCAGGCATTAAGAAAAACGATGCCTAGTTCCAAAGTGTTTTATTGTAGCTAGTGTAGAATTCAAAAAGTCCATTTAAAAAGAGCTATGGCCTCAAAAACACCTAATGGAAATATTAGATTTTTTTTTTCTTGGATAGTATTGGCCCCAAAGTACAAATTATTTCGGAAACTGGCAAAGAAAAATGTTGCGTTTCTCCTAGTATAAAATATCTCTATCTCTCTCTCTCTCTCTCTCTCTCTCTCTCTCTCTCTCTCTCTCTCTCTCTCTCTCTCTCTCTCTCTCTCTCTCTCTCTCTCTCTCTCTCTCCCTCCCTCCCTCCCTCTCTCTCCCTCTCCCTCTCTCTCTCTCCCTCCCTCCCTCTCTCTCTCTCTCACACACACACACATACCCTGAAGGACCAGCATATTTATAAATCACATGTTCACTACACTTTCAGTGTCAGCTACTCCTTTTCCCACTTCTATGACAACATTCACTTGGGAAAATTACCAGGTTCAAGCATCATTTCAATACATTAATGCTAATTTTCTCTACAATTCTACTTGCTATGCTACTTTATACAGCAGTAGGCAGATATATTCTGGCTCTGTAATTCTCTATGATTGGCACTGAGAATGAGGAGAAAACCAATTTTTTAAAAAACCAATATTATTCATTCTATACCACTCTGGTTTTATCTTTCTTTCTATGTGTCTTTTAAATAATTATTTCTCATATTTCAAAAACAATTTTTGCTGTCCCCATATACTGCAGTGCTTAGTGGGGATGGGGAGTTCAATGCATTTGTCAGGCATGAAAAATTCCCTGTCTCTGCTTTACACATACGTTATATATATCACCATAAAGCAAATTGCTCAATGTTATTTTTTTAAACTGAATTAAGGAATGCCTGTATATCTACAGCTTAACAATATCATATAAGTAGTTTCAAATGAATGTCTACATTATATTTCAGTCTAAGACTGAAAAAAGTATGTGAGGTATTTGGGAAAAACATTTAGCAAAGGAAATCAGGAAAAGATGACTCACCCAACTATTTAAATTATTTAAACTATTTAAATGATTACAAATTTCTTTTTCTATATTGAAAATAATTGAAATTATTATGTTTCTATATTGTCTTTTATTACTTGTAGCATGCCAAGCAGCACATATTTTCAAATCCCCTGACACTCTAATTCATCTGTATATAAAAATCACTAATAAATATAAACACCTGATCTGGTTTTATTATTAAATTATGGGGTAGTATTGTAATACAAGATATAGATGTGTTGAGAGATTTCAGTTAAGGTGTGGGAAGCCTGACCATTTAAATAAGCTCTACTATGCAGTGCTTATTGTTGTTGGAAACAACGTTTTTACAGTATTCAATCCCAAACAATAATTTCTTGCATTATTCATCTCGAAAATACTAACTGCATTATAATTCTTCCACACTGTTTTCTGCAAAGCAGAAAGAATAATTTCTATTGGTGGAAGGAAACTCCTAAATAGTCTCATGAGCTACTTTCTTCCATAAGACCCTTGAGACTGATTTCAGACTGAAACCTAGCTCTTTGTTTCATCAGTGATAGGTACAACAATGAAGTTCAACAATTCTGACCCACAAAGTTTAAAAGGCTGATCCAGGGAGATATACGCAAATTCCCTATTTTTCCCTATTTTGATATCGGAGACCTACTGCTTACAGTAAGGTCACAATACATAATCCACTGTTTTCACAAAGATACAAATTAAAAATTACATTACAATTAAAGTACAAACTTTTAAAAAAAAATCACTAAAAAAAGCCCAATGAGGTACATCTGCAAAACCTCAGGACAATGTTATGGAGATGGATAGATAGCAGTCTTTTAAACAAAATATTACATTCTACAGTGATATAATGGACATACAAGGCCTATGCAAGCATACAGAGAAAATTCAAGCTGTTGTGAATGCTTTGAGTCATATCACAGCTGTGATGTTTTTAAAAATTTGTTAATTACTGCAACAGATTCTTGCCAAATGTAATCAGAGTGCCACAACCCTGGAGCTCTCTACTACAAGTGGAGAGGGCATAGCAATGGGCAGGAGGACTCAAACAAGCTTTCACAAAAGGAAAGAAATGATGACATCAGACATTGTGCTTATACATTATAACTCACACCAGTGAAAGTGAATTGTGATGTTTTACAATACGGCACAGTTGCATCACATATCATGAAAGATGTAAGCATTTGATAGATTTAGCTGACAAATACAGACAAAAAGAATGCACAAATAGGTAATTTATCCCCATGATTATCCACTATCGTCAATACTGAATCCAGAAAAAGGGATCCCATTCACAGCAGATGCTTGAATACAGCACATCCAGGGAGATATCGGCAAATTCACTATTTTTCCATACTGGGGTTTCCATACCGCATTGGGGTTTGTTCTTCAAAGAACAGAGATATAAAATAGAATTTAAAAACATACACTAAATTGTGCAAATATAGATATATCATCTAACTTACTTCTGCAAATTAAACAATGTAAAAAAATCTCTATTAAATGGGGATTCTTTATGTCTCTTTTCTGTCACAGAGAATGAACATTTTTCATCATCACTGAGATAATTCTGGGATACTAGATGAGACCCAGTACTGTCTCAGAAAGGCCAACAACCCAGAGTGGCTGGATTCACACAACAAACTTGAGTTCATGGAATTTTATCAGCACTGTGACAGAATCCTGAAACAGTGGGTTTTCCAGAACAATCAGGAATTGACAATCACCACAAACTAGAGCTGAGCAGTTTTTATATTTCTGAAAAAAATAATGAAATTAGACATAAAACTTCAGCTGTATATGATACAGGTGGAAATAGACTTGATTGTTCGAAGCTTCAAGAATGCTTTACAGGCAATGTCCAGAGATTCAATTTCATATTGAATTAAAAAAAAACATCTTCAAAAGTCCAGTTGTCCCCTGAAAAAGCACCTTTGGGATAACCATGACTTGGGTGACTGAGAATCTCTACAGACTATTGAATCAAAAGTTTGCAAATTACTGCTTAAATAACACAAGGTTGTATATGCAACAAGAAATCAAATGACAGTGATATTGTTCTTAGACTGTATCTTACATTCAAAGTTGGACTTTCTCAACCCTAATCTGAGAACAGTTCAGAGCACTGAGTTGAAAATGGCAAGCAGTTCTCTGAGGGTAAAGCACAATGTATTGACTGGCTGAAGAGATAAGAAATATGGAAATAAGTGGCTGTGTGCGACAAGGTTGGAAGCTCAACCCAACCCAATAAGCAAACAAAGGGTAGTTACTCCATAGTCATCAGGGCTATTGGGCATCCAACGGTTTCTGATTGTGATAGACCTGATCACATTTGCATGTATAAGCTACCACAGTACTGGATATGTAATTATAACAGGTTTCTTGGTCAGAAGGAATATGCCATATTGGGTTACTACTACTTTTGTCTATGTCTGTGATTAGTATTATTGCTTGGTTACATGTGTACAATACAAGTAGTCAAAGATAATTCTTGCAGACTCATAGTAATTGTCAAACCCTGAACCTTGTGTGATGGGGGGTATAGGAAAGCTCCATAAGACGCATCCCCACAAACCGGGTGGTGGTGGTGATGTAAGGTTGAATGTGATAATTTGTTGCCACTGACTCTGCTTACTGTCTTCCAAGTAAGGCCCTGGTAGAGGGGAGCCATCTGTCAAACCCTGAAGCCCAGAGTTTGCCATACTGGTGTGGGATGGAACACTGGTAATGAGGGGGAGTGTAGGAGAGGTTGCAGTGGTGTGCCAAGGACCAGCTGGTCGGTGGAGGGTGAGCTGGGAATCAGCTGTACAGCGGGGAGGTGTGGCGGCGCAAGGCAAGCAGCCTGCTGGGATTCGGAGCTCCAGCTACCGGGTGATGACCAGCTGTTCTGGCCCAATGATCAGCTGTTCTGGGTCAAGGAATGGCTGGGTAGCATCTCACCGGGCAGACCAATGCACAGCTGACAACGGGGTGAAGCCAATGCTAGAAGAAGGGCATGGCTCGCCTAAATAAAACGCACTGGGAGGTGGAAGCTCCCAGAGCTGACTTTGCATCTTTGCATTTTGCTGTTTTGCTGCTGCTAGAACTCATTGTGTGCCAGAGTCTGGCTAAATGAAGCCAGTTAGCCTCCAAGAAGTGGCGTCTTAATACTGGTTTAGGTCTGGAGCTGAGACCTTTGAGAGTAATTCTGTAAATTTCAGTAGGGCAAACAGCATGAAAGCCTA
Source organism: Thamnophis sirtalis (assembly GCF_051295495.1). Taxonomy (NCBI): domain Eukaryota; kingdom Metazoa; phylum Chordata; class Lepidosauria; order Squamata; family Natricidae; genus Thamnophis; species Thamnophis sirtalis. The sequence continues at coordinate 166,214,820 of NW_028261382.1, forward strand.
CCCTTCACTCAAGTGTCTTGTCTAGTTTCCTTAAGAGATACAGAGGGGATGATTTACTGTAATATGCAGTTCAATTCATCACAGAGTGAAGGACACAAAATAAGGCAGATTTTATTTGAATGTGAAGAAAAATTATTCTGAGAAAGCGCATTACAATAATGAAACCATACTAAGAGGGTGAGAACCTCTTTGCTCGACATGCTCATGTAGAAGCTGGACAGTAGGGTGTGCTAAATATTTGAAAGATATGCTTTGCAAAGCTTGTTAGCTCTTACAAAGCATTTCTCCTTGAAAACACTGAGAAACCACTTCCTTTGGAAGGTCTGTATGGCTGTTTCAAAAGTTATTTCCAACTGCCTGCGTGTGCACACTTAGAAACATTGTTGATAGGGCCAGCAGCAAAGTGTGGTACAGTATCTGTGTGTGTACATGCATGTACTCATGTATTCACAGGATGTGAATACTTCAATACTTTAAAGAAAGGTGCTTCAGACAACTAGCATTTTTGTGGAAATTTTATTTTGAATGATTTGCACAGTTCTCTGTGAATTATGTTTGTTTTTACAGCATAAGAGTTACCTTATGATAAGATGGCTGAATAATAATGATAAAGATGATGATGATGATGATGATGATGATGATGATGATAATAATAATGAAATTTTACAAAAGGGCCAAATTGATGAATGGTTGACAACTGGAAAAACATACTTGATTCAGAAAGATGCAACTAAAGGAACAACACCTGAAAACTACAGACCAATAACATGCATGCCAACAACCTTCAAATTACTCACAGGCATTATTAGCAATAGCAATAGCAATAGCAGTAGACTTATATACCGCTTCATAGGCCTTTCAGGCCTCTCTAAGCAGTTTACAGAGAGTCAGCATATTGCCCCCAACAATCTGGGTCCTCATTTTACCCACCTCGGAAGGATGGAAGGCTGAGTCAACCCTGAGCCGGTGAGATTTGAACCGCTGACCTGCTGATCTAGCAGTAGCCTGCAGGGCTGCATTTAACCACTGCGCCACCTTGGCTCTTACAGATAACATGATGGATTATTTGGAAACAAACAACATCTTGCCCGTAGAGCAAAAAGGCAACCAAAGAAGGAGCAGGGGCACAAAAGATCAGCTTCTAATTGATAAAATGATATTAGAAAATTGTAAGAACAGAAAAACGAACTTGAATATGGTCTGAATTGATTACAAAAAGGCATTTGACTCACTGCCACATAGTTGGATCATAAAATGCTTAGAAACAACTGGCATTAGCAAAAATATTACATCCTTTACTGAAAAGGCGATGAAACAACGGAGAACTGAGTTGGCAGTAGGGAATGAGATCTACGGAATGGTTAATATCAAGTGAGGAATTTTCCAGGGTGATTCACTTTCACCTCTTCTCTTCATCATCGCAATGATCCCACTGTCAGTAATCTTAAAGAAAATGAAATTAGGCTACCAAACAGCCAAAGAAGCTGAAAAAATTTCGCATTTACTATATATGGATGATTTGAAACTCTATGGAAAGTCAGAAATAGAAATCCAATCATTGACAAACACAGTCCGAGTATTCAGCACCGATATTTCAATGCAGTTTGGCATGGAAAAATGCGCCACTGTATCCATAAAAAGGGGCAAAATCACTGCATGTGAGGGAATTGAAATGCCCAATGGCCAACTAATTAAATGCAACGAAAATGAAGCCTACAAATACTTAGGCATTCTGCAGTTGGATAATATCAAGCATGGAGAAGTAAAAACTATTGTCAGGCGAGAGTACACCAACAGAGTTAGGAAAATTTTGAAATCTAAATTGAATGGTGGAAATACAATCAAGGCCATAAATACCTGGGCAATACCAGTTATAAGACACACAGCTGGTATAGTTAACTGGACACAAGCTGATTTGGACCTTTTGGACCGAAAAACCAGGAAACTAATGACAATGCACTACAGTTTACATCCACGTGGTGATACTGATAGATTATACCTGCCCCGAAAATCAGGTGGCAGAGGATTATTACAAGTGAAGCAAACAGTTGAAGAAGAAAAACATGCACTGGCTGATTATTTAAAAGAAAGTCAAGAACATCTATTAATCGAAGTAAAGAACAAAAATCTACCGAAGGCCCAACAGACGAAACAAGAATACAGAAAAGATGTGATACAATCAAGAATGGAGAGTTGGCAGAACAAAGCACTGCATGGCCAATTTCTGGAAAAAATAAAAGATAAAGTGGACAGTTATGGTTAACAACAGGTACATTAAAGAAAGAAACAGAGTCACTAATCCTGGCTGCGCAAGAACAAGCTATCTGCACAAATGCCATTAAGGCCAAAATCGAAAAATCCTCTGATGATGCTAAATGCAGACTTTGCAAAGAAGCTGATGAAACTGTTGATCACATACTCAGCTGCTGTAAAAAAATCGTGCAGACTGATTATAAATTGCAGCACAATTCAGTAGCACAAATGATCCATTGGAATTTGTGCAAAAATTATAATATTAAAACAGCAACAAACTGGTAGGAACATCAGCCTGAAAAAGTCACCGAAAATCAGATGATCAAGATCTTGTGGGATTTTTGTATACAAACGGACAAAATACTGGTGCATAATACACCAGACATCACACTGGTTGAGAAAAATAAGGTCACAATCATAGACATCGCAATACCAGGTGATAGCAGGGTCGCCAAGAAGGAACATAAAAAAATCGCAAAATACCAGGACTTAAAAATCGAAATTCAACGACTATGGCACAAACCAGCAGTGGTAATTCCAGTGGTAATTGGTACACTGGGTGCTATTCCAAAAGCACTGGAATTATATTTAAAACAGTTAAAAATTGACAAAATCACCATCAGTCAAATGCAAAAAGCCACACTGCTTGGATCTGCACACATATTATGAAAATATGTTACAACGTCCTAGCGTCAGGTGGGGCCCAACTAGTAATCAATGCCAAATCTGGCGAAACAACTGGCCGCTCTGATACAATTCTGTTGTTGCTAATAATAATAATGTAAAAATACCTCATTTTAACTATGACTCAATTCTGCACATTTCTTATATACTCCAATGGGTCTTATGCCTGGGTAAGATGATTACATATTCAGTCTTAGCTAATTAAAATATATGTATTCACCCCTCTTAGCTAACTAACAGGAAAAAGTGGTAAAGTAGACTCAAAAAGCAATATAAACAAGAAATTTGGATTCTATTAAATGCTAGCAAGGAATAACATTTCTTGCTTTTGTTGCCCCAAAAACAGTAAGTGGGTAATTAAATAGATTGAAAAGAAAGGCCACACCCAAGCATGAAATGCCCCCGCTGAAAAGGTATCTATTTTACAACTCTTTTAGAAGGTAAAGGTATAGTAAACTAGATGTCTAAAGAAGTTAATGGTTGAATGAATTCCTATCTCACCACACAAACATTCAGGACTCAGTAGCACAAACCATTTAGAGCTTAAGAGCAACCTTTTAAATTGAATTCAAATAGAAAGCAACAGAAAACTTAGTTCTTTCACAATTGCCAGGTTGTGCTGTCTATAACCAATATTCAGACAAGCTGTTTTATGTCTGTTTGGTTTGGAATATTATAAACAGACTAGCCCAGGAGCAACAAGACTCTTGTACCTCATGATATTCTAGCAAAATGAGGGAGAGTTCAACAGCATGGTTATTTCATATACAACCTAGCCTGCAGACATATTCTCATTTATATGTAAATGTTATACGCAGATGCAGTTGTATACACAAAACTCAGTTCTTTCCACCGAATTCATTTGTCTTTTTTAGAGTCTGTTTTAGAAGCTTACATTAATGACTTCAGCTTTCTTCAGAGACCTAGTTCAGTTGCTCTCTCATAGGGTGATGGTGGTCCTAGAAAGCATCTGTTGAAGGAGACTCATCTGAGCCCATATATTGTTCATTTAGCTCATTATCTTAATATTTTTATTTGAAATAAGTTGAAAATGCATAAAATGGATTCTATATTGACACCATCTTTAAAATGAAAGCTACTGAAACCAGTTATCTCAGCAAAAGCAACATAGCGGAGGATATTTTTATTCCTCCATTTCATATAAAAAGCAGAAAATCCCCCAAACCTTTTTCAAGTGGTTAGATGGTCAACATGAACATTATTTTCTTGTTAAACTCTGCAGTGTTATCTTACAAATATATCTGCTGATATGCAGTGCCCCCTTTTTTAAAAAAAAAACACCACGATGTATAATTTCATTATATAATTCCATGGTAAAATTAAATCAAATCCCAAATGGTTTGAGTAATCATCAGTGGATATTGGAAAACAGTTGTTAGAAAATATTTTTTTTAATACAGGCAATCTAAAAAGACAAGCTTCCATGTTGTATTTCTGAAACATCCACTGGTTTACTATGGAAATATTTTCTGTAAATGTTCCAAATACATTAACAGACAAAAGTAGGACAATGTATGAATGCTAAATCTGATCAAGTTTGATCATTCTTCAAATATTGAAGCACAGCTCCTAAAACTACACCTTGGGAAAGAATTCTGAGGTGCATCTTACTGCCAGCTGCCAGCTGAAGAGGGGGAAAAATATAACATTTAAAAGCCTGGTTAAAGATTAACACAAACGGATATAAGGAGATTTCTAGGAAAGAATCAGGATGGCTGCAGCTGTATCTCTGCTACCTGCTGAGGGTTGCTAGGCAACTGAAGCCTACCACTGCCCCAAGGGCCCTTTATTTTACAATGAGGATATTTGAGTGTGTTTTTTCCTTAAGGATTTTCACTCAGCCTATTGAGGTGCAAATATGTTTGTGTGTCTACACCCACCACAATAACATATATCCTTTTAAAATCAAGTAAAATGGTTCCAGCTAGGAATTTGTAATACCAATCATTTGTGTATATGAGTAGAAGTGTACGAGTGGAATTTCTTCAGGAATTGACCCAACGTGGAAACAATATATACTTTTAAACTGCGACATTTGTCTCCATGGTAAGAATTATTTGCTCTTTGTTTTAAGGAGAACCTTAGTTCATGTCAGATATTATACCTCCAGACAATCATTAGTTTAAACTGCCTGCTATATGTTCAAAAATTTCAGTCAATTTAAAACTGATCTGAATTGCAAATGTGACGGTAATAAGCCATTCGAGAGCAAGCCATGTACTTCTTCTTCTTCTCTCTCTCCCTTGAATGTCTTCTTTAAGGGGCCTCTGGTGCACTGAAATATGAAAATGCCAGTTCAACCATGCACACTGTCAACAAACATGGAAATGAAATGGAAAAAAGGAGGGCTTGCAGCGAATAAACTGATCTGTTTAACTGGAGGATGCCACGAGATCAGAAGCAGTCCACGTACGCCCCCCCCCCTCCAATAGATTTTTGTAATAAAATTCATCTGTTTCTGGAATCTGGTTGCAATTACATTCTTTTTCATTTTGAGTGAAGGAAGGGATGAACTAAAGCATTTGGTATAGAGCACTTTGGAGAGTTCTATATTTGAAAACCCACTTTATTTTCTTAGATGAATTACTGAAAAAACAAGAGGGGGAAATCAAGTTTTCAATAGCATTATTGAAACAAATCCACTATTGCTTTACAGAAGTGATAGTTGAAAAAATGGTTCCACCACAAAACCGCGGAGGACAAAATCGCGCTCGACGAAAGCGCGCATTTGACGTCATCACAGCGCGACGAAAACATCGCGTTGTGATCGAAAAATGTAAAAATAAAGCGAAAACCTTACCCTAACCCCCCCAAACCTAACCCTAAACCTAACCCTAAACCTAACCCTAAACCTAACCCTAAATCTAACCCTAAACGTAACCGTTAACCTAACGCTAAACCTAACGCTAACCCTTAACCTAACGCTAAACGTAACCCTAACGCTCTAAACCTAACCCTAACCGTTAACCTAACCCTAACCCTAAACCTAAGCCTTACCTTTATGTGAATCGGCTTGCTTTAATTTTAATTTTATTTCAATTTTTAATTTTTTTTGTCGCGCTGTGATGACGTCAAATGCGCGCTTTCGTCGAGCGCGATTTTGTCCTCCGTGGTTTTGACGGGTCACGGAAAAAATACCACTTCTCTTGAAAATGTTCTATAACCAACACTACTGCTGTTGATACGTTTTATTTAATTGACAAAGCTTTCTTCATTCAGAAAAGGCAACTGCACTGGGCTGCACCTGAGATTTGGGGCAATTCTTTCTTTTTATGTTAAAGGCTAAGAGGAAACAGGAAAGCCATAGACTAATTCAGTATAGAAGCAAACATGTGAAAGCCTAGTCAGTTCCTCAGCCATGATCTAATTCTTCCAATTATATGTACATTTCATGTCCAGAAAGAGAATGAGACAATGTGCCCTAGACCCTACATATTACCTTGCTTTCTCTGTCATCCCCCTCCATAGTGCATTCAACAGATCAAATGCCCTCTCTGAAAGGTTTCCTATCAAGTGAAAAGCCTACATTCATATAGCTTGAGGATTATAAATTCAGCCTTCACAGTGTTAACCCAGTAGGTGAATACAGGAACTGGGTCAAACATCCCCTTCTGTGTGTGTGACTGCTGAAAAAGGAGTTGACTGCATTTTACAGAATATAAGTATAATTTCAGAATAGTTATTCTTTCTGAATATGCAAATATTACAGGGATATACAGTTTCAGGAATATCAGAAATAATTAATTCACTACAGATTAGGACCTGAATCTCAATCTGACACCCACGGTCATCTGCCCATCATCTTTATGGGACGGATGCATCACATGCTGCCCATACCCAATTTAGTGAAGGGGGGGGGAAAGTCGTGATATGTCATGTGACTCTGCCGTGATGACAAGAGCTTGATCTACACAATTCCTATTTATGTATTCGTTCTCCATATTGTAGAGAATCATAATATGCACATTGTTGAAAAAGAAAGTGTCATGGAATCCAAAAGAAAATGTTATTGAAATCTGTATCTAAAAACCCTGATGTTCAGAATGCTATTGTGACTTTGGAAGTATCCTGCCCAGGCAAAAGAAAGTGGAGGTTACACTGTATGTGCCTAGGGGCGCACACAAAGACAAATGGAAAATAGTAAGATCAACAGACCCACTCTATTTCTTATTTAAAATACTTGTGAATAGTTATCACTGTTGCGTCCTCCTGACGCAGCCGGCAGCCAAACCACGCCCTGCCGCAACCTGATTGGTCCAGGCGCAGTTGGTTGCCGGCGGGAGAATTGCGCCTCTCCCATTGGCTGGACACTTGACAGCTATCCGTATAAATAGCTGTCAGGCGGCGCTGTCCAGCGCGTGTGTTCTGAACTGTCAGTTGTATTGTTCCTGTTAATAAACGTTCTACAATTTACCTCAGCGCCTCCTCGTACATAAAAATCACGTTAATAAGTTACCTCAGTAAACTAGTGAAGTTCAAATGGCCATACAAAGTATACCATACTTATTCTCCATACTGTAGAGTTAATGCTGATCACTTTCAACTGAAAAATACAACTTGACATTAGGACAAAATATCTGACATCTATTACAGAATTGAATGATTCCCTAGACCAGGGATAGTCAACTTTTTTTATACCTACCGTCCACTTTTGTATCTCTGTTAGTAGTAAACTTTTCTAACCGCCCACCGGTTCCACAGTAATGGTGATTTATAAAGTAGGGAAGTAACTTTACTTTATAAAATTTATAAAGCAGAGTTACAGCAGACCCCTACCGCCCACCATGAAAGCTGGAACGCCCACTAGTGGGCGGTAGGGACCAGATTGACTACCACTGCCCTAGACCCAATTGTGCTTGTTAATTATGCTTTTCTTCTTCTTGATATCTGCTGTTTTGTTCAGATTAGAAAAAAGGTAGATAAAATGTGCAACAAGCAGTCTTGTATGACAGACAGGTTATATTTCTCTATATTTTAGAATGAGCCAACTTTTCTAATTCTTTAGGGGAAAACCCCACAATTCTCAGGTATATCTTCTTTCCTCATTGTTAGTGCTTCTTATGTAGGCTTCCCAAATCACTACAAGTAGAAGCAGATGTGCCTGCTAGTGTCTGTTAGGGTGTGATCATATGCAAAAGAGGTCAGGGTTCTTAAATTTTTAATGACTGCAAAATAAGGAATTTGCAGTATTGCAAGTCATTACAAAAATTAAATTTTTACTTAGCTGAAATTATGCTTATATAAAACTTTAAACTTACGGAATGTGCTTTTGTATGCAAAATTTCCTTCTAGATACATAACCTAGAGGATATCAGTGGAAATAAAAAATAAGGTGACTGCATTTCAGAAAACAGTAAAGTATAATTCGATTTAGCATTAAATATTGACTAAGTAAGTAATGAATTCTATTTATTGGTCACTATTGTACTGTAGCAAGAGGTTCAAATTCAAGGTCTGGGGGCTGGATCTGGCTCATGGGGTGCTTAGATATGGCCCACAGGCCTGCCCTGGAAACAATGAAAGACTGGCCTGCAGTACCTCTGCCAGTGAAAAAAGAGCTTGAGAGGGCCACGCACGACCCACCTGGGCTCTGTTTTCAGCTGTGATTGCCTCCTGCAGGTTTTTGCCAATGAAGATGGAGTTTGGGGAGACTGCACGTGTGCCACCCGGGCTCCATTTTCAGTCACAACAGCCTTCTGAAACCCTCTACCAGCGAAAATGGAGTCTAGGCCATTGTGACTAAAACGAAGCTTTGATGAGTGATGTCAATCTGGGCACACTCCCAGACACACACACACACACCAGCCCCCCCCCCCCCCCGAGGTCAAACACAACTCTGATGCAGCCCTCAGTGAAATTGAGTTTGACACCCCTGCACTATAGGTTGTCGCATTATGCCACAATTCTTTTGCTACCAAATATTCATGATGGCTAATTTGTCCAGATATCTGATGTTAGATTATCATGATATAACAAGTGTATTTCATTCTTTTTTTATATATACAGCAGCTTTCATTGGTAGAATTATATTTTTCATCAATGACACAACTCAATTTAACTCAATTACCCATTAATCAAATTTCTATTAAAATTAGTTTAACATATAACAATCTGTTCCAAATCTAATCTTTCCTTAAGGGGTAATTACACCATAAGATTAGCTCAAATGACAACTTGCCTTCTATCTGCAGAAAAACAAAACAAAAACTATCCAGCCTAGAGTTTAAAAACAAGACTGAAAAATATGACAATCAAAATAGTTAATTAGCCGACTTGATTATGCAAATCTCTTTTTAGCTGTATAACTTTTTTTTCAACACAGGCAAGGGCTGATGGGAATTTCAGATAAATTTTAAATTTTCACAAATCTTGTCAAATGTGTCATTGCCCTTTGAGGAGACTAGATGGACTTTAAGTAATAAATATAAATGTACCTGTTATAAAAAAAGCAGATGTTGCATTTTTGAAAGGGTAATGTAATAATAGTTTATGTGACCTTTGTCAAAAAAAATATTTCATTTAGCATAACAAGTAATTAAGAAAGGATATATTGACTACAAAATGCAACTATCTGAAAAGAAACCCAGAAGAATATTAGACTTACATATTACCTTGTCTCCTATTCTTTCTTACCTGCCATAATTCAGTCAGCATCAAACCATAAGCTGGCCTAAATATTTTAGCAGCCCAATTATAGCTTGCCTCCAAGCCAGGATTACAAAAACAGTGTGACTCTGTAAGCATAAACTAATGTGAACGAGGAAACATCTTGTTACTAAACTAGAAACAGAAGTTCTGGACTTCATTAGGCTATTTAAGAATGTTGTCACTGTAAAAGGCCAAATCCTATTGATGTGCAACTGCCACCAGAAAACATTTAGTCCAAGCAGAACTCCATGCCATTTAACAAAGCATTTTAAAATGTTTGTGGGGCTGCTGCTTTTCCACTTATATTATAGTATTGCAGCTTCCAATTAGGATGCCAACATGTTAAAAGGAAAAGCCCGGCATTGCAAGCAAAAAATGATAAATACATGCATAGCATGCTAAATACTGAACAGTAAGCTTCATTATTTGGAATAAATATGGGTGAAAGTGCATATGATTTGTGAATAGCAGAAGTTTCAAACCAAGTATATAAGGAGAATACCATATCGAGAAGGCTGGTCTCAATGTTTTGTCACAGACCCATTCCACTAGCTACTCAGGGGTGTGAAACTTCTGGCCCGCGGGCCGGATGTGTCACATGCACACCACGCCCACCCCAGTTTCACAAGGGGTAATGCTATAAAGCCCTTCATGGTATTGGACCTGGGTACTTGAGAGACCGCCTGCTGCCAATTACCTCCCAAAGACCCGTTAGATCTCACAGGGTCGGCCTCCTCCGGGTTCTGTCCACCAGCCAATGCCATCTGGCTACTACCCGGGGGAGGGCCTTCTCTGTAGCAGCTCCGGCCCTTTGGAATGAACTCCCCGCGGAGATCCGGACCCTCACCTCTCTCCAGGCCTTCCGGAAAGCCGTCAAAACCTGGCTGTGCCGGCAGGCCTGGAGTTGATGAGTTCCCCTCCCCTCTCGACTTGTATGGCTGTGGGATTTTCGTGTATTTTAATCATGTGTACTGTGTTTATGTCCCCTTTCCCCCCTGAGTTGTTCGCCGCTCTGAGTCCCTCCTGGAGAAGGGTGGCATACAAATAAACTAAATCCAATACAATACAATACAATGCTGCAATATGTCACGTGACAGCAACGTGATGCCGCGAGTTTAACACCCATACACTAGTGCTAATGAAATGTATATATACTGAAGTACAGGGGAAGAAAATAATGTTAGCGCTTTTCAGTAACAAGCAAAGAAAAATTTCATAGCTATGTCCTACTTATTTGAGATCGGGATTTTTTTTTTTACCCTTCAAGTCCAAGACACACTAGAAGCACTAGCTAAAGTAGTACAAAACATCAAACTCTGCAATATATTTTGCTATTTACGTACTATTAGCATCACTTTACCAGAAGGCATGTTTGTTATTACAGGATGTCTTTTAGATTGTAATTAACTAATCCATTCAACAACAGAAATTAGGTCCTGGTCTTTTTTTTTAATGTATTTGTGTTTTTGTAAGGGGGGGGGAGTCTTACTTCTCCCAATTGCAGTGAAACACTTGCATTTCAGGAAAATGTGCCAATTCAGCTTATCAGCATTTCACAATGCAATCAATGCAACTATTTTTCTTCTGTAGCAAAAATAAGTAACTCTGACAGACTGGGAGGGATTGACAAAAGGGAAGAAAACATGCAATTTGAGTAGTAAATTGATAATTTAAAAGATTCAAATTCTGTAACATATAAACTGTATTTTCAACTATACAGAGGACATGTCACCTTAAATTATCATTTTTTTAAAAAATCCAAAGCCTTATTAAACACCATTTACTTGAAGCTAAAGGAAACCTCTATATCAGAAGCTACACATTTCTTAGAACTTGTTTTTGTTTATTTATTAAATTTATTGGCTGCCTGTTTTACCAAAGGGCAACTCCGGGGGGAGTTGCTTTTCTCCTAGGAGGAAAAAAAAAACCCTGAGCATTTCCCAATTGTTAAAGAAAATACTACAATTACATGAAGAGTAATACAAAAGCAGGCAAAAAGAAAAATGGCAACAGTCTAGAAAAGTCAAAATGCCAAAAGAGAAGTGAGGAGGAATGTAAACAGTGGTGGGTTTCAAAAATTGTTCGAACCTACTCTGTGGGTGTGGCCTCCTTTGTGGGAGTGGCTTGCTGCCCATGTGACCGGATGGGAGTGGCTTGCTGCCCATGTGACCGGATATGAAGATGCCGAGGACACTTGTCAGAACCACCTTAAATTACCTCACACACAGCACTGGCATGCATAAGAATATGAGGTAAACTTGTTTTTTAAAAGGCATCTTTGGTTTGCGTTAAAACAACTTCAACACACGCAATGCTCTGATTGCACCACAAACGCAGTAGTCATCTTTACCTCTCAGAGAGGCACTGAGTTTTATAAATATGAGTATGATAGTAGCAACAGCAGTAGACTTATATACCGCTTCATAGGCCTTTCAGGCCTCTCTAAGCGGTTTACAGAGAGTCAGCATATTGCCCCCAACAATCTGGGTCCTCATTTTACCCACCTCGGAAGGATGGAAGGCTGAGTCAACCCTGAGCCGGTGAGATTTGAACCGCTGACCTGCTGATCTAGCAGTAGCCTGCAGTGCTGCATTTAACCACTGCGCCACCTTGGCTCTTAGTGTAGAATAATCATATCCAAGGATCAGTGGTGGGTTTCAAAAATTTTTGGGACCTCTTCTGTAGGTGTAGCCTGCTTTCCGGGTCCACTGGAGGAATCTCTTCTAACCAGTTCGGTAGATTTGACGAACCGGTTCTACCGAATAGGTGCGAACTGGTAGGAACCCACCTCTGAATGTAAAGCAACCAGGGTACATTTTTTTCTGACCAAAGTGTGGACCACTAACCTTGACAGGCCATAGTGAAACAAAACGTGTTATCTTTCTCTTGTCTTTCTTTCTGAATTCTGTCCGAACTCTCAGAACTTTCCAATGTAGTAAGGCTAAAATTATCATTTGTGCCTATGGATTCACACTGTTTTTCTTTAACTGATGTAAGAGAAAGTCTATGTTTAGCTAAGCAATGTGATTTCCTCTTTTAACACACTAGCAGACTTTTCCCACTCAGCCTATATAAATGCATGTTTACTGTTGTGAAATAACCAACATTAAGAGCAAAAAAGCAGCTTCCTTTTACAGGAAATCCCTCTCTACACAACGCTAATAGCAGCTGCTTTGGGATTTATGCAGATCCTGTTGAGAGCTCACCTCTAACTTCCCCTTGTCTGGATGACTATACTTTCTCTTTCTGTAATTAGCTAATAGATTCCTGTTGTCTTAGCTTGTTCAAAACCACATCATCAAGCTATTATGGTGTGCAGCTCATATACTTTTCCAGCCCCATCAAGAGGCCAAAAAAAAAATAAGCCAGATAAGGATCAGAAGATATAAATGAATTTTATATTACAAGTTCTGTATGGGGCTAATATGAGCAAAGATGACTGCATGCATATGTGAAACATGAATATGCATTTGAAGCACACATATGCATATGCATTGCATATGTTCTTCCAGAGGTGGTATTCAGCAGGTTCTGACCAGTTCTAGAGAACCAGTAGTGGAAATTTTGAGTAGTTCAGAGAACTGGTAAATACCACCTCTGGCTGGCCCTGCCCCCATCCCTTCTCTGCCTCCCAAGTCCCAGCTGATCGGGAGGGAATAGGAATTTTGCAGTAACCTTCCCCTGGAGTGGGGAGGGAATGGAGATTTTACAGCATCCTTCCCCTGCCACGCCCACCAAGCCATGCCCGCCAAGCCACGCCCACAGAACTGGTAGTAAAAGAAATTGAATCTCACCACTGGCAGTTGTTCCCATATGAAAGATCACATCTTTTCTCTAAGTTTTTAAATAGCACCTTGGTCAATATTTAAGCTCATATGAACAATGGAGATCACAAACTGAAAAAGCTAAGAAGACAGAAAATTTATATCCATTGTATTTTAAATAAATCAAGAGAAGGTTCATTGCCCATGCACATAACAACTCATGGGCTGCTAGTGATGAAATGAGCATCATCATGTAAACTATGTTAATTGTGTTTATGTACTGTATGTGATGTCATTACATAATGCAGTGATGTCAAGTGCTGGAAGTGATGTCAAACTGGAAGGTGCGTGCGTGCCAAAGCACCGGAAACCCGACAACTGGCTGGCCGGTGCGTTTGCATACCTTGGAAACCTGACAACCAGTTGGCTGAGCTGGGGTGATGGCGTGTATGTCCACAGAGAGGGCTCTGTGTGCCACCACTGGCACATGTGCCATAGATTCAGCATCACGGACATAATGGAATGTCTAGGAGACTGGGAATAGAGAGGAAATAGCAAGATGGTTATAGGAGGAACAGAGGCATTACAGATAAGAACCCTGAATCCAGGAAACGGGTCGCATGTAAAAAGGAGACTCAGAGCAGTTTCACATCAATTAGACCAACTATGCATTGTGTGAGAAAAAATATTTCACTAGGTTTTCACAAGTGTCTTTCTACCAAAAAATATTTGTTTCAGAAATTCAGGAGACTCTTAGTTCTTCTGCTTGCTGGTCATGCAGAGCTTGAGACACAAGGACAAAAGAGTGGAGTTTGCATCATGATGTTACACCATTTTGGAACCATCATTGTTGAACACAGATAATCCATGTGCAGTCTCATCAATATTGACTGAACCGTACAATTCAGATATAAAATGGATGTAATTAAAAATAAAAGCACAATTATTTGCAGTTTCATTTTTTTGTTTTTATAGAACAGATATATGGTATTTGTGGTTTCAGCTCCACTTATCCTTTGGCAATCATATTCGCTTTCACGTATTAGGTCTAGACATCACTGTCTGCACATGCCTTTGTTTCATATGTATATCTATATATCAGAATGAGACTAATATGACTCAAAATATAAAACACATAGCACAGGAACATAGCTATCAAATCTATCTATCTCTGTTGGAGCTGAAATGACAAAGACATTTCATAACCAGCTCTAAGAAAATATATAAACATTGCAAGCAAAGTAATATATCCTCCTTAGTATTATATATAATGGCCTTCGCACATGTGCTAGAAGATAATAAGTTAATGTATAAATAAAGATTTTTGGATTGGCAAAGGCTAAGTATTAAGCTTAGCTGCAGAAGGTGTGACTGCAATGCCAACTTCATTGTGAATTTAGAATCAGCAAGAGGTGCTGGATTTGACAAATAAGTGTGTCAGATGTAACTGCACAGGTATTTGTCTTGAGTAAGACAGCTGACCCTGGCCAATTAATGTGCTGTGTGAACACATAAATTTGCTCCAGAGGAATCCATCTCTCATGCCTAATCCTTTTTTTAATCTCTAGCATAACAAATTGTGCTTATGGCTCTGTGTATGTGAGCTATGTAGTGATTGTTTAGTAAAAAAAAATATAGAATCTGCATATTCATTGTAATAAAATGTTTTTTTTTTTACTTCAACCAAACATTAAGCTATAATTCTTTAAGAAACTATTTTTTTAAAGTCTAGAAGTAGCTGGGCAACTATCGATGGTGTAAAATATCCATCTGGTCAAGTTTTGCTTAGTGGTTCAAAAAATTAGCGGAATTTCCTTGTGTAATTTGTTTGGTAATGGAACTGACCACATGCACACAAACTTGAATGTATCTAGGTATTGCTAATCGAATATAGAAGGTATGAGCTAAGCAGCTTGTTTTTACAGAATAAATTAGAAAAACTATACAACCATTTGGCCATAAAAATGCTAGATTGATCATACTGGTCTATAAATTTTGGGAAATTATCAACCTCTGAGATAAAATGTGTTAATTTTACTTATTTTGATTAGATGAATTAGGAAACAGATGATAAAAGTGCTGGTTGGCTAAAGTTTTCAATATATTTCACAATAAAGATTTATACACAGGCGAGTATATTTGTCTACAAGGGAGGGTGGTGTCTAATGATCATGATGCTTGGTAACTTCTCAACAAAGTATACGGTAGAGCAATGAAAATGGTACCACATGGAAGTGTAGAAATTTATTTTCACTTTGAGAACAGCAAAGCAGATGACTATGAAAAAATCGTGGAAAATTTGCTTAGTATTGTATTGTATTGTATTGTATTGTATTGTATTGTATTGTATTGTATTGTATTGTATTGTATTGTTTGTATGCCGCCCTTCTCCGGGAGGACTCAGGGCAGCGAACAATTCAAGGGGGAAAAAGGGGAACATAAAAGACAAAATACAAATAATAAAAGTAGACAACAGTCGCACAACCATACATGTCGAGAGGGGAGGGAACTCATCACGCCCAGGCCTGCCGGCAAAGTTTGACGGCTTTTCGGAAAGCCTGGAGAGAGGTGAGGGTCCGAATCCCTGCGGGGAGTTCGTTCCAGAGGGCCGGAACTGCCACAGAGAAGGCCCTCCCCCGGGTAATAGCCAGGTGGCATTGGCTGGTAGATGGCACCCGGAGGAGGCCAACCCTGTGAGATCTAATGGGTCTGTGGGAGGTAATTGGCAGCAGGCGGTCTCTCAAGTACCCAGATCCAATACCATGAAGGGCTTTATAAGTTACGACTAGCACCTTGAAGCGTATCCGGAGACTGATCGGTAACCAGTGCAGCTCGTGGAGGATAACTGTAACGTGGGTGTATCGAGGTGCACCCACGATCGCTCGCGCGGCTGCGTTCTGGACGAGTTGAAGTCTACGAATACTCTTCAAGGGCTGCCCTATAAAGTACTTGGTCTAAACATGTCACTGAAAATTTACTTCTTACACTTGCATTTAGATTATTTCAACTGTGGGGCAGTGAGTGATGAGCATGGGGAGAGATTCCACCAGGCATGGAGAAAAGATACCAAGGGAAATGGAGTCTGTCCATGCTTGCCGATTACTGCTAGAATCTCCCCAGGGATGATCCCACTGCAGTTCACAAGAGAAAAGCCAAAAGGCACAGTTTAGATACTGAATAAAGATGGAACCTTGTTGTTTAATCTGATGTTAAGAGCTTGCCAGTTTTTCATGCAAAAAGCATGAAAAGGTTACATGAAAAACCAATAAATAAATGGAAAGTTATGTTATTGGTATCAATACAAAAATAAATTTATAATGATTGGCGTGGCACCATTCTCATTGCTATGTCACATTTTGCAGAAAAGTTATGGTGCATAATCGCACATCCCCTTCGTAATTTTGAATTAGTTTGATGCAAGTTTGACCTGAAGCTGTATTTTGGAAACTGAAGCCAATTAATACTCAGGACTTATTTTTCCTTTATTAGTGACTCAATTCTGGTAAAATTAAGCTACTTTCATTTCCAAGGCTTTCTCCTTGTAGATCAGTGTCATTGAATAGCAGTAGACTTATATACCGCTTCATAGGCCTTTCAGGCCTCTCTAAGCGGTTTACAGAGAGTCAGCATATTGCCCCCAACAATCTGGGTCCTCATTTTACCCACCTCGGAAGGATGGAAGGCTGAGTCAACCCTGAGCCGGTGAGATTTGAACCGCTGACCTGCTGATCTAGCAATAGCCTGCAGTGCTGCATTTAACCACTGCGCCACCTTGGCTCTTGTGGATGCCTAACTTGCATATTGTTAAGTATGACTCTGCATCTTATTCCCACCATATTTCTGCTTTATTGTATAATGGAGAAAGTAGAAGTATGCTTGGAAATACAAAGATGGAAGAATGAACATTTCTAAAAGCATACAATATTATTTAGATTGAAGACTGCTTGATCCGGAGAACTAAACCACAACCAAAGTTAACAACAGTGAATATATCAGTGTATTCAAACCTTTAGTGATTCAATAATTGGCTCCTATCCACAAAAATGGATCCTGATTTATGACAGCTTAAGTCTATTTATTTTAGCTTTCCAAAACTGAAACTCTGCTATGTAGCGTAAAATAATTTATTCAAGGAAGGGGGTTCTGATTTTTAATCACTTTGAAACCAAGCTCCAGGACAGTCCTTTGAATTAGCCTTGAAATTCTTAAAAGATTGACATTCAGCTTAATTTGAAACAGTTCTTGCCTCAACACATCCCACATTGTTCAAGATTTTGCAGGGAGCAGAGGGAAAGGGGACTGATAAACTGCCTTTAATGGTCCTTCAAGCTCAAAAGCAATGTAAGCATGATTTTCTAAACATTAAAATTGGAAACACTTAAATATGGAAGGGACTTTTCCCCCACTAGAAGTAAATAAGTCAAATGAAACATTTATAGTTTTTCTCATTTTAAGAAGAAAAAGATTGTGAAGAAAAGTACATTGCACATAACTGAAGACTGAGGTTTGTCTGTCCTCCATTCCATGAGAGGGGGAGGGGTTGTATTGGTAGTAAAACCATTCTGGAATTTCACTTTTGGATTGATATGAGAAATAAGTGTCTTTAGTGTCCTTCATCCCCCCCCTTTTTTTAAAAAAAAAACACCTTTCTTCTCTTTACCTTCTATTAACAAGGTTTTGTTTTCCTTACTGGAAAAACATGTAGCAGTATTACTGCCATATTATTTTTCCTCTTAGTGCAAAAGAATATTGGAACTGAATTGGCTTTACATGCCTAAATATACATTTGGTTTATTCACGTATCAGCTGCCCGAATACAGAGGAGGATTCAAGGAACTCTTAAGTTATTTCCCTTATGTTCATCCATTGGAGGGGGGGGGGGAATCATTGGCAAATGCTGAGGCAGGTATGGTTACAGCAGCTGAAAAAAGCTGCACACATGAATGTGTGTATGCATGTGTGCTTTTTAATGGTGATTTTCTGGATTTAAGTTGCTTTTGCTTCAAGCTAACTCCGTTGTGATAACACATTTTTCCACATGTGCACAGACAAGGATCTACATAAATGGAAGCTTCTCTTGAATGGAATTCCTTTTATGTGAAGCTTGGCTTGCAGAAAATTATAACAATTCAATTATTTGTATGCTTCAGCTATGTTCAGCATTAGCAACCTTTCCAAAGCCCCACTTCTTATAAAATAACTTTTATCTCCACACAAAAATATAGTGGTAGATTCCAATCTTACTTTTTCTAACCAAAACTGATTCCTACAAGCCTCATAGTCACTGCTGAATCATCAGTTTAGCTTGAAGATGCCACTGCTGGCTAGGAACCTAACAGATCTTGAAAGATAATTTTCATCAGTAAAACTGTATTGTTGATCTAACTAAGTTTAATTACATGTATTTCATTGACTCAGTCTAAAATAAAATTGCAAAAAATATATATTTCCAGCAGCACCATTATTTTCATTTTTAGTGTACAGTGGAATTTTATAAGCATGAATGAAATGGGAATTTTAGAAATAGTGTATATGTATGTTTCTGAGCCTTTGGAACAAACTGGAGCATAAAACATGGGCATAATCCAACAGTGCAACAGTAACCTTGCTTTGAGCAAATCAGCTAATAGTGTTGTTATGAAGATAACTTGAAAGCAGAGCCAGATCTATCACTTTGAACTCTAGGAAATGAAAGAAAATCTCTTTTAATTGAATTGAGAGTAAAATTCTCAATACCCAGAAAACATCCAATAAATCAGTAATAACTGACCAGAATCCAATGCCTGCATTCCTCTTCTCCCCCATGGTTAAATATTAAATGGGTTCACACACCACAGTAACTTATTGTGGGACTTGCTCAGCCTTGGCTTTGCAAGATGTGTGAATCTGCCAACCACAGTTTATTCAGCAGAACACGATTAAAACAAATTAATTAAAGTAAATCTGGCTTAGTGCAATGTGTAAATAATTGAAAATGATTTACAGCAGCTGCTAGTTCAAGACCAATGCAAAGCTGTATTGGTGCCACTTCATATGGCCCTGTGCCCTCACAGTGTTTCCAAGCAGGCTAATAACTGGCTTTCATTTACTATTTTGAAAGCATGCCTAGTTATTCTGTCTTGAAAAGAAAAGAATACAAAACTTAACAAAAATATATTTCAGAACCTTAAATTAAAAGCTTTACAACATTAAAGTAATATCTTTTTAACAACTGACAATAGGAGCATGCTTATGTATTTAGAACTCCTATTCATGAGTTCCACTTTAATGCGCAACTTTTTTGCAGGCTGAACTCATGGATACAGCTAACACTTTTCTGAATTCCAAAGATCATATCATACTTTCAGTCATTCTACTTGTTCTAAAACATAGGTGTGCTAAAGTTTATAGATCCCAGCTGACTTAAGACCACAATTTCCATTGCTAGTGGTTTCCCATTGCCTTCTTCCTAGGACTGAGAGTGAGTGACTGGCCCAAGGAAATCATACTTCTGAATGGCACTAAGGTTAGAGAACTCTGCCATATCAATTTGGCATCTCGATATTGAAGGTGTGCATTGTCTCTCGAAAGCCAATTTTGTGTGGTAATTTAAGACACCAGGCTAGGAACTGGGAGACCATGAGTTTTATTTGGCTTAGGCCCAAAACCAGTTTGGTGACCTCAGCCCATCACTCTCTCTCAGACCTAAAAAACAGGCAATTAAAACCAAAAATCTTGCCAAGGAAACTGTGGGGACTAATCCAGGCAGTCACTAAGAGTCAAGACAGACTCAGAGACATCCCGAAAACTACAAACAAAACCATCCTCTTTTACGAAGTCAGTTTGGTATTGTGTTATACAAAGCTAAAAACCACAATCTCATCTTAAGCACAAAACCATCTGAGTGACCTTGGGCCACTCCCTCACTCTCAGCCCTAGGAAGAAGCGATGGCAAACCACTTCTGAAAAATGTTACCAAGAAAACCACATGGACATGCCTATTTAGTTAAGACTGACTTGAAGACACAAACAATTCCATACCTTTTAATAAGGCCTGAACCCCTTCAGCAAGATCTAGCCGTTAAAAGTCTCTTTTGACTATATTACCATTTATACATTACCTTTTCTCCATAAATCTGTTTACTACAAACAATATGTTTTTATTTCACTGTCTAATAAATAACTAAATAAACTAGTTATTTATATAATAAGCTACAGGGTCTTATTGAGCAAAGCGTAGATATTTTACTTGCATATTACTTTAGAGGGTTTTATAGAAAAAATGGCCATAAAATTCCATACAATACGGCCTTATGGATTTTTCTTGTTTATGTCTGTTTGCTATTTTGATTTCCTGATTATACTCTGTCCTGCACTCTATTGTTAAAGAAATATATCTTCATTTGTTATACATTAATGTGAAATTTCAGCGCTAAAGATGATTACCTTAGTTTTGTCCTGCTCATTTTAATTTTTCATGCTAAGAATGAGGTTGTTCAAATCACAAGCACTGAAAGGCGAAGGCAGGATAGCGTTTTGTACATATATAGCTGTAATGAGTAAAAAGATCTTAGCACAGAAAAGAATTCTTAATACTGATATTTCAAAATGATAAAAAAACTGTAGTCTGGTAGCATCTTTTGTGATTAATTTTATTAAAAGCTTAATACTGTTATTATAATTGGTTAGTTAGAAAAAAATGTTATTAGACTTGGCCTGATTTTTGTCACCACCGACTAACACAACTGTCCTCTTATGACATCTTCTGTACTTTATTATGCATGTTTTTTACTCCTAAAGTTTAGTGTCCAACCCAAGCTCATCCTTATATCCTGCCAAGATTTCTACAGTGAAAATGGGCAAAGCAGCATAGTAGCAATATCTACCCCGTATCCCTGAAAATAAGACCTTCCTGGATAATAAGCCCAATCGGGCTTATGAGGGCATGCTCTAAAATAAGCCCTCCCCTGAAAAAAGGCCCTCCCCAAAAATATTGCAACACAGCAGCAGCCATGAGTTGACTACACTCGCCACCTCCTGCACCTCAAAAATAATTCATTTATTATATTTGTATGCTGCCCTATCCTGAGGGACTCAGGGCGGCTAACAAGCGGGGGGGGGAATACAAACAAGAGACAAACAAGCAAGTTAAAAACAACGCAACAGTCACATCAGATTAAGTGGGGCCGGGAACTCATCAGCCCCAGGCCTGCCGGAACAGCCAGGTCTTAGTGGTTTTGCGGAAAGCTGGAAGGGTAGTGAGGGTCCGGATCTCCACGGGGAGATCGTTCCAGAGGGCCGGAGCAGCTACAGAGAAGGCCCTCCCCCAAGGGGTCGACAGTCGACATTGCCTAGCAGATGGAATTCGGAGGAGGCCTAATCTGTGGGATCTAATTGGTCGTAGGGAGGTGATTGGCAGGAGGCGGTCTCTCAAGTACCTAGGTCCAATGCCATGTAGGGTTTTAAAAGTAATGACTAGCACCTTGAAGCGAGTCCGGAGACCAACAGGCAGCCAGTGCAGCTCGCGGAGGATAGGTGTAACGTGGGTGTACCGGGGTGCACCCACAATCGCTCGCGCAGCTACATTCTGGACCAACTGGAGTCTCCGAACACTCTTCAAGGGCTGCCCCATGTACAGCGCATTGCAGTAGTCCAGTCTTGAGGTCACGAGGGCATGAGTTACTGTTGTAAGATCCTCCCGGTTCAGGTAGGGACGCAATTGGTGCACCAGGCAGACCTGGGCAAACGCCCCCCTGGTCACAGCTGACAACTGATGATCTAAAGTCAGCTGTGGGTCCAGGAGGACTCCCAAATTGCGCACCCTGTCTGAGGGGCTTATTTCGTGGTTCAAAAGAAAATAAGATCCTGTCTTATTTTGGGGGAAATACAGTAAGAAAATCATTCATTTTTTAATTTCATATAAAAAATATCACAAATATAAGATGCTTAAGACTAGAAGAAATACCTTCCAATCTTTAAAGTCAAGAGAGAGTTTAAAAATCAGATGACATAGTGAATTATCTTAGAAAGCATACTGATTTAGTTTGTGTGTTAAAGGACAAATCGTGTTACAAGAAGCCACATAATTATGAAAAATTGCATCAGATTTTTACTGAATACTTAACTTTACATTTTCCTTGAATATTCTTAATTGTATATGCCGTATGTTTAAAGGATTTACCTTTTCAGCTTACAATTAGTTTCAGTGTGTGCATTTCCACTAAGTGAAACAGCTGCTCCTCTTTGAAAATGTTCTTTGATCAATCAGTCTATAGAGCAGCCGTTTCATTTCCCACTTGTAAAAACTGAGATTGTCCAATCAATTCTATTTATTTGAAATTGCTTAAATAAAGGGAAGAAGAAAACTACGCATACTATTTCATACTGCTTCTATCATTAAAAAAAATACTTTTGTATGTTTCAGCCAAATCATTAAGGACAAATAAAATCCACTAAAAAGTTACATTTCCATAATTGTGTGGCCTTTTGCTAAAACATGTAAGAAGCAGTGAGAGACACATTAATAGTCACTATTTCTTACCCTCCCATTCTTATCTGACATGATTTTTATGTTGGTGTAACTAAGTTCATTGGCCATTATTATTACATGCACTGGGGTATATTAGGAGTTTTATTGCAGCTTCTAGCTCATTTCTCCATTTATTTTTCATGATTAGCTATCATCTCATAGATATGGGGGGGGGGGGACCCAATGGAATATGCTCCAAATACAGGTATTGCTCCCAAAGTATATGCTCTCATTTTGACAAACCTTATCAGCAACCTCATGACCTTTTTTCCATTTCCACCGTATCAGAGGTGGGTTCCTACCAGTTTTGTGTGCGCGCAAAACGTCCTCTCTCAGTGAACTGGTAGTAAACTGGTTAGGAACCCACTACTGCACCGTACGTATTTAAAACTATCTCAACTGACTAAATACTATATAGCTTTTTTTCACTTAAACCAATATATGAGATTCAGAAGCAATAATTAGCAAGTTCTCAATAAATAAAGGGAAGGCATTCTGATTCTTTGGGTTGTCTGCAAGGTGATACATTTGGCCAAAATGAGAAAAGAGAAATATGGAATCCTTTATGTCACGTGAACTGTTTAATGAGAATATATCAACCAAGGATCCACTGATATTTCTATAGCTCCATGATGGTGAACCTATGGCATGCGTGCCAGAGGTGGCACATAGAGCCCTCTCTGTGGGCACACACGCTGTTGCCCCAGCTCGGTTCCACCACAAATCCGCGAAGCCGTTATCCGCGGAGACATAAGCGCGAAGACTAATTCGCGCCATTCGAAGCGCTAAGGAAAAATGCGACCCTACCGCGATGACATAATCGCGGAGGGCAAATCCGCGCATTCCCAAGCACTCAGTACCCTAAACCTAACCCTAACCCTAACCCTAAACCTAACCCTAACCCTAACCCTAACCCTAAACCTAACCCTAAACCTAACCCTAAAACAAACCCCTAAACCTAATCCTAACCCTTACCTTAATTGAAATCGGCTTTCTGCCGCGGCGCCGTTTTAAAGCGCCCTTCTGTTGCAGCGCTGTTGTCGTGGCGGTGATGACGCGCGATGATGACGTCACGGCTTTAGCGCCGCGATTTTATCACCGTGATTTTGACAAGCGCGGTTATAGTCGTGCCACGCCCCAGCTCAGCCAGCTGGTTGTCAGGTTTCCATGGTGCGCATGCACACTGCCCAGCTGGTCGGCAAGTTTCCAGCGCTCTGGTGTGTGTGTGTGCCTTCCATTTTGAGCACTCTGTGCCTAAAAGGTTCGCCATCGCTGCTATAGGTTATTCATGGTTTGCAAATAATACTGAGGGTTTGGACAGAGAAGATACTATACATTTAAAATCTGATTTTAGCAAATCGTAAGAAATCTCAAGAAAACAGTTTGCATCATGATTTCCAACAATCATTTCTCCTATCAGTGCCAACACCAAACTATGAGTTGAGGATGCTTGCAAAGAAATGTCAGGTTGCCTGGAGTTTATACAAAGCCTGTTGTGGGGCTTTCCATTCCTTAGTTTCTGGTGGATAGTAATGACTTCCTGCTCCAGTCAGAATGTGTTAGTTTTTTTTTTAAGGGCTCAGAATTGTTTTCATTCCTTTGGGGTGTTTTGATGTTCTCTTTTTAAATTCAGCTATCTCTATCTGTGCATGGCATTGAAAGATAAACAGAATGTGTTTTCATAAATAATAATACCAAAAGTTTCTTAGAGGAAAGGAATATGGTTGTCAGATTTTTTGCCACAAATTTTAAGTACTTTTTAAATTAAAGTTAAGAGAATATATGACAAGAGGAGAAAGAGGCAATGTTTTCTGAGTTCAGTATAGTGTCCTAGCTTTAATGGCAGGTAAATAACAATAACTATGATGTTTAGGAGAACTGTATTTCCAATATAACTTGGACTATAAGATAGATGTTACACGCAAAGCTTTCTTTTTTATAGAAGCTTTCCTTACGCCAGGGGTGGGTTTCTCGCCCCGTTCCAACTGGTTCGGTTGGAACGGGGCCGGCGGTGTCCTCGTGCATGCGCGCAGCGCACGCATGCGTACTAGCGTCTGTGCGATGCTCCAGCTGCTCCTGGAGGATCGCGCAGGCGCTGTATATGTCCTGCGCATGCATGGAAGCGCAGAACTCGTCAAAACCAGGTAAGGAACGCGGGCGGGCGGGTGGACCCTTCGCCGTTCCCGGAAGTTACTTACTTCCGGGTGCGCCAACCAACCGGTTCGCGGGGACTGCCGCGAACCGGTTGAAACCCACCCCTGCCTTACGCCCACATTGTGCCTCCTGTAAGTGTAATACTGTAGAAATAAAAGGAAGGAGGACTCACCGTAATAGTGACACATGTCTATTTCAAGACAAACGTCTTTCAAATAATTTTGAAAGAGCTTTCAAAGCATATCAAGAAACAGTAGTCACTGATCAGATCATCATCGAAAACTAGAACAAATTTTATAAAATGAAAGTGTAATCAACATAATAGCTAAAGATATATGGGAAAGCTATATTTTAACATTCTACTTACATGCAATCTGTGATTGATTTTGTGATATATCAAATATGTATTATGGTTAATGATAAAAGGTAAGAGCAAGAGTTTGTAAATGAGACAAGCAGCCAAGACTTCAAATAGATGTGGCTCTTCAGTACATTGCTAAAGGTAAAGGTTCCCCTCGTACATATGTGCTAGTCGTTCCCGACTCTAGGGGCCATTTCAAAGTTGAAGAGCTGTCCAAAGACGTCTCTGTGCTCATGTGGCTAGCATGACTGAACCTTCCCACCAAAGTTGTCCCTATTTTTCTACTTGCATTTTTACATGCTTTCCGACTGCTAGGTTGGCAGAAGCTGGGACAAGCTGGGAGCTCACTCCATTTCACGGAGGTAGGGATTCGAACCGCTGAACTGCCGACTTTTCTGATCAACAAGCTCAGGGCCTTAGGCATTGAGCCATCGTGTCCCCTTCTTCATTACATACTCTGGTTCAAATTATTTAACTCCAGACACATTATGCAAAGATCCAGCTCTCTGGAAAAGGTTGTAATGCTGGGAATAATGGAAGGAAAGAGAAAAAGTGGGCAAGCATGAGTAAAATAGATGGATTCAGTTATAGTAGCTATTGAGGCACCACTGGGAAACCTGAAATAATAGGTATGGGATAGATGATTGTGGAGGAAATCTACTTATGTGGTAGCCAGGAGTCAAATTATACATTTTGCTAACCAAAAAAAATAATTTTTGTTTTGCTCTGTTTCTCCGGATGGCAGCAGTTCCTGTTTAGAGAAGTACAAATTCTTCCTAAATAATTTCAATTATCATGAAAACAAGCCTAGCAACAAAAAAAGGTGTAACCTCCTTTCACAACCCAACATTGCATTTTCACAACCCACAAGACAATTGGACTTTCTTGGTTTTATCTTTGAAAATGTTTAGCTTCTGATTCGAGAAGCTCCCTTTTGAATGAAGCACCTTTGGGACAACCATGACTTGGCTGATTAAGACTCTCCATAGACAACAAGTGAATACTGGCAAGAAAATTAAAATCAATTATATTTAACTAATTTGATTGACTTCATTATTTGTTATTTCAGGAAGCTCAAAACAGTTAGCCCAACATCAGACCTGTTTCACACAATAAAAGAAGTATTTACTCCTTCAGGAAGAAATACCTTCCTAGAGCATGTAAAAATAAGCTTACATCTAGATGAGCTTGTTATAAATAAACAAATAAATAGAAAATAGATTTTGGTCTCTAATATTATGGTAGCACCAAAATCTATGTCTTTGAACAAGGGGTTGAGACAGCTGAAGCCCATCTATGCCTGCTTATCAGCAAACATGACCCTCAATGACAGCCTATAACAAAAACAGGCATAAAATTAGTTTCCTTCCAAAACCTGGTACAGACAGTCCTCAACTTACAACCATAATGGAGCCCAACATTTCTGTTGCTCAGTGAGACAGTTGTTAAGTGTGTTTTGCCCCATTTTATTACCCTTCTTGCCACAGTTAGGTGAATCATTAGATCTGCTGTTAAATAACACATTTGTTAAGTGAATCTGGCTTCCCCATTGACTTGTCAGAAGTTCACAAAAGGTGATCACATGATCCAGGGACACTGCAACCGTCATAAATATGAGTCCGTGACCAAGCGTCTAAATTTTGATCATGTGACCACAGGGATGCTGCAATGGTCATAAATGTGAAAACGGTCATAAGTCACTTTTCTCGGTGTCGTCCTAACTTCGAATGGTTACTAAATGGTTGTAAATCGAGGACTACCTCAATGTTCCCTCTAATTTTTTTTCAGGGTGAGCGGAAAAGTATAGTGTTTGAGCGGCACAGTTTCATGCCTGAGCACCTAAGAGAGCAACAGTTTGAACTTCTGTCTCGTCTGCTGGACATTTGCGCAACATTCCAAGCGCCAAGCACCAATTGTGAGCGAGGTTTCAGCCTGATGAATGCCAGGCATGAAAATGTGCTACTCAAACACTATACTTTTCCGCTCACCCTGAAAAAAAAAAGACTTCTGCTCAGCTTTTAGATCATTAGACTGGCTAGAGAGAGACATGGCACCAACAGGTCCTGGGTCCTGGCATTTTGCAGGCAACCTGTC
The DNA here is from genome assembly GCF_051295495.1 of Thamnophis sirtalis. Lineage (NCBI taxonomy): Eukaryota > Metazoa > Chordata > Lepidosauria > Squamata > Natricidae > Thamnophis > Thamnophis sirtalis. The sequence goes on from NW_028261382.1 coordinate 166,242,307, forward strand.
CTCTCACATTCCTTTGGAATGCAACCCATCACATTTGAATTAGATTTTGCCAATTATCCTATTAAAAGATAATCCTATTATTCTAAAATATGACTAACTCGATATTAAAAATGTAAATATTTAATGCTGATAAATAATAGCAGTAATTGTTATTTAGTATGATTAAAATCAGTATTGATATATCAATATATCTATCAAAATTGACAATAAACACTAAAATAACAATACAAATATATAATGTGGAATATAAATGTAATAAATATAATATATAAATGCAACATAAATGTAATAAAATAATTTATCATGAAACTCTCCCCCTTTAAAGTAGTAAGGTCAATTAAATAGTCTAGCAAGTTTGGACAATATGCTATATGTTATGTTACTTAAGAATATATATGCCTCAGAATCAGATACAACATCCACATCATTTCCAACTGAGTCAATAAAATGATATGCCATGCCAAAACTATTTTAAATAAAGATATGAAATTAATCAAGTATTGCATTTATTTTTCAAAATGAATGTAGAATTTTTATTATTATTTAAGTTTTGTACCCTATCTTTTCTAATTAACGTTAACTTTAAAAAGATGTTACATCAGACTACAATACAAGTAATTAAATGAAGACTAAAATAAGTGTTTTGGCATATTGAGCTTTTTATCTTTCTTTCTAATATTGCTTCCTTAGTTGAGAACTTCCTCCTCAGCTTACTTACGCATTAACTGTTTGTTGCTTTTATGGCTTATTCATTCACTGCTCCATCTTCAGTTTTTTTCACAGGGGGCAGGGCTTCCTTCCTTCCTTCCTTCCTTCCTTCCTTCCTTCCTTCCTTCCTTCCTTCCTTCCTTCCTTCCCTCCCTCCCTCCCTCCCTCCACTCCTTTGGCCACCAATTTCGATCCAACTCTCTCTCTCTCTCTCTCTCTCTCTCTCTCTCTCTCTCACACACACACACACACACACACACACACACACACACAGACACGTGTTCTTTGGGGGGGGGTTGAATTACTCCGCCTCACTGCGCAAAGTCAGCTCAGCATGTGTTCGGCCCCTGCTTACGCTGAATCAAATCTGCAGCCGGCGGGACCATTTCAAAGCCGCCAGTCCTCTTGCTCCTTCTCCTTCACCGGCAAAGCAGCGGCGGTGGTGCCTCCCTCTCCGCTCGGAGCACCTCAGCTGGGCTCTGGGTTATCCCTGCCATCGCCTCCACCTCGGCCGCTTTCCTACTAGCTCCCGCGGCCTCAAAAGCACGGCAGAGGAGGAAGGGGGAGGGATAACTCGGGGGCCACCTCAGGTGCTCCGTGTGGAGAGAGAGGCAGCACTGCGGGAGCTTTGCTGGTGAAGGAGAAGAAGCAAGAGGACTGGCGGCTCATCAAAACAAGTCTGGGGAGGTCCTTTGCAGGCGGCCAGTTCTAGCTGCCTGCAAAGGACTTCCCCACGTTTGCTTTGGTAGAAAGCTCTGCGCGGCAGTTAGAAAGCTCTGCGTGGAGGTTTCTAGCGACGTGCGCGGCCGCGCACGCGCGCACCTTAGAGGGAACAGTGGACTACCTGTATTCCACTTGCCTTCCTTTCTTAAAAACAGAATAAGGTTTGTATCTACCAGACCTACCCTGTTTCCCCAAAAATAAAACAGGGTCATATTTTCTTTTCACCACCCCCCAAAAATAAGCGATTGGCCTTATTTTCGGGGAGGTCTTATTATTTTGAGGTACAGGAGGTGGTGAGCAGGGTCACCTCATGGCTGCTGCTGTGTTGCGATATTTTCAGGGAGGATTTATTTTAGCGCATGCGCTCAAAAGCCCGATTGGGCTTATTATTCGGGAAGGTCTTATTTTCGGAAAAAGCTGTCCTTTAAAGCAAAGGAAAGGGAGCCAGGGGTTCCCATGCCAGCCTCAAAACAGGCCACGGTGAAATACCATCAAACAGCCAGCTGTCCTTCGATATCCTTGGCTTCTTTAAAGAGTGCTTTCCTTCTCTAACAATCCTTTCATGAACTCGGCTCCTGCCCTGCCCTGTCTGGAAAAACAAAACCAAATGAAAGACCAAGCTAGAGTTCTTCTGCCTTCCCTCGCCCCTTCTGGGTCTCCAGAAAGAGAAAGATTAATCTACATAATGCTGAACTGAATCGCTTTAATTCCAGTCAGCTTTTATCATTCAATCACCGAGACCGCATGTGGAAAAATTCATGCTAATTCCCCTTAGCAACAGGGGCAGCCAATCGGGAGGCTCCATGCACCATGCAGCTGGCAGCCAGGATCACTCAAAGTAGGTCAGGCCTGTATTTCTAAAAATGCCACGGTCTAGTAACCCCACTGTCCCGTCTGTCAGCCCTGCCCCATAATAACCTCAATTGCTTGGCGACACAATGACATACTGCCCTGTTAAAGAGCCATCAAATCAGGCTCCTGCATTATTTTTTTACTGCAAGCCCGGCTCTTGGATGGAAGAGGCTTTGCAGGCTAGCATTAATCACACAGCCCTTTGCGTCCACTTCCATTTTGCTCGGGCAATGGATTCGACATTAATGACCAGCTGCTCGGGCTCCCGCACGCATCCCCAATGAAACCTTTCTACCCAGTTGGCTGCATAAAATAACAGCATCCCGGAGTCAGGCAGGCCCAAATCCAAAAGGGATTGGAGGAGTGGAGAATGTGGGCTTTTGTGACTCTTCAAATAATGAAAGGATCTTTAAAACCGCCCTGAGACAATCGGAGCAATTGGCTGCAAGCAACACACGGCCTTCTCCCCCACAAGAAATGTGAACGTTCCCAGCCTAAAATACACATGTTTGCACAATGCAGTTTATTTTAAGCATATTATTAAGCAGAGCCAAATAAACAAAGAGCTGAACTGAGGCTGACTTTTTTTTTTTTTTTTTTGCAGGGAATCTGGGAAACTAGAAGAGGCTCAGAGCAATTTGGGCAGCCCAGAATGGGAGAGAATCATAAACCACAGGTTGCAAAAGCTTGCAGAGGAAAATCAGGAAGGGCTGTGTGAAAGGTGTCTGGAAAAGGCCAATTGCAAATTAGGCACCTCCTACATCCTCACCACTCACTGCCTGCCTGCAGCAGGACCGCAAATGCAGGTCTGAAATAGTACTGTTAACATCCTTGCAAAGCTCCAGTCTTGCAATCTTCCCAAGGAAGCTTGGCAGGATTTGCTGTGGATTTAAAATGCTTTGCTGCAATTCACAAATTTGACCTCTTTCTTCCCCCTCTTTGGTGAAACAGAAAAGACTGATCGGAAGTCAAATCACATACCAAAGAGTATAGCTAAACAGCAGCCAAGTTCAAAACAGTAAATTTGCAAGGCAGTTCAGTCTTTTTAGTTTCTTTTCAGTTTAAACAGCACCTTTTGTATGTTTTTTTTTCAATTGTGACACATTCATGCCATCCAACCACCTGGCTGAGCTATACCAGCCAGGCTATAAGGCCAAGGTATTGGTTGAATTGAATTTGAATTGATTTTATTATATTTATATTTAGCAGTGGTTAGCAGTGATCAGTCTGCATATTTCCACCCAAATTTCTCCAGCCTCTGTGGATAACTTCACACTTAACTGCAGAACTCAGCAACCCTCACAATGTGTCTTCTATCCATTTTGAATTCTATGGACAAAACACACTCATTAATCCATTTGCTCTTGTTTTAAGCCAAGCTTGATAACCAGGTTATGCCTATCTTCTTCATTTTGTGGAACACATCATAGTTATTCTTGGAAAGATACGGTCACTGATGTAACCACCGGACTGCTAATTACAAGCTGCTGACATTCTGCTGGTCTGTGCAGCTTCGTATGAATTATGAGCGTCCCTCCTCCCTTCCCTTCCCCACCCGCACATCTTCCTTTAAAATGCCCAAGGCGGAGCTGTTATTGAAAAAGAAGAGGGTACCCAAGGCTGCAAAAGAAAATATATTTTTCCTAATTATCTTTCTTCCTCTAAGAGCAGAAAGCAGAAATTCAACCACTGGCTAAACTATACTGGAGCAGAAAGTGATTTCTAAATCATGCTAAGGACAGGCACGCTCATTCCCAAATGGCTTACATGGCTACAGAGAAATCTTGCTGGAGATGACACATTCAGAACAACTTAGGGCTGCTGGATTTAAAAACACAGCTGTGCATGCTTGCATGTGCCAAAGAGGCAGCTACTGACATTTCTGCCAAGCTTCCCCTATTTATCTGAGCTTCAAGATGAAGCTTCTAGCCTGACTTACTTTCATTTAATTTGGGCCATTACCACAGGTATGTCTTCCTGAATGACCTAGCAGGAGCTGTATTATATTATGTTATATATTATATATAAAGTAAAACTCTGTTTAAAAAGAGAGATGACTCCATTTCACCATTACTATGCTACACCAGAAATAAAACTTAGCAGTATACATTGCAGAGCACTCTCTTGCCAAAACTGAGCACTGTGCTTTTTCCCCTCCCTTTAAAACAAATTACAGGCTGACTTTGAAATGCATTAAAATGTAAATACATTACTGATTTCATCTCGGTTGAATACCAAGCCCAGTTGCCAGCTGGGCTACAAAAGTCATCTGGGATAATTTATTTTGATTAGACTGACCACACTTATATTTATAGTATGTTTTTCTTTTTACTAGACTAAGTACAGCTGTGTTTATAAAGAGTTTAAAGATGGGGGGTGAAGCCCAACATCCCTCTCTAAATCATACAGAAAATTCAAGACTAATAGGTATAAGACACACACACACACACACACAGAGGCACGCGCACACACACACAGGAGGGACACTTTACAGAATCCTGTGTGCAGAAATGCCTCGCAACTCCTATTTCTTGAAAAACATGTATACCAAAGGCAATCGAACACTGAGACTCCTTAGCCAAGCGTCTTTGAACAGAATATCTCCTAAGCATTCCGAAACCAGAAAGCTAAATTCGCAATGTACAAATACAGACATACATTGATTCTGCACACTTCTCTTTTCCCCCACAAGGTGTTTGTGTCTTTGCAACCACATACACCTTTCCTTTCCTCTGTAACAGCGTCAGGGAGTGTTCGGTCTACAATTTCAAGTCCCTGTCTCCAGGCACATTTCCGTAAATTATGCTATCACCATTGCTGGAATAAGCAGAGACCAAAGAGGACAATCAGACGGCATGCAGCTCTCCTTCTTCCTTGCCACTTGCTGGCTTCCACTCCTTTTCTCCCATGGCTGTGCTCTGACAGGCACACATACAAGGCACTTCATTTATCCATCTTCGGCACAGCTCTCCTCTGAGGTGAAACTGCATCACCACGGCTTTCCCCATAATAATCCGAATAGCAGTGGTTGAATTCTTCCTCTGGACGCATACCGTTCCATGTATGCTGCATTGCTGCCAATGCCCTCCCTACATGTACCGGATTAAGCTGGCATGGCATTTCTTTCAATGTTTGCTCCCCAAACCTTTTAACTCGCATTTTCACCATTCAGGGAGGGGGGGAAAGTAAACCGTGCATCCCCCATTTCTTCGCCTCCAGCAGCAATAACAGAATGCAGTGCCCAGATTTCATCGTGTGTCTTTCCTTTTGCGTGCTGATGAGTGATGCTCTCCTGAAACAAGCCGGGCTGAAATGCAAGCAGGCAGGCAGGCAGGCAGGCAACAGGAACCCCAGCAGCAGCAGCAGCAACAGCCACCCAGGTAAATGGGGGAAGCAGGATATGCCAAAAGTGGTGCAGCGTCATCACTCCGAGAGAAGACAAAATCGCTCCTTTCCAACAGCATGGCTCAAATCCTGCAGGAAGGAAAAAGCAGGAGTGCCCCCCCTACCCCCCCAATAGCCTCTCTAAAACGGAGGATTAAAGCAAAACCACTGCAAAATCAAGCCACTAATAAATAAAACTTTTTTTTTTATTTCTGTCATTTGGGATTGCGACTGCCTATGTTGCTGAACGCAACCGTCCAGAAATGCGCAATCTTGTTTCAAACTGCCAGAGAGAGAGCCAGGGTCACATGAGAACCGCATGACGCAGCACTGAAGTGGCCAAACTCACGTTTGGGGGGGGGGGGAAGCACAGCAGCCTCCATAGATAACGAGACCACAACTGCTCCTCTGCAGTAGCCCTAGAGAGAGAGACGGCCCCCTTAAAAAGGGCTCGACAGGGACCTACACCTCTGCACACACGGCCATGCCTGTGCGCCTATGGGTTCTGCATGCGACTGCTGAAGGGAAGGCTGCTGGGGATGCTGTTCCACAGACACAAGCTGGATGGCAGAATGTTACTTCTCGGCTGCAGTGCTCCAAGCCGATTCCACTTCAATGGATTCCTGAAAAGCCTGTTCCGAAGTGGAGAGGATGAGATGCAATCCTCCATACACACCATTAGTTCTCCGGCAAATCTCCATTTGGGCTGCCTTCTGAATAATTTACCTTTGACAAATCAGATGCTCACTTAGCCTTTTCCTGTCCCCCGTTACCACTGCATGCTGGAGCCATTATAGAAAAGAAGACTTCTCTTGCTGCAACCACAAAAAGAGAGGGAGGGAGGGAGAGGGAGAGGGGAGAGAGAGAGAGGGAGGGAGGGAGGGAGGGAGAGAGAGAAGCATTAATCATGTTATCCAAGTGCTGAGTTTAATAGAGGTTGTGCACATGGCTGAAATCTTTAATGCAAAGCTGTTATTCGGCACAAAGGCAGAGAGCTTTTTCCTATGTGTTCGTACACAGATAAATTATCTTCCTCCCACTATCATACCTATGTATGTGGAAAGGTGTTTATGAGATTATGATTTCTTTCTTCAAGTCAAGAGGGGAAGAAAAACACTCCTATCACGCCTTTTCCTGAGAAGATGTTATCTCTTATGCATTCCATAAACTGCCCCCTGAAATCCTGGGAATTCTCTGTAAATTCATGTAGGCAATGAATACGTAGCTAGCAAAAAGAGAAAAAAGCCCGACCATAATAGCCTAACTCTATTAGAGATATTCTTTTGACTTATGCCTGTAATTGAATCTGGAATTACAGTCATAAGACATTGTCGTCGTAATTTTAGGTATTACGTGGCTGGACTTGACTTTTCATCATTTTCTGTCAATAAGTGAATACGGTGGTGGTTAAGGGAATGACATAGCTGTTCAGCAAATCAATTTTCTCCAATGGGCTTTTTTCTTGAGAGACCGCCTGCTGCCAATTACCTCCGATAGACCGATCAGATCCCACAGATTAGGCCTCCTCCGAATTCCATCCGCCGGCCAATGCCGACTGGCGACTACTCGGAGGAGAGCCTTCTCTGTGGCTGCTCCGACCCTCTGGAACGAGCTCCCCATGGAGATTCGAACCCTCACCACCCTCCAGGCCTTCCGCAAAGCCCTTAAAACCTGGCTGTTTCGACAGGCCTGGGGCTAAAGAGCCCCCTCCTCGAATGATATGGTTGTTGTGTGCTTTTAAATTGTGTATTGTTATGTTCGTCTTTTTTATCCCCTGTCTGTACCCCCTTCCCTGACTTGAATTGTGAGCCGCCCTGAGTCCCCTTCGGGGAAAAGGGCAGCATATAAATGCAATAAATCCAATCCAATCTTATTTTTTTTGCCAGAAACCAGAAGTAAACCCTGGAGAAGGACTTTAAAAAAAAAAGGCACAAATTGCAGTCATGTGATTGTGGGACACTGCAAATGGCTGTAAAGGGGAGTCGATTGCCAAGGGTCCAAAATGCCATCACTTGACTGTGGCGATGGAGGGAGGATGTTGCAACTTCAAATTCAGTTTGTAAGTGGCTTTCGGGGAGTTTCTTGTCATTTCAAATGGTCCTTAAAGTGATCGGTTGTAATTCGAAGAGTATATGTATTATGCAAAATATTTTATGTAATCTTTAGGTTATGTTTGCTAATCTGAGATGCTGAATCTACCGCGCCATTTTCCATTTCTCCAAGGAATGTAACTAGATGTTATGCTTTGGCCAGTACTCTGATCAGTGGTGGGTTTCAAAAATTGTTCGAACCTACTCTGTGGCTGTGGCCTCCTTTGTGGGAGTGGCTTGCTGCCCATGTGACCGGATGGGAGTGGCTTGCTGCCCATGTGACCAGATATGAAGATGCCGATGACATTTGTCAGAACCACCTTAAATTACCTCACAAACAGCACTGGCATGCATAAGAATATGATGTAAACTTGTTTTTTAAAAGGCATCTTTGGTTTGCGTTAAAACAACTTCAACACACGCAATGTTCTGATTGCACCACAAACGCAGTAGTCATCCTTACCTTTCACAGAGGCACTGAGTTTTATAAATATGAGCATGATAGTGTAGAATAATCATATCCAAGGACCAGTGGTGGGTTTCAAAAAAATTTGGAACCTCTTCTGTAGGTGTGGCCTGCTTTCCGGGTCCACTGGTGGGACCTCTTCTAACCGGTTCGGTAGATTTGACGAACCGGTTCTACTGAATAGGTGCGAACTGGTAGGAACCCACCTCTGACTCTGATGCAAACTATGCTTTTTATTCCTGACAGCACTCAGTACCTTGCAATAAAGAAGAAGAGGGAAGCACCCAATGCAGGAAATGCTTCCTTGCATTGCTTCTTAAAGCAATGTGAATTGGCCCAGTCCAGTGGTGGGATTCAAATTTTTTTACTGCTGGTTCTGTGGGCGTAGCATGACTTGGTGGGCGTGGCTTGGTGGGCGTGGCAGGGGAAGGATATTGTAAAATCTCCTTTCCCTCCTCACTCCAAGGGAAAGTTACTGCAAAATCTCCATTTTCTCCCAATCAGCTGGGACTTGGGAGGCAGAGAATCGATGGGGGCAGGGCCAGTCTTAGGCCCAGGGTACCTGTGAGACCACCTACTGCCACCGGTAGCCTCCAACCGTCCAGTGCGATCCCACAGAGTTGGCCTCCTCAGGGTGCTGTTGGCCAGACAGTGTCGGCTAGCGACCCCCAGGGGGAGAGCCTTCTCTGTGGGAGCGCCTTCCCTCTGGAATGAGCTACCCCTGGAGATTTGTATAATCCTCGACCTCCGATCCTTCCGACGCACCCTAAAAAGTTGGCTTTTCCAGCAAGCCAGCTTGGCCTGAACAAAACAAAATAAATTATTGATCATTGTTAATTTTAATTTGAATTTTTTTAAAAAAATGTTATTGTCAATTCTAATTGGGTTTGTTTGGGATATTCTATTTATTTTTTTTAAACTTTTGTATTATGTGTTGCTTTAATGTTGTACGCCGCCCTGAGTCCTTGGGAGAAAAGCGGCATATAAATCTAATAAAACTAAACCTAATCTAAATCAGTCAGCGGTGGTATTTGCCGGTTCTCCGAACTACTCACAATTTCCACTACAGGGTTCTCCAGAACTGGTCAGAAGCTGCCGAATCCCATCTCTGGCCCAGGCCTCTGAAGACTAAATAACCTTTTCACAAATATAGTGATAGCCTCCAAAACAGGCAAAAATGAACAATGAGGAAGAGTTTTAAATTTTAAGAGTATAAGTTAATATACTTATACTGGCTTCTATTGTATGAGCTTCCATATTTATTAAGGTGTGTCCATTGGGGTTGGAGAGGAGCAATCAAATGGTGGTAATAATTTAGGAGTATCAGTATCAATAATTTAGAAGTCTTCACTTCTATGTGAACCCCCAGGAACGCTTCATAAAGCCCCTGAGAAACTAAGCCCAATCTTCCATACATGAACATACACAATGTAATTTTCCCAGTGTCTGCTCTTTCCAGAGTTATAGTGATTGCTATTTTTCCTCTAGATGCTGAATTAAGCCAAACTATTATTCATTGGATTCTTTTCCAGTTACACTCTTCTGAAATGCTTATAACATCCTCATCTATGAAATTCCTTACATTTTTTACAGTATAAATAATTACATACCGCATCTATTTTCAGGGGCAAAAGTACAGCTTTTATCATGCTGGCCTTGCTGTAAACCAGCCAGTCTTTTTTTTTTTTTTATGGTGGTCTGAATGTTTAATTCCCATTCTTTTTCTGAATTGAGGTCTTGTTTATTACGACTCAGGCCATTCCCCCTTGTAACACTTGGATGCCTGCCATGCACTATTTGTTTACAGTCACAAGCATGGAAAAATTGGCTTCCCGGCTGCACTCCCAAAGTCGAAGGTGAAGTGTCTGGCAGGTGTGAAAAAAATGCAGCTCCTTTAGTTGAAACTATGCAATGTGTCCCGTATAAGGCCCCTGTCCTAAACTAACAAAGGAAATTTGGGTTGTTGCCCAAGGTAAAATATTAACACTTTGTTGGGTTATTGCTTATGGTGCTAAACCAGTGCTCCTAAAGAAATGTACTTGGCTATCTTAGTTTTTGCTTTACATTTTTCTGCAGGACCAAGCAGAATTCTGCAAGGGACTGAAGTCATGGTAGTGGATCTGCGTACTTGAGAGACCGCCTCCTGCCAATTACCTCCTTGCGACCAATTAGATCGCATAGATTAGGCCTCCTCCGAGTTCCATCCACCAGTGAGTGTCGACTGGCAACCACGCGGAGGAGAGCCTTTTCAGTAGTAGCTCCGACCCTTTGGAACGATCTCCCCGTGGGGATTCGTACCCTCACCACCCTCCAGACCTTCCGCACAGCCCTCAAGATCTGGCTATCCCGTCAGGCCTGGGGTTAAAGATTGTAATTCGTCCCCACCCGAATGATGAATGTTGTTTCTATTTTTAATTATGTATTGTTTTTATATGTCACTGTCTGTATTCCCTTCCCCACAACTTGTAAGCCGCCCTGAGTCCCCTCAGGGAAAAGGGCGGCCTATAAATAAACTTACAAACAAATAAACAAACAATACCTCCATTAGACCGATTAGATCCCACAGATTAGGCCTCCTCCGAGTTCCATCCGCCGGCCAGTGTCGACTGGCGACTACCCGGAGGAGAGCCTTCTCTGTGGCTGCTCCGACCCTCTGGAACAAACTCCCCGTGGAGATTCGAACCCTCACCACCCTCCAGGCCTTCCGCACAGCCCTTAAAACCTGGCTGTTCCGACAGGCCTGGGGCTAAAGAGCTGTTGCCCCCGTCTCGAATGGTATGACTGTTGTGTTTTAAATTATGCATTGTTATGCTTTGTTTTTTAAACTTTTTGTCTGTATCCCCCTTCCCTGGTTTGAGTTGTGAGCCGCCCTGAGTCCCCTTCGGGGGGGAAAAGGGCGGCATATAAATACAATAAACTGAACTGAACTGAACTGAAGTCTGCAAACCTCACATTTAAATCCCTGTGAAGCCTTTTCTTCAACATTTTCTTTTTAGACTTTAAAACGACAATTTAATGTACTTAAGGGAATGGCTGGTGCCTAATATACTTATCAGTCAGAGCTTGAAATCATGAGAAATGGTAGAGACAGAACAATTAACCTATTGCAGCAGTCTATGGGCCCTCATCCACCTCTATTATCAGTTGCCATTGGGGTGACAGTGTGATCTCCATTTCAACTAACTTTTCTTTTTCACCTTTTGAGATTACTAATCTTTAGTACTTTAAATCAGGGGTCTCCAACTTCCAGGGCACGGTTTTTAGTACTAGGCTGTAGTAGCCCATTCGGAACTGGGCTGCTCAAGTGGCAGGTGTGCACGCACAGCTCCACTTGCGCAAGTGACACATGCATACACCGTTTGCACTGAACCATTCACTCTCTCCCTGCCCCCCTAGGCTGCAAAGCCAGTTTGCGCCCACTCGCCCCTGCACTTTTCTGACCTATATCTTCTCAGCTGATTCGCGTGGCAGACTGGATTTCCGCTCCTTAGCTGTGTTACTCCCCAGCAGTAACACAGAAGGTAAGTTTACTTAAACCTGTGTAAAGCGTGCGATCACCGAACCGGTTGTTAAACCGGCAAGATCCCACCACTGGATGACTTAGAATGCTGGTTAGAATAGCAGTTAGCAATAGCAGTTAGACTTATATACCGCTTCATAGGGCTTTCAGCCCTCTCTAAGCGGTTTACAGAGTCAGCATATCGCCCCCACAGTCTGGGTCCTCATTTCACCCACCTCGGAAGGATGGAAGGCTGAGTCAACCTTTGAGCCGGTGAGATTAGAACCGCCGAACTGCAGATAACAGTCAGCTGAAGTGGCCTGCAGTACTGCACCCTAACCACTGCGCCACCTCGGCTCTTAGGTGGTTAGAAGCAGACCAGAAATTAAAAGATAGGGTAATTAGGATTTAGAGGCAGCCTACAGAGGTGGAATTGGTGGGAGGGGGAGATGGGAGTCAGCATCAGCAAGCAAGGAATACTAAGCAGACCATATTGCTATACAAAGTTCAGCTGAAACCTCCAAAAAGATTTAATCATGATGAGTTAAAAAAAAACATCGCACGCAAGCCTCTTACTAGAGAGGAATTGTTTCAAAGACGGAGAGGATGTCAACAAAATTCTCAAAGGTGGAATACGATCCTCTTGCATAAATTTTGTTAAAACATAATGGAAGAGTTCTGGGTGGATTTCTTCTCTACGGTAACCCCTCCAATCTATAGCCTCCCTGGCTTCCCATATTTCAATTAAATCAGCACTGAACTGAAACGTGGATAAAATGTAATCTTATGGTACTTAGCAAAACCTCTAATTGATTTCCTGGAATTACTTAAAATAATAGCCTTATTTAATTAGTAGCATTCTGGAAGAATACTTTTAGAAAAACCTTGGGAGTTTCTTTAGACTAAAAAAAAAAAAAAAGATTGGTGTTTAACATTGAGGGGGGAAAAACCCTCTCATGCATTACACATGAGCTTGTCCAGAACAATAAAGCGAAATAATCAAATTTCAAAGAATGAACACCTTCAGTTGAACAATGCATTTATTCTGCTGCTAAATACAAATAAGAATGGTTGGGTGGGGGAACTGAAAAAGGAAACAAGATATGCATATTTATAGGTGTGTCTCCCCATCTGGGGCACAGAGCTTGAGAAAAAGCACAGAAGCAATTCTCATTAAAGATATGGATAAAAAAGAAAGAAAGTGGCAGAGGTCAGGTGCAAAATCTGAGCGCCCTACAAGGTCAGGCAGGAAAGGTCAAGAAAGGTCATCTTACATAAGCGAAATCTTAACACTGGGCTTTAAACTCCTTCCCAACCTTTTGACAGTCCAGCACAACTCAAATAACGGCAGTTCTGGTTAGTGCAAGCCAGAGATTTCTCTCATATTCAAACCATGAAACTGTGGTTTCCGATTCTTATTTAAAGAGCCATTTTAAATCGTGCCTCTTTGGTTTCAGTTTCGGGTGCAAGAAAGAAAGCAGCAAATGACTTGATTGCTTGAAGAAACCAAGAAGTGTGTGTGTGGGGGGGGGGATCAGATCAGTTTCCTACCATGAAATCTTGATTGATTCAAGTGTACTTTTGCGGATTTGGTATCAGCACCTGAGAAATGAACAGCCTCACTGTATGATTTGCCAGGGGGGGGGGGGGGGGAGTAGCAATAGCAATAGCAATAGCAGTTAGACTTATATACCGCTTCATAGGGCTTTCAGCCCTCTCTAAGCGGTTTACAGAGTCAGCATATTGCCCCCACAGTCTGGGTCCTCATTTTACCCACCTCGGAAGGATGGAAGGCTGAGTCAACCCTGAGCCAGTGAGATTTGAACAGCCGAACTGCAGAACTGAAGAACTGCAGAAAGTAAAGGTAACAGTTCCCTTGCACATATGTGCTAGTCGTTCCCAACTCGAGGAGGTGCTCATCTCCGTTTCAAAGCCAAAGAGTCAGCGCTATCCCAAGATGTCTCTGTGGTCATGTGGCTGGCATGACTAAACGCCATTAGTCATCTGTTATCTTTCCACCAAAGATGGTCTCTATTTGTTCTACATGCATTTTTACATGCTTTTGAACTGCTAGGTTGGCAGAAGCTGGGACAAGTTAACGGGAGCTCACTCCGTTACACAGAGCTAGGGATTCAAACCGCTAAACTGCCAACCTTTTTGATCAAGAAGCTCAGCGTCTTAGGCATTGAGCCATCGTGTCCCCTTCTTCATTACATACTCTGGTTCAAATTATTTAACTCCAGACACATTATGCAAAGATCCAGCTCTCTGGAAAAGGTTGTAATGCTGGGAATAATGGAAGGAAAGAGAAAAAGTGGGCAAGCATGAGTAAAATAGATGGATTCAGTTATAGTAGCTATTGAGGCACCACGGGGAAACCTGAAATAATAAGTATGGGATAGATGATTGTGGAGGAAATCTACTTAGCCACCGAGTCCCAGGAAAGAGAAGTGCAAACAATACTGCTTCAGCAGGAGCCACATTACTCAGCTTTGAAAGAACACCTTGGCTGCCCATTGGTTCTCAAGGTATTTACCTTTAAAATGTTAATGACTTCAGGCCCACATCTTAAGGAAACCTCCTTCACATACCGGCCTGCCTCAAGTTTAGGCAGGGATGTGTCTACATAAGGGTGAACCATCTGAGGATTGAGCCCTGTGGGCAATTCTAACACTCTTTTTTTTGTAGCCCCTGGAATCCTGGTGGCCACAATTACAAAAATCAGCAGGCAAAAATCAATGGAGATTATCAGTCATCCAGGTCATGGTTGTCCCAAAAATGCTTCCCCCCCCCATTTCTGTCCAGTTGCCTCTTGAAAGAGAGGGAGGGAGGGAGGGTGACCTCTAGGCTGGAGTACTGCAATGTGCTCTACATGGGGCTGCCCTTGAGGAGTATTCGGCGACTTCAGCTAGTCCAGAATGCAGCCGCGCGAGCGATTGTGGGTGCACCTCGTTTCACCCACGTAACACCTATCCTCCGCGAGCTGCGCTGGCTACCTGCCAATCTCCGGATACGCTTCAAGGTGCTACTTGCCACCTATAAAGCCCTTCATGGTAGTGGATCTGGGTACTTGAGAGACTGCCTACTGCCGATCACCTCCACACGACCCATTAGATCTCATCGTTTAGGCCTCCTCCGAATTCCATCCGCTGGCCAATGCCGACTGGCCACCACGCAGAGGAGAGCCTTCTCGGTGGTTGCCCCGACCCAATGGAACGATCTCCCTGTGGAGCTTCGTACCCTCACCACCCTCCAGACCTTCCGCACAGCCCTTTGAATCTGGCTATCCCGTCAGGCCTGGGGCTAAAGACTGTAACCCGCCCGAATGGTATGAATGTTGCGTTTTAATCATGTACTGTCTTATATGTAAAAGTCTGTCCCCCCCTTCCTTTTGATTGTGAGCCGCCTGAGTCCCCCCAGGGAAAAGGGCGGCATACAAATAAACAATCTAATCTAATCTAATCTAATCTTTGGATTAACAGGCAAAGCTTCCTACCCATTGGAAATAAAAAAACACACAAAAGCACAATACAAGCTCCAAAATGTGCTTTACAGAGTAGCTTAAAAATTGGGAATCTAATATGTGGGAGGGAAAAACAAAAACAAAAAATATTGATCCTGTCCATATTTGCTCTGCCCACTTCCTAACATCTTCATCACAGCAATCCTCCGATAAGTATAACTTGCAGAAAATAGTCTACCCCTGTTTTAGAATCCTCAAAGTGTTTAAGTGCAGGCAGTCCTCATTTAGTGACCACAATTAAGACTCACAACACTATTCCTAAGTGAAGCAGTTGCTAAATGGAAACTCAGGGCTGTACTTTCCTTTTCCCCACTTCCCCACCCTTGGGAATGCTCATCCTGGCCTTTGGGATAATTAACACAGAAGGGAAATAATGCTTGTATTTACATTCATTGGAGAGGAAGGGATTATAAAACAATAAGCAGGCATATAATTGGGAATACACCGGGCTGTTTGTGGAGCATGCTAGCTGCTGCCTGGAGCTAGTGCATTGCTTTTGGTATGTATTCCCCATTGTGGCTCTACCTATTCTCTTGTTAATCCCTTCCTCTCCAATCTCTCCTCTTGCAAGACAGTGGGAGGGAGGGAAAACAACTGATTAAGCACAGGGCAACACATACCATCTGTAATGGCAATCACATAATTCAGGGATAAGACTATCATAACTTTGATCACTGAATGAGGGAATCTGTATGCAAGGACTGCCTGTGGTTGTGTTACATACAAAGCCAAAGCAACCCTTCTCAACCTGGGAATTTAGGAAATTTCAGTGCAACTCTTCTGGAGGACACCAGACGTACAGAAGGTTGCTTGAAGAAGCAAGTGGTAACACTTAACCAAATCACTAGGAAACCTTAGGACAAGGGACAGGATTGGGAAATCAAAAATGGAAAACCACTTCAGTATTGTTGACAAAAAAAATAGCATGAATGTGTCGTTAAATCTGCTTTGCTTATTCCGATATATATTCCAATTTGCTTTGCTAACTGTCATTTTTCCTTGTCTTTAAGTCTGTAGGTGTTATTTATGATATGGCTTTGCTGTACCTATGTATGCATGTGTAGCGTGTGTGAGAGAGAGAGCGGGAGGGAGGGAGGGAGGTAGTTCTGCTTCCACTGTTTTGATGGGTGGTATAGATCAAACTTGAAGAAACAAGTAAATGGGGTATTTGTGAGTTGACAAAATATGCCAGGCTTGCACAAAAACATTTATCTGACCACATCATTTATCGTGTAAGACAAACTGCTTTTACAAAACAAGCAACTGTTTTCAGAAGCTTTTACAAATTACTGGCTGTTTGAAGCAAACTAATTATAAGTGGGAGCGACATTTCCTGGATTTAGATTTATTCTAATCCGAGCTGTTTTGTACATTAGATTTCACAACACAGCATCATGTATCTTCTATGGATGGATACGTGCAGGAGCAGGAAAATGTCAGAAGAAAGCCTTTCAGAAACCACAACTCACAATGCTAGTTGGATGGCCATATAGACCGTCTAAATAAATGAACTTAGGAAGCTTCTCAAGAAAATTAGAGAAATCAGTGGCATTAGGTCTCTTGGCTAGCGTTATCTTCCACCATTTGGATAATTCTGAGTACAAGTTCCTAATGAGTGTTAAACAAAACACTGCATTTAAAGCCATGGTGATGCAGTGGCTAGAATGCAGTGCTAAGTCAGTGCTCACTCTATGAGTTCAATTCTGAGCAGCTCAAGGTTGACTCAGCCTTCCATCCTTCCGAGCTCAGTAAAATGAGGACCCAGATTATTGGGGGAAATTTGCTTAGAGAGGTCTGTAAAGCATTGTGAAGCTGTATATAAGTCTATGTGCTAATGGTATTGCTATGTTCAGTTTATAGGCACCTCATAAACAATGGACTGGCCACCATGCAAGTTAATATTCTCAGAAATACAAAATGTCTTTCAACAGGAAAAAAAACATTGAAGACATCAAGTGTGTGCATCAACCACCAAAATGGTCACACAAGGAGAAACTTCCCACAAGCATGTTAACATATAAATCAACGGTTAATTCCTAATATACACACCAGCTCTCCAGATGTTTTTGTTGTAAAGATTCAGGACTTTTTATTTTTAAAAAACTGGTAGCCATTTCTCCATCCAAAATAGCTACAGAAGTCTAAACTGATAAAAGAATATATTTTCTGTTAAGTGTAGGCAGTTTAAGGAGAAATAACACTCCTGTTTGCTTCATATGATCTTTTTAAAGCTCTGTTCACATTGGATGGAAGGACTAATAAAGCAAAAAATAATTTTATGACCCTTGGCAGAATTGCCAAAGGGACAAGAGTGTAGAATTGCATGGAGAAACATACCGGTGTTTCATCAGAAAACAAGCATAAAGTTTTCAAAATGGATGATCTAAAGTTCCTACGTTTATTGACATGATTCCAAGAACAGGGTTTTGAAAACGAAGCTAAGAAATTCAACTGCGAGCCATAGCTCCAGCATGGCCTCCCTGAGTAGCTGGGTGTGAATAATTACCTCTTAAACTTGGCATCCATTTATATAACAGGGATAATATGTGACTCCTCCTCTCAGGAAGGAGCATCTGGCATGTTCAGAAAGTGTTTTATAAATAGTAATAGTAATCTAATCCTATGTAAATATTACAATCCCTTATCCAAATTCTGCATTACAAGAATGTTTTGGAAGGTGCCAAGACAGTTAATCAGTACTTTTGGTAGCTGTTCATATGAAATAAACTTATTTTTATAATGGAATCCACACTGACATTCTATGAAGTTTGTGGAGGGGGGACTAAAAATATTGGAGTCCGTGGTGACACTCTCAATGGGAATATACTTTAATCTCTTTATCCTCTCCCTCATCAAACCACTTGCAGGTCTGGTACCTCTAAGAACCTAATAATAAGCCTCTTGCGATGAGAGGAATAGTAGTACTCTTTTTACCTTGCCTTAGGGCACTGAATTTCTTGCAATAGCAGGGCCTCTGGTTATGAAAGATTGTAAAAGGTATCAAATACAGTGAAGCAGACTCCATGCAAAGCTTTAAACTGGTGTGAAGTAGGGCGATTTGAAGTAGTTTGTCACTCACTCTAAAAACAGCCAAGCAAGGCATCCAACTACGCCTTGTCTCTCATTCAAAGTCCTCTCCAGAACTTTGCCTCCAACACGTAGCTGAGAAATAGCATTGAAAACATTGTGCATGTGTTTGAGCAAAAGGAGAATTGGGAATAATAATTTCTCTTCCTTATAATCTTCAACAGAGTGTTTTGAATTAGTAGCATAATTATAGGGCTGGGGATGCTACTAGAATCCATTTTTGCACCCTAGGGCTGGTTTTTTGTTTTTTTTTAAGTTTGATGGTATTTTGTCTTGCGAACAATTTATTATTTTCTCTTTTTCCCCCACTTCTACCATCATTTGAACTTCTTTCAATTACTCTGCTTATCGAATTTTCTTTGACAGGCCTCCCTTTCTTCCACCACATAGCCAGTATAGTCCAAAATGTTATTTTAAAGCAGTTATTTTTCGGCACTAGTTTTTACACAACCCTCCTTCCTTACTAGTGTATGCTTGTGCAATCCATTAACTGGCTATTTATTCTGTAAAGGTGTGCATGATGGTCCTGGCATTTGTCCTTGTAAACAGCATAGCTTCATTGGTGAGGAGGCAGTATTATTAGGGGGGAGGAAAGATTAAGGGTGAGTATGATAGCAGTCTTCAAATACCCGAAAAGATGCAGCATACAAAAGATCAAAACCTATTCTCTTTCATTCCAGAGTGGAGGACAGAAAATCATGAAATTATGATAGATAAGTTGGTGCTCTACATGGGGCTACCCTTGAAAAGCGTTCGAAGACTACAGCAAGTCCAGAATGCAGCCGCGCGAGCAATATTGGGTGTACCGAGGTACACCCACGTTACACCTGTCCTCCGCGAGCTGCACTGGCTACCTATTGGTCTCCGGACGCAATTCAAGGTGTTGGTTATCACCTTTAAAGCCCTATAATTAGGGCCAGCGTACCTGCGAGACCGCCTACTGCCACATACCTCCCAACGGCTGGTAAGATCCCACAGATTGGGCCTCCTTCGGATGCCATCAGCCAGACAGTGTCGGCTGGCGGGCCCTCGGAGGAGAGCCTTCTCTGTGGCTGCTCCGGCCCTTTGGAATCAGCTACACCCAGAGATCTGGACCTTACCCACTCTCATGGCCTTCAGGAAAGCTGTTAAAACCTGGCTGTTCTGGCAGGCCTGGGGCTGTTGATCTCATTGTTGAGGTCCAGCCCCGATTAGAACGAATGCATGTGTTATCTTTTTCTTACTTTCTTTTTCTTTCTTTTTTACTTCGGGATTGGGTGGCATATACATTTCATTAAACTTAAACTTAATAGATAAATTAGATGTTAGAAAAAATGTACTGACAGTAAGAACACTGGACCTGCTATACTGGATATATCAGAGCAAAGATTTGACAGCCATCTGTCTGGGATACTTTCAAGTAGATTCCTGTCTTTAAAAAGAAGTTGGACCCAGGTAGGCCTCTTCCAAATCTAAGACTCTTATGATTTTAGTGGCAGCAACTTATTTATTTATTTAGAGAATTTATTAGGGCGTTTTCAATGACTCTGGGTGGGTTATGAAAAACAAAAACCCAATGTAAAAAGAATACAAACAATAAATCCCTACCCCGTTGGTGACAAGGAGCAATCAAACAAGCCATCACACTCTGCCCAATAGAAAAAAATAAACCCCAAGCTTGTCAGAATATTCATGAACTGGAATAGGACATAGCAACAGGTCAGCCAATGAATAGGCATAGCAACTAAGTCAGCCAATGAGGGCTGTTTAGAAACTGAAACAGTATTTGCTGGACACAGCTAGGTGCCTGGGCCTGGTTTGGGCTTAGCTTAACTGCCCTGAATAAAGGAGGTTCTCTTTGTCTGTATTGAGCTTTGAACTCTGAACTGAAGCTCATCTCTCCTATCTACCATGTTGGAAGAATCTGCTGTTAGCATTGTACATTTATTCATGTATTATTATGTATATAAAGGAGTTAATGAATCCTGCTGAATCAGTCATCTGTGTGTGCTTTCTGGATTTGATTTCTGCAACAAACTCTTGACAAAGGTCTTCAGGGTTTTGCGAAAGAGTAACAAAGTTAAATTAATATTTATATGTACACACACAGTATATCTTTGGGTATATTTGTAGAAAAACTAAGTTATCCCTTTCCTTATCTGTGACACATGTCATGCCCGTCTTATTTCTATACTTCAAACTCCAATATTTTTAGCTTCTAAAAAACAGTTCTAATTTCTGAAATTATTGTTCTTTATTCCAGCACAGGTTCTCTATGTTCTGTTATAAATGTGAGTGCAAATGACTCATCAAGAGTAATGAGAGTGTTAAAAATATGACTGTGTAAGTACGCACATTTCTACTGAAATGCTTCAGCAGCATCTCAGTTGCAATCACCAACACCCAATGTGGTTAAGTGCCACATCCACAACATTTTACCAAACAACCCATATATTTTTACATGAGTGTGACCTACTGAATAGTAGACATTTCTCTTTGCGGTGTTATTGTGAAAGAAAGACGTCAAATGAAAATCATCTTGTTATCTGCAAATGCCTGTTTATTCTAATGCACCAGAAACACTATCAAGATAACCTCTGGTGTGATCTCAGCTATCTTCAGTTGCCCTCCTAAATCCATTACTTGCTCACCACGGAAGTTACTGACTTCTTGGAGCAAAGATAATGAAGGTTATTGAGATTCTGCCAGTGGATATAGAATCATTAAAGCAAGATAGTCCACAATTTATGACTTGCTCCATGGACAGCAGGGCATTATTTTAACGATAAAATTGCAATCTGCAGAGGAAGTGGCTAAACTGAAAGAGCCACATAAAGACGGATCATTAGTATCAATCATGGTGACACTCCTGTGGACATCTTTATTGCTTTAAACACACTAATCAAAGACTTCTGCATTCAGATGGAAGGATTGATCAATACAAGAAACATCTCCTCAGAGAGGAATTTTAAATTATCCATTGAAAAAGGTATCACAAAAGACCCAATGTGTCATGTGCTGAGCAGACAGCTATGTAAATAAAATAAATAAATAAATATTTAAAGGGAGATGAAATATGAACCAATGCATTAACAAAAACCTGGCTGGTCCATCACACAGACAATCCCACAGACAAGTATGTAGTTCTACAGTTATTCTTAATTTGTTTAAAAATAGAAATGTGCACTAAACTATTCAGGAATGGAGTGTTTACAAAGAGCCTGGGAATCCAATTCCTGAGTCATGAAGCTCACTGAATCTCATCTTTCCCTTGTAATTTATAATAAAGATAATTAAAAAGCATCCATGTAGGTAAACTTGAGGATAGGATAGAAACTGAAGTATTATAGTGAATACCAGTGTGAGGTGGGTATAAGAAGCAAAACATTTACAGAGCTGGCACCTTATCTGTTTCTGTTGCTCCCCTCTGGGAGGAGGTTTCAAAGTATTTCTAGCAGGACTATCAGATTCTGTAACAGATTGTGTTCCCTGTGGGGTAAACTTGCAAGATGTTTCTCTTGCCATGTACATGTATACATCCGAACCAGAGATGGTATCCAGCAGGTTCTGACCAGGTCTGGAGAACCGGTAGTGGAAATTTTGAGTAGTTTGGAGAACCGGTAAATACCACCACTGATTGGCCCCGCCCCCATCTATTCTCTACCTCCCGATTTCCAGCTGATCGGGAGAGAATGGAGATTTTGCAGTAACCTTCTCCTGGAGTGGAGTGAGAATGGAGATGTTACAGTATCCTTCCCCTGCCACACCCACCAAGCCATGCCACATCCACCAAGTCACGCCCACAGAACCAGTAGTAAAAAAAATTGAATCCCACCACTGATCCGAACTAGACTGTGTTGTGTCTCCGTGTCATATATGTGGGTATGTGTATAATTTTTATTTATTTATTTTGTCATATTCATGTAGAGTTAGTGACCCTTTGAGAGATGTAGGCAACAAAATTTCATTTTAATGTATGCCGATTAGTGTACATTCAAAGTCACAAAAAGTTAGTCTATGTCTATTTTATGACTTCTATGTTTATCTATGGAATAGATAAATTGATGGATTTAGAATATCAACAGCACACATTTCTTTGAAATCATTCGATCTCCCTATTATTTTTCCACGCACTTTATGCACCATTTCTAGTGTGTTTGGACTGCTTTCAGCTTTACTTTTTTAGTTTTCTTATGTGTCATGTTTTAATTAACGTCTCATGTTCTTGTGTTTCTAATTTATCTGTAAAACAGCTTCAATTATCAGGTGCAAACACTTCATAAACTTTATGACACTGAAAACCCTGCTGGGCTTCCAAATGTAAGAGGTCTTCTACTTGCATTCAACTAAGCACAACTATTAAAGTCCTCTTTGGAACCAGGCCGCAGATGTGGTGGGAGTGTGTGTGTGCACAGTGTGAAGCTGCATTTGTATGCGTGCAAAATCATCCCTTCTCCCAACCCCACCATCTCTGCCGGTCCACTGAACCAGAGAGATTGGAGACCGCTGCTCTAGAACAGCGGTCACCGAATTTTCAGCCATTCCTCGAATGCCCACCCGGGCTCCTGAGGGCCCCAACAGGAAGCAGTTGTTGGAGCTAAGCAGCCACCATGGGAAAGAGTTGGCAAAACAGCTGGCTGAGTTCAAAATGGATCTGACCAAGAAGGAGGCTCAGCAGAAGCACCTCCCTGAGGACTACAAGCACAGGCTTTCCAAGCAGAGAGAAGACCTGCGGGAGTGCAAGGTCAGGTACCGGCGCCTGGAGACTCAGCGGGCTGAGATGGTCAGCCAGTTCCAGGCCATGATGCAGTCCCACAGGAACAAGGCCCTCCAGCTCTTTGCCACCAGCAGCACTTCCCTCCAGCCTTCGCCCAAAGCCCTGCACCACGGGGCTGAAGCAGACCCCAAGTCAGAATTTCTTCCCTCTCTGACAAAAAACCCCAAAGGGGGAGACCCTCTGCAGCAACACAAACATTCATTGGGCATGTCTGGCCGTAGTTTGAGGACCCCTGATTTAGTGCAATATAAAAAACAAAAATAATTTTTCTGCAGACCACCAAAATTTTCTCGTGGACCACCAATGGTCCACGGACCACCAGTTGGTGACCGCTGCTCTAGAACAGTGGTATCCAATCTTGGCAACTTTAAGACCTGTGGACTTCAACTCCCAGCTTTGCTGGCTGAGGAACTCTGGGAGTTGAAGTCCACAGGTCTTAAAGTTGCCAAGGTTGGAGACCACTGCTCTAGAAGACAGAGTATAAGAGTTGGAATTTCCTTCGAAGGTATAATGCCTAAAGCAAGATAGAGCAAGAACAGAATCATTCAGTTCTGGATTGTTTCATTCTTTAGCCCTGAGCCTTGCTGCCATATCCAACTTCAGCCATATCCCATTTCATAGTGCACACAGGCTAAAGTGTGCTGTTGCTGCTCACATAAATATTTTAGCACTATTGATCAAGACATTCTTCAGCTATTGCAGCCATTATTTAAGCCAGTGTTGCACTTGTGAGGAAATTTTCGGGCAGCTATTATTATAGACATATAAGAATAATTGTAACAAGTGTTAAGAATCCCGTACATGCATTTTGAAACTTTTATGTAAAAACAGATTTCGAATTACCGTGAATCTGAATGGCAACTGCCATAACAAGCAGAGACAGAGGAAAGATCAGCATGCTAATGAAATCATCAAAGAAGTAGGAGATCGATCTCTTAGTGACTTGATAATTAGGCTAGCAGAAGACAAATTCCAATTGTGTCCTGTTAAGATAGATGCTAAGCCATTGTATCAAATGAGGGAAGGGGTAAGTTTACGATCCACAGGGAAGGGGAAGATTGGGTTCATAGAAGACAAAAGGAGGACATATGAAGCATCTCCTGGTGACTGAGAAACACAGGACAGTGTCAGGCCTGCAATTATATTCCTTTTAGAATTTTGGCCTGCCACGCTTTCTCTTATTTCATTATGCTGTTTCATTAGTATAGTTGATGGGAGGGGGGAATAGACAGGAGTAGGATTGTGGAATGTATTGTTTTCATTCTTTTCTAGAAGCCAAGGTCATCTTTTGTCTCTGCACTTTTACACCTGACCGGAAGCAGCTGGGTGTGGATGCCAGCATGGAAGAAGAAGATTGGACCATGTAATGGATTGTGGGTGCGGGGACAAGATCATAAACTTTAAACTGGGTGGGATTCTGATGTCATTTCCAGAATTGGGATTAACACAGATGTGCCAAGATGTCTGCTTTATTAAATTGGAACTTTAAGGATCGTTTTGCCTTGGACTCTGATTTAATTCTACATGATACTTGGAACGCTGACAGAGAGCAAGCGAAGCAAGTCATAGTATGAGAAGGTGAAGGGGTTGTTCTGATTACAAAGTTTTCTAAGATTTGTATTTGGAGTCAACTGATGATGAGACAGCATGTGTGTGTGTGAGAGAGAGAGAAAGAGAGGGGGAGGGAGGGAGGGAGGAGAGGGAGGAGAGGGAGAGAGACTTCTAATATATAAATTTCTAATAAACTTAGTAATCTTCAATATTAGGTGTTCATACCAGGGATTGTAAACACTTAACTTCCCTACTGGTTCACAAATGTGAGCGCACGTGCCACCTCCGTGCATGCACAGATTCTTCCGTGCATGTGCTTTTGGTGAAAAAAGGGCCTAAAAGGGATGCCATAAAGCCGGGCGCGGGTGGCTCCAGCCACCCACGATTTCTGCTATCGGTTCAGGCAATCTGGTCCAAACCGGTAGAATACCACCTCTGGTTCACACCCTTTTTGCATGTCACATTCATGCCATTCTTATGCCAGTTAAGAGAGTACACATTACCTTTTACTGAAGCAGCGAAAACATCCCGAGATCAAAGCACTCATAATAATGAAAATAACAATGTAAAATACAAAGTGTGTTTTGGAACCTGGCCATCATGGGTGCAAATTAAAATACATTCAAATTTCATATGGTTAAGATGTATATTTTAAGATTTCTATAAATCGTATCACAGTTGGCACTTCCCAGATGCCAAACTTGTACGTAACCTAATCAGTACTGTGTTGAAAACGTGAAGTTTTCATTATGTTTTCTATTCAAGTCCTGGAAGGTCATAGAGGTTGCAAACAGCAGATTACCCATGGATTTACAGGCATTGGAACTGATCCTATGATATGAATTCCAAGCGTTGTGAGATGGACTGGAGGTAAAGTTCGACTATTTGAATTGTCACTTGGTGACAGTGATCTGGAATATCTATGTCCATTGTAAACCACGGAATTAACTGAGCCCCATCTGGAAGAAATATTCAGAAATTTTATCTGATTTAAAATGCAACCTGAGACTGATTACTTAAGTTTTTTGGAGGCTGTAATTCAGCTGGCAGATCAATTGCATATACAATTCCAATTGATAGTTATTAAAAGACTGATTCAGTCTGTATAATCCATTTCATTCATTGATCTGGTAAGCTGATCCTTTCCAGATATTTCAGACCTCAATTCCTATCAATTTCCATTTACGTGGAAAAGAATTGTGGGAGTTGAAGTAAAAGTCTAAGATCCCTGTTTAAGAAAGAATCAACTTCTGCACATCCCACCTCTGCTAGAGGTACACTTGATTTAAAAATGGACCTAGGGGCTTTTTCTGTATGACACGGAAGAACGTTTCTTAGTCTACATTAACTATTCTTATTCTACCCCTTGCATAATTTGTTCCAGTAAGTCTTAGACTTAATATCTGTTTCACTTAGATTGGATTTATTTATTTTATTGATTAGATATTTTTTATCTCACCTTGACCACTTTGAAGTAACTTGATTATATTGTACACCATTCAGAATCCTCTGAAGAAAATGGGCGATTTAGAAATAAGAAATATAAACAAACAAACTCAAGGCAGTGAACATACATAATACGGTTCACCGACAAATGCGCGCATGACAAAAGCGCGCCGACAAAACCGCAGTGAGAAAACAGCGATGTCAAAATCAGGCCCACAACAGCGCTCCCACAACAGCGCGCCTTCAACGAACAACACAAAAATAACGTAATAACCATAACCCTAACCCTAACCCTAACCCTGAACCTAACCCTAACCCTTACCTTAACCCTAATCGCGCTTTTGTGGGCGCGCTGTTGTGGGCGCAATTTCGACATCGCTGTTTTCTCGCCGCGGTTTCGTCGGCGCACTTTTGTCGTGCACTCATTTGTCTGGTCACAACATAATACTCCTCCCTTCCTCTTATTTCTCCCACAATGGCAACCTTGTGAGGTGGGTTGGGCAATGAGAGAATGCCTGGCCCAAAGGCAACCAGTTGGCTCTCATGTCTAAGGTGGGATTAGAACTCACAGTCTCTTAGTTTCTAAGCATTCCACCAATCTAGCTTTTTGCATTTGTGTTTGTGTATATCAAATTGGCAGTAGTATTTCAAAGTATGGGGCATTGGAAAACACACAGTTGTAAATCCCCAAAATAACAGAACTTCATTTTCAACCAATCACCTCAAGCAGTACAGAAAGTACTCAACACTGTTTCTTTGCCTAGGGTCTTAGACCTCATTCAGCCTTCCTTGGACAGTTCTACATGGGGTATGGATATTGCTGTAGGGTTAGTCATTCCTGGGATTAGATGATCCGAAAAGACCAGAAGATTGGTACAACCATTTCTTGTCTCAGATGACTTTTCTGAGCTATCTGAATTCCTGAATGAGAACTCAGATTTTGCAGAGGGCTTAACTACATATATTTTGCTATATAGGTCATTCAAAGGTATCTGCTTCCTGTGAGTAAGTCCTCTCTCATTCTAGCACAAAATCATTGTTTGACCAAGATTGCGTGCAAGACAGGGTAGATTTAGTGCAACTTTCAAATCTTACAAACTGAACAAGCATCCCACTGATAGGAATCGATGGTTAGATCTCAAATGGGGCTATTAAAAAATCTAACTGAAAAAAGGAGTAAACATTTCTACAATCCAAAGCCATTGGGGACAGACGTGGCATTCCTTTTTTTTTTTTTTTAACTTACAGCTACAATTGGGACCAGGATTTCCATTGTTAAGCAAGGTTGTTAAGTGATGTTATGGTCTGCCGGCGGCCTGTGGAGCTGGCAGCAGTGTCGGACAATGAGGAGGTTGAGGAGGAACATGTCAGGAGGATGAGGCTCAGACGAGGGCTCTGTGTCGGAGGCAGAGAGGGGCCAGGGCTATCTGGAAGTTATGTGTTGCCTCTGGAGCCTTCAGAGTCAGACAGCAGCGAGGCAGAAGAACAGGGGGAGCCTGTTCCCAGTGTGCACATGTGCAGAGCTGCCAGAAGGCAAGAACAGTTAAGAGAAAAGCGAAGACTCGGGAGTAAGGCTTGGAGATGAGTGGCCCCTCCCATAAGACATAAAGGAAAAGTAAAGGCATGTGAGCCTTTGCAGGCAACAACTTTGTTCATTCTGGTCGGTTTACATTCTGAAGCTCTGTTTTGACTCTGTGCTCCATGTGGCCTTGCAAAGCTAACTGCCAATTAGGTCTTTGGCAATGTTTCAAGGGAGATAAAGGTGGGTGCTTACCAGCCTTATTCCAAAGGACTGTGGTGGACTTCTGTTGGACTCTTTACAAACTATTTGTGACTCATTAAGGGCTGTGAGTGAACATAATTCACAGCCGTTGAAATAAAAAGAGGGTTTTGGGGACTAAGCGTGTGCTTTTTACAGTCTCAGGAAACCTAGGTCACAACAAGTGAGTCGTGGCTGATTTTATGATTGTAGCTGTTAAGCAAATCACTGTAAGTCTTGAGACTCACAAGGGCATCAAGCAAATCCAGTTTCTCCCATTGTCTTGGTTGTGAGAAGCTGGCTTCTAACGTTGCAAATGGCAACCAGCTGACCCCAGGATGTTGCACCACTGTACATATATGCCGGTTGCCAAGTGCTTGAATTTTGATCACGGTACCCTGCGGATGTTGCGATGTGTCAGCACCAGTTGTAACTCAATTGTTTCACTGCTGTTGTAACTTTGAGCAGTCACTAAATTAATTGATTGCAAGGATTACCTTTAATAAGGTAATAAAACCCAAAGATTTTATTCAAGAGGTAGGATGTTGCAAATCCCCTTCCTTCGGCTTTCAGCCTCAACTCACACCTCTGAATACAACTCCCTCCCAACCACTAGTCTTTTATCTAAAAATATTTAAATTAATTAATGAACCGCAGCGACACAGTGGTTAGAATGCAGTACTGCAGGCTACTTCTGATGACTGCCGGCTGACTGCAATTTGGCAGTTTGAATCTCACCAGGCTCAAGGCAGACTTCCCGAGGTCGGTAAAATGAGAACCCAGATTGTTGGGGGAAATATGCTGACTCTGTAAACCGCTGAGAGAGGGCCGTAAAGCACTGTGAAGTGCTATATAAGTCTAAGTGCTATTGCTAGTGCTAATGAAGTAAAGTATGGGAATGTGTCCAATAGCGATCTGGTACTTCCTGAACAGCTGAGAAGCAACATCAAATGATGGGCTCCATTGCTTGCCTCCCTTAGCAACAATTTCAAATGCCAAAAGACTAGAATTGTTCCATTACTGTCTCAGCATGGACCATCCAATTACTGCCCATTCACTTTCTCAAGTTTTCCAAGTACATGCCTGTTTTCTACTGTTTATACATCTCTTTATTCTCTTCTCTTTTTCTTTTATCCTGCTTATTCTTTCCTCCCATTCTCTTTTCTTTCCATAAGTTTAGTTTGCATCAGCTTCTACTTTAGTAATTACAATTCTTCATAAAATTATATATTTTAAAAAATAAAATAAAAAGAGCTCTGCCGGTTCTGAGGATGACTTCATTTGTTTTTTACTCTCCAACTGGAGCCTTAACATCTCTAGAAGATTCACGTAGTAGTTTAGTGATTTAATTTTTTTCATATTTTATGCACCAAGTGGCTTTATAATTCAATCAAGTAGTTTTCAGGTTTTACATTTTTTTAACATTACACTTGGTATTTATATTGTTTTGTGCTTTGAAGCATTCTTTCATTCTATGAATCATCTAGAAAACCTATATGTAGTATAATTAAATTAGAGTCTAAATTATATAAAATGCTAGCCAATGTCCAAGAAAAAAAAAGAAGAGGGAGGGAGGGAGGGAGGGAGGGAGAAAGAAAGAGAGAAAAAAAGAAAGAAAGAAAGAAAGAAAGAAAGAAAGAAAGAAAGAAAGAAAGAAAGAAAGAAAGAAAGAAAAGAAAAGAGAAAAGAAAGACTCATGGACGGTCTTATTGAAAATTTAATTACTTTAGAATAAACCTGAAGGTTTGGGGGAGGTCTGTTTATTGTTTTAATATATATTCTATTTCTAGAAACAATAGATGGATCAACTCTGTTAAATTATGCATTGTTTAAGAAGGCTGGTGTTATTCAGACTGTGTAAGCAGGAATTAGAAAGTTTTCCAGATGGTTGAAAGCAAATGTAATTGAAAGCTTAAATAAGAAAGAGAAAAAGGACAGAGAGATTTTTTCTGAAATCAATGACCCCCAGGCCAGACAAAATAAACATTTTTGTTTTAAACCTAAGAGTACACTTTTAACCTGGCCTCTTTTAAGTTCACTTATCCTTCTGATAAAATCTATGGATCAACATAAGCTTGAATCCCAGGACTGTTTGCCTACTTTCAAGCTAGGGATGGGGGCAGTTGTGGTTCCTTATCATCGCTCTTTTCTGGCCCAAGTCAATAAAAAGAACATGCTGTACAAGAATCCACTAAAGAAGACTGTGAAAGCTCCTAAAAGTGTTGCGGCAGTGTCCTTATCATCTGGTTAAAAACAAAATGAAACAAAGGCCCAAGGAAAATGCTACACGGCTTTACTACATGTGAGTCAGGAATTGGCTGAGCATTATCAGAGGACTCCTGTGCCTGACACAAACAGATGAAGGTAAGGAAGACTTGCACAAAAAGGAAAAGCAAATGCGTCAGAAGATATTCACTTCCTGATCTTAATACCCTAGATCTGACCTAAATCCACCCTTTTCAGCTAAGTGTCTTCTAAAAACAGTGAACATCTTTAATGACCTGTGTGCCAAGAACAGGCTTTCCGCTGGCTGATGGCTGGTTCTACGAGAATACAATGGGAGAGGGGAGGGGGAGGGAGAGAGGGAGGGAGGGAGAAAGAGAGGGAGGGGGAATAAGGAAAATTATTATATTGTGTCTCTCAGAAATAATTAGAGCTCAGCAGTGGATTCCATTCTATTTTGGCACATGAAAGATGCAGCTTAAAGAATATTTTGAAAAAAATGCAGTGAAAGAAACCATTTTGACTTTGCAGACAGAAGCCTTCTGTTCAGTGGGACACTATACGCACAAGCAGACACACACATTCACGTATCCCACAGAAGATTTGGAGATTGCCAGGCTCCAGAATTAATCTTGGTAGCTTTACCAACTAAAAGGAAAACGATATAAGAAATCTAAGTGTTTCTTTCTCTGTGCATGTATGTATGTATATATACAGCTCGTTCTGCCTGGAATCCACACTGTATATCGGACATTAATACGATTGAGGGGGTCCAGAAGTATTTCACGAGAAGAGTCCTCCACTCCTCTGCTCACAATAGAATCCCTTATGGCACCAGGCTCAAAATTTTGGGGTTGGAGAATCTGGAACTGCGCCGCCTGTGGTCGGACCTAACATAGTATACAAAATTGCCTGCTACAACATCCTACCTGTCAACAAGTATTTCACCTTCAACCACAATAATACACAGGCAAACAATTGATACAAACTCAAGGTAAACCGTTCCAAACTCAATTGCAGAAAATACAACTTCAGTAACAGAGTGGTCAACATCTGGAATGCTCTACCTGACTCAGTTGTTACATCCTCAAACCCTCACAGCTTCAGCAGTCTACTGAGGACCTCACCCCACTCCTAAGAGGTCCATAATGGGGGCGTGCATAAACGCACCAGCGTGCCATCATCATGTTCCTACCTGCTATCTTGTACATGTTTGACAAATAAATTTGAATATATGCACACACATATCACAGTTTTGCAAGGGCTCAAGGCCAGAAACATAACATTCCAAGTGCAATATTACAAGAACTTTATGATCTTGCTAAAGTGAGAGGTTATAGATGTTCAAAAGTTACCCATTGGGCTTCCTGACTGAATCAGCTTTTGAATCCAGCTCTCCCTAGTTCCTGTCAAAGATGGAGTTTTCTTAACATTCTTGCTCTATCATAAGCTTATTAACTGGTCTTTTTCAACACTGTTGGTTATGAAAGCAAACGGCAAGGAGGCAAAGGCAAAACACA
This sequence comes from Thamnophis sirtalis, assembly GCF_051295495.1. Taxonomy (NCBI): domain Eukaryota; kingdom Metazoa; phylum Chordata; class Lepidosauria; order Squamata; family Natricidae; genus Thamnophis; species Thamnophis sirtalis. The sequence continues at coordinate 166,273,894 of NW_028261382.1, forward strand.
TCTCAGGAAAGCATGTGTTGCTCCTGAATTGATGTATCAAGCCAGGAGCGAAATAAATAATTGTATATGCCTGTACTATCAGCAATTATGACTGGAACCGAAAGAGCTTCCTATGCCAGCCAAGCTAGCAATCTAATTGCCTATTCTTTGACAATGTAGAAAGTGCCATTATATCTCACAACTCACTTAAGTAACTCCAAGCTATAGGCAGGGATGGGCTTCAAAAATTTCAGCAGTGGGTTCTCTGCCCAGTTGCTAGGTGTGCATGGCCATGGTCGGCATGGCCTAGTCGGCCTCCTGCACCATGGCAGGGGAGCCGTTTTCACCTTCCCCACGTTCCGGAGGCTTTCCTCGAGCCTTTGGGAAGGCAAAAACTGCCTCCCCTGGGCTCCGGAGGTCCTCTGTAAGCTGGAAATGGCCCATTTCCAGCCTTCCAGAACTTCCAGGAGGCCCATTCCCCCCCCCCTGAGCTTCCGCAAAGGCCCTGCACTTACCTTGCATCCGAAACAGGCCGCGTGGAGACTCCTGGGAGGGATGGGGTGGGAGGGAATGGGTGGGCAGGGCCGGCCCAGCCAGGGGTGGGATTTGGAGGTTCTCCGAACCAGCCATAACGTTACCTACGGGTTCTCCTGAAACCAGAAGAACCCATAGCAGCCCACCCCTGACTATAGGACATATCTGTTTCCTCCAATGCTAATATAAAATCCGGTTTTTCATGGAGTTCCATGACAGATATCTTGCTCTACTTGAACTCCAGAGTGGTAATATTTTTTTTCAGAACTGCATCTCCAAAACACTAGATGTTTTCTTTTGTAAACGACAAACTTTGCAAAGCAAGCAATTCCTTCTCTGAAAGGCAACGGGAAACATCAACAGCGAACTCCCTCACAACAATCCTCTGCTCCCTCAGAACATGGACTCAACGCATTGACCACTTCAGCAAAAACATTGTATTTCTGTCGATTTCTGCTTTAAAAACACACACACGATAAAGCTGACTATTATAACAGTTCTGATTTGTGTGTGTCTGTATTTGAGTTGCAAAAAGTGATCACATCACTAGGACAACTGTCGTAAATACAAGCCAGTTCCCAAGAGTCTTTTGAACATGTGACCATGGGATGTCCAATGGCCATCCCATGGTCACATAACCAATGGTTATAAATATGAAAAAGTCATAAGCGATTTTTTTTCACTGTAACTTAAAATGAATACTAACTGAATGATTGTAAGTTGAAGACAACAAGCTGTGGAAGAGCTGAAAGACCAGATTACAGACACACTATCATAGAGAAAATGTATTCATGCGGTCACGAAAAGTCAATACTTTTTTTACACATAAACAGTCAATCAATTTCGAAGGCATCTGATTCATCTCTAGCATTATGCAGTATATATTTGATGTGAACATAAGCCATTATTAATATACAGTTCTTAACTAAACTTCTCACAAATGCTACAATTATCAAAATGAATCCTGTGCCCCTTTTTTCTCTTCCTATGTTGCAAAGCAATTCACATCTACACACTGTATTATAATCCATGTCATTGCTATTAAGGATATGTAAATTTCTGTAACGAGAGCAAAGACCATTTGCAGTCTTCTGAGCCACGGTATCAATCATCAGCCAGGGCTTAAAAATCACAGCTAAGAGACAGCAATCACAACGATCACAATGACAAAATATGCAGATTGTCTTGGGGAAGGAAAAGCAGATCCCTGACTTTTGTCACGGCAGAAAACATGTTAATAAACATGTTCATTTCAATAAATACTTTTACTACTACACTTCAGTATGCTATTAATATTAGAGTTAGCAATGCTAAAATCATAATTCATATAATGCAAAGTCTACTGGTTTGGTTTGGTTTGGTTTATTAGATTTATATGCCGCCCTTCTCCCAAGGACTCAGGGTGGCGTACAACATTAAAAGAAACACATAATACAAAAGTTAAAAAGAAAATTAAATAGAATATCCCAAACAAACCCAATTAGAATTAACAATGACATTTTTAAGAAAATTCAATTAAAATTAACAATGATCAATAATTTATTTTGTTTTGTTCAGGCCAGGCTGGCTTGCTGGAAAAAGCCAACCTTTTAGGGCGCGTCGGAAGGACCGGAGGTCGTGGATTATACGAAGCTCCGGGGGCAGCTCATTCCAGAGGGAAGGCGCTCCCACAGAGAAGGCTCTCCCCCCAGGGGTCGCTAGCCGACACTGTCTGGCCGACGGCACCCTGAAGAGGCCAACCCTGTGGGATCGCACTGGATGGTGGGAGGCTACCGGTGGCAGTAGGTGGTCTCGCAGGTATCCTGGACCTACTGAACAAGCGGAATAGCAAAAGGACTCCAAACTTGCTTCCATTTGGAGATGGATCAGTTATGTAGCTGACACCTTTACCATAACAAAAAAAGAGAGAGGATCAATTAGAGAACACCGACAAAATCATCAACAACATCTGCAAAGGAATCCAATTCACAAGGGAAGAAGAAAAGCACAACACACTACCCTTTCTGGATATCCGTAACTGCAGAGACTATGATGGCAAACTAGAAATGTAAGTATACTGAAAAACCACCCACACCAACCAAGTGGTCCACTACCAAAGTAATAGCTGAACCTCCCACAAGAGAAGCTGTGTAAGAACACTATTTATGGTAGATGAGCACAAACACACTGCAGCAACCCTGAGTAGCAGAAAAAGGAAACAGATCATTTATACAACATTTTCCAACAAAATGGATATCCACACAACTTCATCAAAAACTGCCTGACCACTCAACTCAACACAGCATAACCAACCCAAGCCATAAAAAGGATAACATTGCCATACATCAAAAACATTCTAGAAACCACCCAAAGACTATTACAACCACATAGCACCAGCATAGCACAAAAACCAACTAAAACCCTCCAAAACATCCTAAGTAAATCAAAAGACCCAGCCACTCCAGAAAAAGAGGAATCGTCTAAAACATACAATGTAGAAGACCGCAACAGCCCTTATGTAGGACAGACAGACAGAAGACTGGCAGAACATATCCATGAACACAAACCAAGAGGCTGAATACATGATGAAACTCTTTAATTTCACAACATATGGACAGATTTAACTATAGTTTTAACTGAGAAGCTGTGACCATCCTAGACCAGGCCAAGTCCAAGCAACGCTAGAGAATTCCTAGGAGTCTGGCACTCTGGCAAATCAACCATCAATAGACACATAGACATAAAGAACCTCCACATACTGTGCAAAAGAAACAATCAACAAGTCAAAAGGGGAGAAAAAGATCTTCCTACCAGCAATCAACATCCAGATGAGCATAGATTAACACCAAAATTAACATTAGGCCAACAACCATCAAATGAACAATAGTCCTATCAAAGAACTGCCAAACAAGCCAACAGCAAACTGACCAATTTTTTATATAAATGTGTTTTTATTTTCCATTTTCATATTCGTACAGTCACATATATACTGTGCATAATCGGGGCCATATAACATTGAACAATAAACACAGCCATTCCTCTTGTCAACAATACCCCCCAAAATAGAAACCCAATATACCTCTTCGACCCTCCATACACCCTTTCTTTCGCCCCCCTCCAACTTTCCATCTTCCCTCCATCATTCCCCTCTACCCTACTTCCCCTCCCCCTCTACCACTCCCCTCTCCCGGTACACTCCCTCCCTTCCTTCTCACCCTCCCTCCAATCCTCTCTCCCACCCTCTCTACCCCTCTTTCTTCTATCCCTCTACTCCTCCCTTCGGTGTATTTCTACTATCTATTAATATATTCAACTTGTCCTATTTTTACAGTGGAATTAAAGAGCAACAGTATACAAGTGCAGTTGCGTTACTTTGAAATCTAACACATACTATATATCCCCCCCTCCCCCCTAACATCCCATTGACCAATTTTTTTAAAAACCTACCAAGAGAACTCCAACCAACACTTAAAGGGCAAGCCACTAGTAAATAAATTGAGAGCAAACCCCACTCCCTACTAGCACTAATGATGTTACCTAGTTTGGGTAATGAAATGCAAGAAAACAACCAAGCTCAGAGAGCACCAACTTTCATTTCACCCCTGAGCTACAAACATTCTCCTTTACCATTTTTGCAAGTAAAAGAACCCATATTATATATGCAAGTAGCTGGCTGAGTGCATTGTGGAATGGCACATGCTTTCCCCACTTTTTTAGCCAGTAATTAACATCACATATGAAATAAGCCTTAAGAATTGTTGTTGGCACTGCATACCACATCTACTAAGAATTTGAAGAGGCCCAAATATATAGGAAAAATACGTACCTCTCCAGAGATTTGGACCTCCCTGTTTAGATAATAGATACAAGAAGAAACCTATGGTAATTGAATGGCAATGATTCCCAATAATTGTTTAAGAATGTTCAGAAATGTCTTCAACTGAGTCCAGCTTTTGTTTTCCCTTTGCTTTGAATGACTCAATTGCCCATGCAGCTGAAGGGTTAGCATTGCTAAAGTTTTATACAGGGGTGGGTTTCTCGCCCCGTTCCAACCGGTTCGGTTGGAACGGGGCCGGCGGCGTCCTTGTGCACGCGCGCGATGCACGCATGCGTACTAGCGTCTGCGCGATGCTCCAGCTGCTCCTGGATGATCGCGCAGGCGCTGTATGCGTCCTGCGCATGCGTGGAAGCGCAGAACTCATCAAAACCGGGTAAGGACCGCGGGCGGGCGGGCGCGCCCTTCACCGTTCCTGGAAGTTACTTACTTCCGGGTTCGGCGACCAACCGGTTCGCAGGGATCGCTGCGAACCGGTTGAAACCCACCCCTGGTTTTATATCTACAAAAGTAATATATTCCTGTTCATAAAAGAAACTGCTTGCCAGACAAAAAACCTTTAGAAATAAAACAGACCCCTGACTGGCTAATGTGTTATGTTCCTTGAATACATAGCACACTCGATCAACAACAATCTGAGGAAGATTCCATTAGGCACAATCAATATACATTTGGTAGTAAGACACCACGGAGTTCTCTTGGAAGCCAATATTTTATTTTGTACTGTGCTACACAATTAATAAAAGTAAGAGGAGGTAGTTTGTATTAGGAGGCAATTATGTATATATTCTTGACAGGTGAATGACATTACAAAAAGGCTTTCTCATTCTAATTAATATATATTTATATGCATATATTTCCCATATTTCTAAAACATGACCTTGCATGTGTTACCTTACTTGATGAATATATTTGTTGCATTTCTAGGCTTCTTAAGTCCCAAGTGATTCTGTGTAGCTTCACAAAGTAAAAGCACATTATGATATAGAGCATTATAAAACAAAATGTACAAAAATGTAAGCAACATTTCCTTTTGTAAATTATAATGTCAGCTTTAGAAATTTGTTCTGGTCACATCTCTTTGTCAATACAATTTTAGAGACTTGCTGATATGTTGAAGTCGGTCACAACAAAATCTCCAGAAATATATTTGCATTCATTCACTTGTCTGTTCCTTGTAAAAGAACATGGAGTAATGAGTTGGCATATGCATTGGAGAAAATAGATAATAAAAATGTACTACACTATATGTCTTATGTTTAGCCAGAACTTCCTTTTACACCTTATTTCACGTGCATTAGATTTCAGGCCTGGCTTCTTATTCTAATTAAACTGTTCTTTTAGGCGCAGTGGTTAAATGCAGCACTGCAGGCTACTGCTAGATCAGCAGGTCAGCGGTTCAAATCTCACCGGCTCAGGGTTGACTCAGCCTTCCATCCTTCCGAGGTGGGTAAAATGAGGACCCAGATTGTTGGGGGCAATATGCTGACTCTCTGTAAACCGCTTAGAGAGGCCTGAAAGGCCTATGAAGCGGTATATAAGTCTACTGCTATTGCTATTGCTAGCTGGCACTTCCTAATCAGAAGCTGTGATGGCTCAGCAGTTAAAGATGCCGAGCTTATCAGCTGGAAATCTGAGAGCCTGGGTTCGAGACCCAAGCGCCATGCGATGGGGTGAGCTCCCATCCTTGCCTCAGCTCCTGCCCATGTAGCTGCTTGAAAGCATAAAAATGTGAGTAGATAGATTGATACCATTCTTGGTACCACTTTGGTGAGAAGGTAACAGCATTCCATGTGCCTTAGAATACAGTCATGATGGCCACATGAGTACGGAAGTGTCTTTGGATAATGCTGATTCGTATAGAATAGAATAGAATAGAATAGAGTAACAGAGTTGGAAGGGGGTTTGGAGGTCTTCTAAAGCAAGGTCAACCCCCTACTCAGACAGGAAACCCTAAACCACTTCAGACAAATGGATATCCAACATCCCCTTAAAAACCTCCACTGGTGGAGCATTCACAACTTCTGGAGGCAAGTTGTTCCACTGATTAATTGTTCTAACTATCAGGAAATTTCTTCTTAGTTCTAAGTTGCTTCTGTTCTTGATTAGCGTCCACCCATAGCTAAGAAATGGAGATAAGCACCAACCCTAGAGTCAGATATGATTGGACAGAGAAACCTTTACCGTTACTTTTCCTAATCAGAAACTCTGGCACATGTACATGAATGCATAGGGGGAAAGTTGCTGGGCCTAGCAATGGTTCCAGGTTCATAAATGGTGTACAATGTATTGAACAAAAGCAAAGGAAGGGAAAGGATGCAAATGAAGGAAGTCAATCAGCTCTATTCAGAAACCAAATGCATCACTATCCTTCTTTCTAAACTGTGTAATTTAATCTGATTATTACAAATGTTTATAACATTAGAAAGGCTGATGTGTTAGTTTGCAATCATCCACCATCCAACTGTGTCATGTCTTTTATCATCAACATTACACTTATCCTTGCATGCAGGGAATGTGATGTTTGTTGCTGATGCTTAAGATAATCTAGAAGAACAAACTAAACAAAGAAATAAATTGTAAACAAACCGGAGTTAATTAAGGGATATCATTAACACTCCGTCAATATAGATGGACTAATACACAGGTCAACAGCGATTTTAATATTTTTAAAGACTATAAATATTTCATATGAAATTATGTGAAAAGAAATGAAATTACACAGGATTTTACATTATGTGATGACAAATCCAACATTATTTTTCTGCTTTTCATATTCTTATCCATCAGCATTAAAGTCATGTGTTAATATAAAACTATAATACGGTTTACATAGAGTGTTATGGTATGCTTTGCTATACCATGCCACACCATATAGTAAAAATGGAAGACGTATTTTAAACATTCCAGCTGGAATGTAACTTACTTCTCCACAATATCCTTTCAAAGAAAAATATCATGATATATACATTATTTGCTGAACCGTGAATATGAGGGTTAGTAGAAACTAGTAAATCAGATTTCAGTATTACACTTCTGTCACTTTAGTCATCCACATTCTCAAGCATTCCTCCTACCAGTTCGCACCTATTCAGTAGAACTGGTTCATCAAATCTACCGAACCGGTTAGAAGAGGTTCCACCAGTGGACCCGGAAAGCAGGCCACACCTACAGAAGAGGTTCCAAACTTTTTTGAAACCCACCACTGGTCCTTGGATATGATTATTCTACACTATCATGCTCATATTTATAAAACTCGGTGCCTCTGTGAAAGGTAAGGATGACTACTGCGTTTGTGGTGCAATCAGAACATTGCGTGTGTTGAAGTTCGTTTAACGCAAACCAAAGATGCCTGTTAAAAAACAAGTTTACATCATATTCTTATGCATGCCAGTGCTGTGTGTGAGGTAATTTAAGGTGGTTCTGACAAGTGTCGTCGGCATCTTTATATCCAGTCACATGGGCGGCAAGCCACTCCCATCCGGTCACATGGGTGGCAAGCCACTCCCACAAAGGAGGCCACACCCACATAGTAGGTTCGAACAATTTTTGAAACTCACCACTGCCTCATGCCAATACAAGACTGTAGAGACAAAACAAAGATCTATTGTAAAGATAATTCTAATTCTATGTTCTTTATTTGGGCGCATTAGAGAAGTATAAATTGCAACAAATAAAGTGGACGAGTCCTAATATTTACATTTCAGGAATAAAAAGAGTAACCAAGAAAACAAATTAAAACTAGGGCTTTTCAAAGAACACAAGTATTGTGTCATAGACTCCAAAGCATTGCTTTATTTTTTTTAAAAAAAAAGTTTTAACTCATTTTCAAATATTTAAACATACCCAAAGAAGGGATGTGTTACATGTCTCCGAGAAGTACCATACATTCTGCTATGTTCAATAGGACTTCCAGCTAGGCCTGTCATGGTGGCTGCTTTAAATAATGACATACAAGGAGCCACCTGAGATGGCACAGGATACAGAGGATGCAAATCATGTGAGATGGTATTTTTCTCTTTCTTGAAAAGCCAGCGGCAGTCTTCATAGACCGTTCGTATAATTTGTTTTCCTTTGAAAACAGAAAACTTCTGAGATGGCTACCTCAGCTTTAAAAGGTGTGGGATGGGGCAATCCGTATCATCAAAGTAGAAATAAACCAGAAAACTAGCCTCACTATAAATACAGATAGCTTTTCTCTTTTAAAAACAGGGTTGGGGAGGACAGAGTTCCACTAAAAAGGAAAACTGTGTGGGTGGGGAAAATTTATACAAGATTTTCCTTAAACAAAAGATCAAAGGAAACAGCTATTCTACCAACAAGCAAGCTCTCAAAACAACAGGAGGTGGTTTGCTTTTCCAGCCTCAAGTAGTTACGGGGCAATGCTTTTTACTGACATTTGATCATCTTGATCGGGCTCTTTCAAACGCTTTTCTCTTATTAATAGTCATAATTAAATATTCATTTGCTGATTTAGGCAACGAATAGTCAGAACGTGCGAACAACTAGGAAGAGATGGACTGAAGAGTAGCAAGGTCTTGAAAGAGAAAAGCTTTTTTTTTTTTTAAATCTCTTCGGAGGTTCTACATCTGTTTTCCACATTGCATTCAAATATTTTAAACCTGTATTACAAAGTTAAACATGGTTTTTTTCAAAATTAAAAATGACTTAGGTCCATGATGGCAAACCTGTGGCACGCAGAGCCCGCTCTGCTGGCACGCATGCTGCCACCCCAGGTGAGATCTCCATGGCGTTTCCTTCGTGAGCTTCTGTTTCCCTGACAAAACAGAAGCTCGCGAAAGAAAAGAACTTACCTCTTGCCCTGCTGCCAGTGTTGGGATGCCCTCCCTGCTGCCGGCCAGCTGGTCTTCAGGTCTCTGCTGTGCCTGCATGCATGTTTGTGCATGCGGGCATTCGCACCTTTCAGTTTGGACATGCTCACACAGTTCGGGCACTCGGTGGATAAAAGGGGGTTCCTATCAGTTCGGCCTGGTTTGGCCGAGTAAGTAGTAACTTGGCCTGCCACCCTCCCAAACCGGTTCGATCTGTGGCAGCCAGGGGTGGGTTTCAACCGGTTCGCGACGGTCCCTGCGAACCGGTTGGTCGCCGAACCCGGAAGTAAGTAACTTCCGGGAACGGCGAAGGGCGTGCCTGCCTGCCCGTGGTCCTTACCCGGTTTTGACGAGTTCTGCGCTTCCACACATGCGCAGGACGCATACAGCGCCTGTGCGATTGTCCAGGAGCAGCTGGAGCATCACGCAGACGCTAGTACGCATGCGTGCACCGCACGCATGCACGAGGACGCCCCCGGCCCCGTTCCAACCGAACCGGTTGGAACGGGGCGAGAAACCCACCCCTGGTGGCAGCGCAATCTTGATTTTCGGTTCTGTGCATGCGCAGAACAATCTTCATTACAAAAATGTGTTTTTTCCCTTTTCTAACGTTGTGCGGATGCACAGACTTTTTTACGTGCGAACACGCACACCGAACTGGCAGTAATGCCGGCAGCAACCCACCCCTGGGTTCTTCGTATAGTTACACTAACTGTAAGAGTATACAACTTTATTCTCTTGTTGCATTACTCGTTGACAAGTTACATTGCAGACATTGTTAGTAAACGATGTGTCCAACTTTTGAACAATGTTTTTTGGGGATGGTTTGATTCTTTCAAAAATTATATAGGGTCAATAATCCCTGTTTACTTTGTATACTATTTTCCCTTTACACTCCAAAAGGTTTTACAGCTTTATTACTGTTGCAATGGTAACTAGACATTTTATCTATCTATCTATCTATCTATCTATCTATCTATCTATCTATCTATCTATCTATCTATCTATCTATTTTTTATTTATTTATTTATTTATTTATTTATTTATTTATTTATTTATTTATTTATTTATTTATTTATTTATTTATAGGGTTTGTATGCCGCCCACTCTTGAGAGACTCAGGGCGGCTTACAGATAAAAAAGGAAGGGGAAACATACAAAAAAAATATTAAAAAACAACATTAAAATTCCACAACATTCATAACTTAGGATGGGGCTGGATAAATCAACAGCCCCAGGCCTGCCGGAACAGCCAGGTCTTGGTCGCTTTGCGGAAGGCCGAAAGGGTAGTAAGGGTCTGGATCTCCACAGGAAGATCGTTCCATAGGGCCGGAGCAGCTACAGAGAAGGCCCTCCCCCGGGGAATCGCCAGCCGACATTGACCGGCAGATGGAATCCGGAGGAGGCCTAGTCTGTGCGATCTTATGGGTCTCTGGGAGGTGAATGGCAGGAGACGGTCTCTCAGGTAGCCAGGTCCTATACCATGTAGGGCTTTAAAAGTAACGACTAGCACCTTGAAGCGTGTCCGGAGACCAATGGGAAGCCAGTGCAGCTCGCGGAGGATAGGTGTAATGTGGGTGTACCTAGGTACGCCCACTACCGCTCGCGCAGCTGCATTCTGGACTAACTGAAGTCTTTGGACACTCTTCAAGGGCAGCCCCATGTAGAGTGCGTTACAGTAATTTCTTCATAAAAAGAAATGTTATCTAATAGTGAATCACCTAAAGGTACTACATTTTATCAAGGTCAAGAGGATATTTAACACATGCACATAAAGCTTTTGGCATTATTCCACTGGTATTTCTCACATATAGGAAGAATTGGCTTCAGGTCATGGTGGATTCCTGAAACGGCTTCAGAAATTACAGCTTAGAATCTGGAAATAAATTTTGACTAGTTGAAAAGGACATTCTAATCTACAATCATTTCATTCATAGAGTGATTTAGAGTCTTTTCAGTATTGTTAACTTTGATGAATTGATATACATTAAATGGTCATGTGCATTTCCATTTACTAAAAGCAAAAGAAACTCTTTTGCTTTGACAGAAAAGTAATTTCTACATCACAGATATGCATGATACGCAAGTCTTTACATGTTTACTGCATAATTCTTCAAGATTGTAAAGGCCAAAATAATCCATGTAAGGCTGAAGGAGATTTTGGCAGTATTCTTACTTGCTGTACTAAACAAAATGCACATATCTTGGGGAGGAAAATGAATGAGGAAGCTCTACACTTAGAGCCACCTCCACCTTTTCCCAATTCACATGCCAGAGGTCTTTTTCTCAAGACCCCAAATTAAATACACCCCACAGCAGAGCATTTCTGTACTACATACAGGCATTGTCCTTGTTCCAGAATGTGAGTGAAAAGCTGATTCAAGCGTTACAATATACAGTATACACTGTTAACGAGCAAAGTCTTCTTTTATGAGGTAAGGAGCCATAGAGTTCACACGTATCTTTTTGGGGGATGGATATTTTCTTTTGCACATATAAAAAGAATATCCAATGAGCTGGTGAGGCACATATTATCTCTCACAGAATGAATGTAAAAGCAATCCTCCATACTGAAGTTAGTATCAAGAATGTGATGAACTCGCAGAAAATATGGCTCTTGTTTTTTGTTTTAAATAGAATTTATTCTGGCCAATGCCAGGAAAGGAAAATCAGCTGTTTACAAGGCATATAATATAATAAGTGAAAATGAGTTAGTAGATTGTTCTATAGTGACAACAAAAACAGAAAGAGAATGTAATGGTGATAGTGGTAGTAATAGTTTCATTTTTTATGTGACTAGAACATAATACAACCATACAGCCATATTATTTCCAGCTTTGGCTTTTCTTTTGACACAAGAAAGCCAACTGCTTACTGTAGTTCTTACTCCAAAATGGGGAAAAATGCCCAAAGACCATTTCAATTTTACAATAAGATGCATAAAATGGTAACACAATGTAGAAAGTTGGCACCTACTCCTCCCCTAGAAGAATGAAATATTTTAGGAAATGTTTAAAAAGGCAGATTATTATATTTCCTAAAGGGAGAAATTGAGAAACATGTTTTTAGAAGCAGAAAACACCCCCCCACCTTCTTTAATAGCCTATAGCAGCACTTAAGAGATAAAGAGCTAATTGAGAACTAGATAGCTTTATTCATAAGCCAATACCCTCACCCAAGAGCCAATACAGGATGAAAACCATTAAGTGGCAATAGGAATTATTGCATCACCCTCAGCAGTCCAAACTTCAACCAAACTTAGCTCAAACACCTAGTATTTGTACTTTGTCTATAGAGCCAGCTATGGGAGTCTGACAACAGCCAATAGAATGCATGTTCTTGTACAGCAACAGGAAGCTCAAGTGCAAAACTTAAAGAAGGAATAAAATCCCCCCAACTCCCAACTCCATGTTGTCCGCTGTAACAGAACCATGTGCTTAGTAATTCTGTTCATCATTAAACCATCTTTCCAATCAATCTCCATGTTTCTAGTGTATTTCTCCTGGAACTGAACCAGATGAGGGGTTTCTTCCCACAACAATTTAGAGAATAGCAATCAATGTACATTTATTGGTGTATTATCTGAAGAAAAATGTAAGATAACAGCTCAAACATTGGTTTGTAGAGGCTTTTGTGATCTAAATTCAATTTTATACATATAAATATCCAGCAAGACTAAGAATTCCTTCTCTAAAATTTTGCCAGTAGCAACTAGTCTGGCCAATAAATTACATGATAAAATAAGCACAGTTCTGTCATGCATAATGTCATAACAATGAAATACCTTTTCTGCTTGGGAACCGGAATTTTCATACAAATGCATGTACAGCAAGCAATACTACTAAACACTGTTTTTAATTAAATTCCTGAAATGAGTTTCTTCTGGCTGATGCTAGACTAAACAGGAATGCATAGAAAACCCAAATCATATTGACAGTGATATTATGCTAGATTACCTGTAGTTCCTCAAAGGTTCAGCTGCTTTGCTCGAGTTTGCAAAACTGGCATAACCAAATGAGATCATTGTTTTATCAGTGATTAAAGACAGAGTTCAAGATAAATGTTTCCTAGAGAAAACTGTAACTTCCCTTCAGAAATACAAACATACTGTCAGAAACGACATCATTTTATGATAGGTAAATTCAAACAAGGGTTTACAGCAAGGGTCAAGTTTGAAATTCTCACAAAGAAGCTGAAAATTCATACTTCGGTGAAAGATGGCTATATAGGATGTTAGAAGCACAGATGCCCATCCTCTCCCCAGAACAATGAGGGCTCTGCCCTAACTTAACTACAAGGATGAAAGAGGAAAAGGACTCCCTGATTCAGAAGATTAGGTCTTGGCCTTCTTTTTCAGAAAGGCCTATGATAGAATCTGCCATAAATTAAGATCACATCTTGAAAACAAGATAAGAACAACACAAATCCAGAAATAGAATAGCATTGTGGTTGAAAATTGACCTTATCTGTAGATCTTAAAATACTTGGGGTATTTTTCTTGGGGTTTTTTAATCTCTAAACCAGTGTTTCTCAACCTTGACGACTTTAAGTCCTGTGAACTTCAACTCCCAGAATCCCCCAGCCAGCACAGCTGGCTGGGGAATTCTGGGAGTTGAAGTCCACAGGACTTAAAGTCACCAAGGTTGAGAAACACTGCTCTAAACAGTAGTCACATAATGAGGAAGATTTTCTTCTGCAAAGCAACTATGAGAATACTTCCTTGCAAGATGAAACCCTGCAGTTTACCTCTCAAACTACAGCTTCTCTTCAGATTACATAGAGCAAAAGTTCGACCGACAGCCCTATAGCTTTCACATCCACCATAACTTTCAATTGTTGGAAGAAGAAAAAAAAGCAATACTGTTGTTTCCGTTTTTTAAAATTTACATTTTTTTCAAAGGATTCTGAAAATGCCATCTAACTTTGTCAAATGGTTTATTTCTAAGTAGTTCTGAGTTTTCACCTTCTGATAATTCTGAACAAACTGAAATGTTTACATGATGTCGCAATAATTACCCAATTTAAAATTCAAATAATCCTGATCCTTATTACTTTACAAGGGTAACAAAGCACAAGTTAAATCTATACTGTTTACTCATAACAATACTTCAAATACTCATACCCTCCTACCCGCAGAGGATGGAATGGCAGTTCTTCAGAATGCCAGGGAAGAGAACAGAGGTGGGTTCCTACCAGTTCGCACCTATTCGGTAGAACCGGTTCGTCAAATCTACCGAACCGGTTAGAAGAGGTTCCACCAGTGGACCCGGAAAGCAGGCCACACCTACAGAAGAGGGTCCAAAAATTTTTGAAACCCACCACTGCCACACACACACATATACACACACACACATACACACACACACACACACACATACACACATACACACACACACAGAGACAGACAGACAGACTGACACAGAGAGAGAGAGAAAGAAAGGAAGGAAGAAAGAAAGGAAGAAAGAAAGAAAGAAAGAAAGAAAGAAAGAAAGAAAGAAAGAAAGAAGAAAGAAAAAGAGTGAGAGAGAGAGATGAAAGAAAAAAAGAAAAAAGGGACAGAGAGACAAAAGGAAGGAGAGAGAGAGAGAGAGAGAGAGAACACATGGCTGGCAAGCCACTCCCACCAGGTCACATGGCTGGCAAGCCACTCCCACAAAGGAGGCCATACCCACAGAGTAGGTTCCAAATTTTTTTGAAACCCACCACTGGAAGAGAACCTCATTGGTTCCACCACAAATCCGCGAAGCCCTTCTGCGCAGAGACATAAGCGCGAAGACTAATTCACGCCATTCTAAGCGCTAAGGAAAAACGCGACCCTACCGCGATGACATAATCGCGGAGGGCAAAATCGCGCATTCCCAAGCACTCAGTACCCTAAACCTAACCCTAAACCTAACCCTAACCCTAACCCTAACCCTAACGCTAAACCTAACCCTAAAGCTAACCCTAAACCTAACCCTAACCCTAAACCTAAGCCTAAACCTAACCCTAAAACAAACCCCTAAACCTAATCCTAACGCTTACCTTAAATGAAGTCGGCTTTCTGCCGCGGCGCCGTTTTAAAGCACCCTTCTGTTGCCGCGCTGTTGTCGCGGCGATGATGACGCGCGGTGATGACGTCGCGGCTTTAGCGCAGCGATTTTATCGCCACGATTTTGACCAGCACGGTTTTGTCGTGCCACGAACCTCATTATACCCAGTGACATCCTAACGTGCATCACAGATTTCTTCCTCAAAGAGAAATAATGAGCTGTCCAGGGCCTTCAGTGATTTCATAAACATATCAGATTCCCCCACCCCACCCCGTACTTCTGGCACATTTTCTGTTAAACAGCAGCCAAAATAAACAACGCAGACCATATAGAATCCTGAAGCAGCACGAATATCGTAATATTAATGTTGCTGACACCACCAACATAAGGTTCTAGTCATATAAATATAATTTTGATTCAGTATTTGGCTTCAAAAGCATAGAGGGCTCTGATGGCCTTCCTTGCACCAGTCCTTCCCAATTAGCTTCCTGCCAGTTTGCTGCAGGCCATCGAGTAGCCTCTAGTTCTGGCATATGTTTCCTAGGGATGCTTCCTGGATGGCCTTTTGTTAAATGAGTGTTGATTATATTAATACAGAATCCCTTATCAGCCACACCTATTGTATCGAAACCTTACTAATCGCATGACTTGTCCAGAGGAAAATACTTATACTAGGGAAGTAGTTTCTATATCCAGAAGGATAAGCATTTAAGTGATGTGTTATTGACATTTTATATTCAGAGCTGCCTATAATAAATTCGGTAATGTCTTGCTAATTGCCATGTGAATCAGATACTGATAAAACAGTGATGGCACACACACACACACACACACACACCAATTTATTGTTACAAGTTGTCTTTACACAGATTTCTTTAATCAAGGTGATAGCTGGAATTATATAGCCAAGATTAAAAATAGCTGATAAGCACCCCCAAATTGTAAGATATTTACACAAAAACAAACATGGTTCAAGAAAGTTATGTACAAATGTATTAAATACAATTAAAATAATAACAATTTAAAAACTATAATCCCATTTAGCAATAGCAATAGCAGTAGACTTATATACCGCTTCATAGGCCTTTCAGGCCTCTCTAAGCAGTTTACAGAGAGTCAGCATATTGCCCCCAACAATCTGGGTCCTCATTTTACCCACCTCGGAAGGATGGAAGGCTGAGTCAACCCTGAGCCGGTGAGATTTGAACCGCTGACCTGCTGATCTAGCAGTAGCCTGCAGTGCTGCATTTAACCACTGCGCCACCTTGGCTCTTTTTACCTATAGAGACATATAATCCCAAATAATTAAGCAGCTGGAACGGTTTTCCTTTGAAAACAGCTTTAAATAGACTTTACAGCAAAATTGAGCAACCCAAATTAGAACTTAATGCACCTTTCTGTATATTATGTATTCTTTGTCATGTCCTACTTACGTTATAAATTAAGATTTTCAAAAATCTGTCATTTAGATCATCATATTTGGGGATCAGAAAAAATGGTTACTTTATTCCTTTTTTCTTTTCTGCTCAACTCACATTATTTACATTAATTGTCTACAGTTTGTTCATACTTTAGCATCACATTTCTTAGTCTACTATTCAGTTTAAGTAAACCTGCACTTCACTCACTCACTCACACACAAACCCACACACACACACACACACACACACACAGCTGATGAGAAAACCCCTTATCATCTATAACATTATCTAAACTTTAATTTATATGACACACATTTCCTATCTTATTTTCTATAATGTTTTCTCATTCATTCTTTAAATTAAGGAACCCATAAAAACCTATGTCATTCTTTCCCAATTAAAGACAGGCAATAGTAACTCGGCTTTGAAATTCTAAGAGATGATGCCCAATACATCTAGAAGCATTAGAGCAGGGGTGTCAAACTCACGTTGTCATGATAGCATCACGTGACGTATCAAGACTTTCCCCCTCTTTGCTAAAACAGGGGTGGGTGTGGCCAGCGCATGATGGGCGGGGGTGTTTGACAGCCCTGCATTAGAGAAAAAACTCTTCCGTGTTAAACAGAAGTCAAAGAACAAATGTACTCAAAATAGGAGAGCAGAGATTAAATAATCTCATTTAAGATTAGAATATTATGCAAATTCACTCCATATGGTTAGTTTATTGTACAATCTAACATGCAAAATCAGGAATTAGTTTTCAATAAACAATGGTAATACATGGATCAGTATAGTGTCATGCAAATTTAGGTTTTATGCATCTTAGGCAGGGGTGGGTTTCAACCGGTTCGCGGCGGTCCCGGCGAACCGGTTGGTCGGCGAACCCGGAAGTAAGTAACTTCCGGGAACGGTGAAGGGCCCACCTGCCTGCCCGCGGTCCTTACCTGGTTTTGACAAGTTCTGCGCTTCCACGCATGCGCAGGATGCATACAGCGCCTGCGCGATCCTCCAGGAGCAGCTGGAGCATCGCACAGACGCTAGTACGCATGTGTGCACCGCGCCCGTGCACGAGGACGAGAAACCCACCCCTGATCTTAGGGCACAGTATAACCTGGTTACTTTGTAGAATAGGTGTGGCTTGAGCCCGCCAGACACTATGTTAATACCAGAAGATTATGATTGCTCATCATGATTCAGACTTGAGCAATGTCCAGAACAATTCATTCTATCTGTAGCAGCCATTCAATTCCTCTCTATGTAAGCATGAGGTAATGGGTTAGGGGGTAGTTGTTTCTGGCATTGTAGTAACTGGAATTAATACAGCATCAGAAATGCTGAGAAAAGCTTTGACGTGATTATGGCTGAGCCTCAAAGCTAGGATTTTCCTACAGAAACCCTCTCTCTCGACTTCCCCATATCTACAACTAGTACAAGTTTGAGAATGAGCGGAAGTACCTAGGGAACGCAGTATGCATGAGTAGGAACATACGGGAGAAATATTCTGATCCAATAAATACAACTTTTGAAGATGTACCCCACACAAGTCCTATAACCATGATGGTGAACCAATGGCATGCATGCCAAAAGTGGCACACAGAGCCATCTCTCCAGATATGTGAGCCATCACCTGTTGCCCTTCTGGATTCTGGTGCACCATCCAGCTGGTCTTAACACGCACGGGAGCACCGGAAACTGGAAGAGCAGTCTCCTGGTGTGCATGCATGTGCCAGGCAGCTGCTCTTTTGGTTTCTGGCATGCGCACGCGCACCGGCCCAATGGTCTTTGCATGCACATGTGCACCAGAAATTGAAAGAGCAGCTGCCCGGCGCACGCATGCTCAGTGCCAAAATGTAAAGCCAACACTTTACAACTTTGAACATAGCTGTAGTATTTTGCATACCACTGTTAACTAGGCCTAACTGAACTTTTCAGATATTTGGCAATAGCACATAAGTGGTTTGAAACCAATTCCTTCAGAAATGTTTTTTTTTCAACTTCCCAATCTGGAAGACGAAAATTCTAAGTAGTCCTTTACCCAAAAACTAATCAGGGCCTAGTCTTTCTCTTTCAAATTGCCCCCAGGCAACTGTTCTGGAAAAAGCTCAGACAGTTTAAAATTGCTTACTCAAACCTTATTGAAAGTATTCTGATGTTATTCAGAATGTTTTAGAAGTGTGGAGTTCAAAGTTGGACTATTTCAGTCTGATTTCTTTCAATTTGCTTTCTTTTATTCTTTATTTTTGTTTCTTTTTCCTTTTCGACTTGCAAGCCACCTATAGTTGTTGGGAGTCACGTGTCATGCAAATTTAAGAGTAAATGAAAATAAAAATGAATAAAACACACTTCTGGAATTGAACAATATTTCAAGCTTGAATAGTTATGAATTCAAACAATTAATCCACCCACTAAAGATGGTTGGAAACTCCTGGGAGATCCCATACTATAGATTGAATTGAGAAGTCTAAAATGATCTTCAAAAGGGGTGATGGCAAACTTTTTCCTGATCTGCACACATATCTATGAACTCAGCAGAAATCACATTTAATTCAAAGGAAATTTTACCTTCTATTAAAAGCTGACTCCATTTTCATCTGTATAGCCTTAAAATATTGGTTCCTCCATGTGATATTGTGAATAGTTTACATGTGTATAAGTGTAAAAATATGAGTATAGGTGAGACTCCTGGAAGCCGGATATAAGTTTTTAAATTAATACTTTCACAAAAAAACCAGACAACTGAGACTTCAGAATCAGACTACTGTATGAGCAACTCTGAAGTGTTGTTCATTTTGTTTCTCAAAGAACAATGATGATGAATTTACCCTCTGTTATAAGGAATCCGTTCATGCTTAAGTACTGCATAAAAATGAGTCCTCTGTGCCAGTTTGCAAATGTTACCAATACATAAGAAATGTCACTCAACCTGTCTGTTTTACTAACATTTCCTATCAGCAAGCAGACAGGAAACCTTCTCAGACACACTCACAAAGAGTCTAACAGAAGCCAGAGCTAAAAGTAGATTTGCTTTCTGTGCGTTATCACCCAAAAAGAACGGAAACCAAATGGAGTTTTTTGCTATTCATCTAGTTAGTCTTGGTGGCTTTAAACAGGTGGCTTTAAACAAAAAAGAAAAATAATAATAATATATACACCCAGACATCACTTTATTACTTTTCTTTTTGCCATTTATGTTATAACATTTTGGCTTCACGTCTAAAGCTGACAACCTAATTGTGCTAATTCACCTTGGGATGAATCATATGAAGTTGACTGCCCAAAGATATTCTATGGAAAACCAAGAAATAAACAGTTCTTGCTATAAAAATTGGCTAGTTTATATTACAGAGCAGATGCAATATCCTGAAATTTTGGATGAAACACAACAGTCCAGTGGTCCCCAATCTTTGCACTTTGGCAGCCTTGCTGACGAGGGGAGAGGGGGACTGGGCAGCACGAGCAGTGGGCCAACGCTCATACATGCAGCTCAATTTGCCAGAACGGTGGGCTAGCGCGCACACACATGTGCACATAGCTCTACTTGTGCAAGTTGAGCTGCATGCACATGTGCAAGTGCGCCAGGCCATCGCTCACTCAAGTCGAGCTGCATACGCATGAACGCTGACCTGCTACTCACGTAGCCTCACTCCAAATAGGCCGCGACCTGGAAGTGCGTCACAGCCCAAGGGGCTGGGGAACCGCACGATAGTCAATAAATAGCGCTTCATATGCAACAAGGAATTAAATTAGGACTGCCAAGCATAATCTGATTTCAGTATTTATTTCAGACATGAGAATTTATACAGCAATAAATAAATACAATACAATGACATACCCAATTCAAGGAATATGTTTTATGCACTTTCCTTCTCAAGGCTCTTATTACTCAAAACCAAGTGGGTTTTGGGGTTTTTTTGCTCTCAAAGAAATACATTATATTATAGTATAATATAGTATATCCCTGAAGCCTAATTTACCAGTATTATCATTTTAGGAGTTTTTGAGATAGCAATCTATAATGAATCAAATAAAAAAGGCTTTTTAAAAAATCATAACTAAAACAACATAATGTAAAACCATGAGAATTGCAACAATAAAAAAACAGTAATAATCATGGCAAAAAAAATCTGCAAAGAACATGATAGACAGATCTGTTCATATCTCTAGTACAGAAGAATTGCAAAACAGAAAAAGCTTTTTTTCATAGTAATAAAAATATAAAATAGGTAAACTACTTTGTCCTAAGTAAAATATTCTAAGAATGTGTGTGGTTAAAGTAATCTTTAGATCCTTAGTCATACACCAGAACAAACAGAGACTAAGGGGTAGGATTCAATTCTCAAGCATTTCAGGGCAGTACTGGGGACCAAAATATATGTGCAAAATGCTGGCAATACATTTTGCTAAAGATAAAAGAAACTCATATGATCACAGGTTCAATGGAGATGTGAAAAAAAGAAGCAAAAGTTTGTAGATTTACAGAAATCCAGTTTTGCATTATACCGTATATAAGTAACAACAGATACCAAGTTCAATATCTGTTTTACGTTTTAAAAGAATGGTGAAATGGGCCTTTAACATGTAATTAAAAGAATTACAGTAGATATAAAAAGTCTGTTAAAATGGCAGACTTTTGAGATGTAAAATAAATTAGACCAAGATAAATCGCTTCAGAATGTTTTCCATCTTCAATATAACACATAAGCTGTACAATTCAATTGAAAAACAAATCGAAATCTTTTAAAGAGGAAAACAACCATTAAAAAACTAGAAAATGTGGCTGCTTAAGTATCATACCCTCTTATAAATAGGAAAATTAACCAATCACTCCCAAACTGATGATGAATAGTAGTCAGTGCACACCTGCCATCAATTAAAGTGACTCTGATCAAGACCATATAAAGTTTAGCTATGCTAGTAGGACTTTCCTGACATTTACTCAATTGCCTGTTACAGCCAAGGCCTGCAAAGAGCTTACCAAAGGATCTCAAAAGGGATCCCGTTGCAAGATATCAGTCAGAAGAAGGGTACAGAAACATTTCCAAGGTTATACAGTGGAACACAGTGAAGACAGTCATCAAGGAGAAAATATGGCACAACAGTGACATCACCAAGAACAGGATGTCCTTCCAAAATTGATGAAAAAAGCAAGAAGAAAACTGGTCTGAGAGGCTGCAAAGAGTCTTAGAGCAACATTTGTCCATGTCTTTTTTTTCCTATTTGTATCCCTCCCCCCCCACGTGGTTTGTGAGCCGCCCTGAGTCCCTTCTGGGAATAGGGCGGCATAGAAATATAAATCAATTCAATTCAATTCAAGGTGCAGAAGCCAGCTGGAGGCACAAAGATTCAAATATTCTGTCAAGCCATGAAGCTGCTTTGATAGTTTTGGCAGTTACAAGCTCACTGCTTTATCTATTTGAATTCGCTGTTGTGAGAACAAAATAAGACAAGCTGACCCTAAACAAGGCATGAGACATACAGTAAATGTAATAAGTATAATGAACTCCACAGATACCTCCATGAACAACATGTATGAGGGGAGTTTTAATATTATGACTTTTATGAATTATTATTGTTTCACCAAGATTACAAAGAAGCGTGTACATTCTTAAAAATGCTTAAGAATGTACTTAATAATTTACTTAATAATTTGGAGGGAGCTTTAAAAAGATAATAATTGACATAGTATATTGAAAACTTTGTTTTGTGACATACAAGCACACAACTGACACTGAAGTAATGATATGTATGGTAAACAGCAAAATAATTCCATTTTTATAGCATTTTTCCCTGTATTTATAGTAATTCCCTCTTTTTAATAGATGGTGCAACTACAACCTTATTTGTGCTTTGATTGATTCAGTATACATTTAATATTAAGTTTGTAATGTATTTATCAATGATTAGCAGCACTGCTGCTGTTTTTGTTGTGCCCATTTTGAAATTAAATCTCCTATGAGATTCTTATAATTAACTTGTATTTTCCCTAATTTAACTTTTTACTTTAAGGTTTCCTTTTAAATTCATTACGATTATCAACATGTATTAAAAAGGCATGTTTGAATCCAAGTTTTATTAGTAAAACTATATTTATGAGTTTAATTGAATATCAATGGAGCATCTTATCACTTAATACAGGTGGATCAAGAATAATCTTTAAGTCCATTTGTTCACAGGGATACCCACATAAATAGATCATAATTATCTTCTTCAACCTATGGGTCACATTCTCTGCTTTTCATCTAAAAGCATATAAGTTCTTTCCCCGCCTCCATTACCACTAGTTGAACACTGAATGAAATAGATACTGGAAAAAAATGGTGAGTAAAATATTAAAGATAACAGACATGAACCGAGGCTGTGACAACGTTATCAAGGTGGAATATATCCTACAAAGAGCTGGATAATCATACAGTGATTAGGTAACTTGTAAGAACATCTGGTGTTGGGTTTTTGTTTGTGTTTCTTTGGGTAGTCTGGCATGTTTTTAAATTTGAAATATAGTTTTGGAACATTATTATCTTAATGTAAATTATGGGGAATCACTTCAAAAAAATACTACTCCGAGCAAAAGATGAGAACAAGTTAAATTGTATTCTTTAAACAAAACATTCCAAACTGTGTAGTACTGTGAAGCTGAGCTAAAGATATTAAACAATAAAAAAAAGTTACACAGAACCTTTTCACCTCCTTGATACAGAGGCCTCCTCCTCCTCTTGTTATGACCGCAGTTGTGCTGGTCGGCCATGAACTTCTGCCAAATACTATATAACTCAGACAAACCTTTTCACTTTATTTGGTTATTACGGATTTCTTTAAAGGAAGGATTTTATCATAGCCCAGTTTAATATTTGCAAGAAGGAAAAGATACTTTGATCCATTTAGATAAAAAATCTGTTCAGATTCCATCATCTTTAGATTTGGATTGGATTTGGATTTTATTTCATTTATATGCCGCCCTTTTCCCCGAAGGGGACTCAGGGCAGCTCACAATTCAGTCCGGGAAGGGGTACAGACAGGGGGTAGAAAACAAACATAACAGTACACAATTTAAAAACACACAACAACCATACCATTCGAGAAGGGGGGGCAGAAGCTTTTTTAGCCCCAGGCCTGTCGGAATAGCCAGGTTTTAAGGGCTTTGCGGAAGGCCTGGAGGGTGGTGAGGGTTCGAATCTCCACAGGGAGTTCGTTCCAGAGGGTCAGAGCAGCCACAGAGAAGGCTCTCCTCCGGGTAGTCGCCAGTCGACATTGGCTGGCGGATGGAATTTGGAGGAGGCCTAAACTGTGGGATCTGATCGGTCTCTTGGAGGTAATTGGCAGCAGGCGGTCTTTAGGATGACAACTTGACCTGCCTGATTAACAAGTACCAAGAACAATCATCTGGAAACAGACAAAGGGTAAAAACAGTCTACACATCAGGAGAAATAGCACTGCCTATCCTATTTCCACCCTTCACACTGTATCCTGCAAATGTCACCGAGGACTACTTTTAATTCAAATGACCAAAATGACAAAAGCAGATTTTACTGCTGCCCAAATGGCTGCAGCTAATGGAGCATAGCTACCATCTGTGGGGTTTGATTCAAGACTTCTAAAGTAAAAATCCCAATAAAGAGGGGTGGGATGACACCATGTGTAAACATTAAAGAACTATGGAATGTATGGCTAGTTTTTAAAACAATAATTTGATATGAGGAGGAATTTGAGTGAGAACTGCAGAAAAGGCCATTTTGCAAATAAGTGGCGGGTAGCAGAACCCCTCAAGGCCAGAAAATGGCAGAAGGAAGAAACCAAAGATTGAAATATGAGACTATTAAAACATTTATAGAGTAAGATTCCTGGGTGCCTCTAGAACCTCTTCAGTGGTAGGGTTCCTAATCACCCATAATAAATCTACTTATCTAATCTTCCAACATTTGGGGGGAGTTCAGAGGTAATTTAACTACTATATCCAAAATAAAACCCTGATGTTTTATTGACAAATTGAATATACAGCACATGTAACCCACAAAACTGAAAATCAGAAGAGTTTTATTGGCTAGGTGGAATATTACCAATCTATCCAATTGCTAGAAGACAATAATATATAACCAGAACCAGATTAGTGTAGCGGTTAAGGCACCAGGATAGAAGCTGGGAATTCTAGTCCCATCTGAGTAATAAAGCCAGTGGGGTGACCTTGAACCAGTCATCCTCTCTCAATTCTAGGAAGCAGGCAATGGGGAATTATTTCTTTCCGAAAAAACTGCAGGGACTCGTATAGGAGAGAGGGAATGGAGGAAGGAAGTCTAGTGGAGGGGAAAGCATTACTGGTTTGTTTGTACGGTAAACTTTTAGTATTTATATTATTTTATGGATTTAAGTAAAACATTATGTAGGATACAATTAATTATGTTCTTCACAATTTATATCCACCTTGTTCTCTACAGAGTGTGGGTTTGCATGGAATCACTGTCTCTAAGTCCTTTTTCTCCATTAGTGTCATTTTATGGGGGAAATAATAGTTCTGTCTTTTCATATGGCTATTACCAATCTATAGAGATCATAAGGTTAATAAAGATGGGAAGTGATGAGCAAAGCTGTGAGGGCAGTTTGGGATCACAACTAGAGTAGTTTGAACCATGTTGCTTCTGTTCTAAAGTCCAAAGTGTTTCCTACTAGCTCACCTAAACTGTTGCATTCTGTAGCCATCATTATCTTAAATTAAACAACTATCTATGTAGATACACAATGAACATAGGCAAAATTTCAGCAGCAGTAGGTTGAAGCAAAGCATCATTTGTAACTTCAGAAACAAACCTTGTTCTTTCTGTTTAGCTGTTAAAATAAATGAACCATGTTTTGAGTTTCCATAACTTTTAATGGTAGGGATATACAAATATGATATTTTTTCAACTTTTTCTGCCCTTTGAAGTCTTGGAGTGCAACTGCTAAAGACTATGAACAAATTCATTTGGTGATTGTTAGATGCTAGAACTGCAAAGCTGAAATTCCTATCCTGAAGGGAAGTTGAACAACCTGTCGACACCTGATGAACATTAAAAGCAGCCTTAATTTCAAAGACAGTGGCTCAAAAGAAAAACATGGGTCACACTTGTCAAAAACCTTTCCTTTCCAAACACAATCCAATTCCTTTCTTTCATGTTCTGACTAATAGTACTAATCCCGGGGAATTTTTTTTTTCCTTTGAGCCTTTCCTGATGCATGAACCAGCCTGTTTTGCCTTTATTCTCCCTATGGAGAAACTGAGCAATTGAGATAACTAAGCTAGCTGATGAAGCAGGAAACAAGCTAATATTTTTACATGACCATGAACATACGTAATATCCAAAGGCAACTTTACTGAGTTCCAAACATCACTAGAACCAGAGCTTATTGCTAATGGGCATACATCTACAAAATGAGCAGACCTAAACTAGGAAAGGAGTCTAGGGTGAGCATACTTTGAACTGAATTAAGAAAGCTTGAATGTGATTTTAAAAATCCTGTTATAGCAATAGCAATAGCAGTTAGACATATACTGCTTCATAGGGCTTTCAGCCCTCTCTAAGCGGTTTACAGAGTCAGCATATTGCCCCCAACAATCTGGGTCCTCATTTTACCCATCTTGGAAGGATGGAAGGCTGAATCAACCTTGAGCTGGTGAGATTTGAACAGCCGAACTGCAGAACTGCAGTCAGCTGAAGTAGCCTGCAGTGCTGCACTCTAACCACTGCGCCACCTCGGCTCTCTATGTTATAAGTAACAAGTCAATATTGCTTACAAAACACCTTTTATATTTTTTTGAGCTACACAAGTGAAATACATAACCATGTGAATTTGGCAAATCTTGAGAGTAAAATATAGTGCAGTGTACAATAAGCTCATATGACAAATCCGGAGGGAGGGGAATACTGATGCCACCCAATAAATAGGACGCATCCCTTCCACTCACTTTCCCTTCGTTAAAACAGTAAGGCAAAATATAAAAGAAGGGATTTAAATGATCCAGCTGCAATAATTGCCTCTCTTTCTCACATTCAGTACACATACACACACAAACATACTATGCTATTCACAAATGGAGCATTCTGGCTATCACTTTAACCATAGAATATATTTTGCAGGATCTAATCTGGGTCGGTCACCAGGACCAGAGGTTTTGTCTTCTAAGCTTTCTCACTCTTGCTGGAGCCCATCTTCATTATC
This sequence comes from Thamnophis sirtalis, assembly GCF_051295495.1. Lineage (NCBI taxonomy): Eukaryota > Metazoa > Chordata > Lepidosauria > Squamata > Natricidae > Thamnophis > Thamnophis sirtalis. The sequence goes on from NW_028261382.1 coordinate 166,300,694, forward strand.
CTGGGACACGTACATTTATTTCTGAGAATATATTTTATTCTAAGTTCTAGAATGGTTCTTGGGTATAAAGGTAAAGGTTCCCTCACACATATGTTGACATTCCGAATTCTAGGGGGTGGTGCTCATCTCAGTTTCAAAGCCGAAGAGACAGCGTTGTTCGACGACATCTCTGTGGTCATGTGGCTGGCATGACTAAACGCTGAAGGCGCCCAGAACACTGTTACCTTCCCACCAAAGATGGTTGCTATTTTTCTACTTGCACTTTTACATGCTTTCAAACTGCTAGGTTCGCAGAAGCTGGGACAAGTAATGGGAGCTCACTCCGTTACGTGGCACTGGGGATTCAAACTGCTAAACTGCCGACCTTTCTGATTGACAAGCTCAGCACCTTAGCCACTGAACCACCATATCCCTGAGTCTTGGCTTTATTACTTAGTAAATAAAAAGCATTGGCTACTGCTAAACAACAAATTTGAGATCAGTAAATTTTTGTCTTCCTCCGTGACTTCTTTGTTATAAAACGGGCAAATATTTTATGAACTTACTCCAAATTATTATCTCGTGCTTCCTCTTTTTTCCTTACGTCCCATCACCAAAAATAAGGACAGAAGGACCTCCAGGAGGCCAACTCTGCATTGCACTCTTCTTTTAAACAGTGAGTAACATTCCCAGTGATGCAATCTGTCTGTCATCTGGCAGAAACAAGGAGCCCTTCTGCACCTGTTCCAATGGAGCAGAAACTGAGTTTCCTGATTGATGTTTTCTACACCTGCTTCATGGGCTCTTTAGCTGAAGAAAGTGGGTTTGGTGGGAGCAATGGGTGCTGCTCTACAACAAGGCAATTGACAGCTATCTACCCACAGCAATGAAATATTATAAATGTCAAGACACAAAACACCGAAAGTAGATTTTCACCGAACAATAGGAGGATTTTTTAAAGTCGTCACTTTATATATGACATTACAGAGATCAGCAATGAAAATAATTTCCATGAAAGTCATATATCTATTGCAAAAGCAAAACTATTAAGAAATTAAAGTAAAGTAAAATAAAGGCTAGGGTTCTTCTAAGAGGGTTCGCCTTTATTTTCTCCCCCTTTATTTGGCACTATAGATCGTTATCTGGGAGATTTTATTCATTCACTATGTTTCTGCACAATTTCTGCATAATTGAGAGTTCCAATGACATCTTCATTATTTTTACCACCCACTGCTCTTACTACTCTGAAATCTAAACAACAGATAATAAATTATTAAAACAAACTTTAAAATTCTATTAAAGGACTACAAAAGAACAGATGAATTTCCTGATTGATTAACCTACTTATCCAAATCCCATGTCAAATAGTAAAGCTGTAGAAGAAAAGCAATCTAACTTTTACCAAAATATTTTACAATGCCCTGTGTTTCAATTCATTCAGCTTCAATGGAACTTAATTCCTAAAACTGTTACCAAAGGGATCACACTGAACATCCTATGATCAAGGAAAGAGGATACTTTTAGTGTTTCTTACACAGTATTTTATGTTTGTTCTGCACTGCTGCATCTATGTATGATTGTGTGTCCAACCCAGAGGTGGGTTTCAACAAGTTCGCGGCGGTCCCTGCGAACCGGTTGGTCGGCGAACCCGGAAGTAAGTAACTTCCGGGAACGGCAAAGGGCCCACCCGCCCGTCCGCGCTCCTTACCGGTCTTTGAAGGCTTCTGCGCTTCCACGCAGGCGCATGGCACATACAGCGCCTGCGCGAGTCTCCGTGAGCAGCTGGACGGCACATACAGCGCCTGCGCAAGTCTCCGCGAGCAGCTGGAGCATCGCGCAGGCGCTAAGACGCATGCGTGAACTGCGCGCGTGCACGAGGACGCCGCCGGCCCCGTTCCAACCGAACCGGTTGGAACGGGATTAGCAACCCACCCCTGGTCCAACCCATGTAAATAATGAAAGACAAACTCTACATTGCAGATTGTATGCTTGAGTATCATTCTGGATCAAGTCAACACCACATTTACATAGACTTTTATCTCGCCCTATTCACTCCAGAATCACCTCCAATATATATGAGCTATTGTCAGACTTCTCTTGAAGCATTAGAAATCCATCAGAACTATAGTAGACCTTTAAACTAAGCTCAGTGATTAAGTTGATCACTTTTAGATTCCTGATTTACCTAGAGTCTTGAGGAAACTTTGATTAGTATCAAAAGAAAACTAATGCTCTATGTTTCAATTTTATCGGAAAACCTAGCACAATCATATTTGAAATAAATATTTGACAATTGTAGGACAACTAAGTTTCTGTTATGATGCAGCTCTATTTTTGCACAGTAATTTCAGAAGATATACTGATTCAGAACAGACTATATTCTGATTCTTAGAGAGGGAAATTATACTAAATTCAATTTCTAATCACTTCCTCTGCAAACTATGAAAGTTCAAAGCTCAAATACTGGCTCTCTTAGATAGCAATAAATTTTTGTTGATTATTATTGGAAAACTATTATCCTTATTTCTGGTGAAGCACTTTATTCTTAAAAGAATGTGCTGCAGGGGTGGGTTTCTCGCCCCGTTCCAACCGGTTTGGTTGGAACGGGGCCGGCAGCGTCCTCGTGCACGCGCGCGGTGCACGCATGCGTACTAGCGTCTGCGCGATGCTCCAACTGCTCCTGGATGATCACGCAGGCGCTGTATGCGTCCTGCGCATGCGTGGAAGCGCAGAACTCGTCAAAACCGGGTAAGGACCGCGGGCGGGCGCGCCCTTCGCCGTTCCCGGAAGTTACTTACTTCCGGGTTCGGCGACCAACCGGTTTGCAGGGACCGCCGCGAACCGGTTGAAACCCACCCTTGATGTGCTGCTACAGTTTCTAAGTATTTAAAGTTAAGAATATAAAAATTCTGTGAGAAAACAAAATATGTAAGCGATTGATGATTAAAAACTGTCAAATCAAAATAAAGATCAGAAAGGGTTGCCCCAAATTATGTACCTGAATTTCTGTGACAAACGGGTGGCAGTCATTAATTTTTACATAACAATGCCACTTGCTAGTAATATTCAGTCACATTAATTCCTCATGTTGAAATGATACTTGTCAAACCACAGCACTATCCAAACAAATTTAGCAGCACTGAGGATAACCAAATTAATTCTTCTGCATCTCTTCAAGATCTTCAATATCATCGGCCACCAAAGGTACTTTTCTGGAATTAGACTAAGTATCATTTTTTCCCAAGGCATCTGTTGTGGAATAATGATTCTGCACTCAATTGAACAGAGGAGGTTAATTAATAAATATACATTATTAGATATAGTATCATGGGGCCTATCCAATAAGGCAGATGACAAGGTTAAAAAGATTATAGTATTTATACATTTAAAGGAAGAAAGATAAACTCAGGCTATGGGGGAGATGTGTCTGCCCGTCTTCAGTATAGTTTTTGACTTACAGAAATACATATAATTGTATTTATTACCCTGCTCTTTATCTCAAATCCAATAAACATGGCCACCAATTTTAGTTACGGTATCATCAGCAATATTGAATTTTACCTCTTTTCTCCCATAAATCTTATTAAGATGTTGGAATTGTAGGTCACTGTCTCCTATCATTAATGGAAGTTGGCAAACATTATTAGTCATTTTCTAAATAAAAAGAATTACTGTTTCATGGAACCAGTGTCAGGATTGGAAGGAACTTTGGAATCATACTCTTGAAACCCAGCCCCATAGCAATCCTAAAAGATGGCCATCAACATCTCTTTAAATACTTCCATAGTCTACTGGTCCTGAAACAGTGTATTCTATTGATGAACAACAAGTAACATTAGATATTTTTCCTGATCACCAGCTAAAATTTCCTTCTTTGTAATCTAAATGCAAAATCTTTGTCTTGTTTTATGGAACAATTCTTAGTACCTCCGTCCCATTTTTCACATGACAGTTATCCTATTTCTCTAAAACCATATCTTCGGTCAGGCCAAACATACCATGTCCCAAACTTTCTACTTGTTTAAAAAAATCAGGGGTCCATCTGCTAGCTAGCACCTTTTAAATTAATACCTTTTACTAAAACAGCAGTAGCACTTAGACTTATATACTACTTCAGAGTGCTTTCAGCCCACTCTAAGCAGTTTACAGAGTCAGCATATTGCCCCCAACAATCTTGGTCCTCATTTTACCGACCTTGGAAGGATGGAAGGCTGAATCAGCTTTGAGTCAGGATCAAACTCCTGGCAGTTGGCAGAGTCAGACCGCAATACTGCATTCTAACCACTACCAAGGCTTTCATGAGCTAATTTCTCCTGAATTTTGATATTTTCTATCCCCATTGTCTTCATATTCCTTATGCATTTGATAATCATATCTTCCAACCCTTTATCTAAGCAATTTAAACATTTATTAAACAAGAGAGGGCCCAAAATGCAATTCTTTGGGTGCCACTTAACACTTGCCACACACTTGACACCGAGCGATTAGCATCCTTGGATAGAAATGGCAGTGTGGTTCAATTCACATTCTGTTATCTTCTCTTCTAGGATCTCATGGGAGACTTTGCTGAATGTAAATGCATTTTTATAGCCAACTAAACTGAGCACTCTATCAAGAAAGGAGATCAGGTTGGTTTGGCAGGACATATATTTGGTAAATCTATGCTGGTTTCTGCAAACAATGCATTTTCCTTAAAGGCTCACATACCAATTGTTTAATAACCTCTTCCAGTGGTTTGACTTGTATCAACATTAAGCTGAATGATTTGTAGCTACCCAGGTTCACATTTTCTCCTTTTTGAAGAAAGGAACAACATTTATTCTTTTCAACCCTGTGGTACTTATGTGTATCCTCGGTACTTTTCAACCCTGTGGTACTATATAAGAGCCTTGGTGGTGCAGTAGTTAAGAGTGCTGTACTGCAGGCCACTTCTGCTGACTATCGGCTGCCTGTAATTTGGCAGTTGAAATCCCACCAAGCTCAAGGTTGACTCAGCCTTCCATCCTTCCGAGGTGGGTAGAAAAAGGACCCAGATTGTTTGGAACAATATGGTGACTATGTAAACTGCTTAGAGAGGGCTATAAAAGCACTATAAAGTGGTATATAAGTCTAAGTGCTATTGCTATCCTCCCTGATTTATCAAAGGTCACAGAAAGACTCTGAGATGACATCTGCAAACTCCTTTAAGACTCTCAGAGGTAGTTGACCTGATCCAAGAGGCTTGTCCAAGGTAGCCAGGTGCCCCCTTACCATCTTTTCACTTCATTGTTCTGCTTAGGTTCATTTGAATACAGTATTGTTTGGGGGAAGCATGCTGATCCTAAGCTCTTTCTATCCTATCATTTTTTTCGAGGCCTGAGCCTACTGCAAACAGTTAAGATGAAAAGCTTATTTTGTGAGCTGCCACAAAGAATCATGTTCCCATTCTTAAAAATTAGCTGGACCCACCATTTTGCTACCTCACATCTGCTGGGTTGCGACTGCTTTTTTCAGCTGGGACAGGGGTGGGTTTCAACCGGTTCGCGGCGGTCCCTGCAAACCGTTTGGTCGGCGAACCCGGAAGTAAGTAACTTCCGGGAACGGCGACTGGCCCACCCGCCCGCCCGCCCGCGCTCCTTACCCAGTTTTGACGAGTTCTGCGCTTCCACGCATGCGCAGGACGCATACAGCGCCTGCGTGATCCTCCAGGAGCAGCTGGAGCATCGCACAGACACTAGTACGCATGTGTGCACCGCGCACGTGCACGAGGACGCCGCCGGCCCCGTTCCAACCAAACCAGTTGGAATGGGGCGAGAAACCCACCCCTGAGCTGGGGTGACTCACAAGTTGCACTTTTGGAGGGGGGGAACCAAACAACAGTCATCTAGGATCTAACAACATTGGGACTCACTCTGTAAGGCAAATATCAATTTAATCACACCACAATTAAGAATCAAAAGCATTGTGTACATTTCAGCAAAAGTTGTGGTATCCTGCTGCAGAATGGTTGATGACATGTCCTGTTCATCAAATTCATTATTTTCCATGGTTACATTTTTGCAGTTATGCCAGCAGTCCCCAACCTTTCTGGCTTGGAAGTCCGGGGTAGGGGGAGAGAGGGGGGGATAGTTCTCTGTGACTGGCAAGCAGGCGCGTTCAAGCATATACAATTCCAATTGTGGGAGCAGCAGGTATGTACACACGCCGCTCGTGTGAAGGGAGTTTCGCATGCAAATCCAAGCAGCTGCTGCTCACACAAGGAAAGCTTTGTGCATGAGCAGGCGCCGCTTGTGTGCACACCCGCTGTTCTCACAGCCCTGTTCTGAACAGGCTGTGGCCTGGTAGTGGGCCACAGCCCGGGAGATGGGGACCCCTGAGATATGCCATTGTAGAGATGTATTTATACTATTAATTTATTGAAAGTGCAGGCAAATGTTAATCATAACTTACTTAAGATCCCAAACATACTTCATCCTGCCATTGTTTTCATTCCCAAATCTCACAAAACCAATTCACTCTTGTTTTTCCTTCTGTGCCAGGGACGTGCAGTCACTAGAGGCAAGGGAGGCGGGGCCTCACCAGTCTCCTCAGGGAAAGGAAAGGATTTTAAATAATTTTCTTAAAATAATTAAAGCCAGGGTAGTTGCTACCAGATTTCAAGTCACAGTGGTTTGGTGTCTGCTCTCAGTATTAACTAGGAGGAGGCCAGGGAACTAGGGGCCTCTTTTGCATAAGGATTTTTTCGCCTTTTAAGAGTTAAGCAAGGGTTAACAAGGGAAGAATTTCTTATGCAAATGAGGCACGTATTCTCTCGCCTCCTGTAGAGGGCATTTTTAGAGGCTTTTTAGAGTTTTCTAGGAGCGACTAGCTCAGTCTGACTTCAGAGCTCTGGCTTTTCAAGAGGGCAGGGTAGGGCAGGGAGAAGCAGAGTTGAAATCGTCTCTGAAACAGCTGGAAAAGGTCCGTGTGTGGGGAGGGGGGAGGAATTCAAAAAGTTTGATCGGAAGGCAGCAGGGAAAGGGGGCGGGTATGGCAGAGGAGCTGCTTTCAAGCCTTTGGAAAATATATCCAATTCAACTTCTGTGTTTGTGTTTGTGTTTGAGAGTGAGTGAATGAGAGAAGAATCGAAGTTCTCTGTGTGCGTGTGTCTGTTTGAGAGAGGGGGGAGGGAGGGAGAGAGGGAAGAAGGAGGGGGAGGGAGAAGAAAAAGAATGGGAAAACTTATTTTGCAAGGGGGAAAAATGCTGTCGCTTTAAATCGGAACTTAGCATGCCTGGCTGTGGAATTCTGGGAGTTGAAGTCCACAAGTCTAAAAACAGCCTCACCGGGGCTAAAGCTGACCGCATGTCACTGTTCTGTGCTTACCTAAATCCAATGAAAAAGGAGTAAGAACCAAATTCAGTCATTCAGTCCTTCCCACACCACACAAACGGGGAGAAAAAGACGTCATTTATTTTGCCATGTCATATGAATCAATACATTTCCAAGTTTTTCCTATCAAGGCGAACTGCAAAACCATTGAGGCTACCTTTCCTATTGAAAGAGCTCCTAGCTTAGCATTGGAGGCATTGTGAGGCAAATATTCCCACAAATGGGACAATGTACTTCCCATAAATCCTAGCAATTCAGAGAAAATGCAGCTGAAATAGAAATAAATCGGCTTAATTCTATATACAGCCAATGACATAGAACCAAAGAAGTCTGGAGATGATTTCAGATTGGAACAGAGCTCTTATATAGAACAGCCACAAGTTACAAAGTTTTAAAAAATGTGTTCTAGCTAGTGAAAATGACAGGTGGACAAATAGAGGCGAGCCAGGACTTTCTCAAATGCTAACAGTTTAATGCTAACAGATTGCCAAACGCGGCACTTCACAACATGCGCGTCTCAGCTAACCGGCAACAGCTGAGTCCCGTTTGACAGCTCTTTATATATGCCGGCTGTCAAACAGTTAGCCAATAGGAAGCAAGAACAGCACTCCCTAAGCAGACGGACTGGAGGGAGAACTATAGAACACAGCACTCCTTCAAACCTAGAATGCGCATGCGTAATCTTCCAAACAGCCAGGGTGGCGCCGGACCCACCCTGATTGTCTCAGTATGCCTGCAGCCGGCGAAGGGAAAGGTTGGCTCAACGGAGCTAATAAATTACAAGGAGACTGCACCATCTTTTTTTTCTGCAGGGCCTTCTCCACCTCGGGACCTGGCAACGCTGGATCGGCACTGGGGAGAACAGGTAAGTATGTGGTTGGTTCCTTTATGTTGGCGTTGAACCATTTGGGGGTGGGTGATTTAGACCGTGGTTCTTGCTCGTTGGTCTCTGTCTGCAAGCCCTGTCGGTGCATTCGTTGGGTCGCCATATTTGGGATTCCCTGCCAGGACCTTAGCTGTTTGATGTGGAGTTTCCAAATCCGGCCATCCTCCACCTTTACCTCGTAAGAGCAGGGGCCCATGATTCATATAATGATATCTGGCAACCATAGGGGTGGCCTGAATAATTTCTGGCATAGACTGGGTCGTCTAGGTCAAACCCCCTAAGCTGCCCCCTAAGAGTCAGGCTTCACCTCAGAATCCCACCTTTGTCACCGATGTTCTAGCTATTGAGAATGACGGATGGACAAATAGAGGCGAGCCAGGACTTTCTCAAATGCTAACAGTTTAATGCTAACAAGTTGCCAAACGCGGCACTTCACAACATGCGCGTCCCAGCTAACTGGCAACAGTTGAGTCCCGTTTGACAGCTCTTTATATATGCCGGCTGTCAAACGGTTAGCCAATAGGAAGCGAGAACAGCGCCCCCTAGGCAGACGGACTGGAGGGAGAATTATAGAACACAGCAATAGAACAAGGTTTGAATTGTGCCATACATCTTAAATTTGCTATTAAATTCAGGCAGGCATTTGTTCAAAATATTTGTCTTCCCCAATATTAAATCCAAGGAACCTCTTTCTAACACATGCCAAGGAAAGAGGATGAAATCTCTTAATACACACATTCACTTACCTTTGAAATGTTTATGTGCCTTGAATCATTCTTTACAATCAGAGTTTGACTCAAACATTTGCAGGAAGACCAGGGTCAAAAACAAAACGGTGACTTCACAGCCATGTTCCTTAGGAAGGAAATGTGATCTGCCTTGGTCAGGAAAGGGAAATTGTTTGGAAGTCTAGACAGACCCCCTTCTCTGCACAGGCTCTCCTCCTCCGGAGTGTTTTCATTGATTGCTACGGAGAGGGGAAAAGGAGGAGAAAGGAAATAAGACAACACTTTCCAACGCTACATGTCATCTGCACACAGTATCATTTGATGCTACTGCTATTCCGACATTGATTGAATAGCATAAACATGGGAAACGGGATGCAAGCCAGAAGAATTAAGGAATTATTTCAGGATAATGGAATATAATATATACAAATGCTTATGAAATCAATTCTCAGGAACTAAACTGGAGGCATCCAAAATAAAAAATAAAATAAAAAATCAAGGAAGCAAAACAGGAAATGGCCAGTCTGTAGCAGAGCTCACAGAATAGAAATCTTGTTTGTACTTACAATAAATAAATGAAAGTTACAGTTGCCTTTCTGCAACTGTGTGGGCCACAATTGTGTGGGCCAATTGTGTGGGCCTTTTCTGAAAAAACAGAAAAGAGTCAATCTGATAGTAATGGGTTCTGTAATGCAGAGCAGATAATTGACAAGGAGAATCATACTTAAAATGTATTTAATTAATCATGGGAAACTAGGGCCCCACTGGATTGCTGTGTCTAACAGGCCTTGTCCACTACTTCACCTTCCTGATCCTTTCCCAGAAGAGTTTTAATTTAAAAAAAAAAACCCTCACACTTAAAACAGATGGGAGGAATTTTGTTGCATCTAGCTGCATCTAGCTGAAAAGTCTGGGGTGGGTGATGTGAGTTATAGGGAAACCAGGGTTAACTGCTGCCCCTCCCTGCAATTGCCAGCCCCCTAACCAAGGTTCATAATCTGTATGAGGAAAGCTCTAGATAAGCATTATCCTTAGCAGTACTCAGGTTTCAGTGCGAATACTTTGATAGAATACTTCTATTTATTAAAAACAGGCTCACAGCACAATCATCTTTAGATGTTGAGGTGCCTAACTTTATTTTGTAACTAATTTTAACCAACAGTACTAGAACCATCCAACTCCATTCATCAGCATTATTGATGAATAATGCAGTCTATAACAAACCAGAGTGGTTTATCTTTATCCGTTTCATCTATGTCAGGGATGTCAGACTTGATTTCATTGAGGGCCGCATCAGGTTAGGTTTGATCTTGTGGGGGGGAGGCAGCTCTACATCACTCATTGTGGTCCTTCCGAGCTCCATATTCACTAGCAGAAGGCTGCAGGAGACCGTTGTGGCCGGAAACAGATTCCAGGAGGCATGCGTGTGGCCCTCCTGAACTCCATTTTCTCTGATATAGGCACTGCGAGCTGGTCCATCACTGTTTCCAGGGTGGGCCCCATGGGCCAGATCTAAGCACACTGTGGGCCGGATCTGGCCCCTGGGCCTTGAGTTTGACACCCCTCATATACTTGTGTTTGAAGTTCTTGGAGCAATATCTAAAGGACTTCCTCATTATGTGGAAATATTGAATTTATCAGACCCAAACAGCCTAATTTTACAAAAACCCACACTTCTTGAACTGCCTATATTCTTAGACACTACCTTAATAATTCTCTAGTCCTTAGTTAGGACTCGAATCATTAAGTTTTAACCAGTGTTAGACTTGAATTTAACTATTCAATTTAACTATAGTTTGCCCACACTTAATGTGTTGTTCCTTCTGAAGAGCAAGACACATACAAAGGAAAATCTTTTGCCTGACCTACTGGATTGTCAAAGGCAATCTGTTCTACTTCGTGCTTCCATGTTTTTGTATTGAACTCAGGATGTAGGCTATAAGGATGCGTTGGAAATTATTTTCATTTATTAAATTAGCTTGCCTCCCATCTCAGTACAAGGTATGCTAGGAAGGTCCTAAGGAATGCTTTTGACATACCTATCCCTATTCTCTGGAAAATCTTCTTGAATTCTTTTGCCATACGTGTAACAGTATCACCTCATGATCAACTTCATGAAAATTAGACTAACATTATTGTCACTTTGAATGTACATTAATCGGCATACATTAAAATGAAATTATGTTGCATACAGCTCTCAAACAGTCTCCATCTCTAATATAAACATGGCAAGATAAATAAATAAATAAATAAATAAATAAATAAATAAATAAATAAATAAATAAATAAATAAATAAATAAATAAATAAAATAATATAAAATAAAAATGTACCCACATATATATAACATGGAGAAACAATACAGTCTAGTTCGGATATGTATATATGTAAGACAACATGTTTAACATTTAAAACATTTTAAAATAAGCAGAAGGCTTAATTTGTTTAATGAAAAGCCTCATTATTCTCCTCAAAGAATCAGTGTATGGAATAGGAGTAAGTTGAGAATTAATATATTCAAATGTGAAAGAAATCAGATCTGGCAGTTTCTTCATGCCAGCTGAATATTCAGTTTTTAGATGTGAATCCCAACAATGATTTGGTCATGTTTGTGATTATGAGCCAAATCTACTTTTTAAGAGTTCTGCCTCTTTATCAACTGTACAGTATGGTCAGTGGTGGGTTTCAATTTTTTTTTAGAACCTCTTCTGCTTTGTGGGAGTGGCTTGCTGGCCATGTGACTGGGTGGGCGTGGCCAACTTGGAAAATGTGGTGAAACTCACTTAACAACGCTCTTGCTTAGCAACCAAAATATTGGCTCAGAAACTCTGGCATTTGAAGCACGCAAGTCTTAAAGCTGACAAGTTAGAAGACCCTTGCACCCCTAACCCTTTAGAAAAAAAACCCCCAGGGGTGTTCAAACTTGACAGCTTTAAGATGTGTGGACTTCAACTACCAGAATTCCTCTTCTCGTTCTTCATCTTGATGATGTGCGGACGGGCGGGGGGGAGGGAGCTGGAACCGGTTCTAAATGGCACTGTAGATTTGTGGAACCTCTTCTATAGAAGAGGTTAGAACTGACAGGAACCCACCCCTGAGTATGGTAAAAAGATATAGTAACTCATGATAAAAATTACTGACTCATTGAAATTGGCCAGTGTTAATGCATAAGGATTTCATTTAGATTTTTTTAAATATAAGAACTTACAAAAATAGAATGGGATGAAAATAATTTAAGTTGTTTATGAAATGAATGTGAGAGGCAACACAACTGAAATTTTATTCTATTTCGAAGTCAAAAATCAAAACCAACAATAAAAAACAAAAAAGCTGAATCTAGAAAGAATTTCCCCTACAGGTATCAGGTGCAGGAGAATATCCATTCACACAAACATTTTCCTACACAAACAAAAACTAGAAATGCAAGGAAAATGCCAACTATGTCACTGTGTATTTTACACATAACAGACAGATGATTATAATTTTGGTTCTCTTTGGCATTTAAAGGGTTTTTTAAAATATTATTTTTGCTTTATACAAAGCAATTTCCTAGGGCTGTAATTGTGAAAGAAGAAAGATTTCTCAACTTTCATTGCTCCCTTTGGATTACCTTCACTGGGAAAAAGATATACAGGAACATATACTTTCTGTAGTGAAGCTAAAAATTGTTCAACAGGGAAATAGTATGAGAGGAAAGGACAAAAAATCCACATCCCTTTTTCCCTTATATCTAGACAGATAATATAAAGTCATGATCAGCTTGATACAAAAAAGGAAAAGGGCAGAAGATATGCTTTTGGAAAACAACAAGATGTTTGAACAGGAGACCACTAGGAATATCCAGAGTGAAAAATCAAGACATCTTAGAAGTAGGCAATGACTAACCACTTCCACGTGGTTTCCAAGAAAACTCTGAGGAGATATCTATGAAGTCACAAGGTATCAAGCTCACTCATAAGATTTACCAAAATTCACAAACAAATGTCGAAGGCAGGGGTGTCAAACTCGCGGCGCGCAGACTGGATGAATCATGTGCTGGCCACGCACACACCCATTTTAGCGAAGAGGGGAAGTTGTGATGCGTCACATGATGACAACGTGACAATGCAAGTTTGAGACCCCTGGTCTAAGGTCATAGAACTTTTTTTGACCAGCTGAAATGCAGAATAAATAATTGAATCTATGTTTATGCCACTTCCTGCCTAAATTCAAAGTATGGACTCAAGGCTACATTTCAAGAAGGAAACTCATATTGTTGCTGATTACAAATCTTAGGCTCCATGTGTTAGGTAAGTTTCCCCATTGGGAGAGCGAGTACGTTCAGCGAAGCGTTGTGAGAGTTGTGTTGGAGAACACACAAACCAGCATACAGAGACACTGCAGTTTAAATAGGCTTTTACTTTCGTGGAAATAGAGGTATCAGAGTCCATCAAACAATCCAAGTCATACACAGATAAGACAGTCTTTCAGTTAAGGGATAACCTGAATGTCTTTCATTTAAGGGATAATCCAAATAACATAGTCCAGTATCATACAATCAGTTCAGTACTCAAAGTTTGCTAGCAGTTGCAAAACTTACAATAGCTCACGGCACTTTCTAACAGCCAGCTTCCAAAACACTCAGATCAGATCAGCCCAGCATCTAACGAACAGAGAGCTAACAGTCATTCTGGCTCCCTCTTATGGCAGATTGAGGAAAACAGCAACCAATCACATTTTACAGTATGATTTAAAGAAAACAGGTACAGTATTGCTATATGGTTTATATATTGCCAACCCAACCGTTAGAATTATATTTCTAACACCATGTCTACGTTTTAAGAGGTTGCACTGCCTGATGAGCACCTCTGACAACTATGTAGCTGTTCTTTCTGTAGCAAGTTACAAGAAATATTTGTTAGAGGATGTATTACACAAGGACATTCTCCAAAAATTAAAAATGTATTAGCTACATATAGCTAAACATTTAAACACTTACAATTTAAAATCACATTAATCATTGTTTACTCATGATCAAAAACTAAACAAGGTAATAAATATCCCTAAACTATTGAAATGCTAAAACAGAGTGAAACATGGCAGAATTACAGATGCAGCCTCAGTAAAGAGCACTCAGTCATATAGGCGTCCTTATTTTCACTCATATCTTCTTTTAGTACTGCAGACATTTAAGATCATCAAATTCTGGAACATTTTTTCTGAGTTCTGATTCTATTACAGAACATATATAGCTTGTGTAAGCATAACTAGGCTTGCTTGAGGTCAAGTAAATGACTCACTCTTGAAAACACTGAGAATTGTTCTGAAGATAAGAATTCCAAAACATATTTTAAAAGAGAAGTCTGTAAGTGGAAATATCTAAGTATTTCATTCTGCTTTTAACATTACCCTAAAAATAACTCATATAGCAATGAATACTGGATTTTAAGGGGCTCCTTTTGAGAAAAAACATTTTATGGAATCAATATAGCAGTTGGGCAATTATTGCATTCTACTGGTATGAATTTAATACTGGTTTCCACTTCCGTTATTTCATGGAAGGAAAGAAGAATCTTAATCTTCCCTTGCTTCTTTCCCAAAAACTACAGGTAAATTCAACTATGGAGTTGTGCTATTTTTTTCCCCCCAACACAATTGGGTTTCATAATCAAGCCAAAATAATAAGTATTTTGAAAACTGAGATACAGTCCTGCTTATTAATCCAAGCAGTGTCAAGTTAAATTCCTGTTTTATTTTTGATAGTGACAAGCACAGCACATTTGTTTTAAATATGTATGATTTTCGTGCTGCGTTGTCTTAGTTGTTTAGTATATGTTAGGGTTTGTTAGTGGCTGATAAGCTGTATTGGCATATTTTTGTATGGATTTACTATGGTGTTTTAAAATTTATATCATTCCTTGGTAGAAGGCATACAATAGCTATTATTATGTCTACTACAACCCCACTACCTTACTTAGATTTGCTACTTAAGCTTCTTGCAGAAGTAAAAGTGAAATACATTACAAAAATAATAGATACAGGTAGTCCTCCACTTACAACAGTTCATTTAGTCACCATTGAAAGTTACAATGGCGCTGAAAAAAGTGAGTTATGACCATTTTTCATACTTACGACCATTTAAGAGCCAAGGTGGTGCAGTGGGTAAAGTGCAGTACTGCAGGCTACTTCAGCTGATTGTTATCTGCAGTTCGGCGGTTCAAATCTCACCGGCTCAAGGTTGACTCAGCCTTCCATCCTTCTGAGGTGGGTAAAATGAGCACCCAGACTGTTGGGGGCGATATGCTGACTCTGTAAACCGCTTAGAGAGGGCTGAAAGCCCTATGAAGCGGTATATAAGTCTAACTGCTATTGCTATTGCTATTGCAGCATCCTCATGGTTATGTGATTTACATTCAGATGCTTGACAACTGACTTATATTTATGATAATTGCAGTGTCCTGTAGTCATGTGATCCCTTTTTGTGAACTTCTGACAAGCAAAGTCAATGGGCAAGCCAGATTTACTTAACAGCCATGTTACTAATGTAAGAACTGCAGTGATTCACTTAACAAATGTGGAGACAAAAGTCGCAAAATGGAGCATGCTCACAACAAATTTCTCACTTAACAACATACATTTTCAGCTCAATTGTGGTCGTAAATTGAGGACTACCTGTAGTTGTTCTCCTTCTCCAAGTCATTCTGATTGAAGTAGCTATCCCACTGTATGAATAATAGTCAAAATGCATATCCTAATCTCACAAAGAGAGTGGATTTAAACTGGTTTTTTTCCATTACCAAGGGCCAAAGCAGACAAGATGGCAATCGGGACTGGATTCCGCTTTGCTTTTGATGTTGTGTCATACATTTTGGATTGACTAAATACTTCAATTTTTCAGAAAATAATGCCCTGACACTGTGGCAATTTGCAACTTAAAATATTTTTTTGCACTTTATTTTAGCATATATTTAGGAATACCATCAAAAGGAAGTACAGGAAGAATAAACATATCCAAAAGAATAAATCCACAAACTGTATATCTTTCAATAATAGAATCTCACAGGATCATAATAACTTCAAAAATAAAAGTATGAAGCTGCCTGCAATCAAGGGGCAGTGGATTTAGCCAAACCACCAAATGATGTGAAATATAACATAGTAAAACCACAATTTAACAGACCATTTGAAGGATGGAATATCCAGTAAAACTGAGTTTATGTCATGAGAATCAAAGTACATTATTTGAATTGTTAGTAAATTGATGTCAGTGGTATCATTTGCAACAAAACTTTGATTTAATAGACAATTCCTCCACAGAACAGTTTGAAACATTTGCATCAATGGAGAGAGACAGTAAATATATACGAGGATCTACATGTTGATTGACACTGAAGCAATATTTTAAAACCATGTAGGATGAAGAAGCCATAGACATTTCAATTTAAGAGCGATCAGGAATCTGCAGACCTCCGGACACAGCTGAAATGCAACTCCAATACTCCCCTCCCGCTTTCATTGGGAGCTTACATTTAGCTACATATGGAGGATTACATTTCTCAGTTTTGATTTAAAAAGATTTTTTTTAAAAAAAAATCAGATAAATGAACTTTCCATATTTAGCACTACCAGCTTTCTCAATTCCAAACAACACATCTGTGCTTTGTAGCGTGTTCAGTAACTGAACAAATCAAAAGTCTTTTCAAGATGAACTGTGATGAGAGTTTAAAAAAGATTTTTTTTCAAAAAAAAAAAAAGGAAAATAAATTCCAAAGCCTCACCACATCAAAACCCAGTAAGTGATCATATGTACACTTGGCAACAGGCTTACATCACTATTTGTATGGTTTATGTACTCAAGGGAAAGGGCCTACGCAGAGTGATAGCTTGTTGACCTCATGTTAATTATCTCATACTGCTGAATGAGATCACAGAAATGCGGTCAGCACCTGTGTAACTGTATTCATTTACATGATCCTGTAGAGTTGCCAGCTCACCCTAACAACCTCACTACGGTGTATGCAGGAGAAGGAACAGAACCTGAATGTCATAAACAAAGCTGGAGGGTCCCCACCCCTTAAAAATGGGTTGAACCTCTCCGTTCTAATTGTCCTCTTGACAAGCCTTTCCCTGAGGGTTTCTGATGTCAATGGAGTGGCTCATAGGAGCTTAACTGAAGCATCGAGTTTCAAGATCACATTTTGGATTATATATCTGTCAAAACTGAACAACAATTAGGTCATTGTGACTTCATGTTACGATGATAATTCTTTTCAGACAGTGGATTGTGCAGACTGATTTCAGGGTAAGGGGAAAAAATATTCTGGATAATTATTCCTACATATCTGCCTCAGGCTCTGTAATGGTGGACTTAACACTTGGATCTGTATCAGGAACCTTAATTTTATCAAATAGTCGGAGAGCACTGCAGTCCAATTGGTTTTCTGCTATTTGACTTTTAAAAACTTCTTTTGGAACCAACATTGTAATATTAGCATCGAAGATTTAAAAGCAAGGTATTTTTAATGCTTAAAATAGTGATATTTCTTTTTTTTTAGTATATTTTTATTATTTTTACATTTAAAACAATGCAGTACTGCGAAGTCGAAGTGATCCAGTGGTGGGTTTCAATTTTTTTTAAAACCTCTTCTGTAGGTGTGGCCTGCTTTATGGGAGTGTCTTGCCGGGCATGTGACCGAGTGGGAGTGGCTTGGCAATCATGTGACTGGGTGGGCGTGGCCAACTTGCAAAATGTGGTGAAACTCACTTAACAACGCTCTTGCTTAGCAACCAAAATGTTGGCTCAGGAACTCTGGCATTGAAGTGTGCAAGTCTTAAAGCTGTCATGTTACAAGACCCTCGCACCCTAACACTTTAGGAAAAAAAACCCAGGGGTATTCAAACTTGACAGCTTTAAGACTTGTGGACTTCAACTCCCAGAATTCCTCTTCTCGCTCTTCATCTTGATGATGTGCATACAGGCAGGGGGAGGGAGCTGGAACCGGTTCTAAACAGCACTGTAGATTTGTGGAACCTCTTCTATAGAAGAGGTTAGAACTGGCAGGAACCCATCCTTGAAGTGACCATACATTCACATTATATACAACTAGTCTCAACCATTAACTATTAGCCAACTTAATACATTGTCTATCCTTCTGTCCAATCACAATATATACAGTTTGTTCCAGTCTTGTTACCTTGTCCTATACCAATCATAAAATCTGTTCCAGACTTCAAAATATTCTGATTCCCCTTTATTTTTAAGTTCAAGAGTGAGCCTATCTGCTTCTGCACAGGCAACACTTTTCTGATTATATCTAGCTCCGATGGCGTATTTTCTTTTTTCCAATATTGTGCATAAGTTATGCGCGCCACAGTTAGTACATGTATAATTAGATAAAGTGTATCTTTCTTAAACCCTTCCGGTATTATACCTAGGAGAAAAATTTCTGGTTTAAACAGAATTTGGTCTCCCACCATTTGTTCTAACCATGATTGAATCATTTTCCAATATTTTTTTTGCCTCATTGCACGTCCACCACAGATGATAAAAAGTGTTTGGTGTTTTTTTACACTTCCAACAATTTGGGAACAGATTTTTAAACATTTTGGAGAGCCGTGTTGGGGGGAGATGCCATCTGTAGAACATCTTATAAAGGTTTTCTTTATACGCCGTAGCCATTGTTAGTTTCTGATTAAGTATCTAAAGTTTTTCCCACTTAGCAAATTCCACATTATAACCAAAAATTTTCGCCTAGGCTACTATAGTTTCTTTGACATGTTCCTCCTCTAGCTTATGTTCCAACAAAAATCTATACAACACTTTGATCAACCTGTTTTCTGTCTGTATCAAAAGTTTATCTAATATTGTGCAATCTTTGGCAATACCTTCCTTCTTCCCATCCTGTGCAAACCTTGATTGTATCTGTAAATAAGACCACCATTCTACTTGTAACCCTTGTGATGCCAATTCTAATCTAGTTTTAATCTCCCCCTCTTCTATTCAATAACTCTTTATATGTAACAATATTTTCCATATTAATTAAATTTGGATGTATTTATGCTTCCATCGAAGATAGACAAATGGGTGTTTCGGGATAGTGGTCGTGTTTAATTTTGCTCCATATTAATAACAGGGACTGTCTGATATAGTCTCTATTGAAATATTTATGTGTAGATCCTTTTCCATACCACAGGAAGGCATGCCATCCTGCTTGGAGGTCATGACCTTCCAATTTGAGTAATCTTTTATTTCTCAACATTATCCATTCTTTTAACCATGTTAGGGTGGCCGCAGTGTAATAAAGTTCCCAATCTGGAACGCCAAATCCTCCTTTTTCCTTAGTATCTTGCATAGCCTTGAATTTTATTCTTGGTTTTCTTCCCTGCCAAATAAAGTCGGAGAGCACTGCAGTCCAATTTGTTTTCTGCTATTTGACTTTTAAAAAAAACTTCTTTTGGAACCAAGATTCTAATATTAGCATTGAAGATTTAAAAGCAAAGTATTTTAATGCTTAAACTAGTGATATTTCTACTCTCCATAGTTGAAAGTCATTTCCTTGTCTCAACCAATTGTATACCTGCTTTTTCAGGTGCCATCAACTTAGGAGTATCCAGACAATATACTGGGAAAACACATATGGGCATATACCAGCTTGTATGATCTCTGCTTCTGAGGAAATGGAGTATATACACGCCTGAATCAAATTTGCTTCTAGCAAGTTGACATGATGATGCAAACTACTGAACTGGCAAGACTCGTAAGATTGAATCCAAAGGTGCCTTTGCTGCAACTCATGGGGAAGTAGAACTTTTGGCACTAAATTGGAGAAGAAGAGTCAAGTCTGACAATTTCTCTTCTCCTTTTATCTCTTTCTCTGACATTTGCCATGTTGCTCCAATTGATCTCCCAAGAGATTGAGCTACCAAAAATAGCATCACTCCCTGCTGTGATCATGAAAAGCTCCACTGGATCAAAGAGTCTTCAGTGAGAAAACATCATCTACAAGATCTTGTAAACTACTGTATATAAGTTAAGTGTAAGTAAATATATAAATATTGGATATAACTCACAGAGGAGGAGAAGTCCTGCTATATTACAAGCCTCTGGAAGGAACTTTATCATTGTGACAGCTGAAAGATTCTCTCATTTGTTTTCTCCTTTTTGGCCTCTGACCCTTTTGTATGAATCTGATTACCCCTCCTGAGGTGGGTTCCTACCAGTTTGCACCTATTCGGTAGAACCGGTTCATCAAATCTACCGAACCGGTTATAAGCGGTTCCACCAGTGGACCCGGAAAGCAGGCCATACCTACAGAAGAGGTTCCAAAAAATTTTGAAACCCACCACTGGTCCTTGGATATGATTATTCTACACTATCATGCTCATATTTATAAAACTCAGTGCCTCTGTGAAAGGTAAGGATGACTACTGCGTTTGTGGTGCAATCAGAACATTGTGTGTGTTGAAGTTGTTTTAACGCAAACCAAAGATGCCTTTTAAAAAACAAGTTTACATCATATTCTTATGCATGCCAGTGCTGTGTGTGAGGTAATTTAAGGTGGTTCTGACAAGTGTCGTCGGCATCTTCATATCCGGTCACATGGGCAGCAAGCCACTCCCACAGAGGAGGCCACACCCACACAGTAGGTTCGAACAATTTTTGAAATCCACCACTGTACCCCTCCCACCCATACTCTCGTCATCTCAAAATACATATGGTGAATAAGAGCAGCTGAACAATGAAAGAGAGGGTGGAAGCACTCTACAGAAGAGGATTTTTACCGGGCTTCAGAATTCAGACCCAAGGAAAACATGGAGGCAGCTAGAAAAGTTGACTTGTACCAAGAGAGCAGGGGTGTCAAACTCGTGGCCTTCAGGCTGAATACATCACATGCTGGCCACCCCACCCCCATTTTAGCAAAGGGGGAAAAAGTCACGATACATCACATGATGACAAGGTGACACCACGAGTTTGACACCCTTGCAATAGAGCATAATATTTGTAGCTCAGGATTTAAATGACAGGTCTTTGGTGGTCTCTGAACTTAGTTATTTTTTTCCTAACTTTTTATTACCAACTAGGTAACATCTTCAGTGCTAATCAGCAACAACACTCAGGATATTAATTAGTTGGGTTATGAAACATCTGCAAATAATAATAATAATAATAATATCCAAGCTCAGAGAGCACCAAAGACCTCTCAAGTTAACTTGTTCTAGCTGTCCTCAATGTTCTTTCTGCCTCCTATTAATTTTGGATCAGTCAGATAAGAGTTGGGGAAAGGAGTTTTTGTTGGGGTGCTAATTTCCAAGAGTCTTTTCTCCAAAAAGGCTTACCTATCATGATCCTTGAAGATATTCTGTCACTGCATTACCTCTCTTTTTTTTTACCAAGTTTTAGTCAAGCTTTCAGAATTAATAAATTAGATCTCTCTTTCCAGTTAGGTACTGACATGCTGCTGATACATTGCTTGCCTAGATGTATTGGGGGGGGGGGAGTGGCTAATTTTGTTTTACTTATTCTATCATTTCCTCAAAACAAAAATGGAAGTAAATTAAAGGAAAGTTTGTCAATCCTTAAGAGAGAGGAGGGGATTAGATGAAATATTATGTACATTTAACATGCACACAGAACAGCAGCTCTTAGGAATTCAAACCTTAATTTAGCCATTATGGTTGAATTGCACTGTGCCACAAACTGCAATTAACTTCAGAGTGCTAGCATGAGGTTAAAGTGGTGGGGAATAGAATCTACTGTATTGCATCGGGCTTCACTGAATGTACAAATGAACAGACTAACAAGATTTCAAGTTGCACAAGACTGAAAAAAAAGAGTTCTATGTGAGTCAATACTATACCAACACAGTTGATCCAATCTTAAAAGATATCACCTGAACCATTTCATTGTATCTCGAGTGAATAAGCATTGCACAGAGCTTTGTGCACCACAGGGTGCTATGGCTTACTGTTCCAAATTGTAAAGAGGTAAAAATGTTCACCCAGCAGAAAGAAATCTATTGTTTTCCCAATCTCCAGCAGTTCCCTTGATTCATGTCAATATTATCACTATACTATTGGAGCTGACAGGTATTGTCAAAAAAAAAATAAGAGTATGGAAAGCCATTAGTTTGGGTCTGATTTGATGCCCTTTCTTCAGCTGAATGGAAAAGAACAGCCACATGCTATCCTGCTCCCTTATGGAAGCTGAAAACCTTTTAAAATGAATACTTTCCCCAGGTTTTCCAAACTAGGAAACGATGGGACTATTTTCCAGGTCACATTGCTATTTTTTTTCCCCCAGACTGCTATATTTATTTATTGTAAACAAAGCATTGGGCAAAACAAGTAATGATTATTCCAGGAAGCAATACACTTAATTTCTTCACAAATAATCATGATTTCAAAAGGGATTTTCCTTTTGCTCTAAATCACAGTAGTCAGAAAACAAGTCTAAAATGTTTTAACAACACGAAAGACAAAAAAACATGTCAGAGGCTTGTTTTTGCCAGCAATGAATATGCAAACTCACTTTTCCCTTTCCTGCAACCAAAATACTTTTTGCATATCCTGCTCATAGACTGGAACTCTTTTGTAGTTGCGACCCTGTTTTCCCCAAAGTTTTACTGTCTGCAATAGTGATTTGGGGGAAAATAATGTGGGCAGCAGTACAGTAACGGACCTGTAAACTAAGGAATTAATTAGTACCAAGAACAAGATGGAAACCTTTATGCAATTTATGTTCACATTTTTCAAATTATTTCCTATTATGGAATAGTATCCTATTATTTTACCCAATGTGTCCTGGACAGCTGCCAGGAACATCTAGAAGCCATAAACCTGAAAGATTGCCCTGTTCGCCTTTGAACTCCACAGGGCTATTAAAATGTGCTTGTTCTCCCTTTTCAGGGTCTTGTTAGCTTCACTGTTAGCTTTCCTCCTATAGCTTTAACTGAAAGGGAGAATCAAAGTCATAGAATTTATTTACTGCATTTCATACCTCGGCTAGACCACTGCATCAATTTGGCAAGGAAATCCATGTTTTCAGAATCTAGGCTGTAAGAAGAGCAAAGATTCAAGATTCAAGATTTAGTTTATTTGTATGCCGCCCTTCTCCGGGAGGGACTCAGGGCGGCGAACAACTCCAAAGGGGAAAGGGGATACAAACACAATACACGTAATTAAAATACACAAGAGTCATACAGCCATACCAGTCGAGAGGGGAGGGGAACTCATCAACCCCAGGCCTGCCGGCACAGCCAGGTTTTGACAGCTTTCCGGAAGGCCTGGAGAGAGGTGAGGGTCCGAATCTCCGCGGGGAGTTCATTCCAAAGGGCCGGAGCTGCAACAGAGAAGGCCCTCCCCCGGGTGGTAGCCAGATGGCATTGGCTGGTAGACGGAACCCGGAGGAGGCCGACCCTGTGCGATCTAACGGGTCTGTGGGAGGTAATTGGCAGCAGGCGGTCTCGCAAGTACCCAGGTCCAATACCATGAAGGGCTTTATAAGTTACGACTAGCACTTTGAAACCATGCACTGTAATAAAATTGCATTGAACAGATAGAAGTTGCAAGGCAAAACTTGAATTACAGTAAAATCCATTCATGCCAGGTTTTGTTAGCAACCAAGTGTACTGAAAAGCTAGGAAAACCTGAGTCAGCTGAACTTCCTTGGAAACCACTCCATATTGCCTGTGATGCCATGTTTATCTTTCATGCTTGCTCATCTCCATTCTGAATTTGGGGAAATAAAGAGCTCATAGCAGTGGTGGGATTCAAAATTTTTTACTACTGGTTCTGTGGGTGTGGCTTGGTGGGTGTGACATGGCTTGGTGGGCGTGGCTTGGTGCGCAAAGGCAGGGGAAGGATACTGTAAAATCGCCATTCCCTCCCCACTCCAGGGGAAGGTTACTGCAAAATCCCTATTTCCTCCTGATCAGCTGGGACTCGGGAGGCAGAGAATAGATGGGGCGGGGCCAGTCGGAGGTGGTATTTACCGGTTCTTCAAACTACTCAAAATTTTCACTACCGGTTCTCGAGAACTGGTCAGAACCTGCTGAATGCCACCTCTGGCTCATAGCCAGTGGAGATACAGTGACCTGACATCAGTTCATGAGAAAACATCTATTGTATACGGCCTATTTCTCTTTATCAGCTCTATCTGCAATGGGAATGAGTAAGCTAAGAAGAAATTACCAAGAAAAGTATTATAAGTATTAGTAAAAAGTAGCATTAGTATATTACCAAACCTGGGGCCTAGCCTGTCCTTTCATTAATATATTATTATTGAGTACCCTCATTCCACCATGGCTGATTGACAAAACACAACTGGCTTTATACAATGCATCAGGCATGAACCACAGCTTACAAACAACAATGACGAATGATTTTGGCATAATCGAGTGTATAGATTATGCCAAACCCAAACAAATCTTATTATTGCATTCTGCAGTGTGTGAACTTAACCTTACAGTAGATTTAGAAGCCTACTTCAAATTCTACTGTACATATCAGATGCTAAGGTTTTCTGCTCTGATAAGTTCCTGGGTTGTGAGTTGCTTCCATGTGCAAAAGAAGCTATGCAGAAGCAGTTAAGCATCAGTTATCAGCAAACTGGTTCAGGGATAATCAGCATTTTCTTTGGATTCAGCCAGCTGCTACTTCAAGATGAGTCGCAAGGGATAGGAGCTCATTGTCAGAAACAATCAGGAATAAAAATTCCAGAATAAGGAAGCATATCCGAATAAATTTATTTACTATCATGCATTTCTAGTCTAACCTTTCCATAATTTAATGCTTTATTTTGCGATTTCTCCGCGGGTCGCCCATGAGGCCAATGATGAAGGAAGACTCGGAGACAGGTCTTTCTCGGGATGAGACGACCCAGAGCATAGTCTGGATGACTCTTTTATTGAGCATACACAAAGGAAGGGTGGAGTCACATGGTCTATGTGGACCAATCATGGTTGTACAAGTCTATGGTATATGGTAACTCATTTACTTCCATGTAGACCTCTGAACCTAGAGAATGCCCATAATCAGCAAATAAATCTTTTACTATCATGCAAACTTCTGACCCCTAGTTAATACTACAGAGTCAGCATGCAAACTTTTGACCCCTACTTAGTGCTGAGAGTTAGCAGGTTGTGACCTCTGACCTACTTAGTGCTTCAGAGTCAGCAGTTTGTATTACTGACCTTATGGTA
Source organism: Thamnophis sirtalis (assembly GCF_051295495.1). Taxonomy (NCBI): domain Eukaryota; kingdom Metazoa; phylum Chordata; class Lepidosauria; order Squamata; family Natricidae; genus Thamnophis; species Thamnophis sirtalis. The sequence goes on from NW_028261382.1 coordinate 166,325,814, forward strand.
TGGTTAATCATTACTGTTGTTGTATACGTGTTCCAGCATAGCTGTGCATGCCTACACTTATGCTACAACATTATTTAAGACAACTTTACATAAATCCCGGAAGGAGAGCGGGCCACATTGTATAAAATAATAGAAACAAAAAAAGCCACATTCTTTCCACAGCAATCAACAAGAAATCACCTAAGGGTCAAAGAAAACATCCATCTCTTTTCCAGCACAGGTTGTCGAACAGAGCTTGACAAACCAAAGCACTAGCTTCATTACAACAGCCATTGAGAGGCGTGGTAGACCTGATTGACAACAATTTGTCAAAGTACCACAGAGTCATAAATTAAAGAGGTTGGGCTCTTTTCAGTGAGTATTACTACCTGGAAGGTGCAACCAATGCCAGATCTCAAGAGGCAGGGCAAATAATAATAATAATAATAAGCTATCTCTGAAATTCTTACAAATCATTTATTAGAAGAGATTAATCTGAAGGTGTTCAATCTCCAGCTTAGTGTTGAAGTTTAAAATGGTCTACATTCTCCATACCTAACAACTGATGCCTCCCATATCTCCTTTCCCATATGAAGACAATTTTAAGAATTAAGTTTGGAGAATGAGAACAGGGATACTGTACTTTGCAAGCTGCCTCCGCAAGAAAGAATAATGGGAAGGGGGAAAAATGATCAGAAAGGAAGAAGATAGCCTCTTTTAAGCACAAGTAGGATGGTCTTGGGAAAAAGTAGCCAACAATCCAACTGGCAGCTGTCAAACTTTTTAGTAGTGCCTGATCCTGAATTGTTATCCTGAGGTAAGATAGGCGGTCAATAAATTTTCTAAATAAATAAATCAGTGTTTCTCAACCTTGGGGACTTTAAGTCCTGTCGACTTCAACTCCCAGAATCCCCCAGCCAGCACAGCTGTGCTGGCTGGGGGATTGTGGGAGTTGAAGTCCACAGGACTTAAAGTCCCCAAGGTTGAGAAACACTGAAATAAATGAAGTGGAGAAGTTTCAGTTTCAGTTTCACTTTATTTGTATGCCGTCCTTTTCCCTGGGGGGACTCAGGGCAGCTCACAGTTCAAAAGGGGTGGGGGAAGGACAAACAATTTACAACATAAAAGCACTACATCATTTAAGAACTCAACAGTCATACAATTCGAGTAGGGGTTAGAGTCTTTAACCCCAGGCCAGCCGGGATAGCCAGATTTTAAGTGTGGCGCGGAAGGTCTGGAGGGTGGTGAGGGTCCGGATCTCCATGGGGAGTTCGTTCCAGAGGGTCGGAGCAGCCACTGAGAAGGCTCTCCTCCGAGTAGTTGCCAGTCTACACTGGCTGGCTGATGGAATTCGGAGGAGGCCTAATCTATGCGATCTTATCGGTCTAGTGGAGGTGATTGGCAGTAGGCGGTCTCTCAAGTAGGAGGAACATCAAGACTTTTCATTTGGAAAAAGACTTTCAGATCAAGACTTTTCATATGGAAAAATAGGTAGCTGCACAAAAGTTGGGGGGTCTGTCACATTAATTAGGCATGTATGGTAGACATTTTTCTTGAGCTCCACTAATGTCCGCCAATCTCTCGTCCTTAACTTCCAGGGATAAGAGAAAACAGCCCCAAAGATGCAAATCTTTCCCTTGCATTTGTTTTCTCATCTCTCATGATGTAACTTCTGGTATGAGTCATTCCCTGTTCAGTAAACACCAGCTAAAGATAGTGTCTGTGTAGTATTAAAGTCAGTAATTCCCCTCATTTGAAAAACACAATCAGCAGTTTACTGTAAAAACATGGATATGGTTCCCTGTTTTTCATGCCACCATAACCTAAGACTCCAATCACAAAACATTTAGTTTGCAAAATTCAACACATTTGAATGGAGGAGAAAGCATTTGATGTCCTGGTAAAGAGGAAGAGACTTGAGTTTCATAGAAAGCATTAAAACAAATATAGCAAAAATAACGGAAGGAAGGAGGGAAGGAAGGAAGGAAGGAAGGAAGGAAGGAAGGAAGGAAGGAAGGAAGGAAGGAAGGACGATGGGAGGGAAGGAAAAGAAGGAAGGATGAAAGAGGGAAGGAAGGGAGAGAGGAGGAAGGAAGGGATGAAAGGGAGGGATGAAAAGCAGGAAAGAGGAAGGAAGGAAGGGGAGGAAGGGAGGAAGAAGGAAGGGAAGGATGAAAGGAGGGAGGGATGAAAGTAAGAAAGGGAGGGACAAAAGGAAGGAAGGAAGGAAAGAAGGAAGGAGTTTTCAGTAAGAACACAGTGTTTGCTACAGGGGTGGGTTTCAGCTGGTTCTTACTGGTACGCTAGAACCCATTCGTGAAATTTAGCATACCTTTTAGAACCCATTCGTCTGGTGGCAAAATACCGGAACACTCCCTCCCACCTGCCCCCCCTTGCTCGCTCCCCCTGCCCGTCCAGTCACCACTCACTCGCTTGCTCGCCCCGCCCATCCGCACCATGCTTTCCCTACCCACCACTCACTGAATGGCTGGCTCACCAATCACCCCGCCTCTGAGAGACAGTGGGGGGGAGGGCTTTCTCGCACGCTTTCTTTCTTTCTTTCTCCAAAGGAAGGAAGGAAGGAAGGAAGGAAGGAAGGAAGGAAGGAAGGAAGGAAGGAAGGAAGGAAGGAAGGAAAGAAAGAGGGAGAGATATAAGAAAGAAAAAAGAAAGGAAGAAAGAAAGAAAAAGAAAGAAAGAGAACGTATGATCACAATTGAGCCCAAAATTTTGGTTGCTAAGCAAGAGCATTGTTAAATGAGTTTCAAAACATTTTACAAGTTGGCCACTCCCACCTGGTCACATGACCACCAAGCCAGACCCACAAAATAGGCCACACCTACAGAATAGATTCTAAAAAAAAATAGAAACCCACCACTGGTTTGCTACTAACTTGGATAGCTCTGTGATCACCTGAACAAGTGGAGAACTATATAATCCGAGTATGTGCTTAACAAACACTCACAGTTCCTGAAAGGGTCCCATGTGACTTTCCTGCAGAGTGATGTGTGTATACAGAGAGCCAGTCCCAAACAGGAGGAGGAAAAACAATAGCATCAAAACATCCAGCATCACCAGGTTTTAAACAAGAAGTTGCACGAACCTGCTGGAAGGAGGTGGCATGTTATTGCATCAGCATTACATCATTAGCAGGGCATGCAGAAAACAGAGAGCTCGAGCTAAGAAGCCTTCTGTAAGAATAAACAGAATGTGTCCCTAAAAAGATGATGTAATCTGATCAGAGGTAAGATTAGGTCTCCTCTCAGATATGACACTGCATTATTTCAGGTTGCAAAGAGAGCTGTTTCTGAATTCTCTCTAACGGAAAGCAAAGAAGGAAAACAACAAAGTAATAACTTAGGGAGAAAAGTTATATTCCATGCGTGTTGCTGGCTACTGCCCCCTTTTTTTTTAGCTGCAGGTAGACTCTTTTTAAGTGCTTCTTGGGAACATTTAATGAAATCTTCTACTTGTAACTTCAAGTGGTACAGATCGTTACATTTCGTTTTGAAAACTCGTCTTTAAAGTCATGTAAAATATTCTGCCGGGTGTTTAGATCAAGCTCCCTAATCCATAGACCAAAAGCAATTGGCTTAACTCCAACTTAATTCTACATGTCCTAATGGGAAATAGTTTAGCATACCGTGCTCTGATGTAGGCTGACTACATCCTTCCTGGTAAATGCTTAACCATTTTTACCATGGCAAAATTGGAGAATGTCAGCAAAAGAAGGTCACCTTTTGTATGCAACGAAGTGGTTCTATACTGCCTTTGTTTCATGCCCTTTCTTGGGAAACCCAGAGCCCTCAGCAGATCACATGGACTTCACAAGAAACCAAGGGGCTGAGATACCAGATGGAAACCCACAACAATAACATTTAAATGTATTGTTTCTTTATTGGTGGATTGAGATTATTTGTCATTTTAGGGGGTGCATTCTGGTACCAAACAGGCCCAGAACATGGCATTATAATGTCAGGTCTATCATTAGTTAATTTATAGATTACTAGCTGATAAGCCAGCGTTGCCAGGGAATTTATTTATAGGGGGGAAATGTCCAGACCAAACATAATTTCTAATGTTGAATTTTCTCCCTTACCAGAGGGAGCCCCCCTGTGAAGCCACTACCATGGCAACTCCATTGCACTGTACAGTAGAAGCCATTTTACGGCAGTACAATAGAAGCCATTTTAAGGCACAATAGGCTGTATCTTAAAAGAACACACACCCTGAGTGGTGTTAGTGGTGTCTTACCTCCCACAGTATTTTTTCCCAGAAGGTAAGTCATCTGTGTACCAAATTTGGTTGAAATTGCTCAAGGCGTTCCAGAGTTATGCTGGAACATACATACACATACACACGGGTGTGCACACACACACAGCCATTTGGATGGATGGATGGATGGATGGATGGATGGATGGATGGATGAATGGATGGATGGATGGATGGATGGATGGATGGATGGATGGATGGATAGATAGATAGATAGATAGATAAGATAAGATACAGCTGAGGCAAGTATGACTCTCAACTACAGGTAGTTCTCGACTTATGACCACAATTGAGCCCAAATTTTATGTTGCTAAGTGATAAATTTGGTAAGTGAATTTTGCCCCAGTTTACGACTTTTCTTGCCCCAATTGTTAACTGAATCACTGCAGTTGTTAAATTAGTAACACGGCTGACTTAAACCCACAATTGAGCCCAAAATTAGTTGTTAAGTGAATGACCACAGTATATAAGTTAGTCATATGGACGTTGTGAATCTGGCTTCCCCATTGACTCTGCTTGTCAGAAGTTCACAAAAGGGGACCTTTTGGCCTTGGGACACAACAACGGTCATAACTATGAACCAGTTGCCAAGCAGCCTGAATTTTTATCACATGGTCACAGGGAGGCTGCAAAGGTTGTAACTATGAAAAATGGTCATAAGACACATTTTTCAGGGTCGTTGTAACTTTGAACAGTCACTAAATGAACTGTTGTAAGTCAAGGACTGCCTCTATTAGCCACTGAAGAGGCTTTTTGCATTTCAAGTATAGCATCCAAATTAAATGCCTGCTGCATTTCCACATACTGGTATCTTGGCAAGGCTACAAGAGTTCAAAGTCCCATCTTTTAGGTCTTTGGCTGCCCAGCTTTCCAATACGAGACATTATTCCACTCCATTCCTTTCTTTCTTACGCCTCTACCCATGGTTATATTTTAGCCTGGCTCTATTGTCTTCTTGGTTTCTTCTTTCTTCATACCCAAACCATCGCTCTTTTGTTTTGTGGTTTAGCCCTTTGCCTATTTATCCCACGTCCTTCAGCTCATGTGAATGCCGGACATTTCTGCAACTAAGCAACCATTCCAGAACTTTCTACGTCATTTCTCCCCAGTTAAGCAAAGCTTCCCCGTGTGTCCCCGGTTTTTAAAACTTTAAAATCAATCAAATTAAGTCAAACTATAAACAACCTGTAAATGAAGCCAATGCCTAAATCACACAGATTCCAATATAAACCAGCATTCATTTAGCATAAAAATATAAGCTCAAAATGCATGATTCAAAATTAAAACAAAAAGGGAAATACACTGAAAGATAACTTAAAAACACTTCGGAAAAATTTCCCTAATAATTGCCTGCCCCATTTCTTTAGGCAAGGCAAGTGAAAATCAAGAGAACAGCTTTTATAAAGATCTTAGGAACTAGAATAGACATGCAACTTAAACACCACAAAGTTACTTAAGAGTGTTTAATATTTTACTTCCACTAGTTTTTTTCTTTAGCTTTAACTGCTTTTTTTGAAATTTTCCATTTCAGGACTTATCATCTGCTTTTTAAAAAAACAAAAAATATTTTGGCTACTTTGATCTTTTAACTTCCTTAGCTCTTCACAATTATTTCAGCTTGTTCCAAAATCTATCTCCACTGCTGAGACCTCCACTGAAGTTTTGTTTCTAATTCAAATGAAAGCTTTCAGGAATTGCAAAACATTATTTCCTAAATATGTAAACAGTGTCCTATGTTAATGTTCATACATTTTCTAACTATCCAGAGTACTTCAAACAGATTGAGAAATATGGCAGCACATATTCCTGCATGTAATCGTTAGCACTGTTCTCAGAGAAGGGTGAACACTGGCAAGGTGGTAGACAGAGAGCATCACAGTGCAATCCTCTTGCACTGAACATGTGTCAAATCACATACATGTACAAAAGAAGTGGGATTTGCACTATGATGCGGTTCCATCTTGCCAATTTTGACAAACAGACACAGATACTCTTGCCTTCTCTGCATCTGCTTCTTCCATTCACAGGTATTAAGGGTTTAGACTAGGAAAGAGAAACCCAGGTTCAAAGCCACTGCCATTCATGAGTCATTTGGGCCTAGGCACAATTTCACATTGTTCAATTTCACATTCAACCCATTGTTGTAAGGGGTAAAATATAACAAGAGAAGGGATTCTAATGTACATTCTCTAAACCTACTGAAAGAATGATACCTAGGTACACCCACGTTACACCTATCCTCCACCAGCTGCACTGGCTCCCTATTGGTCTCCGAACACGCTTCAAGGTGCTGGTTATTACCTTTAAAGCCCTACATGGCCTAGGACCTGGATATCTCCATGACCGCCTCCTGCAACATACCTCCCAGCACCCAATAATAGCAATAGCAATAGCAGTTACACTTATATACCGCTTCATAGGGCTTTCAGCCCTCTCTAAGCGGTTTACAGAGTCAGCATATCGCCCCCAACAACAATCCGGGTCCTCATAAGATCGCACGGGGCGGGCCTTCTCCGAGTATCGTCGACTACGCAGTGTCGTCTGGCGGCTCCTCGGGGGAGAGCCTTCTCTATAGCTGCCCCAGCCCTTTGGAACGATCTACCCCCTGAGATCCGGACCCTCCCCACTCTCTCGGCCTTCCGTAAGTCTGTTAAGACCTGGCTGTTCCGGCAGGCCTGGGGCTGTTGATCTGGATTGACCTTCAGCCCCATTAAGATCGAGTGCATGTTGTGTCCTTCTTTTAATTTGTTTCTGTCTTGTATTTTAAACTTTTTAAAATACTTTTAAACTGTTTTTATGTAAGCCGCCCGGAGTCCTTCGGGATTGGGCGGCATACAAATCTATTAAAATTGGAAATTGGAAATAAACTACCAATCTAGCCAAGTAAATGCGTGTAACAAGCAAATATAATGAATTCTAGTATCAATTCAAGTACTAATGGTGCTTTTAAGTTTATAGTGACTTATCTTAAATATAAGTGCATAAAATATGGAAATTGAACCAGGATGGCCTATATATAGTTACCGTTAAAACAAAAGTTGAATGCTCTTTACAAAACTCAATAGTGAGAAAACATAATTCCTATGGTGTTTTCAACTTTCCACACCAAAACCTCTGGGTTTCTGTAAAACCTAGCTGCCAACCATCTGTCATAATAATAAAGATCATCATACAGTATAACAAGGGTAGTATATTTTAGCAGCGCTAAGAAAACAACATTCAAAACATGCTACCAAATTGTAACGATGGATGTAATACAAAAAGGAATTCATGAAATGCATGAGGAGTAGTCACCATTTGAAGTATTGATTATTTGATTTGATTTAATCCAATCTAAGTATTGATTTGATTTAAGCTGCATTAAATTCACTTTGTCTTAGACATCACAGGACCCAGGGCAGAGTATTATTCTCCAATTAGTCCCTATCCAGGTATTCTGAGATTCCATGGAATCTGTGCCAATATGTCAAGCTGGAAAGAAATTCTGAGAATTGTGGCCCTATGTATCATGAGAGCATCTCAGAGTAGGAAACCTGGAGTAGATTGTCAAGAGCATTGGAATATTTATACAGGGGAAAGGTGGCCCTTGATATATGAAAATGCAATTTGTGGCCCTCAGCTTTACAAGGCGCCACCAGCATTTCAAATAGTGGGTAGTCAGCAAAGTTAAAACAAGACTGATATTATATTCCATCTTCTATGTTCACCAATTAATTCCATGACTATTTCTTTTTGAATCATGCCAAATAGTTAGAAGGCTCTCCCACGTGTTACTATAATGCAATCTGAGCATTCTGAGGACCACTGAAAAACTAAACTAGGTGAAAATACTCAGGCTCAGCCATCAATATTTTGAACACTAGAACTAGATTTGGAAGTGGACGTGGTCATTGACTTACAACAGTTCATTTAAGATAAAATAAGATAACCCTTATTGTCATGGTTTACTGTGAGCACACTGGCACACATTAAAAATCATCTCCAAAGAAAGTATATATCTACCCGTACACATGCATAACAGACATATACACATGCTATATGCAGACATATTTAGCAACCTTTAAAAAATTACAATGACACTGGAAAAAAATGACATATGACCATTTTTCATATTTATAACCATTGTAGCTTCTCCATGAACACATGATCAAATTTTGAATGCTTGGCAACTGGTAGGTATTTATAACAGTTGCAAGGTCCCACGGTCATGTGATCCCCTTTTGCAACCTTCTGAGAAGCAAAGTCAGTGAGGAAGTCAGATTCACTTAACAACCATGTTACTAATTGAACGACTGCAGTGGTTCGCTTAACAACTGAGGCAAGACAGGTTGCAGATGGGGCAAAACTCACTTAACAATTGTCTTGCTTAGCAACAGAAATGTTGGGCTGAATTGTGGTTGTAAGTTGAGGACTACCTGTCAGGGGTGGGTTTCAACCGGTTCGCGGTGGTCCCTGCGAACCGGTTGGTCGGCGAACCCGGAAGTAAGTAACTTCCGGGAACGGCGACTGGCCCACTCGCCCGCCCGCGCTCCTTACCCGGTTTTGACGAGTTCTGCGCTTCCACGCATGCGCAGGATGCATACAGCGCCTGCGCGATCCTCCAGGAGCAGTTGGAGCATCGCACAGACGCTAGTACGCATGCGTGTGCCGCGCGTGTGCACGAGGACGCCGCCGGCCCCGTTCCAACCGAACCAGTTGGAACAGGGCGAGAAACCCACCCCTGCTACCTGTATATGTTGCTATTGGGTAAAATTAGGCATAAGCATAATTTGCTGATGTTTGCATTGAGAGATTCCATCGGTTACCTGCCAAGCCCCTCACATTCCTTTATAAAACTCTTCAAAAACTATGGAAATGTCATATAGTAATTTAATTGTAAGAGAGATTGTCAGTAGTCTCTTGTCCTTCCTCCCCCAAAACTAGAAGGAAGGAAGGGGTAGGGTAAATATATAACCTAAAGGCCTCAGTGGCTTACATCACATTGGACAATGAGTCACGTTTAAACCTGAGGCATGCTAGAATGTCTCACAACAACAACAATAATGATAATAGCTGAAAGACAATTTTGAGTTGAACAACAAAAGGGGAATCTTCCGCGATGAATTCTTTACAGGTCTGTCTTTTTCTCATCAATTCTTGGGATTGATAAAAGCCACAACAGCCTTGGAGGGCTCTTGTTCTGTATTCCGCTTTGAATTCTTCTTATCCAAATGTGTTTGACAGAGGAAGCCAAACAAAACTATTTCAGGCAGGGAAGTTGGAGTGAGGGACAATATCTGCCACCTCCAGAAAGGGAGAGGTCTATGGCCACCCATGTTTAAAGCTGGGGGGGAAAAAATGGGAACACGCACTGCTGCTCTTTGACTGTGGAGAAGTTCTGCGGAGGATTGCAGCTGCTCATTCTAAAAACTGGGTGGCCGTTTCTTTTTCAGTGGCTCTGAAGAGAGTTCAAATTAAAAACATTGCTGTGGAAAAGGACTGGGCTCACACTCCTCTTGAATGAAGCAAGATGATTAAGGAAGGAGGAGGGTGGCTTATCCAACTGCCAAACATCCGGCCTACTGTGTGAAAAATCCTCGGCAAAAGTTGAACTAATTTTATGAGAGAATTTTACACCCCAGAACTTGACCTTTGGGGAGAATACAGCACACAAGCCAGGGCAAAGAAAAACCGAGGCAGTTTTATGCATTATGGCAGTGGTTCCCAAACTTGGCAACTTTAAGACTTGTGGACTTCAACTCCCAGAATTCTCCAGCCAGCTGGGAGTTGAAGTCCACAAGTCTTAAAGTTGCCAAGTTTGGGAACCACTGCATTATGGAAACAGGAACTATGGGAAACACTGCTTTATATTCTGTGTTACCAGATCTGTATATTTTTAAGCACTTATAACAGTCTATATTTCTTTAAGCACCTGTGTGATGCACCCATAATGTGTAAAAAAATGTGTATGTGTCAGTGGTGGGTTTCAAAAATTTTCCGAACCTACTCTGTGGATGTGGCCTCCTTTGTGGGAGTGGCTTGCTGGCCATGTGACCTGGTGGGAGTGGCTTGCCGGCCATGTTTTTTCTTTCTTTCTTTCTTTCTTTCTTTCTTTCTTTCTTTCTTTCTTTCTTTCTTTCTTTCTTTCTTTCTTTCTCTCTCTCTCTTTCCTTCCTTTTGTCTCTCTGTCCCGTTTTCCTTTTTTTCTTTCATCTCTCTCACTTTTTCTTTCTTTTTTCTTTTTTTCTTTCTTCCTTTCTTTCTCTTTCTCTGTGTGAGTCTGTTTGTCTGTCTGTCTCTCTCTGTGTGTGTGTGTCTGTGTGTGTCAGTGGTGGGTTTCAAAAATTTTTGGAACCTCTTCTGTAGGTGTGGCCTGCTTTCCGGGTCCACTGGTGGAACCTCTTCTAACCGGTTCGGTAGATTTGACAAACCAGTTCTACCGAACAGGTGCGAACTGGTAGGAACCCACCTCTGGTATGTGTGCTTCTAAACACCTTTGGATCTAAATTTGGGACCATTAGTAATTTACAGGCAATAATTTTCAATATGTCTAACCCAGTGGTGGGTTTCAAAAAATTTTCGAACCTATTCTGTGGGTGTGGCCTCCTTTGTGGGAGTGGCTTGCCAGCCATGTGACCTGGTGGGAGTGGCTTGCCGGCCATGTGTTTTCTCTCTCTCTCTCTCTCTCTCTCTCCCTCTCTCTCTCCTTCCTTTTGTCTCTCTGTCCCTTTTTCCTTTTTTTCTTTCATCTCTCTCTCACATTTTCTCTTTTTTTATTTCTTTCTTCCTTCCTTTCTCTTTCTCTCTCTGTGTGTGTGTCTGTGTGTCTGTGTGTGTGTGAGTGGTGGGTTTCAAAAAATTTTGGAACCTCTTCTGTAGGTGTGGCCTGCTTTCCAGGTCCACTGGTGGAACCTCTTCTAACCGGTTCGGTAGATTTGACAAACCGGTTCTACCGAACTGGTGCGAACTGGTAGGAACCCACCTCTGGTCTAACCCATAAAGATGCCTCTAAACAGCCTTATCCTTACTTCTGTTTCATATTATGTGTAACATTCCTTCCAACAGTGTTCATATTTGTATGCAATGTATATTTGAAGCACAAATATTGCCTATCTATATTCCTTCTTTTCACTATTTAGCTGTACGTTGCACTAAGGATCGGTACAGAATATAATGCAGGTACAGATATTAATATTTACTAATATAATCATGATTCCCTACCACTCAAAACTGATTTTCCCTGCTCTCACATTTTACCCAGCTGTAGAATTTGCATACGTGAAGTCATAGGAAGTGTAAATATTACCAAGGGAAAAAAATGACTCAAAACTTTAGACCAATCAATACATTAAAGTTCTATGACAAGTGAATAATAAAGTACAATGATAAAACTAAAATAGAATAATAAATAGGTATCAAAACAATGCAGTGCATGACAAAATGGAAGATAAACCAGGAATAAAATTGTGGAGCATTTTTATAAGTCACTGAAGCAGTATTTGAAATGCTGGCAAAACACTAAAAATGATTTTCTCCTGACTCAAAAATCTTTTCCAGGGAAATCCTTTCACAAAGAGAGGATCACCCCTAAAAAGTCCTCCCATTGAAAGCCACCCATTGTGCAACTGGGGGGGGGGCATAAAAAAGACATCAGATAATTATCTACTTTTATAGATAAATCTGCAACACATTTCTTTTGAGGGGGAATGTTAGTTTCCATTTTCTTTTTTCCCCCTGCTCTCCCAAATGGAAAAGGTTAAATGATAACAGTTATTTGGAAAAAATACAGTCTCTTGTATCTCAGAGAACAATGATATTAGACAAAACACATGGTTCCAATTAATTAATGAACATTTTCCATGTGTAATTTTACTGCCCTTATTCCATTACAGTTCAACATTTCCTATTGCCATGACTTGCATTCCTAAATAGTTCCATATGGCTAGTACTAATATCTGTGACCAATTGAAGACCAATAATAAAAGAAAATACTTGGGTATAGAAGCATGGTAATATCAAGTCACAAGCTGCAAGATCCAATGAGGTGCCTGAAAGAATTTCCTCCTCAGATTCCTCAACATATTTTCCTCAATGTTTTATTTTGGAGACGCTAGCATGTCTCCAATCTTGAAAGAGTGTGAGTGAGTGAGTGAGTGAGTGAGTGAGTGAGTGAGTGAGTGAGAGGGAGAGGGAGAGGGAGAGGGAGAGGGAGAGGGAGAGGGAGGGAGGGAGGGAGGGAGGGAGGGAGAGAGAGAGAGAGAGAGAGAGAGAGAGAGAGAGAGAGAGAGAGAGAGAGAGAGAGAGAGAGATCGATCATTCCTTAGCAGCACTTGGACTGGATAAAAATAATAATTCTTGCTATGTAAATGCATATAAATAAGTCCTTCTAGTAAACATGAAAGGTTGGGGAGACTGAGGAAAATTAAGTGTCTGGAACAGTTTTCAAAAAATCTTGCCCTGCCAGTAAAACAGGTTAACCAGCACAGCACAGTAGCATTGAAGGAAGCCATTTCAATAGTGAACACATTTCAATAGTTCAAGTAAGAGACTTTTTATGGTAATTGAGAAGCCTGCAGCACCTCTATAGTTTTGTGAAATACAGCTGATGTATAAAATAGGGACCATCACCGTTCCTCCAATGTCCCTGGAAGACCAGGGGAATTTAGGGATCAAAGTACTATGATAATAGTTCCCCAATACTGATACGCTAATGTTATTGGCAAAAAAAGAATACCTTTCTGCTTTTTCCTGCTTGGCCCATGTTGGTCTCTAACAAATAGAAGGGCAGGATTCATGTCCGTAAAGCCACAATGTTGTTCAGCAAGATCTATAGCCAGAGAGAGCTTTATTCCTTTTCTGGGAGTTTATTTCTGAGCACTAGCCATGAATAGAGTACACACCAGAGGTGGGTTCCTACCAGTTCGCACCAGTTCGGTAGAACCGGTTCGTCAAATATACCGAACCGGTTAGAAGAGGTTCCACCAGAAAGCAGGCCACACCTACAGAAGAGGTTCCAAAAAATTTTGAAACCCACCACTGACACACACACACACAGAGAAAGAGAAAGAGAAAGAAAGGAAGAAAGAAATAAAGAAAAAAAGAAAAAAGAAAGAAAAAGTGAGAGAGATGAAAGAAAAAAGGAAAAAGGGACAGAGAGACAAAAGGAAGGAGACAGAGAGACAGACAGAGAGACAGACAGAGAGAGAGAGAGAGAGGAAACACATGGCCGGCAAGCCACTCCCACCAGGTCACATGGCCGGCAAGCCACTCCCACAAAGGAGGCCACACCCACAGAGTAGGTTCGAAAAAAATTTGAAACCCACCGCTGGTACACACTCATTTTATGTCCCAAAGGGGTTTGTCGAAAGGCAACCGAACTTAAGTTTTTTTTTCCTTGTAAATGTTTCGCTTCCCATCCAAAAAGCCTTTTTAGAACTGAACTGAAGAAGTTTTAGATGAGAAGTAAAAATGTTTTCAAGGGGAAAAAACTAAGAAAATCCAGATGCTTTTGACAAGCACCTGTGGGACTACCATGACCAGGATGATTGAGAATCTCCATAGACACTTGTTTATGAAACAATTCCCCCCCCACACACACTCATACCACTTATGTTTTTTCAGCAGTATAATTCAGTATTGGAGAGGATTTTCTTCAAACAGAAACCTTTGCTGGTTTGGGTTTTAATAGTTATAGATAATAAGCCATCTTATGCCTGTTCTAACAGCTTCGGGGTTTTATTTTATTTTATTTATTTATTTTTGGCCTGCTGTTTATTTGGAATTTTGAATTAGCAGAAACAGCACGGGGAAGATTTTGACATCTAGATCAAGAAGACTGGCATTTAGAATGTCAGTTATTCTTGGCTGCCACATGTATTTATTTTTGCACTGTATTATAATTGTTTTTAATTATAGATTGCCTGCTACCCAGAGCAACTTGCTTGAGATGACCATCTATCGAAATTAATTAGTTATAAATCATATTTGCTACCATCAAAGTAAAAATAAAATATTTAAGAGAACCTCTCACAATTTGATTAATTATAGAGCCGAGGTGGCGCAGTGGTTAAATGCAGCACCGCAGGCTACTTCAGCTGACTGCAGTTCTGCAGTTCGGCTGTTCAAATCTCACCGGCTCAGGGTTGACTCAGCCTTCCATCCTTCCGAGGTGGGTGAAATGAGGACCCGGATTGTTGTTGGGGGCGATATGCTGACTCTGTAAACCGCTTAGAGAGGGCTGAAAGCCCTATGAAGCGGTATATAAGTCTAACTGCTATTGCTATTGCTATTCTGCAGTTAAACGTATAAATAGCATTATTTCATACAGATTCCAAAAGCCTATATTTCTTGCGTCATTGAAAAAAATCTAAACAAATTTCACTTTTACAAAAGACAGGTAAACTGGAATATAAAAGGTAAAACTGTATTGTTCTCAAGCCTCAGATCTCTCTTAGCTTCTTAGCATTTAAACCTGAGATAAGAGTTTGATACATAGACAAATTACCATATTAAATCCGTACTTTCTTCCTGGAAAAATAATTATGCTTCTTTCCAGTCTTAGGGAAAACAGAATGCAATTGGAAAACCTGTAAAAAAAATCATTTTCCGTTCACCTACTTCTTATAGCTATTATGGTGAGAGAGTTGGAGAAACAAATGTAAATTCAAGGGCCTAGATCTACCAAGAATTTGCAACCTTTTGAGTTATTTCGGAATTTCAAGCTAGAGCAGTGTTTCTAAGATTGGGCAACTTTAAGATGTGTGGACTTCTTTGGTTGGGGAATTCTGCAAGTTGAAGTTCATGTGTCTTAAACTTGTCTGAGAACATTGAACTAGAGCAGTAATAGCTAACCTTTTCTGGTCTGAGTGCCCAAATGTGTGCCCCACCCCACGCATGTGCACCACTCCACCGTGCATGCACCCCACCCCACTGTGCATGCACAGACAACACCCCCCCTCACATGTGCCATGTCCCCGGTAGAGATCTGAAAACTAGCTGGCTGGTGGGAGGCATGCATGCATGTGTGATGGAGCTGAACTGGGGCAACGGCTCATGTGCCATCAGAGAGAGCGCTGTGTGCCACCTGTGTCATACATGTCATAGGTTCACCATCACGGAACTAGAGCATAGGTGTCAAACTCAAGGCCCAGGGGTCAGATTTGGCCTGCAAGGTGTTTAGATCTGGCCCGTGGGGCCGCCCTGGAAACAGTGAAGGTCCGGCCTGCAGCGCTTCTGCCAATAAAAATGGAGATTGGTTGCATACACTCCCTCCCCATTTTCACTGGCAGAGGGTTGCAGGAGGCCACCACTGCCAAAAATGGAGCTCAGGAGCCAGATTTTGCCGGCAGGGCACTCGGGCCACCACAGGGGCTCCTAACATGAGTGACTTTGAGCTGGATATTCCCCCCCTGGCCATATCCCCACCCCCAAAGTCAAACACAACTCTGATGTGACTCTCAATGAAATCGAGTTTGACCCCCCTGAGCTTGAGTTTTTAGCAGGTAGAAAGATTGGATCTTTAAATAAAATAGCAAGAAACTAATTGCTAATTTTTAAATAAAAATCAGAAACACTTAAGATTAGGAAGGAGCTTCTTTTATTTTATTAAAACATCAGTTCTAATTATAGATTGCATATATAATCCTACTTATATGAATCTTTCTTATTGTTACCCTAATACACTAAATCATTCTGGCTGCACAAAATGTGATAGCTAATTTTAAAGGAGAGGCAAGCTTAATAGGCAAAGCTTCAGTTAAAAAGTTAAAACAATAAAGCAATGTGATTGGGTAGATTCATTAAACCCTAACAATGAGGTAACCATACACAACATTTACTTCAGAGAAGGTCAAGTTTCTAAATAATTCTAAGTTTACCATTCCTTCATTTGAAAGCCTCTCTGGCCCTAGACATCCAACAGATAAAGATCTGAAAGACATAAGGGAAGACTTGAGGTAGGTTACTCAAAATAAGCACCTGGTGTGCAAGTGAGTCTCACAATCTGATTAGAATTCTTATAAGGTAAAAGTTCCCCTCGCACATATGTGCTACTCGTTCCCAACTCTAGGAGGCAGTGGTCATCTCCATTTCAAAGCCAAAGAGCCAGTGCTGTCCGAAGACGTCTTTGTGGTCATGTGACTGCCATGACTAAATGCCGAAGGCGCACGGAACACTGTTAACTTCCCACCAAAGGTGGTTCCTATTTTTCTACTTGCATTTTTATTTGCTTTTGAACTGCTAGGTTGGCAGAAGCTGGGACAAGTAACGGGAGCTCACTCCATTACACAGCGCTAGGGATTCGAACCACCCAATTACCGAACTTTCTGATCGACAAGCTCAGGGTGTTAGCCCCTGAACCACCTCAGAGTTCTTATATATCTATTTATATTAAAGTAACCATTTCTTAAATTTAAACCATCTTCAAATGGTCTGCTTTCTATTTGTATTCAGGGCTCTGTCAATAACTCAACAGTTCTGGGAATTACTAATTTGACAAATACTCAATTGCAACCTTTTAATTTTTCAGCATCCCACAGTGAATGTAGGGATATTGTCAGGTACAAAGATTTTGATTCTTAGGATAAGATACCAGAAAAAGTATATTTCAGTAAATCCATCCTGGTGTAGACAATAAAATCAAACTTGCAATCCAAAATGGAAAAGGCTGACTATGGTCTATGGTATTAGAATGAGGAAGGATCCTTCCTTGAATAACTATCACTATCAAAATGAGGACTTCACTTTGTCATATATATTTTTCAAGTCTGTCTGTTTTTGAATATTTAAAACTATAGGTTTACTCAGATATCACACTTCATGGAGAATTGCTCTCCATGATTATTTTGCAATGTATATGCGAACTTAGTGACTTCATTCCACGTCTTCTATCTAGTGTGAAACTCTGACTCTGGTTTTTCCTTCCTTTTCTTTTATCCCTTTCCCATCTTTCTGTTTTGTTTTGATGTAGTGTCATTTAGATTGTAAACCTCGGGCAGAAATACCTTCTTTTCATTGATTGAACCTGTGTGAGGTTTTTTTTTCCATCTTTAGAACAGGTTATAAATACTTTAGATGGTAGATAAACACAGTCTCGATTTTAAGACAATTTGTGCTATTTGCTCTAAGAACAATCTTCTCTGTTTCATTGTTGATAAAATGGCACAGTGTATCAAACATCACAGGGATAAAAGTAACATAAATCTTTAATTTAGAATAATAGTGAAAAAGCCCGAATATATGTTGTCAGATGTATGAATATTATTGTAATGGCCACTGAACTAAGGTCACAGAGACACAAATTCAATTGCATTTGGGCCACATAAGTTCATTGGGTGACTATGGGTCAGCTCAATCACTCAGCTCAACCTATCTCCCAGGACTGCTGGGGAGAAAATTGAGGGAAGAAGGGTTATGAAGCAGCCTTGGGCTTATATTTATTCCTGATAAATATAGGCATTGCAATTTCCATATTTATGAAAACCACAATGGGAAAAATATCTCCAAAATGTCAAACAGAAAAGATCCGAGTGTCGTATTGCTGGCAACCTATTTCTAATCTTCGAATGACCTCACCCAATTCTGATGTTCTTTTTTAATGTTACAGATATTTAACCACAAAAATAGAAGAAAGCCATTGTTCCCACGAAAGACACGGATATGTAATAATAAAATGGATTTTTACCCTGCATGAAGCAGTATCATCAAACCTTCCTAAAATAACAGGGTGATCGCAAATTTTCTAAGAGGCCACTGTGATGTATCAAGCAGATCCCATTGGTAAAGAAAATAACTGACAGGTTAATAAAATTAATTTCTTTTACTAGTACTGAATAAAAGGATAGGACATATCACCTACAGTAATAGCTGCCCCTTCAGCATTACAAGTACTTATTGTGTGACTTTATTCTTTGTTAGCCTTAATCATTCTCTTTTTAAAATAGTTTTTCTTCATATTGTATCTTTCATATGCTTAGCCTGCATATGAACAATGCAACAATACTACTTATTTCAAGTGTATAACTTTTACCTGAATCATTCTATTACTTTTCCATAATTAAAGAGTTATTCAGTAGGGTTAGTGATTCAACAACTATATGTTTACAAGAAGCTTAAAATATGCAGGTATTATATTGCGTGTAATGCATTATTCTGCAGATTAGGGACAGGTCAGGAAGGCACCTACGTGACCAGACCTGATTTTTTTGACTATCCAAATCACACAGGCATTAAGCAAAACCATTCTCCACAATTCATGTTTTTTCCTGGAAACCAGCAAAAAAAAAAAAGTCACAAATAGCCGTCACATGACTATAGAACACTGCAACCAGTTGTAAATACTGAGCCATTGCAAAGCGCATGAAATGTGATCATGTGATGGGGGGAAGAGGAGGATGTTTCACAACAGCCATAAGCATTTTACGGGCTACTAAAGAATTGACCCTAAGTCTTCAAGATTAGAAAAGATGTATATTTAACTGATTTTACTTTGCTTCATTCATGGAATTTTACAGACAATCCAACAACATGGTCTTCTTTCTAAGCCTTCCATTGTTTTTCTATTTCCTTCCTATTTAAACATCTATAAAAGAAGTGAGGGGAAAATCTATGATATTTTTCCGATAGTATTAATGCTTCATGAATCATCCTTGGACTAAGAGTTGCAAATTTATATATATATATGTGTGTGTGTGTGTGTGTGTGTGTGTGTGTGTTTTATTTGTGCTGATAAATAAATAAAGGGAGACTAGTATAGATCTATTTCAAGCTATTTAGCTCTCATCAGCTAGCCATACCCTTACTGGGATTTGAACCTGGGCTATATTACATACTAGGCAGATTATATATATATATATATATATATATATATATATATATATATATATATATATATATATATATATATATATATATATATATATATATATATATATATATATATATATATATATATATATATATATATATATATATATATATATATACACACACACACACACACACACACACACACACATATATATATAAAATACAACAAATATATGTGTGTGTGTGTGTGTGTGTGTGTGTGTGTATACACACATACATATACATACATACATACATACATACATACATACATACATACATACATACATCTAATAGGGTTTTTTCAGTGTGGGAAATAGTTACATTCAGAAAGGAAAGAAAATATTCTGTGTTATCCAAACAACTATTTTGTAAAATGACCTTCCTTTATTAGGCCATTATCATCATCTATACATCCCACATTTGATGCTCTTCTAATCTCAGTCTATAACCCTATCATCACACATAAAAGTATACGGGCCACAATAATTTATGACAGAGTTATTTGTGGATTAGGCTTTAAGATTTAGTTGTTTGTTTAAAAGACTGGAATGACTACCCCTCTGGAAATAATCAACTAATTCACAATCAAGTAGTCTCTTTCAACTTGGCTTCAACAATCCAGTTTTCTAGTTTTCTGGACAACAGTATGAAAATGACTTGCAGACAATTTGATTTGATTTTGATTTGATTTTAGCTTTATTTGTATGCCGCCCTTTTCCCTGAGGGGACTCAGGGCGGCTCACAATTCAGGGGGAGGGAAAAAACAAAACAAAATACAGACATAAAGACAATACATCATTAAAAAGCGCAACAGTCATACTATTCGGGTGGGGGTTGAAGTCTTTAGCCCCAGGCCTGTCGGGACAGCCAGGTTTTAAGGGCTACGCGGAAGGTCTGGAGGGTGGTGAGGGTACGAATCTCCACGGGGAGTTCGTTCCAGAGGGTCTACATTTATTGCTGACTGGAAACCCTGAGTAGGTTTTTGCGTAAAACAGAAAAAAATAAACTTATTTAGGATTTTTAAGATATAATCTAGGATAGACATAGCAAGGATTATGTAATTTGAGATAAATAAATAAATTCATAATTGTACTTGTAACTGCTGTAGAGAAGATCTAAAGCTACTTTTCTTTTCTTTTTTTCTACTTTTCTTTTACTTTTTCTTGCACTTCTCTCTTTGATTTCTTTCTCTTTCTTTTTTCCTCCTTATTCTATATTAGTTTGTATTAAAATGTGTGTGTGTGTATGTATGTTAAATTATATGTGTAACAAAATGAAGTGATTTGCCATTAGTTCCTTCCAGTATTGTTAAGAGCAAAGCTATGGTAGCAGGACATATAATGATATTATACAATAGTGATGCAATGGATAAATTGCAGGAAAAATGTCTTGATTCTTATTGTATCAATTATATCATGAATTTCCATGAATATCCACTTAGAATTATCAACAATACCTCTCCTGTTTATAGGTAGAGAAGCTGATAATCTAATCCCATTTTAAAGTGAGGAAAGAGAAAGTTTTGACTTGCTCCTTGTAAACATCCATTTAATATCAAATGCTGCTTAGCATTTGGCGTAGCTCAAGTCACAATACGAATGATTCTTAAGCGAGTCATACCACAATTGTTCCCCCCCAAAATGGAAAAGTGCTAAAGAAATTTTATTTGGAAGAAATACATCAGTGACGGTAAACTGCAGTTACCTTTAAATCCTACATAAGAACAAATGGTTGTTGTTTTTTTAAGAAAAAACACTTCACATTTGTTTGTTGGTTCAAAACCAATCTCAGCATCTTAGTGCGAACATATGCCATTCTGTCACATCGTCAATATCCATATGCCACAGCTGCTGTTTCCCAGGGTTGCGCTTCTTATGTTTGATTGCTGACCAATCAAAAGGTGTTGTAACCTAGTATAGAAACAGTCTTCCATTCATAGAGGAGTGAAGTAACTTCCTTACTCTCTCCTTCTAACATAGCAAGCAAACAGACAGGGCTACTCTGTGTCATACTGAAGTGAGGTATATCTCTGCGCTCTACATGGGGCAGCCCTTGAAGAGCATTCGGAGACTCCAGCTTGTCCAGAATGCAGCTGCGTGAGCGATTGTGGGTGCACCTCGGTACACCCACGTTACACCTATCCTCCTCGAGCTGCACTGGCTGCCCATTGGTCTCCGGATACGCTTCAAGGTGCTAGTCGTCACTTATAAAGCCCTTCATGGTATTGGACCTGGGTACTTGAGAGACCGCCTGCTGCCAATTACCTCCAACAGACCTATCAGATCCCACAGACTAGGCCTCCTCCGAATTCCATCCGCCGGCCAATGCCAATTCTCGACCACCCGGAGGAGGGCCTTCTCTGTGGCTGCTCCGGCCCTCTGGAACGATCTCCCCGTGGAGATCCGGACCCTCACCACCTTTCAGGCTTTCCACAAAGCCGTCAAAACCTGGCTGTTCCAGCAGGCCTGGGGCTGATGAGTTCCCATCCCCACTCGAATTGTGTGGCTGTTGACTGCTTTTAAATTGTTTCCGTATTTTGTTTGTTTGTTTTTATTGCTTTTTGTCTGTATTATTCCCTTCCCCTTCGGTTTGTTAGCCGCCCTGAGTCCCTCCGGGAATAGGGCGGCATACAAGTGTAATAAACCTTGAACCTTGAACCTGTTACAAAACTAAAGAAGTATTACAAAACTAAAGCAACGTTCTAGAATACCTAAAAGGCTGGAATGTTCAAGTGCCAGAAATGGCAGTAGTAAGCCCCAAACCACACATTAAAACAGAACATGTAGATCAGGTCACTACAAGACTTTGGATTGTTCAAGGATCTTTAATCTGTAGTCGACTGCTTGAATCTATTTTTTGAGGTCCCTTCTGAGCATGCTTTCTACCAGTGGTGGAAGTGACTTTTGCTCTCAGATGAAGACACATGCATCTGTTGAAATATGTTATCATCCTAATGCCTTTCAGGTATTTTTTGATTTCAACATCATCAACACCCAGGCTGCACAGTTAATGAAAGCAGCTGTGCGATCTGTTATCCAGGATATTTTGAAAACATCTGATTTCTGCTCTAATGCAATAAAGATTGTAAGAACATTTATTGCTATTGTAGAATTCTGCCAGTTACACAACATAGAACTGGGTATAAGATTAAAACACATTGGTCTCCTGTGATGCTGTGATTTCTGCAAACGTGATCTTTTGACTGTTCTGCTGCATATTGTGTAGTGGACTGAAATTGTGTTTCAGATGCCGTCATTGGAAAGTTAAGTTATCCCTTTATCTTGCTAGTTAACTCCCAATTATTATTCTTCTTTTTTGTTTAATTCCCAAGCTAAAAAAATTTTAAGCCTTTTGTAGTTCTTCCATTTCTATTTCAATGCACCTCTCATGACAGGTTTCTAGTCATTATTTTTGTTCCAGTATCAACACTCAAGTTTTGTTATTTAATTAACAGCCAAGACAGAAAGTAGGATTATTCTAACCACAAAATAAAATCAGAACAAAATCATCACAAGGACTCTTGAAATACTCATTTATATTCTATGTTACTAGACTTTCACCCTAGAAAAAGCACGCAAACAAGCAAGTATTTCTACATGCACTTTTTAAATCAAATCAAATCAAATAATACTTAAAGAACTGCATTTTCTAATTTTCAGAGCATTTAAAATTAAAACAATTCCTCCAGCCACCCTGGTTGTTTGACTTGACTGCTCATTCAGACGTCACAGTTTTTTACCACATTTGTTACAGATATTCATAAGAATAATGAATATAGTCATATTAAAAGGAATAATGAAAGGTATGCCTCTTTATTTATTTAAATACCCCATTGGTTAAAAAAAATGAGCACAACAAATTTCTTCCCATCAACCTGCTTAAAAGTGCATGAACCCAGTTTGCAAAAATTGATTCCTTTAGTTGTTTGTATGAAAGTATGAAAGGGAAAGATTTTGATCTTCAATACTCTACCAATAAATATTCTCTTTTCAAACAACTCCAAATTTCTCTGTGTGATTCTACCTATCACCAAAGATACTGTAGCTTTGGGGGTTAGATTTATTTGTATTGCACTTTTATTATTATGACAAATAACTCAAGGTGGCAAACTGTTCTAGGCTGTAGAACAATGGCATAGCAACTTAGAAAGAAATCTAAATCAGACCATGGCAAACAAGAATCTGCTTTAAACTAAAAAAAAAAGTTTTAGGGAAAAAAAGTCAATGTAACAGTCTGTCAGACTTTATAAACGACCTTGTAATTTTAAAATGATGTTTACATTTGTACCTACTTTGAACAAGAATTGATTTTTGGAAATGGAAATTAAGATATAAGAAATTGTCTCTAGGATTTTTTATGTGACAAAAATCATTTATTTAGCATCTTACAGCACAGAATAATTATTGAATTACAAGTAGAACGGTTCTAACAAGATTTCTCACTACTAAAAACACTTCACACTGTGGGGCAAAAAAATAATTTAGGAAGCTGACTTCAAGGTTGCTCATATGGATGCCGTGCATTTGTTTTTAGATACAGCTTATTAAGCAAACAGAAGGTGTTAAAGCTTAAACCATATGCCTAACAATTTCACTGGTATCAATGAAGCTCTAACGTGCTTCATTTTGCCTCAATGGAGTCTAGCCGTGCTTATTCAATCATTATATGCATCCTTCTCCATATTCATTCGATATACATATCAAGTAGGATTTTGATGTCCAAGAACAATCTGTAAAGCCTGTAAATGTAGCTTAAAAATCCCCATGGCCTTCAAGTCAACTAAGTATTGACAATAAAGACTCATTTAAAACCTGAAGACTGAGCTTAAAATGCCAAGCAATCATAGGAGACTTTACTTAGGTGATGTCATTACAAGACCTGAATCAGAATAATTTCTGTTCATGAATTCAGAATATCAAGCATTAACTAAAAAAGTATGCTATTCTTCCCTCAGAAGGTTGGCAAAAAGATAGAATAGAAAAAAATATTTGATAGACGTATGCAAAGCATATAAATGTAAGGAATGACAACATCTCTTGTGACCACTGAATGACAGCTCCTCCAATAAAGCTTTTCTTCTCAAAATACTTAACAAATTTCTTCCAGCCTCTAATAGCAATAGCAATAGCAATAGCAGTTAGACTTATATACCGCTTCATAGGGCTTTCAGCCCTCTCTAAGCGGTTTACAGAGTCAGCAAATTGCCCCCAACAACAATCCGGGTCCTCATTTTACCCACCTCGGAAGGATGGAAGGCTGAGTCAACCCTGAGCCGGTGAGATTTGAACAGCCGAACTGCAGAACTGCAGTCAGCTGAAGTAGCCTGCAGTGCTGCATTTAACCACTGTGCCACCTCTAATCCAGAGGTGGTATTCAGTAGGTATTCAGCAGAAATTTTGAGTAGTTCGGAGAACCGGCAAATACCACTTCTGGCCTCACCCCCCCCCCCCCTCCATCTATTCACTGCCTCCCAAGTCCCAGCTGTCTGGCTGGGTCTTCCTTTGTTGCCCTGCACAGGAGATTGGAGCTGGAAAGCAGGTTAGTGGGGTGGGGAGAGAATGGGGATTTTGCAGTATCTTTCCCCTGCCACACCCACCAAGCCACACCCACCAAGCAATACCATGCCCAAGCCACGCCCCATAGAACCTGTAGTAAAAAAAATTGAGTCCCACCACTGCATAATGTACCCGCTTTCTTCTTATTTAAGCCAAAAGTAGCATGTCATTAACATGCAAACTCTGGGCAATAGTTATTAGATTTATTTACAACCACATTATTATAAGAAAGTGATTCTACAACATGCTTTTTCCATTTATGGACAATTATTAAAAACAGTGGGTTATTGTATAACAAAGAAAAAACATAATATGGGGATTTCAATTTTAGGCTTTAATGTTATGCATCTTTACTTGGGAATAAGTTCCACTCAGTACAGTTTACTTTTAAATATATACAAATAAGATTGTGCTGATTAAACACACACACATACACACACACACCCACACAGTATTTTTATTTATATATAAATATTTTGAAAACAGTGTATTGTCCAGGCATTTTATTTTACCAAAAAAGCAACAGATACAATAATAATGATGATAATATACATAGTAATTATAGCAATATTCATAGTTATATTAGCTATTTATAATCTGGTTCATTATACTAGCATACCTATAGTCAGAGACAACATTCATCTTTTATGTACATATAACAGTGATTTTTCTTCATCTAAATCAGCTTTTAACCGACTTAAGTCCAGGCAACAGCAAAGGAGGCAGCAAAAGATCACATATCTGTGATGATGTAATCAGTCAAATGTCATAATTTATTTATTTGCATTAGCCCTGATGCAAGTATGCAATCAGGAAATTTACAAGATCATATCACATCTTTAGTTGCTTTGATATTATGTTTTGCTGCAGTTCCCCAGCTAGCTTCTTAAAAGATATACTGCTTTAATTTCAAATCATTCCTTTATAGAGAATAAGATCCACAGACATTTTTTTCCCCTTTTTATGACCCTTATTCTGGCTGGGGTCAGGGAGGCTGAATGGAGCTGAGCATTTAATGGCTGGATGCCTTTCCTGACACCTATGCAGAGTTCGCAGCAGATATTTTCTATTTGCGCCCTGATAAACATGTGTCGCTGCCTAGGATTGAACTCTCTATCTTCCTAGTGGGAATTGAGCAACCTCACCTCTATGCCATTGCGCCACTCAAATAGATCTGCTGACATTAAGGATATTTAAATTCATAATTGATCTGAATAAGACTGCTTTAATATGTCATCATTATCCATCATAATTTAATTATTTGATTGGATTTCTGTTCTGTCCGTCTCTCAATGACAACCTCTTGTGGAATTTGGGCTAAGCCACTAGCTAAAAGTTATATATTTGCTATAAACTAAGGACTGCATTTCAAATCTCAAGTTTCACTGATTCTTCCCAATGGCCTTTTAAATAGCAGAACCCTGCTTTTCATACATTCTGTTTTTAAATGTTCAGTATATGTTACGAATAAGACACAAATATGTGGAAATATGTGGAAATGTATTTTTGATGAAACCTAAACATATGATCATACTGCATATTAGAAACATGTGGGGACAATCATTTAAATATTCTTTGAAACATTAAACGTTTCCAGAGACGAAATCATTGTGAACTTGAAATAAAAATAATTCACACTGATTTGTTTACTTTTTAAAGCATGTTTTCAAACTTTTTGGGTTGTTTTAAATAGAGTACATTATATTAGAAAAAAATAATCTGGATCATCTTACTGATTTTCATCTTTTCTTAGTCTACTTCACCAATTTAATATGGGAATGACAAAATTCTCAAATTGTCTTTTCAAAAATGAAAACCTACAGATAGAAATTGCTACAATATTAAGCCGAGTTTAATGCCACATATGTTTTCCTACTGTTAAAAGGATCTCAGTCAATTAAAATCAAATCAGTCTGGGAAAGCGGTTGGAAGAATAAATGAAATGCAAGGAGTGGTAACTAGGAAAATCAACTATATAAGCAAAAATAAATAGAATCATTCCAATTTCTGCCCTTTCTCCCAAGAAGGCCTGCAAAATATTTCCATAAACATGACACTTGCCAGCAAACTGATGACAACTCTTTGAATGGGGAGATGAGTTGGGATGGGCAGGAAAGGCATCCATTATCCTGAAACCAATCATCTCATTTGCATGCATGAGATACTCAGGCTAAATGATTTTCCATTTTAACCTTAGCAATAAATAAATAAATTACTTTGTGCTAAGTTTGAGGCAAGAAAAAATAGTAGTCGAAATACAAACACATCATTAATTATTGCCACTGTTATCCATTTTAACTCATTATTTTTCTTCTAACATCAATCTCAATCTTTTAATCTGCACCAAGATTTTCAAAATTTAAGCCAGGAGAGGACCACTTGGAAACCACATGTAACCTGTGAGTTGTTCTTGACATCTAATATGGCTGGCATGCTATAAGGTGCATTAGGCCTCTGTTATGTATTTTAGTAAACCTAAAATAGAAAGATATAGATAGGGCTCAAATTACAAACGGATTGTAACCTGTGCATTACAGTCGTAAGACATAAAACAGGTCAGCCAATCCAAGTTTATGACTTTTTTTGTGGCAGTCGTTAAGATAATCACTTGACCATTAAGCAAATCCACAGTCATGAAACAAACACTGCAATCATTAAGCAAAGCAGAAGCACCAGTTTTCAGCAAAACTGTTGTAAAACACAGTTACATTACTGCAGGAAACTGTAAATGGCCTCAAATGCAGCTATGTTCCAAAGTACAGTCATATGACCGGGGGGGGGGGGAGAAACACTGTTGGAATGTCGGATCCAGGTCATAAATTTCCTTTTTGGGGTCAGTTGTAACTCTATCTAGACCATGGATGTCAAACTTGCAGTGCCATGTTGCCGTCACATGACGTATTGCAACATTTTCCCCTTTTGCAAAGCTGGTGGGTGTGGCCTCTGTGGGACATATCCAGCCCATGGGCCGCTAGTTTGACATCCCTGATCTAGACAGAATCAGACAGAAAGGCAGATATCCCTAGTCATTTTGACCAGTTTAAAAGCAGAAACAGATGCTTTTGGCCTTCTCAAAGAAGTGCATGTAAATGATATTAAAATACAGTTTAATGTAACTTCTAACTTCTAGAGCCAAGGTGGCGCAGTGGTTAAAATGCAGCACTGCAGGCTACTGCTAGATCAGCAGGTCAGCGGTTCAAATCTCACCGGCTCAGGGTTGACTCAGCCTTCCATCCTTCCGAGGTGGGTAAAATGAGGACCCAGATTGTTGGGGGCAATATGCTGACTCTCTGTAAACCGCTTAGAGAGGCCTGAAAGGCCTATGAAGCGGTATATAAGTCTACTGCTATTGCTATTGCTATTGCTATTGCTATTGCTAAACCAAGGCCTGGATCGGCTTTGGGATGACTTAAAATTGAGCAATCACCAACATACTGAGCTACTCTCTAATTGTCTCTCATTGTTGTGGTCTGCCGGTGGCTTGCGCGAGGAGATTGGGGAGGAACATGGGCCAGTCCTGGAGTCTGATGAAGGCTCTATGTTGGAGGCAGAGATTGGGCCAGGGCCATCTGGGAATTATGTGCTTCCTCCGGAACCTCTAGAGTTGGACAGCAGCGAGACAGAGGAACAGGCTCTCCGTTCCCGGTAAGCACATGCACAGAGCTCCCAGAAAGCAAGAACAGTTAAGACAGAAGGGATGACTCGGGAGTAAAGTTTGGAAGTGATTGGCCCCTCCCATAGGACATAAAGGATAAGCAAAGGCGCGTGAACCTTTGCAGGAAGCAACTTGGTTCATGCTAGTCAGTTTAACTTCTGAAGCTCATTTTTAACTCTTTGCTCCATGTGGCCTTTCCAAACTAATTGCCAATTAAGTCTTCCGCAGCGTTTCAAGGAAGATAAAGATGGGTGCTTATCAGCCTTATCGCGAAAGACTTTGGCAGCCTACTCTAGGACTCTTTACAACTATTTGGGACTCCTTACGGGCTGTGAATGAACATAATTCACAGCCCTTGAAATAAAAAGAGGGGTTTTTGGAATAAGCATATACTTTTCACTGTGTCAGGAGGCCTAGGTCACACAGAAATGCGGAGAGGAAGTGGAGGCAATGTGTGGAGATTGAAAGCTATCATAACCAAGCAAGAGAACTTTCACTCAACTGCAAAGACCACAAACTATGGGGAGTAGCATATCCTATGAGACTCCTCTTGGGCATTTGCTTGGAGCCCAAAAGTACCCAGAAGAGGAATAACCACAGTGAAAGATCATCTTAGCCCAATAATGCTGTTCTTGGTGCAAGAACATTTGGAAAAAAGGAAAAGTTTGTATGTCACTTTAAAAACTATTAACAGAGTAATGATTATTCTGGGTGTTAAAGACATATTTATGTGGCAACAACACCTTGTAGAGTTGACCCAAAGCAACAGCCTATTTTGGGAGAAAGAGTTTGCTAAAGTAAAGTATTATATACAGTTTCGCTACACTATGTGGTGTCCAGTCCTTGGAGAGCAAAGAACCCTCACAAGGATGCAAATAAAAATTAGATTTGCAGCAGCATTTATTCTGTTCAAAGATAGTTGCATCTGAGTGGTAAAAATAAAGTTTATTAAGCCCATGTTCGTATTATGAATAAAACTTGGAAAAATTCATTTTGACAAATGTATCCAAATTCATATCATACTCTGAGGAGCTTGATTTTTTTTTCTGTGTTCCCTCTTTTCCATCCCTATCTCTTTGACATGCTCTATCATCCCAGTTCTGGTAGGTTGAACAACTACAGGCTCTTTTGCTGGAGATAAGAAGCTAATGGTAACTCATCATCATGACAACAGCCTGGAAACAATTTACTGTTGCGATGAGAAAGCAAGCACAGGTTGTTGCACAGATACTTCCCCAGAAAGCAGCATTTTCAGCATGCTTATCTTCTCACCTCATTTGCTGGATGAATGAACGTTGCCAATAATGCAAGCTAAAATGTCACCATGACACATCACCCATGCAAAAACTGTGAATATATCAATGAGAGAATCAATAGGTCAGAAGTACCTAAGTGTAAATAGCATGTCACTAAATACATCGCGCATTTTAACTCTTGTTTTTCCCTCATCCAAAAGCACATTATCGTTGGAATTTCAAACACTACAGGAACTTCTGTTTAAAGTACGTGGTGCGAATTCAAATCAATATATGAAGCTCACCCTCTGGTTCGTTGCTCATATGGCTCTGAAGTTATCTAAAGGTAAATCTTTAAATCTTAAATCTTTTTTTGAAGGTGAGTGTGACAGCTTCACACATTAGCTAGTGTCCTTCTTATATCCTTGTTTCCCAACCAACTGTAATGGCAGACTGCAGACATTTTGTGGTTTCGTGAAGTTAGGCTCTTTTTCCAATAAAGGAAAGTATTTGTAGCTCGAGGTTGAAATGAGGCGTTCTTGGTGGTCTCTGAGCTTGGTTGTTTTCTTGCAGACATTTCATCACCCAAACTAAATAACATCACCAGTGCTGATGATGCTACCATGTTTCCCCAAAAATACGACATGTCCTGATAATAAGGCCATGCCACATTTTTCTGGTGAGCAAAAATATAAGCCCTCCCCTGCAAATAAGCCCCTTGAACAACCCCCCACCTCTGGCCAGGCAGAGCTCCACTCACCAACCTAGCGGTATCCCGAAGGTGCCAAGCCGCGGGAACCGGGGGGAGGCAAAGGTGATCATGTTGCTTGGCGCCTTCGGGATACCGCTAGGTTGGTGAGCAGCGCTGTGCCCAGCTGAAGAGCGGGGTTGCTGGGCGGCTGCTCTCTTGCAAGCAGACTTTCAAAGAGCCAGGCACAGCCTCATGGCAGATGTTTCATTACCCAAACTAGGTACCGTGTTTCCCCGAAAATAAGACAGGGTCTTATTTTCTTTTTACCCACAAAATATGGCTTGGGCCTTATTATCAGGGGAGGGCTTATTGTTTTGGGGTTGCTGGGTGGCTGCTCTCTTGCGAGCGGGCTCCCAAAGAGCCGGGCACAGCCTCATGGGCAAATGAAGCGGCCACTCTCACCAAAACCACCAAGCTCAGAAAGCACCAAGGTTCTTTTCCCAGCATGATAACATTTCCTTCATATAGAAATGGAGCATTAGGTGTAACTGCTGAAAAAATATTCAAAGCACTTTTCAGAAGTGCCACTGACTTGGCTGCTATCCTCACTGGGTCTTCACTCAGAATTATATTGTTGGCTATTGTCAGTTGAAGGTCACATTGAAAAAATAATGTGTACAGGAAACTGATTTCCAGTATTTGGGATATTGATTTCTCATTTGATATACCCGAATATTAGCCTGTTTTAATTACTTTATCCTCACCTCCCTCTGAGCCACCATCCAGATAAGTATTAATTGCTTAATTTTTAATTGAGCAGCCTTTTTTCCCTTTTAAGATAAAACAGCTAGGATTTTTAAACTCAAGAGTCTGATTTGATTTTGAACAAGATGCTTTTCCGTCTAGCAATAAACATCAATCTCATTTCAAATTGAAAATAAAATAAAAAAAATATCATTTTAAGCGTAATACTTCAAATTGCTGCTTGTATATGTTTGCATTGGTTCTACTTTTACATTTGCTTTCAAACATATGACATATAGAGAGGGTGGGGGGAGGGGCACGTCTTCCAAAACAAAATTGTAGGAAGCCTTTGCTTCAGAAAGCTTTTAGAAGTCTTGACAGCTAAATTTATGTTATCTTGAAGCAAGGACATCTAGATAATTTTATCATATTGCTAGATGCATTTTATTAAATGGCTACAGACTGTCTGTAGTGTGCTCCACTTACAAACTTTTATTTGTCATCCTAAAAATGATGTATGATTGGATTCCCTTGAGTCTCTGTTCTCCATTTTTATACCTTAAATTCCCACCAATTAGACTATTATTGTATTGATTATTCACGGCAAGTTTCAAAGTTTTACAAGGTTCACCAATTTAATCGTCCTTCATGTAGAACAGTGACGGCTAACCTTTTCAGCACTGAGTGCAGAAACTGGAGCATGCGCTGGAGCGCTGGAACCCTGAAGAGAGCAGCTGGACGGTGCGCAAGCATGCAGCAACCAGCTACTCTTCCGGGTTCCGTCATACACATGTGCACCAGCCAGTTGCTCTCCTCCGGGTTCCTGCATGCACATGCACGCCGGACAACTGGGCAGCGTGCATGTGCATGCCAGAACCCGAAAGAGAGCAGCCGGCTGGTGCACATGTGCATGATGGAACCCGGAAGAGCAGCCGGTTGCTGCATGCTTGCGCACCGGCCAGCTGCTCTCTTCAGGGTTCCAGCGCTCCAGTTTCTGCACTCAGTGCTGAACCACAGGTTCTCAGTGTGCATGACCACAGGTTCACCATCATGCCACAGGTTCGCCATCATGGATACAGATGGTTCTTTACAGACTTAAATGTTAGAGCCGAGGTGGCGCAGTGGTTAGAGTGCAGTACTGCAGCCACTTCAGCTGACTGTTAGCTGCAGTTCAGCGGTTCTAATCTCACCGGCTCAAGGTTGACTCAGCCTTCCATCCTTCCGAGGTGGGTAAAATGAGGACCCAGACTGTGGGGGCGATATGCTGACTCTGTAAACCGCTTAGAGAGGGTTGAAAGCCCTATGAAGCGGTATATAAGTCTAACTGCTATTGCTATTGCTATGATTATCTCTCAGTTCCTTTGGGGAGCAGAGAATTACTTATTTATTTATAGTGCTTATAACTTACCTCAAATCTTGCTTAACGGAGAGGTTTTTTTTGGGTGTTCCTTTAAAATTGACCTCCTATACTCAATTATATGCGTGTAATGCTCTCAGAACATGTTTCAACTAAGTTCAAGGGCTCGTAAGGTTTTTTTTTTTTTCTTTAAGGGTGAGCTCTTATCGGCTTGCATCTGTAAACACCACAAGAGGAGGCCCAGTTTTAAATTACCACCCTACTGCTGTGAAACCTTCCTCCTAATCCTATAAAACTGTCAGAAGTTGATGGGTCCTTGAGGGTTATGGCAATTTTCAACACCCTGCTATCAAATATCACAAGAATGCAAGGGTTTGGTTACTACACCAATTTCAAAACTGGATTTTATTGCATCTCCCTTTTTTGTGCACTGAAAAAGATAGTTGCACAAGAAACGCACAAAGGGAGGTCCTGTTGTTTTACTCACATTTATGGGAGCTGCTCTTTATGCAGCAACCGATCTGCTTGAGAACAGAAGGAAATCCAGGGTTGTTGTTTTTTTTGAAGCACAAAATCAAGTCCCGTGATCTCATTTGTGCCATTTTGAAGTTATTGTGGAAAAGGCAATTCTTACTTAAGAGCCAAGGTGGCGCAGTGGTTAAATGCAGCACTGCAGGCTACTGCTAGATCAGCAGGTCAGCGGTTCAAATCTCACCGGCTCAGGGTTGACTCAGCCTTCCATCCTTCCGAGGTGGGTAAAATGAGGACCCAGATTGTTGGGGGCAATATGCTGACTCTCTGTAAACCGCTTAGAGAGGCCTGAAAGGCCTATGAAGCGGTATATAAGTCTACTGCTATTGCTATTGCTATTGCTATTACTTCCCCCCCCCATGACATAATGTGGGGTTTTGTTTTGTTTTTATGAACAGTATTCTCACAGCTCGGCATTTTTGCTGTAGGCAAAAAGAGTTTCTCATAGTTGATGAAGACAGCAATGAGCCACGTTGGAGGAGAGTTCCATGTAGTAACACAATACAAAAAGAAAAGAAAACGTAATTCGATTTACAATCGGGATTGGAACTTCCATCGCCAAGTGATGTAGTTAAGTGAGTCACCATGTGACTGCACCCGAGTTTGCAACTTAGTTTGCCACAGCTGTTAAGCAAATCACATAATCATTAAGCAAATCTGGCTTCCACCCGTTAACTTTGTCAGAAGCCCTGCTGAGAAGATCACAAATAATGTTCATGTGACCCCAGGACACTTCAACCATTGCAAATACATGCCAGCTGCCAAATGCCCAAATCTTGATTATGTGACTGTGAAGATACTGCAATAGTCATAAGAGTGAGAACTGGGCATAGGACTTTTTTTCCCCAGTTCTATTGCAACATTGAATGCTTGCTAAACAGGAGGATTTATTTTATTTATTTTATTTATTTTATTTATTTATTTATTTATTTATTTATTTATTTATTTATTTATTTATTTATTTATTTATTTATTTATTTATTTATTTATTTATTTATTTATTTATTTATTTATTTATTTATTTATTTATTTATTTATTTATTTATTTATTTGACATATACCACTTCATAGGGCTTTCAGCCCTCTCTAAGCGGTTTACAAATTTTTTAGCAAATTGAGTCAGCAACTTGCCCCCACAGTCCGGGTCCTCATTTCACCCACCTCGGAAGGATGGAAGGCTGAGTCGACCTTGAGCCGGTGAGATTTGAACCGCTGAACTGCAGATCACAGTCAGCTAAAGTGGCCTGCAGTACTGCACCCTAACCACTGCGTCTACCTCGATATAATTAATATAAGATTTGTCAACCAAAAGTAGATTTTGTGATTAGGAGCAGTCATCAATTCTTGTTTCAGCTTATGTTTTTCAGTTGAACTTATTCGAAAACTTTAAAGTATGTTCTGGGACCACATTTTTGTAAGGCAAATGCATAATGAAAAATCTTTATTACAAACTCCTTTTGCCTTCCTATTTGAGAGAGAGAGGGAGAGGGAGAGGGAACATTATCATTTTGACCTACTTCATAATGTGGTTGTTTCAAATGTAGAAGAGGAATGGGAGGCATCACACATGACAAGCGCCATAGGAGAAATGGTTGGATGACCAAAAGGAATATTTAGATCCAAAAATTCTACCATCAGTACTGCTCCTATCACAGGCTAAAGGCACAGGCATTGAAAATCTTTCTTTCTAGTATCAAAGGACAGGATGCAGAAATCCACTCAACATTAAGGCCTGGAACAATCCCAGACTGATGCAACTCATGGCCCATCTTCTTACATTACTCAACCTTAAAATATTAGAATCATCAAATCCAGCATTTATCCTTTCACATTGCCAATTCAATTCATGTAGCAGAGAGAGAGTGTGAGAGAGTGAGTGAGTGAGTGAGAGAGCGAGAGAGAGAGAGGAAGGAAGGAAGGAAGGAAGGAAGGAAGGAAGGAAGGAAGGAAGGAAGGAAGGACGGAAGAAAGAAAGAAAGAAAGAAAGAAAGAAAGAAAGAAAGAAAGAAAGAAAGAAAGAAAGAAAGAAAGAAAACAATCAAGTGGAACAGTGGAATGGCCTTCAGAAGTTGCGAACGCTCCAATAATAATAATACTCTCTCAATAATTTCATAA
The DNA here is from genome assembly GCF_051295495.1 of Thamnophis sirtalis. Taxonomy (NCBI): domain Eukaryota; kingdom Metazoa; phylum Chordata; class Lepidosauria; order Squamata; family Natricidae; genus Thamnophis; species Thamnophis sirtalis. Next base: position 166,360,774 of record NW_028261382.1, read on the forward strand.
AGTCAATTTAAAAAGCTGAAGGTTGGAAAAGTATACTTTTTAGGAAAGTGGTTATCAACCTGTAATATAAATAAATAATCTGAACGAGCTTCTTCTAGATCCATGATGGCAAACCTATGGCATGCGTGCCTAAAGTGGCATACAAAGCCATGTCGCCTGGCACGCAAACCGCCGCCCTAGCTCAGTTCCACTGCGCGCACCTCCTGCTGGCCAGCTGATGTCCGGTTCTCTGCCACGCATGCACAGGGTGCATGTGGAAGATGCACAAATATTCATGAGGGGTAGGGGCCCACATGCAGGGGAAGGGGGGAGCATGGCGCCCCCCTGCAGCCCATTTTTGGTCCCAGGAGGCTGCAGAGAGGCCCAAATGGGATGCCCGGTGGGGAATCACATGTGCAGGGAGTGTAGGGAAGGGGGCTGCACACTCATGTGCAGGGGGCAGAGGTGGTGGTCACGCACACATTGCATTATTGTGAAAAAATATGGGACTAAAATGTATACATGGCTGGAAAAAATGATAAATGATATTGACTGCCGTGAGAATAGTATTTGCACAAAAATGGAAAAGTGAAGAGATCCCAACAGACGAAGATGTGATTAGAAAAATATTAGAATGTGCAGAAATGGATAAGCTAACGCTTACAATTAAGGAAAAGAAAGAAACTAAATATTTGTTGACTTGGGACTAATTTTATCAATGGCTAACTGATAAAAACAGGAGCTAGAAACAGGAAAATATATATATGAGAATAAGTGATATAAGGAAGATATGTTAACTTGGTTAAATAAACGATATTATTATTGTTATTAATGTTAATATAATTGATATTAATGCAATAAATATTGTTGCAAACACTTTGATTATTATTTCCAAAATGACTTGTATCCAGAAAACACACTGTTCAATTGAAATTGGATTTTTTGTATGCTATAAAATAAAAAATTATTACACAAAAAAAACCCTGAGCCTTATTTGTGACATTGCATGTTTCTTGGAACTGTTATTCATAAGGTGCAGACAGGGAACTATTTCAGACATGTGAAGACTCATCTGTTCACTTAGATTTTTTTCTGTATAAATATATGTATTAATGAATCTTGACCATAATCACCTCTTTTAGTGCGTTAAAACACTAAAAATAAATATTTTTAAACTGGCTATTTTTGCAGTATTGCAAAAGTATTTTTTTTTTCAATTCTTACACTATGTTGTACATCACTACAATATACTCTACCGGTATAATTTATTAACTTTAAATAAAAAGGGCAAATCAGAAGATATTGTGCTGCTGGCCAAGCAAAGCAGAAAACCCCACCCAGAATATTTATACGTTAATCTGGCCAAACCAAAAGTGCCACAATTTCTGTTTTCTGCCTGCAGTTGGCAGATCTTCTACACAATATTATCATTTAAAGCCTTCTTCAAACTAAAGCCTGCAACTCTCAGAATTCACAGTGGGCCTGCAGCCAGAAAATTCTGAGAAGTGCCTCAGTGGAGGATTCTAATTAAGGACACTGACTGATTTCACTAGTCAGGAGGAGAAATACTGAAATACTCAAATAGAAAGCTACACCTCTCCAAGGGTTCTATTCATTTCCTCACATATAATGTAGTGGGAGATACCCAATGGGGCAGCTTCCCTCATATCCTCCAGAACTGCTACTTAAGAGAGAGCTAAAACAAATCTGAACAATTCTATCTGCACAATGCTTTGCAAGCAAGTCACAGCTAGCTTTCATGTAATTACCTGTTGTTTTTTTAGGGAATAGGTTACAACAGGCCTTTGGAACAGCTCCACTGGACAACACCGAACATTCGCAGTGGTGGTAGAAAAGGAAGAATTCCTTGGCGCCATTATTACCATAAATTATATTTAATGATAGATTGTAAGCAATCTTTGATTAAAGTCATTGCAGTTCTTCCTCCTCCATCACTCTAAGTTACCTAATGAATCATTATCACTTCCACTAGAAAGAAGAAGATGCTCAGAGTCTTCCTCAATTTGTTGACTCCCAAATGTCCTGGGATTTCATAATTGTGGAAGTTGTAGCTCCAGGACATCTACAGGGTGACAGGTTGGAGAAGATTACGTTATGAGATATCAAAGCATTGTTACAACATGGAAAAGGAGAACATTTTTAGAAATCTCTCCTAAGGTTTTACAGTGGAAGATACTGAGGGCTGAATCTTCTATTCTGCCTAGCTGGGAAGTTAATCCTTAGCCTTGGAAACACAGAGGCTAGCTGTTATAACCATCTCTGAAGAACTGAAGAAGCTTCTTGAATGAGAAGGAAAACCTTTTCAAAGAAAACACCAAGGAAATCCAGTTGGCCTTTTGGAAAAAGTACTTTTGGGACAATCATGACCCAGTTGATTGAGTATCTCCATAGACCTTGCCCATAAAGTTTTAATGAGAAAGGGTTTTAACAAAAACAACAAGAAGTTTAGATAAGAAATAAACCCAATAAACTTTTTCTCTGCACTTAAAATGTTTATTGCAAAAAAAGAGGAAATACAGAAAAAAGAAGTGAAGGCAATAGTCTCACTGACTTAATTTTCTTAATTAACTTAATTAATTAAATTAATTTTCTAATTATTTTTTTTAATTATCTACATATGTACATTTGTGGGTTTCACCACACGATCAGACTACACTGCAAAAAGGATAACTAGATAATTTAGGTTTCCTGCTTGGAAGCTGATAGGCAGAACGCCCCCCCCCCCAACAATACGTTCGGTTATGAAAGATACCTGTAAGTCAGGCTTTTGGGGGACATGACTGCAAGCAAAATGCTTTTTGTCTGATGACCTGACTGTAGAAGTAAAATATTTAGTGATTAAACTTATCTTCCTTAGGAGATTTGGTGGAATGATTAAGACACAGTTTAATTTTCACCAGTTGTGCCATTGTCTAGATGAGGGGAGACTATAGAGCCGAGGTGGCGCAGTGGTTAGGGTGCAGTACTGGGTGCACTTCAGCTGACTGTTATCTGCAGTTCAGCGGTTCTAATCTCACCGGCTCAAGGTTGACTCAGTCTTCCATCCTTCCGAGGTGGGTGAAATGAGGACCCAGACTGTGGGGGCGATATGCTGACTCTGTAAACCGCTTAGAGAGGGCTGATAGCCCTATGAAGCGGTATATAAGTCTAACTGCTATTGCTATTGCTATTTCTCGGAAACAAATGCTAAATTCCATAATATTCAGGCCTTTCAACATGGGATCAAATCAGTGGTGGGTTCCGGATCCGGTTGCAATGGGGCCCGGCGTCCTCCCCATGAACGTGTGCAGCGCCCGCGCCCATGTCTTACCATCCAGCGATGCCTTCGCAAGCCTCCGCAACGCTTCAGCTGTTTGGCGAAGCGTCACGCAGGCGCTATAAAGACAGGTAAAGAGGGCAGACGGGCCCTCTGGAGCACCGTACCAGAATGGTACCTGGCGCTCTGGGCATGCTCTGGTACGCCCGTACCGGGGCATACCGCCTGCAACCCACCACTGGATCAGATGTTTTGGGCTGTTTCATATCAAAATGCTTTGCTATTCCCTGTAACAATCCAGGAGTTTATGATCAACAAATTCCAGATTAAGCATGGTAAGAAAACGTCAATCACAACATGCCAGAAAGACCCATGCAAGCCATATAGCAGTGTTGGCAAATCTTTTCAGCACTGAGCGCCAACATGCGAGTGCACACATATGCGCGTGCCAGAAACCGGAAGAGCAGTTGCCTAGTGCACAAGTGTGCACCGAGTGGCTGCTCTTCCGGTTTCCGGCATGCACATGAGCCACATGGTCTTCTGGTTTCTAGCATGCATGCATGTACGAAGACCAGCTGGTCAGTGTGCATGTGCATGCCAGAAACCAGGAGAGCAGCTGTCCGGTGCACATACGCACCCGGGAAGATGATCTTCTGGTTTCCAGCATGTGCATGCACACCGGGTGGCTGCTCTTCCAGTTTCCGGCGCTCCCGCGTATGTGAAGACCAGCTGGTCAGTGCACCAGAGCCCGGGAGAGCAATGGCTCGCATGCCTAGAAAGATGGCTCTGCGTGTCACTTCCAGCACACGTGCATAGGGTCGCCCTTACGGCCATATAGTATCAATCTATACATATATAGGTTATCTATAAATAAATATATTAGCCAAGCAAATCGCCACTATATTTCATCTATGCTGAACATACAATGAGACTTTGCAAAGATTAATCAAAGATCTTTTTCTTCCATTCTCCTTAACTATAGTACAATCATTGTCAGGCAATCTCTATTTTCTGCCATACAGTCTAATTCCTTGCGTGGCACGACAAAACCGCGCTCGACTAAGCCACGCCCGATTAAACTGCGTCGCTGACGTCATCAACAGGGCGACAACAGCAAGCGCGGAGAAAGAAGGGCACTTTAAATAGCGCTTTGAAAGCAAGCCGATTCAACTTAAGGTAAGGGTTAGGTTTAGGGTTAGCTTTAGGGTTAGATTAAGGGTTAGGGTTAGGTTAAGGGTTAGGGTTAGGTTTAGGGTTAGGTTAAGGGTTAGGATTAGGTTTAGGGTTAGGTTAAGGGTTAGGGTTAGGGTTAGGGTTAGGATTAGGTTTAGGGGGGTTAGGTTTAGGTTTAGGGGTTAATTTTAGGTTTAGCGTTTACAGCGTGCTCCTGTCTCCGCGCTGTTGTCGCCCTGTTGATGACGTCAGCTACGCGGTTTCATCGAGTGCGGTTTAGTCGAACGCGGTTTTGTGGTGGAACCAATTCCTTGTACTCAGCCCCAGAATAAGAGAGATTTAAATCATGGTAAGCTATGCCAGTATGAAGGTGGTCTTTTCAAGATATTCAGGAACAGTTGCAAGATATACAAAATCTGTTCTGGTCCACAACCCATTCATATGAGATGAAGTCAAGTGAGTGGGATCCGAGAGGCATCTTTGGCCATTTCAGGCAGATCTGAAGTCCCAAGTCAGGCATTTTGTTGTGGTGGTCTCCCTAAAGAAAGACACTCAGAAGCCCTGTTGCTGGTAGCTATGAAAACTAAACAACAACAACATGAGGGAATATTGTAAGCATTTTAACTCAATGCCATTAGTGCAAAACTAGAAATAACAAATCTCCTCTACTACCCAGAACTGATTCCCAGAGGACAGAGGAATTTGGAAGTTAGCATTTATTGCCTGCATAATAATACAGCATATGATTTAGTTCCTTTTAATTACAGTTTTATTTTACATTTTTTTTCAGTTCATGTTCAAACAAATTGAGGTGAAACACAAGAGTTTCAGAAAGGAGCTGAGAGGGGCTGCAGTGAGGCCCTACTTTCTTCCCGGGACTGGCAAATGTTTCCCCACCAGCTGGTGACAAGCAAAGGAGGAAGGATGGAGAAGTCAGAGGAGTCAATCATCGCTGTGTTATCATATGCCGCACACACAAAATCAGAATAGCACCGTTCCTCAGTGACTCAGAACAGACACGGCAGAAACAGGATAGGGACTGACAGTCAAGGCAGCAAATTTCATGCCAACGAAAGTTTTTTGCTGACTCAGATGGGTGGGGAGCATTTTAATTCAACGGTGAGGAAAGGCCCTGAAAGCATGTCTTTTATCGATGCTCTCCTTGTGCTTACGCAGAAACCCAAAAGGTCATTACAAGGAGCCGTTTTAATTATGAAACAATTTTCCTTTGGAATTCACTGTTAACACTTTCCATAAGCAAATAAGCCCCATTTAAAAAAAAATTGTTAACTAGCCTTCATAGAGACACGGTGGCTCGGTGGCTAAGACGCTGAGCTTGTCAATCAGAAAGGATGGCAGTTTGGTAGTTTGACTCCCTAGCGCCACATAATTACCTCCAATAGACCGATTAGATCCCACAGATTAGGCCTCCTCCGAATTCCATCCACTGGCCAATGCCGATTGGCAACTACCAGGAGGAGGGCCTTCTCTGTGGCTGCTCCGGCCCTTTGGAACGAGCTCCCCGTGGAGATTCGAACCCTCACCACCCTCCAGGCCTTCCGCAAAGCCCTTAAAACTTGGCTGTTCCGACAGGCCTGGGGCTAATGAGCTTTTGTCCTCCCTCGAATGGTATGGTTGTTGTGTGTTTTAAATTGTGGTATTGTTTTGTTCGTGTTCTTTTTTTCCTTATTTGTACCCCCCCCCCCCCGACTTGGGTTGTGAGCCGCCCTGAGTCCCCTTCAGGGAAAAGGGCGGCATAGAAATATAATAAATTCAATTCAATTCAATTCAATAATGGAGTGAGTTCCCGTTACTTGTCCCAGCTTGTGCCAACCTAGCAGTTCGAAAGCATGTAAAAATGCAAGTAGAAAAATAGGGACACCACTTTGGTGGGAAGGTAACATTGTTCTATGCGCCTTCGGCATTTAGCCACGCCAACCCCATGACCACGGAGATGTCTTTGGACAGTGCTGGCTCTTTGGCATTGAAACGGAGATGAGCACCGCCCCCTAGAGTCAGGAACAACTAGCACATTTGTGTGAGGGGAACCTTTACCTTTACTTAGTCTTCACTGTATAGTACGCCTTGGTTAGGGAGAAATAAACAGCCTTGGGCCGGAAAGAGCAATTCTTCCTTTGCCCTATAAGGACCTATTTATTTTATACCCTACTTTTCATTTACGAGCTCAGCAGTGTACAAGTAATCCTCAATTTATGACCGCAATCCCCAAATTTATCTCCTAAAGCGACACATTTGTTGAGTTTTGCCCCATTTTATGACTTTTCCTGCCACAGTTGTTAAGTGAATCACTGCAATGGTTAAGTTAGAAACATGGTTGTTACGTGACTCTGGCTTCCCCACTGCTTGTCAGAAGGTCACAAAAGGGATCACATGACCCACAGTCACCACAACTGTCATAAATATGAGTCAATTGCCAAGCGTCTGGATTTTGACCATGGGAATGCTGCCACAGTCATAAGTTTGAACAACAGTCATAAGTCACTTTTTTTTCAGTGCTCTTGTAACTTCAAATGGTCACTAATTGAACTGTGGTAAGTCGAGACTGCCTGTACACAATTCTTCCTCCTTTTATTTTTCCTCTATAACAAGGGTATCAAACTTGATTTCATTGAGGGCCGCATCAGAGTTGTGTTTGACCTCGTGGGGTTGGGTGGGCGTGCCCAACTCAGCGTCACTCATCAGGGCTCCATTTCCAGCCAAGATGGCTTCCTGCAGCCCTTTGCCGCACGTGGCCCTCCCATGCTCCATTTTCACTGGCAGAGGGGCTGCAGGAAGCCATCTTGGCTGAAAATGGAGCCCAGGAGGCATGCATGTGCCTCCCCACCCCCCACCCCCCCCAGCTACGTTTTCACTGGCAGAGGCACTGCAGCAGGGGTGGGTTTCTCGCCCCGTTCCAACCGGTTCGGTTGGAACAGGGCCGGCGGCATCCTCGTGCACGGGCGCAGCGCATGCACACGTACTAGCATCTGTGCGATGCTCCAGCTGCTCCTGGAGGATTGCGCAGGCGCTGTATGCGTCCTGCGCATGCGTGGAAGCACAGAACTCGTCAAAACCGGGTAAGGAACGTGGGCGGGCGGGTGGGCCCTTCGCCGTTCCCGGAAGTTACTTACTTCCGGGTTCGCCGACCAACCGGTTCGCGGGGACCGCCGCGAACCGGTTGAAACCCACCCCTGCACTGCAGGCCAGATGTGGTTCGCAAGCCTTGAGTTTGACACCACTGCTCTATAATAACAAACCTTGGAGGTGGGTTGAGAATGCTTAGAGTCAACCCCTCAGGTTCCCTGGCCAAGGGTGGCCTAGAATCAGAGCCCATTCTTAGTGCAACCCTAACTATTATACCACACTAGTGCTCTTTAATAGATCCACAAATGCACTTCTTGCTTATCTTTATTTCTGTTAGCAGAGCCCACAGCTGGGTTTCAGCCCTCACCAAGAAAGGGCTCCCCATTGCTCTGGACCCAGCCCCATGTTTTTATACTCAATTTCCAGAATAGCGTTTCCCAATTCCAGTCTTTTTTGTCACAAGATAAATGTCTCCCTTTGGTCACATGAAGCTATCCTTTCTAATACATACAATATAGATGCATGACTCTCGAGCAGAATAGCACCCTTTATGGATCGCTTAAAATAAGCACATTCAACAGACTGGAGGCTCCGGGGGCGGAAACAAAAGTCCACGGGTTGAAGCCCAGCACTGCCTCCATTCATTGCACAGAGGCCCATATGAGGGAGCTTCATTGCAACACAGTGTGAATGGGCAGCGAGTTTTGTGGACAACATCTTTAGTCAGGTCAAGTAATCCAGGGGAAAAAAAAAAAGAGATTGCCTGACATTTCCCAGAAAAGCAAGACAGCACAATGATGCATTGCTGATTCAATGCTATGACTGGAGCCGTTTATAATGTTAACTTTGGTATCATTCATTTCAACAATCCCTTGTGGCTCCAAATCCCACTGTCTCGCAGCAAGGAAGGAACTTCACACTAGGCACAAGCCGTGACTGCTGTGTGAGCAAAACCCTTCAGCTTGTGGGCTTTTCCCTCTCCCAGCCCCTTCTTTGGTTTTAAAGCACGTGCTGCAAAATATTCAGTGACGATGACATAAAATCAGGGGGAGGGGAGAAAGAGTCAGTGGAGAAAGAAGAGAAGCCTGACCTTTAAAATTTCACTGGTGCCGGGTAAATTGTGTAATCCATTATCCTGGGGAAGCCGCTGCCTGAGGCACTGAGCTGATGGTACTGAACTAAACAACAAACAGTTTGAGTAAGTTGGGGGTCCGCAACTGTGGCAACTTTGTGGTCTGTGGACTCAACTTCCAGTATTCCTGAGACAGCCGTTGCACGTAGGGGTGGGATCCTACCGGTTTAACAACCGGTTTGCTGAGCGCACACTGCGCGTGTGAGCACGGTTTACAGAGAAATCATCTTCCGCACTACTGGGGAGGAAAACAGCTGGGCTTCAGAAAAGGGAATATCGGTGAGTATAGCGCAGGGGTGCGTGGGCGGGCCCAGCTGATAGTTGGAGCTACCGGTTCGCCTGGACCAGCCCAAACCGGTAGAATCCCACCCCTGATTGCACACCCCAGAGTAAGTTTCTAATGTATTACATGGTACCAAAAATTCACTTGTGTTCTTATATTCCACGCACGGTAGGCAGCAATATTTCTACACCAGAAGGGAGCCCTAATGCTGTAAATCAAAGTACTGCATATTTGTCCACGGATCTACAATTTATTTATGTAACTTTTTTTCCAAAGTTAAACTAATAGGATGAGATTCTAGTCAGAAAAAAAGGTCCCTGAGGATGGGCTTCAGCAAGAGTCGGAAAGCTTAGAAGACAAAACCTCTGGTCCTGGTGATCAACCCAGACTGGATCCTGCCACATTATCCTGGGAAGTGTATATTTGTTTTCATTCGTGAGAAAAAAATTGAGAGGCAAATACGGTATCACCACATAGCTTTTAATGGTACTAATGTATCTCCATCCCTATTACTTCCACTTGCATTAGTGTTTTAAGCTTTGAAGCTGATAGCAAGCTCCTTTTTTCTCACTGCTTCAGAAAAAAGATAACAAGACAGAGTTAGTGGAAGTTAAAGAGCAGGGCACCTTAAAGCTAACACTATGATAATAGTTGATAACCTAGTAGAATTCAATCAAGCTGTGAAAGTTACTGTGGAGTCCTTGGTATTCTCTGAGCTTGGTTATTTTTGCTTGCAGATGTTTTATTACCTAAAATAGGTAACATCATCTGCGAACAAGCAAACCAACAGAACCAAGAACTCCACAGTTCAGCCCTGAGCTACATATAATCTCTTCTATTGTGGAAGTTACTTTTATTTTTGGGGGGGTTTTGTTCACATTCATTTTAACTCTGGATAACACACTGTTCTAGCTACCTATCTCGGCAGATTAAATTATTATATCCGTCCTACTAGATAGCTTTTAAAACAGCCACATATTTATCAGCTCAGCTCTACATTCTTAAGTCTGTCTTTACAAGTTCTGCAAAATTCTGATAAACTTCTGTTCGTGAAAATGGAAAATAACATGCATCTGTTTACAAGAAACATAGTCTTTTTTCCCCCAAAAAAGAGAGCTTTCTGCATCTGTGGGTCATTCAACTGAACCCCCCCCCCCAATTAACTCCATGCTATTATCAAGACAATCAGTTTATTTGAAGACTGCTAGCCCCATATATAAATTTCCCTTTGTAATCAAAATGTCTTTATCAGATAAGACAGTTTTGTTTAAACTACTATATTCAGCACTTGCTTTGGGGATTTTGAATACACAGCATGGAGTAACTGGAGATTTCCTAGCCTTTTAAAAGTGTGTTTTTTTTCTGTCTGTCTGTATTTTGTAATTTCCTGTCAAATACCTCCCCATAATTAACTTTCCTTGCTCCAATCTACTTTCTTTTCTTCTTCTTTTTCTTCTTTTAAAAAAAACCCCTCTTCCAGCTTCCTGAGGATGGTAATAAAATGCTGATTGCATGGGGTTGTTATCTGTTTGCCTTTTTCTTCACCTCCCCCTCCTCGGAGCCCTTTGTTGAAATCAGCTCTTGGGTTTCAACTCTTAAGAGGAGAAAGTAAGAGAAAAGGGAAGGTAGGAGGCAGCTGGAATGCAGAATCAATAGCATTTATTAGGTCAATGCTTAGGTTTGGAGATACAATTGAGCCAAATAATTAAGATAAGGGTGTTCTGAAGCTGGATGTCTCCTTGCCTTTCCAGGACATTCTGAATTTCTAAAAAAAAAGCATTTTTTTGAAGAAAATGTGGATTATAAAGTGAAATGAAGTAACAGTAAACGATTTCAAATGAAATGGTCCAGAGGTGGGTTCCTACCAGTTCGCACCTATTCGGTAGAACCGGTTCATCAAATCTACCGAACCGGTTAGAAGAGGTTCCACCAGTGGACCTGGAAAGCAGGCCACACCTACAGAAGAGCTTCCAAATTTTTTTGAAACCCACCACTGGTCCTTGGATATGATTATTCTACACTATCATGCTCATATTTATAAAACTCGGTGCCTCTGTGAAAGGTAAGGATGACTACTGCGTTTGTGGTGCAATCAGAACATTGTGTGTGTTGAAGTTGTTTTAATGCAAACCAAAGATGCCTTTTAAAAAACAAGTTGACATCCTATTCTTATGCATGCCAGTGCTGTGTGTGAGGTAATTTAAGGTGGTTCTGACAAGTGTCGTCGGCATCTTCATATCCGGTCACATGGGCGGCAAGCCACTCCCCTCCGGTCACATGGGCAACAAGCCACTCCCACAAAGGAGGCCACACCCACAGAGTAGGTTCAAACAATTTTTGAAACCCACCACTGAAATGGTCAATGGTAAAGAAACTACTCAGCAAGAACATGGGCATAGCCAAAGCTGAAAGATGATGGCTTTTCCCAAATTAGAAGATTGGATACCTTCGTATAGTTTTCTGGAAAAGCCCACATAAAACAGAAAAAGAAACTTTTCCCATAGGGATGTCCTTGAGATCCAGGATGATTCTGAAGATTTCAATAAGCAATAAAGAACAGCAAACCTCTGATATAGCTTTTAAATAGAGTTTTCATTACTCTGCTTTTTTAAGGTTTAAGACAACTTAAAACATAGCTGGCTTCTTCTAACGCTTTACAGTAATACCAGAACTCGTACAGCCATTCTGATTATGAACATCTCTTGTCACTCCTCTGTGCTATGCTGTACATACAGACAATCTTCAAGATTAGAAAATACTATATTTAACTGGAAGATATGTTTCTGAACACATGACTGGGCAAACAAAGCACCAGTCTGCAATTCATTATAGCAGCTGTGTCTGTTTTCACTGGCTGCAATGGAAGCCTCCCCCCACAGTCACATTATCTTGAAAAAACAACTGCTTTAATTCACACTCCTGTGTGCTCTCTAAAGCATCTCATCCAATGTGAGTCCAAAACACTGCACAGCCTCATTGAAGATACATCAAATAGACCAGAGTCATGTGAAACATATATTCGTATTAAAAATGTCACATTATTTTAGCCCTTGTCTATCCACTGCAGGATGAAGACCTCTTCCACATGTGGAAGGAATAGACCATGATCTGTCATACTGGTCCAATGCCAGTTGGCAGAATACATTAGTCTAATTTCCAGTCTCCAAATATACTTTGTTAAGACAGAATTGAGTTTATTGAGTTTATTGATCTTGTATGCCGGCCACTCCCGAAGGACTCCGGGCGGCTTACAATAAACAAGGGAAGGGGATAAATAAACAAAACAACACTTTAAAATATACAATATTCACAGTTACCGTGGGGCTGGATATTTCACAAGCCCCCCGGCCTGCTGGAGCAGCCAGGACTTGATGGCTTTGCGGAAGGCCGGGATTGATCTCTTGAGGCTTTGGAAAATACTCACTGAACTGAATGTCAGAGAACTGAAAGTCATGATAATACTCACATGCACACATATGCACTATTTTCTGACCCATGTTTTGGAATTAAGAGTTCAGAAACACTAAAAAGTTGCCTTCCAGATGCAAAACTGCTTATAAGTAGAAACTAAAAACTTTATCATACAGGGAAATACTATATTGCCCTGTTGAAAAGGATGATTTGCACTGAAATATACTTGTTGGAATCCCAAACAGGTGCTTTTTTTCAAGAGGCAACTGGACTTTCTTGTTTTTTCTTTGAAGATGTTTCACTTATCATTCAAGAAGCTTCTTCAGTTCTGACTAGATGGTGGGGAATTCTTCAGAGCTGAAGAAGCTTCTTGGATGAGAAGCAAAACATCTTCAAAAAAATCCAAGAAAGTCCAATTGCCTCTCGGAAAAGCAATTGTGGGAGGGACAACCATGACCTGGATGACTGAGGATCTCCATAGAACACAGTGTCAAACTCGTGGTGTCCCATTGCTGTCACGTGAAGGCATCATCGTGACATTTTTTTCCCCTTCGCAGAACTGTGGTGGGTGTGGCCTGTGCATGATGCATCCAGCCCGCGGGCTGCCAGTCTCACAGCCCTGCCGTAGGGTATTGTTGGAAGGAACAAAAAACACAACAGGGAAAATAACAAGAAATATCCACCAGCTGCCATGAAGTTACTTTTGCATACGAGGGATAGTCTATCAAAGTGGGGAAATGTGCAACAAACAAATGCAATTTGATTTATAGGCAGCTACTGTACAAGCAGTGGTGGCTTTCAAAAAAATTTCGAACCTACTCTGTGGGTGTGGCCTCCTTTGTGGGAGTGGCTTGCCGACCATGTGACCTGGTGGGAGTGGCTTGCTGGCCATGTGTTTTCTTTCTCTCTCTCTCTCTCTTTCCTTCCTTTTGTCTCTCTGTCCCTTTTTCCTTTTTTCTTTCATCTCTCACTTTTTCTTTTTTCTTTTATTTATTTATTTCTTCCTTCCTTTCTCTTTCTGTGTGTGTGTGTGTGTCAGTGGTGGCTTTCAAAAAATTTTCGAACCTACTCTGTGGGTGTGGCCTCCTTTGTGGGAGTGGCTTGCCGACCATGTGACCTGGTGGGAGTGGCTTGCCGGCCATGTGTTCTCTCTCTCTCTCTCTCTCTCTCTCTCTCTCTCTCTCTCTCTCTCTCTCTCTCTCTCTCTCTCTCTCTCTCCTTCCTTTTGTCTCTCTGTCCCTTTTTCCTTTTTTTCTTTCATCTCTCACTTTTTCTTTCTTTTTTCTTCTATTTATTTATTTCTTCCTTCCTTTCTCTTTCTCTCTCTCTGTGTGTGTGTGTGTCAGTGGTGGGTTTCAAAAAACTTTGGAAGCTCTTTTGTAGGTGTGGCCTGCTTTCCGGGTCCACTGGTGGAACCTCTTCTAACCGGTTCGGTAGATTTGATGAACCGGTTCTATCGAACTAGTGCGAACTGGTAGGAACCCACCTCTGTGTACAAGCATCCTATGCAAATGATAATAACCTCCTTCTAAAGTGATGTTTCAGTTTAGAAAAGGTTCAAACAGAATGGCTATATACTCATGTATGAAATGCATCCCAGTAAAAAGCAAATTCACAAGGTGAATGAATGAACAATCCAGACAGCTGTCTTAATCAAAATTATATCCCATCCCATCCCCTCTTCTAAATAAGCAGCAATTAAAGAATTCACTGCAGAAATGAGCTCCATTAATCAACCTGATTCAGCAGATTGATGCACAGCAATTAAAGCTGTCTAAACAGTTTTGTTAACCTTTAACAAAAATGTGCAGGGAACACACACTGTAAACTAGTTCACAGTTCAGCCAGATGAAGCGTTAGTTTAAAGGATCTGTTTGAAGTTTATTTAGTTTGCTTCAATGCTGCCAGAACAACTTTCTCTCACATGCACAGAGACAAAATGTCTTCACACTTAACTGGCAATTTCCACAGCTGAGATTTTCATCTTCTTCACAATGAGGTATAAAGAAGAATATGAATCTTTACCAAAGCCTCGAAATCACTTATAATGCAGCAAGATAGATTGACACAAGTGAAGGATGGAGAACCAAGTGCCTGTAGAGGAAAACATTACCTCTTGTATTCCTTGCTCCTTTACGTATTTCTATAGTTTACTACACAATTCAGCAGATTTAATTTGTATAGCCACCCATCTCATGGATATGACTCTTACAACAAGGGGGAACCTTTGTTGTTGTAAGTCCCAAAGTTATATCCGAACCCATCGCAACCCTATGGACAACGTTCCTCCAGGCCTGGCTGTCCTCTACTATCCCCTGGAGATGATATTTAAGCTCACGCCTACTGTTTTGGTGACTCCATCCAGCCACTTCATTCTCTGTTGTCCCCTTCTTTTTTGCCCTCAATCTTTCCCAGAATTAGGCTCTTCTCCAGTGAGTCCTTCCTTCTCATTAGGTGGCCAAAGTATTTGAGTTTCATCTTCTGGATCTGGCCTTCTAAAGAGCCGTCAGGGTTGATCTCCTCTAGGACTGACCGGTTTGGTTGCCTTGCAGTCCAAGGGACTTGCAACGTGAGTGATCCACTGGAGAAGGAAATGACAACCCATTCCAGTATCTTTGCCATGAAAACCCCATGGACAGTACCAAAAGAGGATACCTTACAGAAGGTAAAACAAACCCCAAACAACAAAATACAATATCAAAACACTCCACACGATAGCAGTAAAAAATAAATGAACACAATCAGCAGCCAAGATACAAAAACACTCAACAATATTCCAAACAGTCACTGAAGAGGCTTTACTACAAAACCCAAACCCAATGGGAAAACTCCCATCAAAGCCTTACAAAAGGCCAACAGGATCCAGTCCAATTTGAACTCTGAGAGGATGATAGGCCACAGGGTGTGCATAACAACAGAAAAGACCTTCTCCTTCATGCCCTGTGAGATGAGAGCAGTGGTGGGTTTCGGATCCCATTGCAACTGGTATGCTGCAACAGGGTCCGGCGCCCACCATGTGCATGTGCACAGCATGCGCACAGCATGTGCATGCGTACTTATCACCCGCAATGCTCCAGCTGCTCGGCAGAGCATCGCACAGGCGCCATATGCTCCGTGCGCGAAAGCCCCGATCAGCTCAAATACAGGTAAGGAGAGCGGGAGGGCGGCTCTCCGGAGCACCGTACCAGAACGGTACCTTGTGCTCCCAGCAGGCACCGGTACGCCCGTACCGGGGCATTCCAGTCGTATCCCACCACTGGATGAGAGGACCCAGAACATGCATCTCCCATCAGACCTAATGGGATAATGGGATATCTATTTGTATGGAAAATCAATAGATAGCAACAAGTGACTGGTTTTGGCACTCAGATCCCCATTAAATCCTTTCTATATTCACAGAAATAGTATATTGTTTTTTTAGAAAAATAATTTACAGCTGTACATAATTTCTTTTTTCTTCTTTGTTCCTTTTGAAATGTTCTTTACTGCCCTTTGATTACAACAATGTTTTTATTTGAAGTTCTTACTTCCCAAAAGCAGAAACCTAATTGTTGGTGATGATAATAACAACACTTGCTCAACATGAAGATGGCTAACAGCATAAGAGAAATTAGGTAAACTCATAAGGACCTGGTTCCCACATCATACCAAGCTATTCTTTAGTTAGTGATTATTGAAAATACTTCAATATGTTATAGTGACACAACCTGCTCAGACTAAATCAAACAACCCATGTTATAAATTAAAGTATGTAAATCCTGGTAAATTATACAGGAAAGTAAGTTATGCATACTTCTTGGAATAGATAGAGCGTGGCACGACAAAACCACGCTCGACTAAAGCGCGCCCGATTAAACCACGTCGCTGACGTCATCAACAGGGCGACAACAGCGAGCGCGGAGAAAGAAGGGCGCTTTAAATAGCGCTTTGAAAGCAAGCCGATTCAAGTTAAGGTAAGGGTTAGGTTTAGGGTTAGGTTTAGGTTTAGGTTTAGGTTAAGGGTTAGGATTAGGTTTAGCGTTAGGTTAAGGGTTAGAGTTAGGGTTAGGTTTAGGGTTAGGTTAAGGGTTAGGTTTAGGGTTAGGTTTAGGATTAGGTTTAGGGGGGTTAGGTTTAGGTGTTAATTTTAGGTTTAGCGTTTACAGTGTGCTTTTTTCTCCGCACTGTCATCGCGCTGTGATGACGTCAGCTACGCGGTTTCGTCGAGCGCCCTTTAGTCGAACGCGGTTTTGTGGTGGAACCTAGATAGAGATGAAGTGGAAGATACATTGAATGATCTGACTAGGGTTTTTGATTCCCAGTTGTCTAATAATTGGGAAAAAAAATAAGAATCTCCCTCCTAAATTAGATTGCTGGAAATAGAATAAGGGAAGAGGAGAATCAAAAGTGAATTCAATCTTGAAAGATTTTATGAACTGGGTTCTGGTACCAATTATATACTCCTGGCAAGTCTATCTTCTGTTTGTTGATTCCAAGTATTCTATCTACTTCCTGCCAAGTAGACCTCCCAAGCACAGGTTTACTTAGTTTTGTATACTTCAGCCTTCCTCAAGAGGATTCTCGACAGAAATTGTGTTCCACAATTTTCAGCAATAGCCAAACTGGCTAATGTTTTGTCATCTGTTCGTACCAGATTTTTTTTTCCTTCTCTAATATCTATGTCTAAATCTAGACATAAACTGCTGGTAGTACTGTTTAAACATCTTGATTGTTGTCAGATTCTCATATACTGCTTATCATCTGTCTAAAGAAAAGAAAAATAAATGTCGAGGATTTATTAAATACCTCTAATTCCAAAGAAGAATTTCTTCCAATTGTAGAGATAAACGGTCGTTTTTATAGAAGACAAAACTTAAGCCTAATTAGATTATACAGGAGTGGCAGTAACCACCTTAGCAAACCCACGTACAAGCAATTCCTGTTCAACCAACACTCGTTCAGATTGAAGTTACAATAGCATTGGGGGGAAAAAACTTAGCAACAACCTTGCATTTGCGATGGTCTCAGCATCTCATGGTCACATGGTCGAAATGTGTGGCCTTCACAGCCAGCTTCCAACAAGCAAAGTTAACCGGGAATCCAGGAGGAAGTCACAAGTTGAAGTCCAGTGGCATCATACTTTAACGGCCAGCAGTGATTCAGGTAATAAAGCAGCATGGCCACCTAGCGATGAAGATGCTCGCCTCCCGCTCAGAAGGTCGAGAGTTCAATCGTAGGTAGTAGCAGACAGTTCTCTCCTAGGATACAAAGAAAAAAAATATCTGCTGTGAACTCCGTGTGGCATCAGTATGAGTATAATCTTTATTGTCATTGTACTTAAATGCAACGAAATTTGTTTTAACCTCACTGGTGCAAAATTATAACAGAAACAAAAAAAGAAAGAAAAAGAAAAAAAAAACCCTACCGTGCGCATGGAGTGATTTTTTTTTCAGTTGAAAAAGTTTTTATTTTCCATTTTTTCATTTTCATACACTCACATATATACTGTGCATAGCCAGAGCCATACAACATTAAACAATAATCACAGCAATTCCTCTTGTCAACAATACCCCCCAAAATAGAAACCCAATATACCTCTTCCACTCTCCGTACACCTCTTTCTTCCACCCCCCTCCAACTTTCTATCTTCCCTCCATCATCCCCCTCTACCCTACTTCCCCTCCCCCTCTACCACTCCTCTCGCCCGATCCACTCCCTCCCTTCCTTCTCACCCTCCCTCGCATCCTCTCTCCCGCCCTCTCTACCCATCTTTCTTCTATCCCACTCCTCCTCACCTCGGTGTATTTCCACTATATGTCAATGTACTTAACCTATCCTGTTTTAACAGAGAAATTAAAGAAAAACAGTATACATGTGAAGTCGCATTACATTGAAGTCTAACACATCGTATCTATCCTAGTATATATCCCTCCCTCCTCCCCCTTCCCCCCCCAACATGGAGTGATTGTGGTGTAGGAAGGGCACCCAGCCAATAGATGCTCAATTCTATCCAGTCACCCTGAATCTACCCTGAAATAAGGAACTACAATGCTGTAAAAAAGGGAGTGATTCCAATAATAACCATAACTGGGACTGACACCATAAAGTGGCTTAACAATGCTTAACAATGTAGTTGCTGGGTCCTATTGCAGACAATGTGATGACTATCCATAGTCCTTTTGTAGAACACAAAAAGTTCGCCTTTTGCAAAATGAGTTAAGTATGAGTGATTAAGCAGCTAATAAGCCCTAGAAACCCTGAAAGGAACAAGTACCTGATTAATCTATTAATCATCAGGTTTATAATCCTGTCTACTTCTTTTACTCATTAATACTATAATAATAAATAGGAATGTTTGAAAGTATATTCTGTCAATTTTAAACTTTCTCATTTTTAAGATAAAAATGATAAAGATCTTTAGGAAAGAAACTTGGTGCATTAGTGATGACTGGAGCAAAGGAAAACCAGCTCCAAACCACAAGATAAATTTGCTTACAAATATCACAGCTAACGTGTCATGGATATCAGATGGTTTTAAACTCTGTAAAATCTTTAGTATACTTAAAAAACGTGCATTATCTTAACTAAGAAGGTGCTAACAGCATCCAAAAGAGTCACATTTGATTGTAAAAGGAGAAAAAAAATAAGAGATATACTTTAAAATAATCAAGAAAACCAAATCTCTCATAGTGCATGTACATTATTTAAAAGTACAATAACTGACTCCCAACTCGAATGTATTTCACAAAGTACAGGTAGTCCTCAACTTACAACAGTTTCATTCAGTGACCGTTTAAAGTTTCAAAGACACTGAAAAAAGTGATTTACGACTATTTTTCAAACAACCATTGCAGGATCCTCATAGTTATGTGATCAAAATCCAAATGCTTGGCAACTGGCATATATTTAAGACAGCTGCAGTGTTCCAGAGTCATGTTATCACTTTTAGCAATCTTTCTGACAAACAAAATTAATAGGGAAGGAAGTTTCAATTAGTAACTGTGTTAATTCGGTTAAGAACTGTGGCAAAAAAAGGTTTAAAATGGACAAAAGTCATAACTGTCCTGCTTAGCAATAGAAATATACAATCACAATTGAGCCCAAAATTTCAGTTGTTAAGTGAAATTTACCCCCTTTTACAACCTTTCTTGCCACAGTTCTTAAGTGAATTACTGTAGTTGTTAAGTTAGTGACACCGTTGTTAAATGAATCTGGCTTCCCCATTGACTTTGCTTGTCAGAAGGTCACAAAAGGTGATCACGTGACACCGGGACACTAAAAATATTAGTTGATTGCCAAGCATCTAAATTTTGATCACGTGATCGTAGGAATGCTGCAACAGTTGTGTGAAAAATGGTCATAAGTTGCTTTTTTCAGTGCTATTATAAAACTTTGAATGGTCATTAAATGAACTGTTTTAAGTCGAGGACTATCTGTACCCCTTATATTGATCCATGGTTACATCATAACTGGAATACTGAATGTGTGTGTGTGCGCGCGCATTTGTGTGAAAATACTTTTTTTAAAAAAATAGAGAAAAACTGAGTGCACAGGTACACAATCCATATATATGAAATCATACCTAATATGGAGAAACTAGACAGGCTTCTTCTCTGAAATTACTAGGACAAGTGGTCATGCGATGAAACTGACCGGGAGGGTATTTAAAACACAACAGAGGAAAACACTCCTTCACACAGGAAGGAGTTCCAAATACCATGTAAAATTAAATCAGAGTCAAAGCCAAAACTATGCTTAAAGTTCCAATTTAATAAAGCAGGCATGTTGGCATAGTGCTATGGGATTCCGACTCTGGAAGTTACATCAGAATCCCACCCAGTTAAAAGTTCATGATCTTGCCCCCACACCCACAGTCCATCACATGGTCCAATCTTCTTCTTCCACGCTGGCGTCTACGCCTAACTGCTTCCGGTCAGGTGTAGAGTTTAGAGTTTAGAGTTTAGAGTAATTTATTTATATGCCGCCCTTTTCCCTGGGGGGACTCAGGGCGGCTTACAACTCGAAAAGGGGAGGGAAACAAACAATTAACACATAAGACAGTACATCATTAAAAGCACAACATTCATACTATTCGGGTGGGTTACAGTCTTTAACCCCAGGCCTGACGGGATAGCCAGGTTTTAAGGGCTGTGCGGAAGGTCTGGAGGGTGGTGAGGGTACGAATCTCCACGGGGAGATCGTTCCATAGGGTCGGAGCTGCCACCGAGAAGGCTCTCCTCCGCGTGGTTGCCAGTCGACATTGACCGGCAGATGGGACTCGGAGGAGGCCTAATCTATGGGATCTAATTGGTCGAGTGGAGGTGATTGGCAGTAGGCGGTCTCTCAAAAGGTGTAAAGGTTTGGGAGACAAAAGATGACCTTGAGCTTCTAGGAAGGATTTTTTTATTTTGAAAAAAACACATTCTACCCTTTGCTATTCCCCCCCTTAATAAGAGTGTGGCAGGCCAAAGATTCTTAAAGGAACCGCTGCAGGCCTGACAGTATATACCACAAGACATGGAATACCACAAGACATGATGAGATCCACTCTTTTCTCTTCCTCTGAGGGTGAGGAAGTGCCAAAGCAAGAAGAGGCCTTGCAGTGAGTTTGCTGCACAGTCGACCTGGAAAGATGTTCTTGCACTTCAGTCAAGCCAGGTCTTGTGATCGGCACATCCATCTGGGCTTTACAAAGTTACGCCTCAAGATTTGGAGTCACAGGTTGAGCAACTTGTCCAGGAACACGGAGCTGCCTGACGCTCTGTCATTCTTCACCTCGTCTGAAACCTTGCTTCACCTCGCCTTGCCTCGTTCTGTTTGTTTAGCTTCACCTCAAGTCAATCCCATTTTACTTTGCCTCATTTTGCCTGAAGTCTGCCACTGGATCAAAGGCTCGCCTGAATGGCTATTAAGCAGCTAAGGATTTCTCTTCTGTGGCCTGACCAGTCTGCTATCTAACAGCCAGGGAAGATAAACTTATTGTTTTAGCCAATATCATTAACCTCCGTGGCTATTTTTTTCCTTGGCATCTAAATGCCCCACCTAAATGTCCCATTTCTGGTCTGAAATGTCCCCATATGAATATCCGAGGGGGGAAAAAACACTACTCAGACTTATCACAGAATAAAATGGTCCTGAAATATTAAAACACAAAGCTATTCTGCTTTATATAGCAATAGCAATAGCAGTAGACTTATATACCGCTTCATAAGGCTTTCAGCCCTCTCTAAGTGGTTTACAGAGAGTCAGCATATTGCCCCCAACAATCTGGGTCCTCATTTTACCCACCTCGGAAGGATGGAAGGCTGAGTCAACCCTGAGCCGGTGAGATTTGAACCGCTGAACTGCTGATCTAGCAGTAGCCTGCAGTGCTGCATTTAACCACTGCGCCACCTCGGCTCATCGCCCTAACCCTCGGCTCATCACCCTAACCCTAACCCTAACCCTAACCTTAACCCTAACCCTAACCCTCGGCTCATATTACAAATGCTTGAGAGATTGGTGCCTTTAACACACCCTGCCAGGTAAGGTCACAGCTGAATAGATTTCCTTCCACACCTAGCAGTCCAACTTCCAATTGCAAGAAGTCTTAAGCTGCTAGAGAGGCCGCCTGCCGTTACAGAGATCTCTGTAAATAAAGAAGTAGGAACCAAGGCCGTCTGGCTTCGCTTAGCTCTCGTTGTGTGCAAGAAGCTGCTTTCAGGGCCAGTGAATTGCCCTGAAGGAGAGGCCAGAAATGCAGACTGTATCAACAGACACTTCCTTTGAGGAATATGAAATAAGAACAATGTCTTACTCATAAGAAAGAAAGAAAAAAACAGGCCTATCATACCACATGGGGGTGGGGGACTTGCAAACCAGCAAGTTCCCCACCCCCTGCTTTTAAAAAGAGTATATTTACATAAGGAAGGAGAGATGTGCTGTTAATCGGCAAGATAAATGCCTGTCCGTTACTTATCAAAGCCCATGGGTGAAATGACAAGAAACAGGGATTATGATAAAAGATTGGTTGCCAGTTGACCACCAAAAGCAACACAGGTCTAAGAAATCCATTATGTTTCAGAACAGTCTTTTCCAGCGTAGAAAATTATTCCGGGAGCTGTAATCCTAACGTATTTTGGAATGCGTCCCAAGCCACACAAAGACTGCATGCGTATTACTGCAATCAGATCAGATGATTTTTGCATTGTTCCGTGTGGTTATGTTTTATTGCCCAGCAAGTTATTCATATGAAATAATTAGGCACTTTCATTGTGCCTTAGGTACCCGATCATTCTCAAAATGGATAAAACTAGTTTATTAGCATAAGCATGTAACAAACTTGGCATGACAAGCTGTCACTGGTTCTTTATATCAGTGTTTCTCAACCTTGGCAACTTGAAGATGTCCGGACTTCAACTCCCAGAATTCCCCAGCCAGCATTCGCTGGCTGGGGAATTCTGGGAGTTGAAGTCCGGACATCTTCAAGTTGCCAAGGTTGAGAAACACTGCTTTATATATACCCAAGTCAAAGTTGGCTCCAAAACCCAAGAGAGCCAACACAACCACACATATCCCTAGGTATCTCTCTCTCTCTTACACACACACACACACACACACACACACACACACACCACACACACACACACAGAGGCTGGTACTCATTGCTAGCTACTCCCACTTCTACACCTCCTTTCCCTCTTCTACACCTCCTTCTACTGCCCTCCCAAGTACTACTTCTTATGAGTCTTACTGCTGGAGAACAGTATCTCTTCCTATCTGCTCTGGGCTACTTCAGACTGCTTTACACCTTCCCTCTCCCCCGCAAACCAACAAAGCCAGCTGCCTCATTGCTCAGTTTTTACAGCCAACAATTGCTGTGCTGACTAGGGAGAGGACTTGGGGACAGGACAATAGCAGAACAGGTGCTAGCCATTATGCAGGCTGCCTGTCCTCTCACAGAACCATTTGTCCACATTATATAATGTACTCTAAGCTTTTTTATTATTATTATTTCATACTTTTAAGCTTTCCCTTTTTTTTCAAGTTTATGTCTCCAAAGGGTGGACTTTACTACAAATCAGTATCTCGCCATCCATTTGCAAATAAATGTTAGGTCTTTTATAAACAATGAAGTGGGATGACGAAACGCACAACCATTCCAGAGAGGGAAAAATACTACCATTATGGCTTATCCCATGAAAATGAGCATAATGTAGCTGAGTGTTGATCAATGTGCAGTAGCTAAAAATGCAAATTGGCTCTTCTCTAGGAATAAAACTGCCAATATTAGTATTTTTCAAGAACCCACATCTGACTGTTTAGCAAGTCCCATCTGACTGCAATTCAGCAATCTCTTTCTTCAGAATAACAGACATCCTTCATATGACGTGTAACAGCCACAGCCACCCTAACTTACCATATTGTCCCATAACAGTAGTTAACACACCAGGTTTTTATTTTTAGAGGCAATCAAAATATCCAAGCAACTGAATTTAGTAACTCAAAAGGAAGAAAGTGGTGACCTATTTTCAAAGCTAGTCATTTCAAAATTTCAACATTTCTATTTTAGTCAGGCTGTTGTTCCAAAAACTTTCTAAAAGTCTTTTTCACTTTTTTCCTTGTCTGAGAAAAGGACAAGGAAGATATATTGGGCCACCTCAATAGCCTATGCAATAGAACCTGGGCTCCACAACTTGTTCTTCTTGCAAGGAATTCAGGCACAATGAAGTCTTCAGCAATGTGCAAACAACTGTAGATATTAATTCTGAGAATGAATCACTCACAGCTGGAAGAGAAGTAACCCTTATAAATGTGAAAATGTTAAGAAACTAAGTTACCGAATATCTGAGCATTTTTTTTATCACCCTACAACATTTTTAGAAATTCTGGAAATGTCTAAAGTTAAGCCTATGATGACGTGAAAGCAAGAACATTTTTAATGAATTTCCACAGATTTGTTATTTGGAAAGTAAAATATTTAATTTTTTTTTAAAAAAGCCACACTTCTTTCCTAACAACAAAAAAATGTTTTCTAATGTCAAATAAACTGATTTGTGTTTCAGGATTGTGGAAAAAGTCTGCTTCTTGTACTCCTGAGTTAACCTATTGAATAAAATAAACTCTTGAAGGAATTACATTCCTGACCATTTTAGCAATGAAAGAAAAATCTAAATGTCCCAACCAAGAAGACAACGCAGATAAAAGCATGAATTAGAGGGAAACTAGACTCAACTGTCTAGACCAGCAGGATCCAGTAAACTGATATATAAATGTGATGAAGACAAAGTATCTATTCTTATTTGTGTTTGGAAATATGAACACCTGGACAGAGAAAAAAGGGGGGAAATGAACAAAAAGCTTTTTTTATTTTAAAGAAAGTAGCTCTGGGAAGACAGAAAAGCTTCACTCAACAGGCAAAGCTTCAGATTTCAAAAGTTGGTGAAAACAATAACATGATAAAGAAAGAGTGGTAGCTGCTTTTAGAGATCTTTACACTCAGAAAGTAAGACTGACTAAACCACCTTTCAAATGGCATTTTGAACTTTGTTTTGCTTTTTCCCTTAAAAATTGTTTTGGCTGTGCCTGCCTGATAAAGTGGAGATGGAATGCAAAATATATTTTATTATAATATTGATGGTTTTTGTTTTCAGCTATCCGTTTTTCCCCCACCTGATTTTTCTAAACAGCAAAAGATGTGACATTCCTTTGAGTACAAAAACCTGTAGTACAGCTAAATCAACGTGTTAAAGTAAACTCAACCAATACCATTATGATAATCTAAACAAACTACACTGTATATTTCAATTTAATACACAAAGTATACAGAATAACATTCAGAATATATTGTATAAATTTACAAAATTATTTCCAAACTACAGAATTTATGTACTTTAAGTCCACAAATGTCTATTCCCACTCTTTCTAGCACTTTCAAAAATTTCTAAAACCTTCTCTCTCTATTCATTCTATAGTATATCACTATAAGATTTTTTAAATGCATATTTCTATTGTTATCATCCTAAGAAGCATAATTTGGCTCCTTGGCTGCAAAAAGTAGTCCAAGACAAGTAGGCATTGCTTTGAGGCCTAAATTTAGTGGTTTATCACGCACATCTCCAGATTTTTTTGCTAACATTGCACTGACTGTGACTACAAAGGTCTGTGCCAAGTTATTAGCCAGACTACCAAATCAGAGTCCCTTAATTTCCAGTGGAAATATTGTGTTTGTATTCGTGTCATCACATGTGTGAGTTAATTACCCCTGCTTCAGGCACTGTGCTTGACGAGGCATGAGACTGACAAAGCTTGTAGCTCTTTTCGTGTAGAAAGTTCAGAATGCTAAATAAAACAACAGAGGAAAACTGGCCCAGGAGGGAAATTATAGAAATTCTGTTTCTATAAACCATGCAAAGGTAAAGGAAAGAAACAGCTTGGGTGAGATTAAAGGGCTATCTTTTTACAAGTAGTCCTCAACTTACAACAGTTCATTTAGTGACTTTTAGAAGTTACAACGGCCATTGCAGCATCCCCAGGGTCACCTGATCAAAATTACGAGGCTTGGAAACTAACTCACATCTATGACCATTGCAGTGTAATTACGTGATCATCCTTTGTGACCTTCTGATACACAAAGTCAATTAGAAAGCCAGATTCATTTAATATCTGTGTATTAATAATTTAGCAACTGCAGTGATTCACTTAACAATTGTGGCAAGAAATGTTGTAAAGTGAGGCAAAATTCAATTCACAAATGTCTCACTTAGCAACAACATTTATGGGGCTCAATTGTGGCCGTAAGTCGTTGGCAAACCTGTACCACATATTTCATAGGAGTTTCATAATATCCCAAGCAAATGAATTCATCTTGTATTTGGCATACCAGATTCTGCAAGGAGATAAACATGGCCGTCCCTGGTAAAAAGAGCCACAACATTCACAGAGCAGCAACTAGGGTCTGGGTGCTGTTTTCCTGTGGTTTCGGCGGGAGGGGCTGCAACAGGGTTTGTTACAGCCTGATTGGTCCAGAGACTGAGGGATTTTTCTTAAGTATCCTCCTTTCCCTCTCGGCTCCCAGTTTCCCTCAGTCTTTGGTCCAAGCACTAGCTGTGGCTCCAGTGAGGTATTAAAGTAACTTGTGATAAAGATTCGATAAACTAGATATTCTAAAATTAATTCTAAACAAATTGCCATTAGAGAGACGTTTCTGTCTCACGAAAGAGAGCAGGGGGCTTCGCCTCCAGCTCTGCGGCAACCTGAGAGCTGCCTGCCCCTTCTGAGTGCAGCGGAGGCCGTTTCCGCTAATTTCAATGTGGCTCAAACACGGCCTCTAGCGATCACTTTTAAAAGCTCTGGCCGATTCTGATCGGATTTCAGCGCCGCTGCCGCTGGGGCCTCGCCGTGGCTTAAAAGACCTGCCACGGCTCGTTTAATCATTGGAGGGTGCGCCGATTGGATTTGTCAGCCGGTGCAGTGCAGAGCGGCCCTCAGAACAGGAGGACTGCAAATAAGCTGGGCGCAGGAGTCTTTCAGACTCAGCTCGCTAATCCCTCAGAGCTACTTCAAAGTTGTGATCGCCTGATTCTTCACCCATGAGGCACGGCGGTCATTTTTGGTGCGACCTCGTGGGTGGCGGCCTTTTGCCGCGTTTTCCAGCAATGGCCAAATCGAAAGTTACTTGGAGGCCCGCAGGAGACAAGGTGCGCAAGGCTTCATGAAGCGACTGCAGCGAAGCCAGAGATCGAGGCAGGCAGGCACCCACAGCCATCCTCAGACACGTGAGTGATGCATGGCCTCCACAGTTCCAGATCTACAGGCCCAAGGAGATCTAGCAGAGGAGGGCCAGGGCAGACTTAGGCCTCCAGCTGACCAGCACCCTTCCAGAGCTGCCGCTAGGGATGAATCCAGAAGACAAAAAGCCCTGGAAAAACAGATGGCTAGGGCAGAAAGACTGGCGCAGGTGACTAGGCCTGAATCCCCTAGCAGATCTAGATCTCTGATTGGGCCCCATTCTCAAACATCTGGATCGCCCCTAGCGGCTTCAATAGTGATAGCAGTTAGACTTATATACCGCTCCATAGGGCTTTCAGCCCTCTCTAAGCGGTTTACAGAGTCAGCATATCGCCCCCACAGTCTGGGTCCTAATTTCACCCACCTCAGAAGGATGGAAGGCTGAGTCAACCTTGAGCCGGTGAGATTAGAACCGCTGAACTGCAGATAACAGTCAGCTGAAGTGGCCTGCAGTACTGCACCCTAACCACTGCGCCACCTCGTGCTTCAGTCCTTCCTCTCCCTCTATTTCTCTTGCAAGGCACCGCAGGGGGGTGGCCTCCCCTTCTCCCCCCATCTCACCTAGAGCCTATAGGGAAAAGGTGGAGGACCCAGGAGAAGGGGGAGCCCGGGACTACCTACTGGCAGCCCTAACCTGTACCCTCCCCTGGTACACAGGTTTCCCACATGGGATCCCTCCCTGGTTCTTGGAGCCATTACAGGTGCCCCCTTCAAGCTGTTGAGGACCGTGCACCTTAGGTTCCTGACCCTGAAGGTGATTTTCCTTGTCACCGTCACTTCGACTAAACGCATTTCCGAGTTGGGCGCTTTGTCATCCAAGGAGGATTTGTGCCAATTCCACCAAGACAGGGTTGTCCTGAGGTTAGATCTGACCTTCCTGTCAAAGGTCAACTCCTTATTCCATAGGTCGCAGGAGGTCATCTTTCCCAACTTCTGCCCCTCTCCTTCCCACGGGAGGGAGATACGTTGGCACCACCTAGATGTCCGCCGCGCCCTACACATTTATCTCAGGCATACATCTCCTATCAAGTGGTCAGAGGCCCTCTTCCTGTCCTTCCAACCTAGCCCGCTAGGGGCTAGGGTGTCTTCCGCCACCATAGGCAGGTGGGTGCAGCAGGCCATCATGGAGGCCTATCAGGCTGTTCACCAGGTTCTACCGCAGAGCATCACCACCCACTCCACCAGGAGCGCGGCTACCATGGCTGCCTGGGCTACCAGGGCTCCGCTGGAGGATATTTGTAGGGCGGCCACCTGGACCTCTCCCTCTCCCTTTATTTGGCACTATCGCCTTGATTGTTTTGCTTCGCCAGATGCAGCCTTTGGCCGTTGGGTACTCCAACAGGTGGTGACCCCCCCTTCCCTGGAGTCAACAACCCGCCCTGGGACTTAGCTTGGGTATGTCCCTGTTGTAGCCCCTCCCACCGAAACATTTCTTTTCTGTAGTAGAGGTGGGAGGGGCTACTTTTCCACCCTTGGTTTGATCAGATGGGGTTGGGGTGGTCATTGTTTTTTTCTCGGTGTATGTGGTGTTATTTCCTTACATGATGCTGTCAGCTTTTCCATTCGACCTCGTGAAACTGGGAGCCGAGAGGGAAAGGAGGATACTTAAGAAAAATCCCTCAGTCTCTGGACCAATCAGGTTGTAACAAACCCTGTTGTAGCCCCTCCCGCCTCTAGCACAGAAAAGAAACGTTCAGGTAAGGACCTACATTCTTTTTCAGTAATAACCATCAGTTTTATTGTCACATCCAATTTAAAAAGAAGACATCCACTATTCGGTGCAACTGCATCCGTCTGTCAAGCACATCCACTTTAACACTAACCACAACAGCAATTTGGACTAGAAAACAGAATTATGAATGGCAACTGACAGAAATAATAGAATGGAGATTCTAACACTTTGTATTTTGAAATGTGAGCATTAAACCACCATAACATTATGCCAAGAAGCAGAACAGTCAAAAGTTTACGATATTCTTTTCCTCTTCACTAAAAAAAAGGGGGGAGGGGATTTTAACATGTAGATCATTCAGCTGATGAGCTCAGCAGTAAACTATTAATATTTTAGCAATAACAATAGCAATAGCAGTTAGACTTATATACCGCTTCATAGAGCTTTCAGCCCTCTCTAAGCGGTTTACAGAGTCAGCATATCGCCCCCACAGTCTGGGTCCTCATTTTACCCACCTCGGAAGGATGGAAGGCTGAATCAACCTTTGAGCCGGTGAGATTTGAACCGCCGAACTTCAGCTTAGCAGTCAGCTGAAGTGGCTGCAGTATTGCGCTCTAATTACTGCGCCACCTCGGCTCTTATTTTTAATAACTGCCTCACAATATAAGGTCAGCATCAGTGGTGGGATTCAAATTTTTTTACTATCTGTTCTGTGGGCGTGGCTTGGTGGGCGTGGCGTGGCTTGGTGGGCATGGCAGGGGTAGGATACTGTAAAATCTAGGTTTAGGTTTCGTTTTATTTATATGCCGCCCTATTCCCAGCAGGACTCAGGGCAGCGCACAAACCCAAAGGGGGAAAGGGAAACACAAAAACTACAAATACAAGCATTTAAAAATAACCAACAGACACACAAATCGAGAGGGGAAGGGAACTCATCAACCCCAGGCCTGCTGACACAGCCAGGTTTTAATGGCTTTTCGGAAGGCCTGGAGAGAGATGAGGGTCCGAATCTCTGCGGGGAGTTCGTTCCAAAGGGCCGGAGCTGCCACAGAGAAGGCCCTCCCCTGGGTAGTAGCCAGATGGCATTGGCTGGTAGACAGAACCCGGAGGAGGCCAGCCCTGTGTGATCTAATGGGTCTTTGGGAGGTAATTGGCAGCAGGCGGTCTCTCAAGTACCCAGGTCCAATACCATGAAGGGCTTTATAAGTGACGACTAGCATCTTGAGCGTATCCGGAGACCAATCGGTAACCAGTGCAGCTCGCGGAGGATAGGTGTAACGTGGGTGTACCGAGGTGCACCCACAATCGCTCGCGCGGCTGCATTCTGGACGAGCTTTAGTCTCCGAATGCTCTTCAAGGGCTGCCCCATGTAGAGCGCATTGCAGTAGTCCAGTCTTGAGGTCACGAGGGCATGAGTGACTGTTGCGAGTGCCTCCCGGTTCAGGTAGGGACGCAATTGGTGCACCAGGCGAACCTAAAATCTCCATTCTCTACCCACTCCAGGAGACGGTTACTGCAAAATCTCCATTCCCTCCTGATCAGCTGGGACTCGGGAGGCAGAGAATAGATGGGGGCGGGGCCAGTCAGAGGTGGTATTTACTGGTTCTCTGAACTACTCAAAATTTCCACTACTGGTTCTCCAGAACAGTATTCAGCAGGTTCTGACCAGTTCTAGTCCGTATCCTCACAAACAAAACCAACGTAGTTGTATGTTGGGGAATTACCAGTATGGCCAAATGCAAAGTGCCCTGGGGCTTTACACATGAAGTGTAAATGATCTAAAACTTGGACAGGCTTAAAAATGTACTTTAGCTTATCTTCTTATTGTGTCTGCTATCTAAAAAGGGGATAACAACTTTCCTCCCCCAGTCACAGAGGTTTTCAAAGCTTTTCTGCTCTTTTAGGCTACTCTCATGTATATCTTTCCTTTTTTTTTCCTGCATCAGATTAAATAGCCACTTGTTTGAAAATTGTTCTCATGCAAAAAAAAAAAAAACATCCCTTCAAAAGATTTCAAAAATAGCAGAGAAGTTATATTTCAGCTATAGCTTGCTTTACAAATAATTAAGCCATATAAACAAATAGAGCAGACTTAGATATATTCTGCAAATTAACTTAAAGAGAAGTATGCAAAATGATATTGTATTACCAATTCAGCAAAATGCAATGTTCTAATGCCAAAATAAATGTGCAGATTGGATTGAACTCCTGAACCTCCTCTATGGTGAGTTCATTTGGAGTTTTTCCTAATAAGGAGAGTGGTCAACCAG
This sequence comes from Thamnophis sirtalis, assembly GCF_051295495.1. Taxonomy (NCBI): domain Eukaryota; kingdom Metazoa; phylum Chordata; class Lepidosauria; order Squamata; family Natricidae; genus Thamnophis; species Thamnophis sirtalis. The sequence goes on from NW_028261382.1 coordinate 166,391,803, forward strand.
CTATGATTCTTTGGGGGGGGCGGAAACAACCCACTAACCACATTTCAACTCAATACAGCTTAGTAAAACATTAAAGTAATTTAAGAAAATCTCTCTACTATTTCCTATGGAAATTTTAAAATTACCAAGCAATAAAAGAAAGATAGGAAGTTTAGTACTTTAAATTAGAGTATATAACACATCTTGGAAAGTTTCTATTCCAGTTTGAAAGCCCTTATTACGGCACTGCTGCTTTTAACTAAATGCCTTGTAACGGAAGACATGTGCTATTATGCATGATCTCATAACTCAATTTCCTCAGGTATCTATCCTGCAGCAGGAAGCAACTTCCGTTCACAGAGCCACATGTTAATCTTTTAATTACGGACTTTCAAACATAAATCATAGGTTCACTGAAATGGCTTAAGTCATTTTGGTTAAGGGAATCCTTCAGTGAACGTGCATTAGACAAGAGTTGAACCAGGAGTGGGCTGCTGGGAATTTGCAGGGGTTCAGGAGAACCTCTAGCCAAGATTCTGTGCAGTTTGGAGAACCCCCAAATCCCACTCCTGGCTCGCCCCTCCCCATCCCTCCCATTCAGCCCATTTGGATGCAAATAAGTTCAGGGCATGCACGGAGGCTGAGGGAGGGCGAAAAATGGCCCTACCGGAAGTTCGGGAAGGCTAGAAACAGGCCCAGTTCCAGCCTCCAGAGCTTGGGGAGGCCCTTCCGGAAGCTCAAGGAAAGCCTCCGGAGGCCGGGGAGGGCAAAAACACCTCCCCCTGCAGTGGTGCAGGAGGCTGGCTAGGCCACGCCTGCCATGGCCACGCCCACCCAGCAACCAGGCAGAGAACCCCTTGCTAAAATTTTGAAGCCCACCTCTGAGTTGAACTATTTTATGTCAGTAGAAGAGATTGCTCTTCTGCTCTCTCTCAGCCCAATCCACCTCACAAGTTGTTGTTGTGGGGAAAATAGGGAGGAGGAAGGTGCGTTGGTTACGTTTGCCACCTTGAGTTATCTGTAAAAAATAAAATAAAGGCGGGATACAAATAATAAATAAACAAAATAAAGACCTTAAACAGTTTACTACAAGCACAAACCCAATTATTTCAAATACAGATAATCCTCGACGTGCAACCAAAATTGGGCCCAACATTTCCATTGGTAAGGAAGACAGCTGTTAAGTGAGATTTTATGACCTTTCTTGCCATAGTTGTTAAGTGAATCACTGCAGTTGTTAAGTTAGTAACACGGTTGTTAAGTGAATCTGCCTTCCCCATTGACTTTGCCTGTCAGAAGGTTGCAAAAGGGGATTACCTGACCCCAAGGCACTGCAACCGTTGTAACTATAAACCAATTGCTAAGCATCTGAATTTTAATTGAAACACTGAAAAAATAATCTAGGATGGAGATGTATATCATTAATATTCTAAAGTATATTCTTTTCTTACTAGGTAGTGACAATTTATGTCTTTAACCAGTAAATGTGAGGGTAAGTGGAGCATATACTGCAAACCAGAGGTGGGTTCCTACCGGTTTGGACCGGTTCAAATGTAGTAAGTAGTAACTCGGCCAGCCACGCACCCGAACCGGTTCTATCGGCAGTGCCATGGGCGCCACCATCCTGGTTTTTGCTTCTGTGCATGCACAGAAGCATTTTTTTACTACTGCACTTCCGTGTGCGCAAAGTGCGTCCCTGAGCAAACCTGCAGTAACAGAAACCAGAAAAAAAATCCCTGCTGCAAATACATTGATGAAACAAGGAGGAATAATATTATAACTTTTACTATTGTGCAAATATTGCATTCTCTTGGAGGTTAGTTCCCCATGTGCTTATTTGTCTGGATTTAATAATATAGGTGGACCTCAACTTACCGAAATTAATTTAGTGACCGGTCAAAATTACATCAACACTGAAAAAATGTGACTTATGACTGTTTTCGTTGCAGCATCCCTATGATCACATAATTAAAATTCAGACACTTGGCAACTGATTCATATTTATGACGGGTGCAGTGACCTAGGATTATGTGATCACCTTTTGTGAACTTCTGACAAGCAAAGTCAATGGGGAAGCCGGATTCACTTTATAACCATGTTCCTAACTTAAGCAACTGCAGAAATTCACTTAACAGCTGTGGAAAATTTGGGGCAAAATTCACTTAACAACTGTCTCACTTAGCAACCAAAATTTTGGCTTCAGTTGTGATTGTAAGTCAAAGACTACCTGTACTTGCTTTTCAATTGGTTAATTTTTTTCTTTTCTCCTCCCAAATTTTAAGATTTGCCGCTTATTGCTTTGTTGGATTTTGTTCCCAATCGAAATTTATGCTAGTAATACAATGCCAGAATCCATTTTAGTGGTTGAAAGATAGACTAGATCCTTTAAATAAATAAAAGTATATTCTACTCAATTGGTTATAATTGGTTATAATTAATGGAGTGGCTATACAGCAATTTTCCCAAACAAATCCTAGAATTTTCCAGCTGTTGCAACCAAGCTTATGTATCTGGGGGACACCCAGGTAGAAGCTGACTGAAATAATGGTGCAAAAGTTTTCAGTCCAATGTTCCTTCCCCTTTCACAAGGACAAACCAACATGGGGGGGCAGGGTGGAATAACAAAGCCAAGTAAAAGCTTAAAAACTAGTATAAGTGAATGGAGTAAAGATCGAAACCTGTAAATGGAATGTATACAAAGATATTAAACCTTCCCGCCCTAATTGTGAAATTTGCCAAATTTGTTATTGGTGAAAACACTATGAGTATTTGTGTGTAAAACTAAATAAAAACCAGTCAGGAAGATCTCTAGGGCAGAGGCTTACAACTTCTTGACCAACAGAGATGAGTTCCGTGGAGGGCGTTTTTTCCGTGGACCAGGAGAGGCATGGTTTCATGCGCTGCTTGGATCCTGCACATGTGTAGATGGGGCTTGGCTCACATGTGCAGCCCGGTTCCTGGAGGGCCATAGAGCAGTGCTCATCCATGGCCCAGGGATTGGAACCCCTGCTTTAGGGCACATCAGGTTCACCAGCTGACCCTTTACATTTTCCTCCATCTAGGACTGTTTTTGGAAGCAATTGCTACTTTTAGGACAGCATTTTGTCAAGTACTCTATTGCCACAGATCAAGCTATCACTTTCCATGGAGGAGACCTATATGCCATAATCTGTTCTTCAGAATATACCACCGTCGCTCTACATGGACTCACCCTTAAAAAGCACTCAGAAGCCGTGGTTTTGAAAAAGCAGGAATAATGTTCTGAATAGCTCCTCCAAGTAGAAATGCTGCACCCTGAATATTTTATAAAACATCAAAAAGCACCATGATATATTGCTTGATCTCTAATTTAAGTGTTATGGGTTTGATTTAAAAATTAGTATGTTTAGAAGCCTTATGATTACAGATACATGCCTCAACATGAAAAATTTAAAGAGCTTTTACCCAATAACTGCCAATTCCAGTGTGCCCATAAAGCAACAAACTAAACATTGCTTTGATAAATACAATGACACTTTTTGAATATTCTGTTGAGTATAATTAAGCAAGAGACATGTTAATAGTTAACCTTATATATAAAAGTATCTATTAAATTACATTTCAAATTTATCTTTAGTTCTCAACATTTTCACAGAATTGCTTACAATGAATTTAACTTGTTAAACCCTGTGAATGACTTTTCTACCAAAACATTCAGTGTTTGTTTTGCAACTTCACTGTTGTTAATTAAAGTGACTTTCCCTCCCCCCTGACATGAAGAGCCGAGGTGGCGCAGTGGTTAGGGTGCAGTACTGCAGGCCACTTCAGCTGACTGTTATCTGCAGTTCAGCGGTTCAAATCTCAGCGGCTCAAGGTTGACTCAGCCTTCCATCCTTCCAAGGTGGGTGAAATGAGGACCCAGACTGTGGGGACAATATGCTGACTCTGTAAACCGCTTAGAGAGGGCTGAAAGCCCTATGAAGCAGTATATAAGTCTAACTGCTATTGCTATTGCTATGTTGACCCCTATTTCCAATTATTTTGAAGCCAAAATAATTTGTATATAGAAGAAATAAAAAATAAGTAAATTATTCCTAGGGTGCAATTTTCTGCCTTGTTCCTTCATAAGAACATAACCCTTTGGTGAAGGTTAACATCTGACAAGTACACAACATAGAGTCAATGTTTGGGCTTAGTGGGCATAGATATAACTATGTGCTATATGGGATTTTCTTTTTGTTGATTACTTCTCTTCATTCAAAACATTCTTGTATACTTATACCCATGCACTAATCAGATATAAAACTGCTGCGCCCTCAGCCTACTTCAATAGGCTTATCAGATCAGTAAATATCAGACATACAGAAGACCCTGTTTTCTCATGGTTTTACTCCTACATGCTTTCCAACTAGTTGGTGAACAGGTCAACAAGCAAAATCTCACTAATTGCTACTTTTTCTAAGTTACTAAAGAAATCCCCACAAAAGATATGAATTTGGACACATAACCTGCCTCTTTATATTAATAGAGCTTTTTACAGAAAGCAGCAGCTGTAAAAGTAAACAGCTAAGTAACTAAGTAAAAGGGGAAAATACCTGCTAAAATATGACATAGCAAATACACCGAGCAAATACACCGAGTTCCATCTGCCGGTCAATGCCGACTGGCAACTACGCAGAGGAGAGCCTTCTCGGTGGCAGCTCCGACCCTATGGAACGATCTCCCTGTGGAGATTCGTACCCTCACCACCCTCCAGACTTTCCGCACAGCCCTTAAAATCTGGCTATCCCGTCAGGCCTGGGGCTAAAGACTGTAACCCACCCGAATGGTATGAATGTTGTGCTTTTAACTATGTATTGTTTTTACGTGTTAAATGTTTGTTTCCCCCCTCCCTTCGAGTTGTAAGCCACCCTGAGTCCCCCCAGGGAAAAGGGCGGCATATAAATAAACTTTCATAACTTTCATAACTGCATTTTCAGGATATTGCCAAAATAGTCCCAGAAAACACTTTCAGAAACACTTGTCTATTAACCTTCAAATTCATGGTCTCCCAATATAAGAAAGCTATAATCAAAGACATCTGAAAGAGTCATATTAGAAAATACCATAACTGTATATCTAAAATTCTAGGATGGAGGGAAGGCAGACAGGCAAGCTAATGTACTATGATAGTGAGGCATTAGAAAATTTCACAGAAGTAAGTTGTCCTAGGTGCCCAACCACATATTGTATGTTATAAAGCAGAGGTGACAATCTCAAGGCCCGTGGGCCAGATATGGCCCACGGGGTGCTTGGATCTGGTCCGTGGGACCGCCCTGGAAACAGAGAAGAACTGGTTGTGGTGCATCCACCAGCAAAAACGGAAGGAGGGAGTTCCGTTTTCACTGGCAGAGAACTCAGGCCACCACAGGTTCCTCTGACATGAGTGACATCGAGCTGGCCATGCCCCCCACTTCCCCCCCCCCAAGGTCAAACACAACCAGGATGCATCCCTCAATGAAAACAAGTTTGATACCCCTGTTATAAAGAAAGGGTCTCCAAACTTTGCAGCTTAGTTGGCTGAGGAATTCTGGGAGTTGAAATTCACAAGTCTTAAAGTTGCCAAGTTTGAAGAGTTGCCTATTTTAAAGAATGGGGGCAATGCCGGAGAGGGATGCTCATAGCGTTTATCTAATCAAAATTGACAGCTCCATCTACATACAACACAAAGAGGATACCAGTTGATAGTAGTATTTTAGGAGCTGATTTATACTGAAGAAGCCACATGATCTGCTCACAGTCACCTCTCACATAAACAATTGCAATGCATTCTACATGGGGCTGCCTGTTGTGGTCCGCTGGTGGCCTGCGGAGCTGGCAGCAGAGTTGGACAACGAGGAGGTTGGGGAGGAACATGGGCCAGTCCGAGAGCCTGAGCACGACTCAGATGAGGGCTCTGCGTCGGAGGCAGAGAGGGGGCCAGGACCATCTGGGAGTTATGTGCTGCCTCTGGAGCCTCCAGAAAGGTACATGAGCCTTTGCAGGAAGCAACTTGGTTCATGCTAGTCAGTTTACCTTCTGAAGCTCCATTCTGACTCTTTGCTCCCTGCCAAGCTAATTGCCAATTAAATCTTTGGCAGCGTTTCCAGGAAGATAAAGGTAGATGCTTATCAGCCTTATCTCGAAGGACTTTGGCAGCCTACTGTAGGACTCGTTACAACTATTTGAGACTCATTACGGGCTGTGAATGAACATAATTCACAGCCTTTGAAATAAAAAGAGGGTTTTTGGGACTAAGCGTGTGCTTTTTACTGCAGCCACAAAAAGCAAACTCAGCTCCCAGGAAAAAAAGCAGCTGCTTTAAAGGGTTGTAGATAGTGTTATATGAGCAATTCTTCATACATCATGAAATTCGAAGTGTTGTATAGTCCTATAACCTACTAGTCTTACTGTTATTACTACTAGAAATGACTATTGTTATTCTGCAGAATTTAACATTTATATCACTGCCAAACAGTAATTTGGAATAAAGTATCTAGTGATCCCCATCTCTTTTTCTTTCAATTCAGTTGAGGGTAGTAAAAGACCTAAAGAGGTGCTTATGACCAGCAGTGCAACATTCAATAAATTGGAAATCAATTAAGAAATGCTCTGGGTCGTTATTAATAGCTAGAGAGAAGAATATAGCCTATTTGGATGGGTCTGCAGCCACATTTTATAGCTTTGTGTTCCTATTCAATTCTGCTTTGCTCATATTTTGCTCAAAACAGCCTTCCCTCAACTAGCTAGTTGGTATGTTCATTACAGCCTTGCCCCCCAAAATTAAATCTTGTTGTAGTTTTGCTTCATTGAGCAGCATCTCATTAGCTACTTGAAACAACCCAGCTGAAGGATTGCTTCATGATCCCATATGGATGTCTCTGCTTCCTAAGATCATCAGTGGAATTCCCTTAATTATTCCAGCTGCTCATCCACCTAATGTCAGCAAGAAATATTTCTTGGTGGGCACCCTTAAACCAAAGAGTTCTACTTTGCTTTTTCTTGTTTTTTTCATTTTACCAAATATTGAAATGAGAATATTTCACTGTTCGTTTTTGATCAGCTTTTCCCCCACTTGTTCTAATTAAATTATTTCACAACTTTCCTATGGTTTGTTGTGGTTTTTATCTTGGCCTTTCAGGAAAGGTTGTAGAAAGAGTGACATATTCCCTTGAAGTAGAGAAAACAGAATAGCTATTAATGTAAGGCTGTCTATTAAACTTTCTCAAGAGCCATAAGTAATACAAACAGGTATTTACCAGAGGAATTGCATCCTGCCACAACTGAAAGTGCTAAAGGCTTCCTGTTTGTTTCCAAATGCAATTGAAACTAATGGTGTTGACTTACCAGGGCTGGAGGAAAATAAACTTTTTACTGTAAAAATCTGCATGTTTGTTGAAATGACCGATGGAGTCCTTGATCTGGATTCTCCCAATTTCAGAAATGGGATGAGTGAATAAGAGTACTGTCATATTTGTCAGGACCAATCTTCCACCCTTGGCTGACCACTTCCCCAGAAGCACTTTCACTCCCCAATTAATGATGCCAGGCATCAGGGAGGTTGGAGAAGGAGCTGCCAAGCTTTATTTAACTTCCCCAGGGTGAATCTGAGGCCCCAGCAGGGCGTCACCTTAGGACAACGTTTTGCAAACTTTCCGACTACAAGGACTCCTTTGGAAAATCCAGAATATTTGCAATTCTCTACAATGATAGTAATTATAGTTTTAGTGTTTGTTGACTGAAATTTTTTAAAAATGACAAAAAGCTATGAATTCAGCAATCATTAATAATCTTTCAACAAATTTTATGAATCATCAGTATCAGCACAATTCAAAGTTTGTGTTTTTGTGTGTGTGCGCACGGATGCAAATATTTATACAGCTAAAGAAGGTTATTATTTTCTTCTTTGGGGAGAGAATAGAATAGAATAACAGAGTTGGAAGGGACCTTGGAGGTCTTCTAGTCCAACCCCACACTACTTCAGACAAATGGCTATCCAACATTTTCCTAAAAACTTCCAGTGTTGGAGCATTCACAACTTCCTGAGGCAAGTTGTCCCTCTGATTAATTGTTCTAACTGTCAGGAAATTTCTCCTCAATTCCAAGTTGCTTCTCTCCTTGATTAGTTTCCACCCATTGCTTCTTGTCCTGCCCTCAGGTGCTTTGGAGACTAGCTTGACTCCCTCTTCTTTGTGGCAACCCCTGAGATATCGGAACACTGCTATTATGTCTCCCCTAGTCCTTCTTTTCATTAAACTAGACATACCCAGTTCCTGCAACAGTTCGTCTAACTATCTGCTAAAATGGCCCAAAAGGATGGTAATGCTTTTTTTTCCCCATTCACTTGCTCCCCACTGTTGCTAATTTCTTGTTATGTTCTTTCAGTGTGTTTAGAGAAGCAGCGTCACCCTACCGAGTTTGTTCCTTAGGGACACAGCAGGCAAGTAGAAGCAGCCACAGCCACAACTCCTATGGGTTCTGGTTGTATGAGGAGCCTTCAACAATGGGACTATGGGGCGGGGGGGGCAGAGGTGGGTTCCTACCAGTTCGCACCTATTCGGTAGAACCGGTTCATCAAATCTACCGAACCGGTTAGAAGAGGTTCCACCAGTGGACCCGGAAAGCAATAGCAATAGCAATAGCAGTAGACTTATATACCGCTTCATAGGCCTTTCAGGCCTCTCTAAGCGGTTTACAGAGAGTCAGCATATTGCCCCCAACAATCTGGGTCCTCATTTTACCCACCTCGGAAGGATGGAAGGCTGAGTCAACCCTGAGCCGGTGAGATTTGAACCGCTGACCTGCTGATCTAGCAGTAGCCTGCAGTGCTGCATTTAACCACTGCGCCACCTTGGCTCTTAAAGCAGGCCACACCTACAGAAGAGGTTCCAAAAAAATTTGAAACCCACCACTGGTCCTTGGATATGATTATTCTACACTATCATGCTCCTATTTATAAAACTCAGTGCCTCTGTGAAAGGTAAGGATGACTACTGCGTTTGTGGTGCAATCAGAACATTGCGTGTGTTGAAGTTGTTTTAACGCAAACCAAAGATGCCTTTTAAAAAACAAGTTTACATCATATTCTTATGCGTGCCAGGGCTGTGTGTGAGGTAATTTAAGGTGGTTCTGACAAGTGTCGTCGGCATCTTCATATCCGGTCACATGGGCGGCAAGCCACTCCCATCCGGTCACATGGGCGGCAAGCCACTCCCACAAAGGAGGCCACACCCACGGAGTAGGTTCGAACAATTTTTGAAACCCACCACTGGGGGGGGGGGGGGGAATTGGAATCCCTCTTCTTTCCAGTTCCACAAGAGAAGAAAGGGGATGGAGGAAGTCATTGACTTAGCTTTGGAAACTGATCTGAGAGGATTCAAATGTATAGGAAATCTAAAGAGAGGGCTAAGCAGTAAATTCAGGTGTCAGCCTCATGAGATGTCCAGTCAAGAATCATTAACAGGAGTAAATTAGCTCTGCCATCACTCTGCTTAACAACTAATTCACACCTTCCCTCTGGAATGAGCTGCCCCCAGAGCTTCGTATAATCCCCAACCTCCGGTCCTTCCGACGCGCCCTAAAAAGTTGGCTTTTCCAGCAAGCCAGCCTGGCCCGAACAAAACAAAATGAATTATTGATTATTGTTAATTTTAATTGATTTTTTTTTAAAAAAATGTTATTGTTAATCTTAATTGGGTTTGTTTTTTGGATATTCTATCTATTTTTTTAAAACTTTTGTAATATGTGTTTTTTAATATTGTACGCCACCCTGAATCCTTGGGAGAAAGGCGGCATATAAATCCAATAAGCCAAAACAACCAAACCAAATAATTTACTAAGAATGTATTACTATTATTCTTCTCTTCCTTCCTAGTATCTATCTCTCCCAACTTATGACTATAACCGTGTTGCTTGTATCTTTACAATTTATATCGTTTTATTTGTTTCCTAGTATGATTTGATGTATTATTAGTAACCTTGACTATCACTAAGCGTTGTATCTTTTTATTCTTGATTAATGTATTTCATTCTCTTTATGTACATTGAGAGCATATGCACCAAAGATAAATTCCGTGTGTGTCCAATCACACTTGGCTAATAAAGAATTCTATTCTATTCTATTCTATTCTATTCTGTTCTGTTCTGTTCTATTCTTCTCCCCAACTCAACAAATTATGCCAGTGAGGAAAAAATATTTTGTTTTCCACCTTTGGTGCATATCACGACCCAATTGTTGTAATCCGGTAGTTCACCACAGATCCCCACACTCTATTGTTTGGGAAACATTACTAGATCAAAGGCCCAAAAGGATGACAGAGGGTGTTCCAGGCATTCTAGCCAAAGCCTTTTTTACAATTTATTGGAATTTGGACAAAATGGTTATGAACCGGCATGAATGCCTTCTCCATTTCACTCCTCCACTAAGCCCATCAAAGCTTTAGAAATTGATTTAGAGCCTGCCTTCTTTCACCATGCAGCCCTTTTAACAGGTGTGCAAAGATAATAGAAATCACATAACTCCCATTATTCATGAAAAAAACTTAAAGAGATCATCAAACGGCTGTCTCCTCAAATAAAGTCAGAAGTACAAGCCCCCCCCCCCATTACAGTCTTTAAAAAACAGCTCAAGTATACACAAAATTGTTTCTTTACAATTAAGGCAACAATTTGTGTTTTTCTTCTGTACCAAAACTGTAAATCTTATAGGAAAACAGGGAAAAAAGAAAGCACAGCAGGGGACTATTCCCCAGGCTGATAATTTGAACATAATTTAGTTTACAGTTAACTCCCAGACTTCTATAATGTCCTTTATCATCTATGAAGCTGTTTCCTCACTGCTCATTACCATTACCCATAATAAGACAAGAAAAGATGTTTTGATGCAAAACAGAAAAGGCGCTGGTGGGGTGGGGGAAGGAGTGGGGAAGGTCTACAATATATTTAAGAGGATTTTCTTTAAATCTACCCAGACAATCCAAGAAAGGAGAAAGAATCTTGAGCTTAGAAAATCTAGGAAGTCATGGGATACCATACATCCTTTTATGAAGAAAAGTGAATGTTCCAACATTGCTCCCTCGTTTTACCTTCCTGACTTTCAACACAGCTCTGTTGTTCCTGAATAGATACATGGGTAGTAGCCACCACCAGCTTGCAGCCATCGGTTGCTTCTGAAGCGTTGGCCATGCTTCCCTGTTTCCCCAAAAATAAGACCTCCCTGGATAATAAGCCCCATCGGGCTTTTGAACACATGCTAAAATAAGCCCTCCCCTGAAAATAAGCCCTCCCTGAAAATATTGCACCACAGCAGCAGCCATGAGGTGACCACACTCGCCACCTCCTGCACCTCAAAAATAATAAGACCTCCCCAAAAATAAGGCCAAGCGCCTATTTCGGAGGTCAAAAGAAAATAAGACCCTGTCTTATTTTCAGGGAAACATGGTAGCAAGCCATAGTCCAATCTGAATGAAGGGTACCATGATGGAAATGATTGGCATGTAATTATAATTAGTTCTCTTTTTAGACTGTTTCCATTGCACTGAATGGCATAAAGTTTATTATAAAGTTTGGCTAATCCACTGTTCTGCACATCAAGACATACATATCAGCCAAAAGGAATAGGTTCTTATATATTAACAGCACTACCTATAAAGGTGTGACTTCAACAGAGCTTAGTCCCAAGAAAGTAGATACCGAGTTACAGACTAAGGAGCAAAACACCCAAAGGGCGTTGTTAAAATGGTGCAGAAAAAAAATACGAAGTAAGATTTATAGTCACACAATAAATTTAGAGTGAGTATTATGCCCCAACAAAGGGAGGAAAAATAAGCAATACTTGTAACAATATATACGCATTAGGCTAACCACATATAATTCAGTAACAAATTCTCCGGAGAAATCATCTGATTAAAGTTTCAAACAGCTACTATGACATTTTAGCACTGTATCCCATCTATCAGAGAAAACTAGAATGTGGTCTTTTGAAAATAGATGTATGATGTGAAGTGAATCCATTGTTTGTGGAACTTAAAAGCCGGGGTGTGGAGAGGATGTACTGTTGCATTAACTTTCAATATTTTGAATTCTCCATCACGCTATTTAAAGAGAAGCACTCTTATTCTGGGCATAAGAGAATGACTGGAAAAACAACTAGCATTGTTTTGATTCAGTTATGCCAACAGTAAGAGTTGGGATACTAGAAGTAGCCAAGTGTGCATGGGCATGCAGTTCAACTTGCACAAGTTGAGCTGCACATGTGTGTGCAGGCCTGCCAGCCTGCTGCTTGTGCAAATCAAGCTGTGTACACATGCAGGCGCAATGGCCCACCATTCACAAATCCTGGTTCCAAATAGACCACAGCCCGATAGTGGGCCACAGCCTGGGGATTGGGAATCCCTGCTCTAGATAGCTGCCACATTGAGTATGAATTAACCAATACTCTTGTGTAAATGAATGAGAGTATTCCATTCCTACAGGAGAACATTAAATATTAAAAGTTGGAGATACTGACACTGTATTTCTGGCTAATTCAGACCTCCTTGGCTTAGATTTGTATAGATCACCCTTTCTGTTACACTCCTGGGTTGGATATTTAAAATAATATACTTAAAATAAGGAACTTTAATTCACATTTCACTCCCAGTTAAAAAGGTATAAAGCCTGGGTAACAGCTTATTTTCAAGCACGTCACTTGAAAAAAGATTAAGGTAAAAATAGAAGCATCTTAAGATAACCCATTTCCCTTAATTTGGATTTCAAAGTGAGAGGGAGAGAGAGATCTGAACTAAAACGTGGTAGACAAAAATGTGGTAGACAAATCGGAATCTATAATTGAAGTTATTTGGGTCTAGCCTTCTCCAATGTGATTCAAGTCAGATGGTTTGCATTCCAATTCCCACAAGCCGCAGGCAGTCCAAAATTTCGTAACAACATGACATTGTAAACTTTAAGTGTATAATGAGAGCATATGAAGAAATGGCAGTATGGATGAATGCATATGTGCAATAATTTGCATACATTACTTCCATAAGCACATAATAAGAGATTTAAAGAGATCTCTTGGAAATGCCTCCACGGTGCCTTGGGGATCTATTGAGGTATGATGCTTCATAGCCAAATTACACTGAACTGCTTAATTTCTAAACCACTTCAGAATTCCTCTAGCTGGTCTCTTTACTTGTTGGCAGTGCTGTTTTATTATGGACAGATAATAAATGTTCACCCTCCTCCACTTCTCAAATACTGTATGTAGATACACACAGCCTGTTTTCTAAGCAATGCCTGTCCTCACAAGGCCTCTTCTGAGGTCACTGAGTAGGTGGAGAAAGACAAGTTATGCCAAAAGTATCTGTGGAGTCAGCAAACACAACTATCAAAAAGAGACTAAGTATAAGGAGTCCACAGGAAAAGAAAACAAGAAGTGCAAAAGTGATTTATCTTGCATGGGTATCCAGTTGTTAGGTGTGTTTTCTTTAAATACAGTGGAGAAAACAGACAAACCCAAGGCACCAGCGTAAATTACAAATGCCAACTAGCCAAACAGCATTCATGTGGCACCTATATTGGGTCAGCGTTGAATTTGGCTTACTTTGGCATCCTTCTTCCCAACCCTAAAATCAATTAACCTAAAGCAAGTGTCTCAATGATGGGAATGGCATTTCTTTATCCCACTTTATGCTTTTTATTCTGTTTGCTCTTGTGGGAACTTAGCACCCACCTCTCTCCTGGAAGAATGAAATATTCAGAGAAATATTAAAAAGGCAGAATATTGTATTTCCCTGGATGAAAAAGGGAGAAACATGTTTTTAAAGACAAAGCAGCTTCCTGTAGCTCCCTGATCCCCCACTTCAGCTCCAGGGTGATGGGAATCCTATCAGGACATCATAAGATTAGCCTTCTATCTCACCATGTGGCACCTGGGAAGATTACATTACCCAGCCTACAAAATTAGCTAAGACCCCCGCCTCTTGAGAGTCTGACTACCAATGGGATACATTTCTTGTACAGGAACAGGAAACTCTAAAGCAGGGCCCAAGAAAGTGTATAAATCTATCTATCTCTCCACTCCATGTGCTTTTTTGCCCAGAATCTCAAACCATGTGGTCCTGTCCCCCATTAAACCATCTTTCCAAGCAATCTCCATGTTTCCAGTGTCTTTCTCCCCATTTGGAACTGAACCCAGATGGACATTTCTTCCTACAGTTCGAGGGAGGTAATGTCAGGGCAATCCCTTTTTAAATAAGTAACAGTGGTGTTATGATTAAAAGTGAATTTAAAGCTGAACTTAAGATGCTCCAAAAACTAGGCAGAATTCCTTGCAAACTGCTAGCAGTGCTCTCTGCCTGTTTGTCTTGGTGGTTTAAAGGTCCACACATATGCTGATGTATATGCTTCAGAAATTAGTAAACAATATTGTCAACTTTCCCTAACTTTAGGCAAAACATAAATACTTCGATAGATAACCCCAGATAAACCTGATTCTAAATAAACACTGTCCTCTTTTTTACCCCTTCCTTTAGTGCTAACAAAATGTAGATCTAAAAATAAGCCATGTAATCACTTGCGGCAACAGAGATTTCCCAACAAGCCACCCACTTGAATAATGGTTGTCTCAGCATATAACTATGCACCTACATGGCTTAAACAAATATATATATATAGTGACAGGAGACAGAGAATGATGAGGTTTAATTTTTTTTCGGGCTTTTACTCATCCATTAAACTTTGGACTGGTACACATCAAAAAGATAGTCCAGACTTTAGAGACCTTATCTCTTGTCAGTTCTAATGATAAATGAGGGCCTACCTCCCCAAAACAATCAAACATGCCATACCTGACTCACACATGGCTGAACTGAAAGGACAGATATGGAAGTCAACATTCCTCATTCTCTTCACTTTATACGTTTGCAGTAATCCTTCAGCTGATGTAAACACACACATTGTGCTGTTTGGAACAGACCACCCAGCAGTAGACTGGATCTTTCATTATCTGTCTTTTGTAGTAGCACTCTGCCTACAATCTGCTTATAGATTGTATGTTTTTAAGAAAGAATCTGAAACAAATTAACAAAATACTTAAGTTCAATTTTTCATCCAAAATTATTCCATTTTGTCTTGTGAGGTCTTGTAATTTCAGAATATCAGTCTAAAACAATATAGCCTCATTTTTATGAATAGTACTGAAAGAGCTGCCTACTGCCAAGACCGATCATTTTGCAACTACCCCACATTCACTAGACCATCAATCTTTACTTCCAACAACTAATTTTATTATTGATATCACATACATCTACTAAGGGGACCAACAAAACGAAAACACCATTATCACCAACAAATAACCTTAACTCAGTAGCCCCAAATCAAATATTAACATTACAACAACCAACACCTGAAGAGTGCCTTCTTAAAAGTGCCCTGAAATAATATGGGGTGACCTATATATTTGTACATCTGTAATAATTTAGGGACACGGTGCTCAGTGGCTAAAACGCTGAATTTGTCGGTCGGAAAGGTCGGCAGTTTAGCAGTTCGAATCCCTAGAGCCGCGTAACTGAGTGAGCTCCCGTTACTTGTCCCAGCTTCTGCCAACCCAACAGTTCGAAAGCATGTAAGAATGCAAGAGGAAAAATAGGGACCACCTTTGGTGGGAAGGTAACAGCGTTCCGTGCACCTTCAGCATTCAGTCATGCTGGCCACATAACCACAGAGACGTCTCCGGACAATATTGGCTCTTCGGCTTTGAAACGGAGATGAGCACCACACCCTAGAGTTGGCAATGACTAGCACATATGTTTGAGGGGAACCTTTACCTAATAATCTAGAACAGGTATAAACTAGAACTATCGGCAAACAGAGTACAGCAATCACACCCTATGTTAACCTATTAAACCCTTTTAAAACCTATTATACAGATACACAAAAGAAGCTGATTCTAGATTTGTGGCTCCAGGTGCCTAAAAGCTTCAAACTAGGCACTGCCACCACAGCCCCTTCAAAAAAAGGATCCTCCTTGGAGGAACATAAGAGACATATTACTTTAGAGACAAATAAGGAAAGGTACCAGACTGCATGGGTGTCAAACCGGCAAACCAGATGCGTCATTTGCAGGCCACGCCCACCCCAGCTCCGCGAATGGGAAAAATGTCACAAAACATCAGGTGATGGCAACATGATGCAGCGAGTTTGACACCCTTGTACTAGAGAGTTTGTGGCTGTGGGGCTCTAAACACAAGCAAGTACCAGTAGTTTAAACTTATAGCAAATATTGAAAAAGATCTAATAATGACTTAAGACATGAAACACAAAACTACAAGTTATCTGCAAGGTTTAATAGTAATTATATACTTAGAAATAATATTTCAAGTTGACATACTACCCTCCATTCAACTGGAAAAAAAATGTCAACTTTTACCTCAATATGATGTGAGAAAAATCTTAATTAACATTATCATGTTTTGTACTAATAATATCTATTTCATATTCCTCATACATATTTATATGTCACATTGGACACAGAACCTTTGGCTCTAATTACATCTGCTTCTATAAGTAATATTCAAATTGTATTTAATACACTGGATACAATCATTCAATCTCAATTACACATTTAAAGCCAATTTACAGATTTTGACAGCACAATCTTATATATGGCTACCAAATTCAGTGAGGTTTGCTAAGTAAATGGATGCAGCATCTCAGTCTAAATCATATTAAAACCAAGAAGCAAACATTCAGAAGAATGAAAGCAATATTGACTTTACATCAAGACCAAGATTTAGCATGACCAGAGATCCCTATTTAAATTAAGTTGTTTTTCTATTGTTGTCAAATATTATAACTGTAAGACTGCAATTCTGACTATGTAAGTAAAGATTACTTACTGAGTAAATATTAACAAAATTACTAGGTTAGAGAATTTGTGCCAAATGGATATGCAAACTTTACTTCAAAAGCGACATTAAATTAGCAAGAACCACAGTTTGACAAGCAGTTCCAACTGAATTTTATATAGATATAGATCTGGCTTAACTCATACTAAGCAGAACTGAATGACAGCATATGGCTGTAACATAGTAGCAGCACTGTTCAAGGAGATAATTTTTTTCCCCAAGAGATTATGATGAGAAGTCACTCCAATATGTAATTACTAAATAAAGCCTCAGCTCTCTTCCATTTAAGCAACTTGGTTTCATTATTATCCATAAACAAGCTAGGTTAAAACTTGGGAAACTCTTGTGCAAACATCTACATCCTATTTATACAAAAATGCAAGTCTTCATATGAGAAATTATATGAACACATATGTTCATTTGATGTATTTTTAATACTTCTGTGTTTATATGCATGTCTGTCTATCAACATAGATAATATACAGTATCTTCATACAGAACTTAGTTTCGGCATAAATCTTCATAATATAAATGACAAATTACTGTAACTTATGATAGTCATTAAACTTCAGGTACTCCTTGCTTAATGATTGTTCTGTTTAGAGACCAAATTTATGACGGTGCTTAAAAGGCAAGTTTACAACCAGTCTTTGCACTTAGAATATATTGTCCCAGCAGTTGTGTGATCAAGATTTTGGAAATGACAAGTATTTACAACTGTAGCAACACCCTGCAGCCACATGAGCATCATTTTCATGCTTTACACATGACTTCCAACAAGCAAAGTCAATGAAGATGCTCACAGTGAAATTGCGAGTTGTGTGTTCACGTGTCTCTCAACAACCAGAGGAGGAGGGGGAGGGGAGAAGAGTTATTGCAGATTCAACGTGGACACCTGACATCTCGCTTAACATCTGCATCAGTTAGCAACAGAATTGCCAGCCCCAAATTGTGGTCATTAAGCGAGGTCTAAGTATTCTTAACAAATGTCAGAGATAGGCTACTCTGCTTTATTTAGAACAGATGAAAAGTGATCGTTTAAATGGTCAAGTTATGTTAAGGTGAATAAAGAAAAAGAAATGATACCCACTGTTTTATACATCCTTTAAGTTTTATAGAAGAGAAATGTCACTGTTTTCTGTTTTCTCTGCTTATTTTTTTGGGGGGGTGACATATTTGCACAAAGACTTTATCATCTGATTGTATGCTGAGCTAGTTTCAAAAAATGCTCTTTTTCTAATTTTGTTAACAAAGTGGAAGACATATTTATGTATTTATTATTACATTTATAACAATAAATACACAACTAAATGCTTCCTGTTCCCACTTTCTCCCTTACTGCTTAAAATTACTTAAAATTAAGTAATCCCTTACTGCTAAAATTTCTATCTCCTTGTCTTCTCTGAGTAGATCCTGAGTGTACTTTTTGTCCCCTTTTCATATTATATGCTAACACCACTTCCTTTCTTCTTCTTTTTTCAGTATTTCCAATTTCACAATCCTATGCATATCTACTAAGACATCGAATTACCAGGGCCAGGACAAGAATCAGCCCCTAATTACAGTACACCTTTCAGTTTTTGATGCACTCTCCGATCTCATCTAGATTCAGTTGTTTTAATACGTTGTATGTCTCACTTGCTTTCTCAGCTGAGGCCTCTCTTTTGTCCAATTCTGGGTTTGCCTTATGTTTTCCATTCATGGAATTTGGTTGCACAGTTCCTTTCTTTTCTATTTACGTGCTCTACATGGGGCTGCCCTTGAAGAGCATCCGGCGACTTCAGCTAGTCCAGAATGCGGCCGCGCGAGTGATTGTGGGTGCACCTCGGTTCGCCCACATAACACCTATCCTCCGCGAGCTGCGCTGGCTACCTGTTGATCTCCGGGTGCGCTTCAAGGTGCTACTTACCACCTACAAAGCCCTTCATGGTAGTGGATCTAGGTACTTGAGAGACCGCCTCCTGCCAATTACCTCCTCACGACCCATTAGATCGCATAGATTGGGCCTCCTCCGAGTTCCATCTGCCAGTCAGTGTCGACTGGCAACTACGCGGAGGAGAGCCTTTTCAGTTGCAGCTCCGACCCTTTGGAACGATCTCCCCGTGGAGATTCGTACCCTCACCACCCTTCAGACCTTCCGCACAGCCCTCAAGACCTGGCTATCCCGTCAGGCCTGGGGTTAAAGATTATATTCCATCCCTGCCCGAATGTTGAATGAATGTTGCTTTACTCTTTTAATTATGTATTGTCCTATATGTCTTTGTATGTTTCCCCTTCCTATATAAGTTGTAAGCCGCCCTGAGTCCCCTCAGGGAAAAGGGCGGCCTATAAATAAACTTAACAACAACAACAACTAATTATTATTTTTCCCTTATCTGTAAACAATTCTATTTGTTATTAGCTTTTTAAGTATTTCCAATTTGTATTTTTAAAAAATGTCTTCTTTGCTCTTCAAGTTACAGCTTCTCAATCTACTTTTTAAAAAATCTGTTTCTTTTGTGTGAGTTACTTCTTGGTTTTCTTCTATGAGCTGGTCCATTCCATCTCACTCTGCCTTTTAAGATCTACCCCAATATCCGTTGGTTTCTGTCAGAATGTAATTAATTATATTATGATATATCTACGTTTCCTTTTTTCCCCCCCCCTGCAGGAACCAGTTGATTATATGGTAAAGTATGTGGCAGGACAGAACAAGCTAAGGGCTCCTTTTATATTTTTGAACAAATCCTAAAATGCTTTGTAGAACAGGGCTCCCCAATCTCTGGCCCATGGTCCACTAGAGGGCCGTGATCTGTTTGCAACCGGACCATGAAAACAGGTGAGGGCATCCCTACTAGCGTGAGCAGTGGACAAGCACTTGCATGCATAGTTCCATTTGCGTGAGCGGTAGACATGCGTGCACACCGCTTGCACAACTGGAGCTGTACACATGTGCCGCTTGCTGGCCACTCATGCAGAACCATCCCCTGAAAAACTAGAGAGGTTGGGGAACTCTATTGTAGAAGATGCCTTATTAGCATCTCATGGAGCTCCCCTGATGTTTGGAAATGTTCAATTCCATTTGTGCTTAATTACAACGTAGGCTGTCATCCAGACATATTTCTGACCTTCAAGTTGAAACATGGATGGCAAACTCTTTCCCCCCAAATGAAAAGCAACGCTTCTAAACACTTTCTGCCTAACTGGGATAAGCGAAAAGATGTTGGGTGATTTAAATCCCTCCTTTCCTGCTGCTTTGCTGCTGAGGATCCATTTCTACTCCTGCCGAGAACAGCCTAATGTGGCATTTGCGTTTTTAAAACATCTATGCATTCTCTCTTCAAATATTGTCTGCAGTGTCTATTTGAACCAAAGAATATAGGAGTGGTCATGTGACTTATTCTGTAAGAGGTTTAGCAATGAACTTGATACTATTGGTGTCACTGCAATTTCTAATGTTCCCAAGCCCATCACTTTAATATCCATCACCTCCATGCTGTGGAGTGAGGATGATGCCGACCCAGTCTGGATGATACCTCCACCATTATGGAGAATCTCTGTAGGAAACACTAAGTTACTTACGTACTTTCAGCATTTGATTGCTAATTTAGACAGGCCATGGCTTTAATCATCCCCAAACGCCACCCAACCCACATGGTAAAATTTTGAAAGCTAGAGGTACTTACTTAGGTAACCCCATTTTTACCCTTCTTCTGATTTTCTCAAAGGGGAGAGATGGCAGACAAGACCAAAAATGGAAAAGCATTAAGATTTCCAGTACGCTGAGCAGTTCTTTAATATGATGCACACTGCTTTCTTGACCATGAATGATTTCCTTATTTTCCTTCCATTTATTCCTCCTCCCACCCTGGGCCCTGACAGGTTGATGTATGAAAGCCAGCAGTAAGCCAACAGCAGCAGAAGAAGAAACGGTGCACACTCCAGGTGTTGCAGAAAAAGGAAGGGAGTATCGTCCATATTTCCTCTCCTTCATACATTATAGCATTCCACAGAAATATTCTGGTTCAAGGAACTCTTATTTTCCACTACATTACCGCTTCAACTCCAAAAAGAAGTGAGCCTTCAAGAACAAAATATTTGAACTGGAACCAGAAGAGGTAGAAGCCATCTGTACTTGCTTTTCTTAATAGGTTTTTTTTTGTTTGTTTTGAACTTGGAATGCTTCATACAAATGAGTCCCACAGCCATACGTGACCGATGAAAAATCAATGCTTTAACTATTCTAATCTTTATTTTACAAAAACATTGTCCCCCTTCAATATCTGGACATTGTCACTGTCTTTTTCCTTAGAATTAATATTCTCTTTAGTTTTCCAACAGAATATCTATTTTAATCAGTTCTTGAGCTGAAGAAAATAAAGCTGCCGTTTTGACTTCTTCACCATTAATTCTATATTTATTAGGCATGCTGGTTGACATAATCTTTGTCTGCAAAGTATTTAAAATTAGCCCAGATTTTTCATTTTCTGCTTTCTTAATAAAAATTTCCAACTCTCACTTATTTGCAGCTAACACAATAGTGATGTTAACATAACTCAACTTGTTAAGTTTTCTGAGCTCCTAGTTGGATTCCAGCTGTCATCCCTTCCAAATCCGTCATTATTTTAACATATGCACTGTATAAATTTAACAGCTATGTGGAAATATGCGTTTCTGTTTAATGCTCTTCCTTATTCTGAACCACTCTGTTTATTCAATGTAAAGATTCCATAAACGAATAGGCAACCCAGCTTATGGTGCGGTGAAGATGGGTCAGAAACTTAAAACAAATACTTTAAATTACAAATTAATAACAGTGTAGATTGTTCACATTTCACATCATTTCAATTTTACCTCGAAAGCAAAAACAAACCCTGAACTTGCTAAAATGTCCCTACTTGGTAAATAGGGAGTAACTACAGTATTTTTCAGACTATAAGACGTACCTAGATTTAAAGGAAGAAAACAAGAAAAAAAATAGTTTTTGGCCTCTGCGCCAGAAGTGGGTTGCTCCCGGTTCAGCCCAGATCGGGCGAACCAGTAGCGGCAGTGGGAGGCTCCGCCCACCCACCCGGACGCTTCTGCGCGAGTGCAAGCACAAGCAAATTGGTAGTGCTGGGGTTTGCAACCCAGCTCTGCTCCGCGAGTCCTGTTTTCACCCTCCTCAGCCCTCAGAAGCACTTCGCAGAAAATGGGATGTGTGGAGAACTGCAGATTGCTTCCTGGGGCTGGGGAGGGTGAAAATGCAACGTGCAGAGGGTTCGGGAGGCCTGTATTCAGTTTATAAGACACACCAAAATTTTCACCCACTTTTAGGGGAGGGGGGAGTGTGTGTTATACTCCTAAAAATACTGAATGATAATGTTCGAATGCAAATAGAAGTTCAGTGCATTGGTTAAAGTTCTACCAATTCAATTATTCTTGAATTAGTGTTCTTTTCCCCTTATGACCACAGTAGAAAAGCAAGGCTCTCTAAGCAGACTAGCTGTCTGCTAACTGATCTGCAGATTGCTAAGAGAACACAGTAAGGGGTGATGAATTCTGGACAGGGTCAAGGAGGTGAGGAACACTTAGGAAGAGATTATTCTCTCTTTCATCAGAAGTGACTAAAGAAAAAAAGCAGACACACTGTGAGGATTAGAGGATTGTGTGCTATCTCTCTTCACTATCTGTACAGAAGTTCATGGTAGATTATTCACCTCTACTTGAACTAGGGTTTGATTATATGAATATACAAAATTTGGCAAACATGCCGTACCATTTGAGAAACTTATTCCAGAAATAAATCCCCTGCAAGAGGAATGGATATAAAACTCTGGAATAGCATTAAATGGCAGCAAAGCAGTGGTGGGTTTCAATTTATTTTACTACTGGTTTGCTCGTGCGCATGTGCACCCATCCGGGTGGGTGGGCGGAGCCTCCTGCCGCCGCCACTACCGGTTCGCCCAATCTGGGGCAAACCAGCAGAAACCCACCTCTGCAGCAAAGGGATACATAAAATGGAACTCTTTCAGGTTATTACGTGGACCTTTGGCATTTTTTAGCCAAGAGAGAGTCCAAGGAGGATGCCCATATAGTAATGAAGGGGCACGGAACTTCTTTGAAAGCACAGACAAAACAAACCCTCATAGAAATGCTCCAAGAAGGCGCTCTACATGGGGCAGCCCTTGAAGAGCATTCGGAGACTCCAGCTCATCCAGAATGCAGCCGCACAAGCGATTGTGGGTGCACCTCGGTACACCCACGTTACACCTACCCTCCGCGAGCTGCACTGGTTACCGATTGGTCTCTGGATACGCTTCAAGGTGCTAGTTGTCACTTATAAAGCCCTTCATGGTATTGGACCTGGGTACTTGAGAGACCGCCTGCTGCCAATTACCTCCCAAAGACCCATTAGATCACACAGATTAGGCCTCCTCCGGGTTCCGTCTACTAGCCAATGTCATCTGGCTACTACCCGGGGGAGGGCCTTCTCTGTGGCGGCTCCGGCCCTTTGGAACGAGCTCCCCACAGAGATTCGGACCCTCATCTCTCTCCAGGCCTTCCGAAAAGCCATTAAAACCTGGCTGTGTCGGCAGGCCTGGGGTCGATGAGTTCCCTTCCCCTCTCGAATCGTGTGGCTGTTGGTTGTTTTAAATTCCCTGTACTTTTTGTTGTAGTTCTTGTGTCTCCCTTCCCCTCCTTTGGGTTTGTGCGCCGCCCTGAGTCCCACCAGGAATAGGGCGGCATATAAATAAAATGAACCTTGAACCTTGAACTTCTTATTAAGACAGTTATCTGAAGCATTATAATCTTTTCTTGCGGGCAGATCAATAAAAGGTAATTATTAAAACAATCTGATTGGTTTTTACAAAGCTGCAAACTATACCATTAGAGACTAGTCACTGATAGTCTGAAATTTTCTTCAAGTCCTTTTATTTCTTTAAGAAGAAGTGGGGGAAAGTTCCCTTATGAATCGGTCCACTGAAATGACCTGTGTTTTAATATCTCTCTGGAGATACTGGAAAAAAAACATAAGGTTTCCATTCAGATTTCAGCAGGTGGGATGACTCATATGTCACATGTCCACAACCTATTGTAAGATGCTAAAGAGCAGTCTGATTTTAAGTTCACTGGATTTTAAGTTCTCTCCAGGGTAAACATCCTAATCAGGGAATAAGTAACTGATGATCACCCCAGACATTCTAGATGACAACTCCAATATATCCTGCCCAATGATATGTTACAGGAGTTATTCCTAATGATGGACAGGACTTATCCTTCATTATGGACTCCCTAAAAATTACATAAGAAATTCCAAATTAATGTCTTAGCATATGGCAGCATTGGACAATTCAACAAATATTACTGCACAATGTTCATGCTCTTTAGCTTGTTTTGGACCATGCAAATCAAAAATACATAAGCATGTCTACATCTAAATTATCTTATCTAAAAGGAATCTGATCTTTCTTCAGCATTTTATGAGTCTCTCTATAATTACAAAGCAAGCAACCCTGCTCACATCCACAGTGGCAAAAAATATGGGCAAATTTTAGAAGCAGAGCACATATTTTTTCATGTCAGTTTCATGGGCTCCAAGTTCAGTCTTGGAGAAATATTGCTACCGATTTTTTTTATACTGTCTATAGCTGTGATGGCAAATCTATGGATCCCTCTCTGCAGGGACATGAGCCATCGCCCAGCTCAGCTGCACCGCGCATGCACACACACCTCCCGCCAGCCAGCTGATTTTCTGGTCTCTGCTGTGCATGCGCGGGGGTGGGGGGAGAGTGGGGAACCGGCGTACCCCTATCACTGCCCATTTTTGGTTCCAGGAGCTTCAGGGAGGCTCTAAATGGGCCATGGGGGGGTCACACGCATGCAGGGGTAGCATAGGGAGGACCGCACGCATGTGCAGGGGAGCATGGGGGGCCACGCACACGTGTACAGGGGGTGGGGCACATTGCATTATGGGGGCACTCATACTCCACTTCTCTCCCACTAAAAGATCATAATTACTACATTCTCCAATGCTGAACTATTATTGGAATTTATTGGAAAATTGTAGGAGTTATTGAGAAATGGAATAAAAATAATTGAATGCACTTTAATAATGCAAATTTCTTCATTAAAAAAAATTAATTAAATGCACAGGTATAGGTTGGGAGAGTATAGAAACAGATGAGTAATATAGGCAGTCCTCAACTTACGACCACAATTGAATCCAAAATGTATGCTAAGTAGGAAATTTGTTAAGCGAGTTTTGCCCCATTTTATGACTTTTCTCGCCACATTTGTTATAAGTGAATTATTGCTAAGTTAGTAACATAGTGAATCTGGCTTCCAAATTGACGTTACTTGTCAGGAGGTCACAAAAACTGATCACATGACCCTGGGACACCGCAACTGTCATAAATATGAACAGTTGCCAAGCATTCAGATTTTGGTCATGTGACCATGGCGATTCCTAAATATCTATCTACTGTACTTAGCCATCTACCCATATTCCACTTTCATTTTATTTTACCTCATCTCATCAAGAGGTAGTGCAGTGGTTAGAATGCAGTACTGCAGCCTAACTCACTGCTCACTCCAGGAGTTTGATTCTGAATGACTTAAGGTTGACTCAGGTTTCATCCTTCTGAGGTTGGTAAAATGAGGACCCAGGTTGTTGGGGGAAATATGCTGACTCTGTAAACCACTTAGAGAGGGTTGTAAAGCACTGTGAAACAGTATGTAAGTGCTATTGATACTGTTATACTCTTGTTTCTTTATTCCTATAATATTTCAAGTTGCAATATATATCTTGACCATCATACAGTTTCTATATATCTTGAATTTTGCAGATAGATCTATGGATATCAACCCATCAGACTTTCACTTAACATTTTAGTAAGTTAGCAAAGGAGGTGACTCAGGTTATCAGGTTATAGATATTACAGTTATACCTATTTCTGAATGGAGCATTCTATGCTAATGGTCGGTTTTGGCCCATTTTATGCCACACCATAATTAAAGCAAAGGTTCATTGCAGGCATGCTGTTCTCTGCAAGTTAAGATGTATGATCTAAAGACTGTTGTGCCAGCCAATAAACCATTGTCTGTGCCCCACAAGTCAGATGATATCTTCAGAGTTCTGACACATACTTGGAATACAAATAAAGCAAGAAACATATATTTATATATATATATATATATATATTTATATTTATATTTATATATATATATATATATATATATATATATATATATATATATATATATATATATATATATATATATATATATATATATATATATATATATATATATATATATATATATCACTAAATACATACTTATTTCCCTGGCTCAGCTGATAAAGGAGGAGAACCTTGTGGCTTAGTGGTTAACACATCTGCCTAATATGTAATACAGCCCAGGTTCGAATCCCAGTAAGCGTATGGTTAGCTGATGAGAGCTAAATAGCTTGAAATAGATCTGTACTAGTCTCCCTTTATTTATTTATCAGCACAAATGCAACACAAATGTAACAAAGGCAACAATAAAAAAAATATTGGCTTTCTGTCTGGATGGTCTCTTGTGACGAGTCGATAGACAGAGAAAGGAAGCAGTAGGCTTCCTCCCATATTTGGGCATACCAGGGGTTGTGACACTAAACACACACACACACACACACACACACACACACACACACACACACACACACACACACACACACACACACACACACACACACACATATATATATATATATATATATATATATATATATATATATATAAAATAATACCAAGCATTGTTAAAGTTTAATTGAGATTAGGCAATACTATATTCAGTCATTGCTTATTTTAGCAAGCTTTGTTGAAGGAATAAAACATTAGATTTTGAGCAAGAAAACAGCTGTTGGCAACTACCTACCTTAATAAATTCTTGGGCTACTCTTCAAAAAGAAACCAAGGAAAATAGCAAAGAAAACTTCCTGATATTAAAAATGTTGGATATACCAGTTTTAAAATGACCCGGCAATGCATGCCTGATATGATTTATTCTCCAAGGAACAGCACTTTATGGGAAAGGTACAATAGTTCACAACTACAACCAAATCTGTTTATTCCTCCTTCAGGATATGACATGTAATTAGTGCACGCTAACAAAACACCCAACCAACTATAGATGAGTGAGCAAAGAATAACAAAAAATGAAAATACGGAGGCAAAAAGAAAGCATAATATTACCTAGGTTCACCACACCCTTCCTTTTCCTTTCCTTCCTTTCTCCTCCTCTGGAGTTAAAACTCCCAGTCAGCTTAAAACTGTTTCTCAACCTGCACCTGCGTAAGATCAAGTATCCGCTTTCTGAATGACAGTCCCTCTAAGTGTCTTTAAAGTGGAGTAGAGGGAGGGACAGGGAACTCAGTGGCTCCTGACAGAAAAAGAACAGAATAAGCAGCAATAATATTGATTCAGGTTGTTAAGAGTCTTCCAAGTCATCACCTGCAGAAAGTTGCACCTGAAATTCTTATACATGTTTAGATCTGTTCCAGTTTCAGCTCAAACTTAATTACTAGCTTTCACAGACAGAGATCTACCCCAACACCCAAAATCTCATTTAAGCTGTGTATGTCGCCTCTCTTAATAAATGTAGCCTTAATCTGCATATGAACCAAAAACAGCTTACTCCACCCCCACCCCAAGCTGGTTCTTTTAAAAGGTTGGATTTCTACCCTCAGTGCACCAGATCATCAAAAGGAGAGTCATCCAAAAGATAAGGTTATCTAACTGGATTCTTACTGTTCACAAGTCGCATTTCCAAATATTAATTTTTTTTCTTGCAGATAAACAAAAAACAAATGTGGGAAAAGGAGATTAAAAAGCCTGGTTCCAGTCCTACCAAGTCTTATATAGTCAAAATACACGCGGTGAAATCAGAAAGACTATTGGGAATGTAATAGTGAAGTGTTGTGGCTCGGCAGGAGCCATTGGAGCTGCCACCAGACTCCAATAGTGAGGGGTCTTATGAGTCGGCCCTGGAAGACCGTGGACAGGGTTCTGACTCTGAGCAGGGTGCAGAGAGACTAGTTGGTCCCCAGGTGACGCCTGGATCAGTCGGGAGGAGAAAAGAGAGAATGACACAGAAACCACCTGTGAGTTGTTCCGGGATGCACGCAGGCGAAAGGCTACTCAGCGTAAAGAACAACTAAGTAATTACAGGAGATAATTATGAGCAGCTGTTGCTCATTAAGATCCTCTCCTGATTATAAAAGAGACTGCTTGGGCCATGCCCTTCTTGCAGAAGTCAACGTTCATGAATTAAGAGAAACCAACTTGGAGAAGTGGTTTGCTGTGGGAAGCCTGTTTGCAGTGCTGCGTAGGTTTATAGGACTTTTTGCCAGAGTGATTATCTCTTTGTTTATTTTGGGCTTGCAGCCAACAAGAGTCTGGACTGATTAAAAGATTCTTTCGTACGTCTGTTTTGGCTTTCGTTCCTGGACGGAGAAGTGGGGGGGGGGGTCAGAACAGTGAAGTAGCTATTCAGCTCCAAAACTTTTCTCATTAGCAAAACCAAGAATTTCATAAGGCATAAATCTGCTTGGAAACAAAATATATCCCTCAAACAAAGCAACCAAGCCATTACCAAGTCCCCAGGGTCAAATAAATGGGTTTTTGTGTACAAATATTCAGACATGCATTGTTGTTTCATTAATAATTATACCATTTATATTTTCTGGTACACACAAATGACTGGTCCTAAATATATAGATGAGTGAATGTTATTGATGTCAATAAAGTATTTCAGGATAAGTGTAAGTCTGCAAGAATCAACAGCTTTGCATTAAAAAAAATTACTTATAAGCTGAATATTCTTTGGGTACACAGAAAAGAGCATCTATAATAACAATCTGCAAGGCTAGCATTGGGCATCTGCTCAAAATTTTGCAATACATTATTTAATAATAACATGCAAGCCTCTGCAGATCCAGCTTTAGAAAGATATTAATTTTCTCTCCACTATCCTGAAAAAGCTTAGCCCCTAGCTAAAAATCATACTTGCTGAACTTCTCTGATGAGTCACTGAACTTTGGGGCCAGGGTCAATCTATTTATTCCACGCTACAATAAAGGTTTTCAGTAAGAGTTAAAGCGTTCTAAACGTATCACAATTGCATCCCTGATGAAACAGCCTGATTAAAAAAATAATAAATAAAAGTTATCTTAGGCCAATATTTTTTTTAAAAAACTATTTTGTTTTATTAAGTTGGGTTTTGTTAATGGGTAGATAATAAGACTAGGTGCACTCCAGTGTAAGGATGTAAAGAATAACATGTGGGAATGAAAATAAATAGAATAACTTGTTAAAGATTTATACCTTGTATTGGTTCTGGGAAGTCAGGGGGGGGAAAGTTGGGGGGATTGGGGGGAGGGTGGGAGGGAGTGGAGTTTACTAAGTTGGAGGAGGGGTGTTGGACTTTAAGGTATTATGATTGTACATGTATAATGCTATTTTTTCTTTTTTATGTATATTGAAATGGGATTATAAATACCATCAACACAAAAGGGAGTTTGCTCAGAAGCTGAAATAC
The DNA here is from genome assembly GCF_051295495.1 of Thamnophis sirtalis. Lineage (NCBI taxonomy): Eukaryota > Metazoa > Chordata > Lepidosauria > Squamata > Natricidae > Thamnophis > Thamnophis sirtalis. The sequence goes on from NW_028261382.1 coordinate 166,421,211, forward strand.
ACCAAGTGAATTAGAGGAAGAGGGGGAAACAGAGGAGAGAAGAAAGATAGGAAGAGAGGGACAGGAGAGAGGGTGAGGGGGGAAGATGAGGTGTACAAGGAGGAGTGGTAAGGGGAAAGAGGAGAAGGAAAAAGGAAGGGGAAGTAGAGTAGAAAATGATGGAGGGAAGAAAGGATGTAGAAAGGGGGAGGAGAGAGGGGGAAGAAAGTGTCGTATAAGGTATAAATATGGTGTATGGAGAGCAGAAGAGCCAATAATTGGGTTTTTTTTTCCTTTGGTAGTTGATGGTAAGATGAATTGATGTAATTACTTAATAATACAACATGATATTGACTATGTAATAGTATACATGTGATTATATGCTATGAAAATGGAAAATAAACAAATTTTCTATCTGAAAATAAATAGAATAACAGAGTTGGAAGGGACCATGGAGGTCTTTTAAGTCCAACCCGCTGCTCAGGCAGGAAACCCTATACCATTTCAGACAAATGGTTATCCAACCTCTTCTTAAAAACTTCCAGTGTTGAAGCATTTACAACTTCTGGAGGCAAGTTGTTCCACTGGTTAATCGTTCTAACTATCAGGAAATTTCTTCTTAGTTCTAGGTTGCTTCTCTCCTTGATTAATTTCCATCATTTGCTTCTTGTCCTGCCCTCAGATGCTTTTGAGAAGAGTTTGACTCTCTCTTTTTTGTGGGATATTGGAACACTGCTATCATGTCTCCCCTAGTCCTTCTTTTCATCAAACTAGACATACCCAATTCCAGCAACTGTTCTTTATAAGTTTTAGCCTCCAGTTCTCAAATCATCTTTGTTGCTCTTCTCTGTACTCTTTCTAGTCTCAACATCTTTTTTTACATCATGGCAACCAAAACTGGATGCAGTATTCCAAGTGTGGCCTTACCAAGGCATGATAAAGTGGAATTAACACTTCATGCAATCTTGATTCTATCCCTCTAAGTCAGGGGTATCAAACTGGATCATTTTAGTTCTCCTCTGTGGCCCAGCCGGGGGGAGGAAGTGGGAGATGGGAAGGATGGCTCCTGCAGCACCCTGCTAACCAAAATACATTTTGGCCAGCAAAGCGCTGCAGGAGGCCATCCAGGCTGAAAATGGGGCACAGGGGGCCACAGGGGGCCCTCATGCAGTGACCCTACAAATGTGCACCCGCCAAATGAGCGCCGACAAAACCGCACCGCCATCAACAAACAACATAGCGGGACGCGAAAACGACGTTATAGGGTTAGGGTTATAATGTTTTCGTGTCCCGCTATGTTGTTTGTTGATGGCGGTGCGGTTTTGTCGGCACGGTTTTGTCGGTGCGCATTTGTCGGTGAAACACCCCCCCCCCACGCATCCCATTTTCACTAGCAGAGGCACCACAGGCCTTTGCTATTTCCAGGCAGCCCTATGGGCCAGATTTAAGCACCCCACAGACATTGAGTTTGACACCCCTGCTCTAAGTGAACCTCTTATTTAAGGCAGAAGGAGATATTCTTTTCCATTTGATTACCATTAGCAAACCCATTATAATATGTATTATCTATTTACAGATAGCCCTCACTTAGCAACCGCAGTTGGGACCAGCAACTCAATCATTGAGCAAAGTGGTCACTAAATGAAAAACCACGTGACTACAACAGTGCTTACTATTTTACTTCCGCTTTCCTTGGCTTTACAGCATGGGGGTCCAACCTCTTGGCTTGCCTGGGCTGCACTGAGTGAAGAAGCATTGCTTTGGGACACATATAAAATATATAATATAGTTTTATATTATGAAATCAGATAATAATGTTAAAAGTTTACAATTTCATAGGGCCGTATTATTAACAACCCACAGCTGCATGTAGCCCCTGGGCTGCGGATTGGACACGCCTTTATAACATCAGAAGGATATGATCCAAAATAGAGAGGGAAAGAAGATTTCTTGGGCTTGACTCATCGGGAAGCCAGGTAAAAGGGTAACTCTTAGAGTCCTTTTTCCTCACTCCCTCACCCTCAGGAATGCTAAATCCGTCATTAGGATAATTAGCAAGAAGAAGATTGATGTTTGTATTCACATTCAATGTGGAGAGGAAGGGACTAGCTCTTTTCACAGAGCCTTCTCTCCCCTCTCCCCAAAGTGGGGAATACACATGTAAAGGAATGCTCTAGTTCCGTGATGGTGAACCTATGGTGTGCATACCACAGGTGACACATGAAGCCATATCTGCTGGCACACGAGCCATCAGCTCCAGCACACCTGTGCATGGTGGCCAGCTGATTTTCAGCCTTCCGAAGGGCCAGGAAAATCTCCGAAGCCCGGGGAAGGAGAAAAACGGCCCCAACGGGCTAACCGGAAGTTTGGAAACGATCCATTTTCAGCTTCCAGAAGGTCTCCGCAGGGCTAAAGGAGGCTGTTTTTGCCCTCCCCAGGTTTCAGGGAAGACTCCAGAGCTCTGGAGGCTTTCCTGGAGCCTGGGGAGGGTGAAAAGGCCTCCCCCAGCCCCCCCCCCCAGAGGAAATGCCAAGTGCATGGGGCAGAGGTGGGATCCTACCAGTTCGCACCAGTTCAATAGAACCGGTTCATCAAATCTACTGAACCGGTTAGAAGAGGTTCCACCAGAAAGCAGGCCACACCTACAGAAGAGGTTCCAAAAAATTTTGAAACCCACCACTGACACACACATATACACAGACACAGAAAGAGAAAGAAAGGAAGAAAGAAAAAAAGAAAAAAAGAAAAAAGAAAAAAAGAAAAAAAGAAAAAAAGAAAAAAAGAAAAAAAGAAAAAAAAGAAAAAAGAAAAAAAGAAAGAAAAAGTGACACACACACACACACAGGAGAAAGAAAGGAAGAAAGAAAAAAGAAAAAAGAAAAAAAGAAAAAAGAAAAAAAGAAAAAAAGCAAAAAAGAAAAAAAGAAAAAAAGAAAAAAAGAAAAAAAGAAAAAAAGAAAAAAAGAAAAAAAAGAAAAAGTAAGAGAGATGAAAGAAAAAAAGGAAAAAGGAACAGAGACAAAAGGAAGGGGAGAGAGAGAGAGAGAGAGAGAGAGAGAGAGAGAGAGAGAGAGAGAGAGAGAGAGAGAGAGAGAGAGAGAGAGAGAGAGAGAGAGAACACATGGCCGGCAAGCCACTCCCACCAGGTCACATGGCCGGCAAGCCACTCCCACAAAGGAGGCCACACCCACAGAGTAAGTTCGAAAAAAATTTGAAACCCACCACTGGCATGGGGGGTTGTGCACACATGCGCATCTGGGGACATGCATTCCATTATGGGTGCTGGCACACACACGTGGTATCACATGGGCGCACCCTCACATTTTTGGCACCCAACAACAGGCAGGTTCACCATCACTGTTCTAGATGCACCATCCATTCAGGTGGCAAAGAAAAACCTTTAGCATGAAATTGGTTTGGATCTTCTCCGTTTTAGGCAGCAGCTGCAAGCTGGGCCAGCCTTCCAATCAATTAAGATCCCAGAGCTGGTCTTGTTAACTAAGTGGTGAGCAGTTTTTAAGGGTACCTGGGGCTTTTGAGAAGAGCAGCAGAGGAAGAAGGAAATCCCTCTGCTCTGTAACCAAAAATGGGTCAGGCACAGGAGCTGTACTGACTAACCTGTAACATAAAAAGAGAAAGTGTGAAAGTTGTGAGTGTGTGAATTGGTTACAAATTTACTTTTTCATCACTGTTGTAACTGAAAACAGTGACTCTTGGATGCGGGAGGGGGGGAAATTCTGCAAAAAAAAAAAAACCACAACAACAAATCATTGAACCATGATTCCAGTGTAATTTATGATGGGTAGATTTCTGCCAGAATATTATAAGAGGAAGTACTTGACACCTCTCTGACTACTATGATACTACAGCATTTTCATTTATTTTGCAAAATGAGTTCAGAAACCATCTCAAATTTCAGAATCCTCGTTAAAAAATCAATTTAGCTTAAACTTTCATTCACATAACATGTCTAAACAGCATTTTTGCATTCACGGATTTCAAACAGTTTGCACTTTTACAGTTCATTACACAGAGCAGTGAGCTAAATATTACAACTTCCCAGTTCAAGAGGAAAGCAATATTATAGCCAAATAAAATATACTCTCAGAAAAAGACCTAACAATCTGAAAATGATTAATTAGGGGGAGGTGTTTTCTAAATAACTGGGTAGAAAAAATAAATTATCTAGACTGTAATAAATGCATTCAACAAGATATAATCTAGCTGTACTCCATCCTGCAATGTTTTATGATTATGGTCATGTAGAATTAGAATTTACAATACAAACTGTCATGGAGAAGAAATGCTAAATCCTACCTTTTTAAAAATTATTTGAAAAAAATAGATTAGAACGAAAAGATAGATTTGCAACTTCCTTTTCTGACAAATATAAATTAAATATCTATATAAAACATTATGTTAACAACACTTTGTCTAGTAGTGATTACTAATTTCTTATAAAATAAAAACTTAGTGACACACTGGGAATGCTAAAACTGAAGTCAAATACTGAATTCTGGAAGGAGAAAATTCAATTGAATTCATATTATAGCCTTTTATGGAAAGAGGCTATACTAGAAAAACTCTTGCAATAGCAGTAGACTTATATACCGCTTCATAGGCCTTTCAGGCCTCTCTAAGCGGTTTACAGAGAGTCAGCATATTGCCCCCAACAATCTGGGTCCTCATTTTACCCACCTCGGAAGGATGGAAGGCTGAGTCAACCCTGAGCCGGTGAGATTTGAACCGCTGACCTGCTGATCTAGCAGTAGCCTGCAGCCTTGCAAGATGCGACATCTCGCCACAGCAATTCACCAGAAGGCAATTCAACCAATACAAATTTGAATTAATTTCAATAGAACCATGCCCAATAATAATAAAGTAAAAGTCAATCCAGAAATACAAGAGTTACAACTTGCTATGGGACAATTCAACAAACACAAAAGTTGAGTTAATTTCAACAGATCATGGCCAATAATAATAAAATAAAAGTCAACCTGGAGATACAAGAGTTACAATAATTTTGACAAAAATGTGGCCACAAATAATAAAAGTAACTGAAAGAAAAAATTAATACACCATTGAATTGTTCCCAGCCTCTTCACCTGTTAAGAAGGGATCTAACATTGCCTAAATATCTTCCAAAATATTTGGAAGGAAATACAGCAATATTATCATAACTGCAAAGCTGGGAAAATAGATGTGGTTATTTCTATATTATTCTGCATTTAAAAAACTCTGTTTGATATTAGTTACTGTTCTGACCTACTAATATCCCTTTCAATTAATTTTAACAGGAAAAAGGAAATTACTAAAATTTATCTATTACTAAATCAGTCCTCAATCATTACAGGAAAAGTGACTAAAAAGTGACCTTTTTATATTGCTTGATGTTAAATATATTTAGTGGAAATTTTACTAGGTTGATTCCTTAAAAATGCCAGGTTATTAATGGGCAATGTTTCATCAGTGTACTGTGGCTACAAATGAATAAATAATAATGTATTAGTTGGAAGAAATGTCCTTCTGGGTTCAGCTCCAAGTGGGGAAAAAGACACTGGAGACATGGAGGCTGCTTGGAAAGATGGTTTTAATGGTGGACAGGACCACGTGGCCTGCGTCCTGAACAGAAAAGGTGATCACATGCTTCAATGTTGGTGGAGAAAAAAGAGAAGGAAGGCTGAGATGCTGAGTCCCTGGTTTTATGCCCTCTCTGGCCTTTGATCTTGATCTTGTTTCCTGATTGGTTGCCAGACTCCCATGGGCCCATGCAGGGGCAACTCTCTAGGCTGCATTTTGAATCCAGGTTTGTTTGAGTTCTCAGATGCCATGTGGTGAGTTGGGTAAAGGGCCTTAATCTCATCATGCCTTAATCTCATCCCCCCTGGAGCTGAAGGGGAGAACTCTTTATTATGTAAAGGGACTAGCTTGGCCTTCTTACTGGCCCATTGACAAAGTGGGTAGGGGCAGGAAACTGAAGGGAGCTATTCTGTCTTTATAAAACATGTTTCTTCCTTTTCACATCCAGATAAATATCCTGCCTTTTCAATATTTCCTAGGATATTTCATTTTTCTGGGAGAGGGCTGGGTGATAACTTCCTACAAGTCTATCAGCTAATATGATTAGACTATTCTAATGTGTTAAATTCAAATTGAAATGCTCAGGTAGTTTAATCTGAATGCTTATTAAAATTAGATCAACCTAGTTTTTGAGAATAATTCATTATAGCTTCTTATTGTGGTCTTATAGACTTATAGTGGTCTTATTGTTAAGGATTTCTGATTTCAAAACACAATTTACTACATACAGTACGGACCTGCCTGGTACTAAGTTCTTTGAGATGTTGGTTCTTATATTAACCTCATAAAAATCAACACATTTATCTACGCTGTTTAGTTATAGAACATACAGGGGCATGCGTATAATACAATGAATAGATGAAATTTACCCAGGCATTTAATTCAATGAATAAACCTATTTTGCTTGTCTTGAGGTTTCTATTTCACACTTCCTAACTTGCGATCTTCCCAGTGATTGGGACAGAAACATCTAGAATTCTTGCTGAAAATTGTGAGTGTTACATTCCCAACATACCTAGAAAATGGCAAAGCGATAAAGGTTGCTGTCACCAATGCACTGCTATCAATTCGAAAGCTCGGGCTGAAAAATCCTTTTTGTAAAGATGAACAATTTCTGCTTCTTCTGGGTCCCTAGGAACTTTCACCAACTTCCCTAATTCCCTATGGCAAAGGGAAGTGTTTGGGCTTGAAAGTGACTCACAAAGCTACTCCTTGTTCTCCACCAACAAAGGCCAACTAATTCTTAAGATGTCTCAGAAATCAGATGCCATGGAAGTCACAGTCTCCTTTCCACGATTGACACTATACCTCCATCACTGAAACAGACAGCAATCTTATATAAAAATTGGCTGAATACAGGGGAAGTCAATTGCCACGGGGCCAACTGCAATTACTCATATGCCTTTAATTATAAAATGCTCAGCATCTTTGGGTATCAAAGCAGCTTTTAAATATTCCAAATGAACTCTATTTCCATGGATGAACAAGCTGGGGGGAAAAAAGGAAGCGGGCATGTCCAGACAAATTCTACTGCGGCTTATCAGCATGAAGCTCCATAGAACTTTCAAAGGAATGAATCCCAATTCCAATTTGCAGTTCAGCTGGTCTTTGGTGGATAACATGTCCTGGTGTGGAGCACTTCATCCTCAGATCAGCAGCAATTATATGTGGATTAAAAAAAAAATCACCTTTCAATTATTCCCCTATTCTTATTGCCATCGAAATGGGACCTGAAGAATCTATAAAGTTTGTTCTGACTAAGGCTTCCCCAAAAAGCATGAGGCAGATTCTTGGTCCCGACAAAATCCCTTTTATGAAACGAACGTGAATTCCTCTCATTCACATTCAGCAAATGCCTGGTAAACAGTCTTTCAAAGGTGAATTTATGACTACAGACCTTATCTAGCTTGGAAAGCAGCCATGTAAGAGCCAAGGTGGCGCAGTGGTTAAATGCAGCACTGCAGGCTACTGCTAGATCAGCAGTTCAGCGGTTCAAATCTCACTGGCTCAGGGTTGACTCAGCCTTCCATCCTTCCGAGGTGGGTAAAATGAGGACCCAGATTGTTGGGGGCAATATGCTGACTCTCTGTAAACCGCTTAGAGAGGGCTGAAAGCCCTATGAAGCGGTATATAAGTCTACTGCTATTGCTATTGCTATGTAAATGTTTTCCAAATGCAGTGCTGTGAAAGGAAAGTCTTAGCAATAGCAGTTAGACTTATATATCGCTTCAAAGGGCTTTCAGCCCTCTCTAAGCAGTTTACAGAGTCAGCATATCGCCCCCACAGTCTGGGTCCTCATTTCACCCACCTCGGAAGGATGGAAGGCTGAGTCAACCTTGAGCCGGTGAGATTAGAACCGCTGAACTGCAGATAACAGTCAGCTGAAGTAGCCTGCAGTACTGCACCCTAACCACTGCGCCACCTCGGCTCTTGGCACAATGTTTCTGAAATTCATGGAAACGAATGAACAAACGAACAAATTGTTTCCTGCAAAAGCCCACTCCCCTTTCTCTCCTCTTTTATTTACTATGGGAGGGGTCATTCACCTCCCATTCACCTCCCGTAGGTGGACACCTGTGGCCTTACTTCCAAGTCGACCCTGATTTCTGAGCTGTTCTTCTGTTCTAGCAGCTCTGCACATGTGCACACTGGGAAAAGGCTCCAGCTGTTCCCCTGCCTCACTGCTGTCTAGCTCCAAAGGTAGCTGAGAACTGCCAGACAGCCTTGGCCCCATCTCTGCCCCCGACGCAGAGCCCTTATCCGAGCCTTCTCCAGCCTCAAGGACTGGCCTATGGTCCTCCCCAACCTCCTCACTGTCCAACTCTGGTGCCAGCTCCACTGGCGGGGCACAACAAAGCTGCATATCTCTGGGCCACAGTGCAGTGTATATGTATTGGTATTAAATTACTACAACAGACACAATTTAATCTGAATTAATTTTCAATTTTCAACTGCTTCAACATCTTGAGATTTCACTATCCCAAGGCATTTCAGTAGAAAGGCCCTTCAGACAGTGCCACAAGTCTTCCCCTAAATGTTCCCCAGACTGTGGGATATAATCCTTGAGTGTTGCTTATGGACTCCACCTTTTCTGCCTCTAGCAGCCTCAAAATGCTTCTCTCAACATTATTAACAGAGGGCTATATAGATTTAACTTACATTTTTGAACTTTGTTTTTCTACTTTTTTAATGACTGCCCTCTTGAAGATTTAATTAAGTAAAAAGTTGGGAAACAAGCAGAGGTGGGTTCCTACCAGTTCGGTAGAACTGGTTCGTCAAATCTACCGAACCAGTTAGAAGAGGTTCCACCAGAAAGCAGGCCACACCTACAGAAGAGGTTCCAAAAATTTTTGAAACCCACCACTGACACAGACAGACAGACAGACAGACAGACAGACAGACAGACTCAAATAGAGAGAGAAAGAGAAAGAGAAAAAAAGAAAGAAAGAAAGAAAGAAAGAAAGAAAGAAAGAAAAAAAGAAAAAAGAAAGAAAAAGTGAGAGAGAGATGAAAGGAAAAAGGAAAAAGGGACAGAGAGATAAAAGGAAGGAGAGAGAGAGAACACATCGCCAGCAAGCCACTCCCATCAGGTCACATGGCCGGCAAGCCACTCCCACAAAGGAGGCCACACCCACAGAATAGGTTCGAAAAAAATTTGAAACCCACCACTGGAAACAAGTCACATGAATGCATATTGTCAGTTCTATCTGGTGTCAATTCAGTTTTAGTCCTCCCTCCCTCTTTTTCTTTCTTTTTTTTTTTACTTTGAGTAGCACATAAACAAAGATCCTTTGGGAAAGAAACAAGGCCCATAGTTAAAAGTCAGACGTTCCAAATGATGTGGCATTAGGTTCGTTCATTAGATAGAATTACTGCAGTATCTAAAGAAATCTAGATCACTAAGTCCAAAAATGCCAGGCAGCAAAGAGAAATCAAAGAAAAACATCTCAAGTATTTTTCCATTTCGCTACACTGAAATGCTTGGAAGGAAGCACTGAAAGGGAAAATCATTTTCTGTTCCATTGGCGTCCAAGAAAAATAGAGCTAAAGCTTATATATAAGGAGTGCCTGCTTGCTTAGTACAAAATACTTCTTGGATCTCAGGTTACACACAGTGCAGAACAAGCAGTATAATAACAGAAAGTGGATCTCTGTCACGCTACAGAATGATAAAGTTGCTCTCGTAATTCATTTTCCGGAATATAAACTAGATTCCAGCAGTGCATCCGCCTTAACAGTTTCTCCTGATCTACTTTGACTTGAATACATAAAAACAGTCAGCCTGAGCCCAGATCTAAGTGCCAAGTTTCAGTCTGCAGCAAACTTCAAAGAGCAAAGACATAAACTCGCGGAAAAAAGGGGCTTGTAATGGAACTACTGACCCAGTGGTTACCTATAGTTAGCAATATTAATTACTAGGCAAATGTATTTGGAGAGCCAGTTTGGTGTAGTGCTTAAAGCATCAGGCTAGAAACCTGGAGATAGGGAGTTCTAGTCCTGCCTTAGGCATAAAGCCAGCTGGGTGACTTGGGGCCAGTCATTCTGATTAGCCCTATGAAGGATGCAATAGCAAACTGAAATCTTGCCAAGAAAATTACAAAAATATATGTAGATAGCCAAAAAGAACAACCTCACCAGTGGTGGGAGTTCACATTTTTTTACTCCAAGTTCTGTGGGTGTGGCTTGGTGGGTGTGGTGGCTTGGTGGGCGTGGCGGGGGAAGGATACTGTAAAATCTCCATTCCATCCCCACTCCAGGGGAAAGTTACTGCAAAATCCTCATTTCCTACCAATCAGCTGAGACTCGGGAGGCAGAGAATAGATGGGGGTGGGGCCAGTCCAGTAATGGGATTCAGACGGTTCACACCTATTCGGGAGAACCGGTTCGTAACTTTCTCAGCAGTTTGGAGAACCGGTTGTTGGAAGAAATCTTCCCCCCACCCACTTTACAGGGCTAATCCTGTAAGGAAGGCAGGAAGGAAACATTCTGGTGTTGTTTCTAGCCTCATCTTTATTGCCCTGCTTACAGAAACTGCCTCTCCGGTTAACTCTTATTACATTGTAACAGCTAAGGCAAAGCGCCCATCGACGTGAGTTGGCCACAGCCACATTGTCACATGACCACCAAGCTATGCCTACCCAGCTGATCATTATGGTAGAGAACCGGTTATTAAATTTCATTTCATTTATTGAATTTCTATGCCGTCCAATCCCGGAGGACTCCGGGCGGCTTACAAAAATGAAAAAAAAAGAATTAAAAAGAATTATTAAAACAATGGGACACAACAAGTTAAAAAGGAAGACAACAGACACCCAATCAGATGGGGCTGGACCACCATCAAGGGGTCAACAGCCCCAGGCCTGCCGGAAAAGCCAGGTTTTAAATTATTTGAATCCCACCACTGGGCCAGTCAGAGGTGGTATTTACCAGTTCTGCGAACTACTCAAAATTTCCACTACCAGTTCTCCAGGACTGGTCAGAATCTGCTGAATACCACCTCTGAACCCCACCATTATTTGCCCTCTCCTAAAAAAATAATACCTAAGCATCAGAGGTGGGTTCCTACCAGTTCACACCTATTCGGTAGAACCGGTTCGTCAAATCTACCAAACCGGTTAGAAGAGGTTCCACCAGTGGACCCGGAAAGCAGGCCACACCTACAGAAGAGGTTCCAAAAATTTTTGAAACCCACCACTGCTAAGCATCTATTTAGAAATGGAATATTACACTTCTACTAACATTGCAGGATACTACTGGATAAAATGTTAATAATATTTTAATACAAAGACTTTACTTCTATGATAAAATTTCTATTTTGTTACTTATACAGCAGTTCATATAATACAATCTCCTAAACAATAAAGTAGTCCGTAGCGCAGTAAAATACAAAGATAAGAAAAATAATAAATAACATTTGTTTGCAAGTGTTTATTAGAAGACTTTCCAAATCTAATTTTCTGGAAATTAAATTAACAATTTTTAAAAAAGGATAAAATGAAACAACAGAGAGAGAGGGAAAATACTACTGCATTTTGCCTCCTTTCCTATACTTCATATGGAATATGGAAATATCTGGCTATGTTTTTTTGGGGGGGGCACAATACTGTTCTGAAACTTGTCTGATAATTCTTTTGGGATGAGGATGGGGTAAAAAAGGAGCTTAACCTAAAAGAACTCGAGTCAAATTGCATCTCCCTGCTTGAGAGGTTGAGAGGTTAACAGCGCAGTTAGTTTGAAATATGGCATTTTACAGTGGCAAGTAGTATTTTTCCTGCATTTTAGTTCCTGCTGTTTTGAACAGCACCACCAAGTGTGACCATTTAAAAGACACTATATATTTTCAAAGCAAGAGTCTGCTCCAAATAAAAAATAGTAATCAAAATACTCCGTGTGCTACACTTCCTCAGCTGCATTCTCCCCCAACCACATCATGTTCGCAGGCATCATCCAGTAAAAACATACACATTTTATATTGATAGTAGGGGGGGGGGGTGATTCTGTTGCAAGCAGATTGCTGTGGACATGGAGACAGTCCCCAGCTGAGCTTAAAATAAAGTCAAAACAAAACCAAAGTTCCTTCAGAGACACTGAGCAAACTAATTTCACAAAGAGGATTAAATTAAAAGGAATGTGGAGAAGTGTTACAAAAAGAACTATACAAAATGGTCCATGGTATTAGACCTGGGTACTTGAGAGACCGCCTGCTGCCAATTACCTCCAACAGACCTATTAGATCCCACAGACTAGGCCTCCTCCGAATCCCATCCGCCGGCCAATGCCGATTGTCTACCACCCGGAGGAGGGCCTTCTCTGTGGCTGCTCCGGCCCTCTGGAACGAGCTCCCCGTGGAGATCCGGACCCTCACCACCCTTCAGGCTTTCCGCAAAGCCGTTAAAACCTGGCTGTTCCGACAGGCCTGGGGCTGACGAGTTCCCGTCCCCACTTGAATTGTGTGGCTGTTGACTGTTTTTAAATTCTTTCTGTAGTTTGCTTGTTTGTCTGTTTGTTTTTTCCTCTTGTCTGTATTCCCTCCCCTTGGTTTGTTAGCCGCCCTGAGTCCCTCTGGGAATAGGGCGGCATATAAGTGCAATCAAATCAAATCAAATCAAATCAAATCAAAATGATCCATTTCACTTCAACCAAGTACAGTCAATAAAACTGCATCTTGAAGTAACTTGTCAGACTGCCCTGCTACCAGATGGAGATCCACGTATACATACTGTCAACCATTAATTCCATTGCCTGAAATCTGTCGTTGGCCTTAATTATGTGTCTGCCTATTTATAATCTTAAGCCATCTCCATGGTTCTCCAATTCACAGAAACACATGACGATTTATTATTCCCATTAAGTGAAAGCGTATCACACACAACTACGTCAACACTGTTGATATGGGCTGGAGATACCAAGATATTAATTTCTGCTTCAATGAGGAGAGAGAAAATGACAAGGGCAGCCTTAAAGGATTGTGTGTTCAAACCACAAAGTTTCAATCTGAAGTGAACATTTTAGTGCCAGTTAGAGAAGGGCCCACAAATTAGCAGACTATAATTGACGAGCACTATATTGTCCCCGACTCTGAATCTACATTCCTTCATTGAGGATATACCTATCAGGGTGTAAAAATCTTTTTTTTAGTTAATACCAAGATTTGAAGATTGTCATCTCCAGATTTTGCTAAATCCCCCAAGTACTGGCTTTTTTTAACTTGAATTCCTGATAGTCATAAATTTACCATAATCTAGAACAGCTACAGATTTCAGTTCTTTTTGAAAAATTGGCTTCAAACTAAAAGCAATTGTGAGCCGCCCTGAGTCCCCCCAGGGAAAAGGGCGGCATACAAATAAATAAACATAAACATAAACATAAGGGGAGCCTGGTTGTCTTTTTCTGATTAATGCATTTTATTAAAAGGAATAAGTTTTCTTGAGTTGCAGCTTACTTCACCAGACTCGTGAACAAACCAATCCTAGGTAACTGATGTTATATACTCAGCCTGAAGCCTGGTATTCCTGATGCCATTTTGATGAAATTCCTAGAAATGAGGAAGCTCTTCTGGTTCAAGGATTGAGGTTTCCATAAATTAGATTAATGAGTTGGTTTTTTTTAAAAAAAAAACAAACCACTGCATTCTTTTTCAAGCTATGCTATTCAAACTTAATTGCTCTGACATGAAGCCAGGTCAAACAGTCACAAATAGCAATATCTCTTCAATCAATAGTTCCAATGTTCAGCCTCAAAACAATGTGTGCTCTAAGCATTATGCCCTCTTTCAAAGCGGTTTCATCCATTAGAAAACACCAATAGATTTTTTAAAATAATTTGTACATGGAAAGGTAGATTCCATTCAATTATAGCTTGACATGAATATAGCTTTTAAGTCCACATTGCTTTCAAAAGCAAAATTGTTATCATGTAACTATTAAATATGTAATTTGAAAAGCAATTCTTATAAACATTCCTATTAATAAGATGCACCTGAGTCTGAAACTTGTTTTTTTTTTAAATAAAAGAGAAATGTTGAGATAACTGGGACAACCATATTTATTGATCTAATTTAGTATCTTGAAAAATAAGTGGCATATACATTTTTAAATTGTACTGACATGGTATTGTATAATTCAACACTAGAATGATTGTTATGCATGAATTAATGAAAAATTAGCATACAAATGTATAATACAGCAAGCAAGTTGAAGTAGCTGCTGTAACCAAGTCCTACATGCCTTTACCAATATTATTCATTACTGCAGGAATCAAACAGATGAAAAATTCTAAATTAGATGAAAGGCAAATATAATTATAAGGTAAAGAGGAACCACTCATAAAAGCAAACATGTTTCCAGCATTAAGCCTGCGCCATAGAAAATTGTATTCCAGAAAGACAAAGCACACAGTGAAATGAAGAAATAAGATAAGAGTTACCTAATTAAGTCTGAGAACTGAAGTAAATCAGATGTGCAGAAAGAGTTCAAAAAGGTCAAGCTTCTACTTTAGTTCTATGATATTAAAGCTAAAGTTGCAAGTTTTTAAAAACAAACTACGCAAAATATATGTTAAGAGAGTAACCAATATGGAAGAGTTGAATAAACCTTCGGGGTTTTTCTATAAATGAACATTATAGAAAACTAAGCCTCATAATTTCAATTTTTTTATTTAACCCTATGATCCTATAATTTCAATTTCTATTGAAAGAGACAATTGATGAGTTTAACTATCAAACCTATATGCATTTTTTCATCCCCCCCCCTCCTCCTCCAGCAAACAGGGTAGATCAGTGGTTCCCAAACTTGGCAACTTTAAGACTTGTGGACTTCAACTCCCAGAATTCTCTAGCTGGCTGTAATTGGCAGGAGGTGGTCTCTCAAGTATCCAGCTGGCTGGAGAATTCTGGGAGTTGAAGTCCACAAGTCTTAAAGTTGCCAAGTTTGGGAACCACTGGGGTAGACCAATAGCTCCAGCAGAACATCTCTGACCCCATGGAAATGGAATGGAAATGGAAAAGTTTATTTATAGGCCGCCCTTTTCCCTGAGGGGACTCAGGGCGGCTTACAACTCATAGGGAAAGGGGATACGACAATGACACATAAGCACAATACATAATTAAAAAGAACACAACATTCATACCATTCGGGTGGGGATGGATTACAATCTTTAGCCCCAGGCCTGACGGGATAGCCAGATTTTAAGGGCTGCGCGGAAGGTCTGGAGGGTGGTGAGGGTACGAATCCCCACGGGGAGATCGTTCCAAAGGGTTGGAGCTACAACCGAGAAGGCTCTCCTCCGCGTGGTTGCCAGTCGACACTGGCTGGCAGATGGAATCTGGAGGAGGCCTAATCTATGTGATCTAATTGGTCGCGAGGAGGTAATTGGCAGGAGGCGGTCTCTCAAGTATCCAGCTAGCCAAGTTCTACTTTCAAGTTCAACCAGCAGTCTTGATTCAGATTACTTTACTCCCTTGTGACAAGAGTCAAATCCAAATTTACAAGAATTAATCTATATTATGGGGTTTCAGCCAGTCCTTTCAGATTTCCATGGCACTATCTCCTTTTTCTTAACCCTATTCTCTTCAATCATATGGGAGAAGGAACAAAAATAAGTGAAAAGGGAAGAAAAGCTTATTCCATCAAAAGCATTGGAGCAGAGCTAAGTGAAGTTTAAAAGAAGAGCAAGCAAAATGAAACTGCTAGGAATTATAGGATGATCTGCCAGGAATCTGTTCAGGCCTATGAGAAAATCTTTATTACACGTTCTTCCACTATGGTTCTTCCTTAGTAAAAAATCAAATATTCAGAACAAATTACAAGAACAGAAAGCGTGAAGCCAGAAAATAATGATCCCATACTCCAAGAAGAAAGCGTGTAAACTATCAGAAATAACTTGCATTCCAGTCACAAACTAGTATTTGTTCCAAAAAGAGAGAAACAGACAAAACGTAGTCTTGTAGACATTTGAGAAATACCACACTGATATTGCTTTGCTTTTTGCTAACGTGAATTACAGCTAGCCCTTGACTTACAACCACGATTGAGCTGCAAAATTTTGTTGCTAAGTGGGACATTAGTTAAGTGAATTTTGCCTCATTTTATGACATCACGTATCACAGTTGTTAAGTGAATAATTTTATTTGTTAAGTTAATAACACAGTTGTTAAGTGAATCTGGCTTTCCCATTGGCTTTCCCATTGACAGAAGGTGGTCACATGACCCCGGAACACTGCAACTGTCATAAATAAACTGCAATGTGCTCTACATGGGGCTGCCCTTGAAGAGTATTTGGCGACTTCAGCTAGTCCAGAATGCGGCCGCGCGAGCGATTGTGGGTGCACCTCGCTTCACCCACATAACACCTATCCTCCGCGAGCTGCACTGGCTACCTGTCGATCTCCGGGTACGCTTCAAGGTGCTACTTGTCACCCATAAAGCCCTTCATGGTAGTGGATCTGGGTACTTGAGAGACCGCCTACTGCCAATCACCTCCACTCGACCTATTAGATCCCATAGATTAGGCCTCCTCCGAGTTCCATCTGCCGGTCAATGTCGACTGGCAACCACGCGGAGGAGAGCCTTCTCGGTGGCAGCTCTGACCCTATGGAACGATCTCCCCGTGGAGATTCGCACCCTCACCACCCTCCAGACCTTCCGCACAGCCCTCAAAATCTGGCTATCCCGTCAGGCCTGGGGCTAAAGACTGTAACCCACCTGAATGGTATGAATGTTGTGTTTTTAATGACGTACTGTCCTACGTGTTAAATGTTTGTTTCCCCCCCCCCTTTTTTTCGAGTTGTAAGCCGCCCTGAGTCCCCCCAGGGAAAAGGGCGGCATATAAATAAACTTCTCAAATCTCTCAAATCTCAAATACAAGACACTTGCCAAGCATTTGATCATGTGACCATGAGGATGCTGCAACAGACGTAATTGTGAAAAATAGTCATAAATCACTGTTTTCAATGTCGTTGTAACTTTGATTGGTCACTAAATGAACTGTTGTAAGTCGAGGACTACCTGTAGAGGTACTGTGTCTAAAAACTGGACCGTATCATTACTTTTTTCTTTGTTGTAAATTGTTGAATTTACAAAGTCATTCCTTTCCCCCCAAATAAAGAAAAGATTTACTAATTAGCAGATAAGCAGCGATTACATATGATGTAATTAATAGCTGGTTTATTTTAGGTCATTTGTTTGAAGGAGAAGTGGAATTCAAGCACTGGCTAAACTGGAAGCTTAAATGGCAGAAGCAGAGGCCACCAAATATTATTTCAAGAAACCTAAGCTTTTAATAACCAGGATCAGAAAAAGAAGTAGAACCATGAAAACAGGACAGCTTGAAACACTGCTAATCTCATGCCTGTCTGAAAAGAGATCCAGCAATGCCACCAACATTGCTTTGACTGAATACAATTTTGATTATCCATGGGGTGGTCTAGTTCCCGTGAAAGAATTCATATCTTATAATTGGATAACATTTCTCAGTCGTTGATATTACATCCACTCATTTTACACTCTTTACAATGGATACAGGATCTAATGGAGACAACACAAACTTTGTTTCAGTCCTTTTCAAGGTGCAACAGTAGTAGTCAATGGGGGGGAAACTTCCCTAGGCACTCTAGCACAATGGAAATATAGAGACGGGTATACAATTTAAACAGTTTGAAAAACGTAATGTTAGCCAGACTCTCAATATGGAAAACTTGTCTTTCAGAACAACTCATTCCTCCCTCCAAGTACCAGACACCACTCACTATTTAACTGCCACTAGTAGTTCCTGCCACCTGAGCTGTTCATATCAGTGTTTTCAAGAGAGTAACAGGTAATAGCAGATTTCCATTTTCTTCATCTTGCCATAATACTATTCAAATCTTTTCAAAGTTAGATTATCTTCTTCCCAGCATGTAAATGTTTCATTTGTATAAAAATCCGTACCAATGGTGGAGAGATCAAATTAAGGTTCTAATTTCCTTTTCATTTTGAATAGTTGGAGGAAATCAACCCCAAACCCAAACAAACTCCTGTCAACATTTGCAAATTAGTTGTAAGAGTATATTAATTATTCCCGCCATTAACAGCAAGGTCACAAATGTAACTAAGGTTGAACTAAGAAGTCTTGGATGTGTCAACATCGTGGCACGACAAAACCGCGCTCGTCAAAATAGCGGTGATAAAATTGCGTCGCTAAAGCCGCAACATCATCACCGCGCGTCATCACCGCCGCGACAACAGCGCGGCAACAGAAGGGCACTTTAAAATGGCGCCGCGGCAGAAAGCCGATTTAAATTAAGGTAAGGGTTAGGATTAGGTTTAGGGGTTTGCTTTAGGGTTAGGTTTAGGTTTAGGTTTAGGGTTAGGTTTAGGGTTAGGGTTAGGGTTAGGGTTAGGTTTAAGGTAAGGTTTAGGTTTAGGTTTAGGTTTAGGGTTAGGTTTAGGGTTAGGTTTAGGATTAGGTTTAGGGTTAGGTTTAGGGTACTGAGTGCTTCGGAAGGCGCGGATTTGCCCTCTGCGATTATGTCATCGCGGTAGGGTCGCGTTTTTCCTTAG
Organism: Thamnophis sirtalis; assembly: GCF_051295495.1. Taxonomy (NCBI): domain Eukaryota; kingdom Metazoa; phylum Chordata; class Lepidosauria; order Squamata; family Natricidae; genus Thamnophis; species Thamnophis sirtalis. The sequence continues at coordinate 166,439,807 of NW_028261382.1, forward strand.
CGCTTCGAACGGCGCAGATTAGCCCTTCGCGCTTATGTCTCCGTGGATAAAGGCTTCGCGGTATTGTGGTGGAACCTGTCAACATAACAGATTTCTTTTTTAGTTCATCACACACACACACACACACACACACACACACACACAGAAACACAAGGCTTTAGGACATAATATTCACCAGAAAAATATCTAGGTGGGAAGAGTAGATGAAACAGGGAGGGAAAAAATGGAAGGGAAGATAGTTGTTTATAACATGGAAACTAAGCAATGAGCCAAAGGAAATATATACTTACAAATATGTATCAAATTAATTTACAACCCTCACAGGACTTTTCTCTTCAGGTGATTAGGAGCTAAGAGTGAATTTTCAGCAGGATCATGGCAGAAAGAAGTTTCTGTTTGTTTGTTTTAATCTGCTTTATGCCTTTGTTCCAGCCTTATGCCAACAGTTATTATTTTTAAAAGGGAAAACAGCACACCAGGCATCTAACCAATCACTCGCTATGAAAAGTTCAATATCAGTTTTTCCTGTCCTGTATATTTTCCCGAGCTGAATCCAAAATAAATACGTAGATATATATAAATGCAATGAGGTGGTTGAAAACCAGATGAAATAATTACAGGCATTGATACTACTTCCCCTTCTGAAATATTTGCCCATGTTGCCATGCTCTTGGCAACTCTTTCTTTGTTTATCTAAACACAATTAAAAACATCATATAGGGGGTTCTTTTATTATTATTAATGAGGATAACAAGCTCTTTTAATGTGTGTGTTTTTTTTGAAAGGGAAGTAACAAGGCGGCCTGCTCCGAAAACCTGAATCCCAACTGGTTTGATCTGCCCCAGCTGTCTTCATTCTGAGACCTCCATGAATCTTTTGGGTGACTCTGTGCTCAATGGAGCCGAGGTGGCGCAGTGGTTAGGGTGCAGTACTGCAGGCCACTTCATGCTGACTGTGATCTGCAGTTCAGCGGTTCAAATCTCACCGGCTCAAGGTCGACTCAGCCTTCCATCCTTCCGAGATGGGTGAAATGAGGACCCAGACTGTGGGGGCAAGTTGCTGACTCAATTTGCTAAAAAATCTGTAAACCGCTTAGAGAGGGCTGAAAGCCCTATGAAGCGGTATGTAAGTCTAATAAATAAATGGAAGAATCAAGCAATACCAAGAGGAAAAAAAAACATTCATACAAAACAGTAATGTCTGACAGCTGACAAAACCTAAAAGCAACACGTGCCAATTTTTCTATGTCCCTTCCTACATACGATTTATTAATGAATTCTTTTAACAGAATATAAAAAAATAGAGAAGCACAGCTTTATTAAGCAAATGTGAAAGAACAGGATTCCATCCTCCTTTTTAAAGTTATGTGTAATATTATTAAATTCACATTAGCATCTCCATACAGGCCACACCAATACGTACCACATTACCACAACTGTGGTAATATATGCATTTTAACAATAATTTTATTAAACATTACAATTATAAAGATGAAAACTAATATAAATTAAAAAAAACAATAGAAAGTGTATAGAAGAAAAAATAGAAAAAATAAGAATATAGTAAAGAAAAAAAGAAATATATAAAGAAATGATGTTGTCCTTCATCATAAGCATAAACAATTTCAGTAACTTATTACATCTTAAAATATAAAAAATGATCTCTTCTTCTCCTCAATTCTTATCTATAATTGGATTAATTGCTTGGATATAAAACTATCTGAGAATCATGCTTATATACCTTTGGTTCAATGATAGAAATAAATAAAATTATAATATAATAAATGTGTATGTTACAATCAACCCCTCAAAGTATTCACTATCTAAGCTCAATGCTAGATTAGTGTTTTCTAGTTTTAAATCAAAATCAAATCTTTATTGTCAATGCACATGTGTACAATGAAATGGAACATGATAAAAATTAATAAATGATTTGAATATCCAGTATGTTAAATTATGACAAAATTTTGGTTTACCACTTCTAGTTCTTTTTGTTCCTTATATGTTAGTTGTATGTTGATGTTGATTTTCTGCAAAACTGATAGTGGGAGGAGGATATAATAATAATTATAATAATGATAATCCAGAACAGAAATTCCTATATGCTTTAATTTCCAAAGAACACTAAGATACCCGATTAATTTTGGAATCCTTCCTTTCACTCAGTATGTTTCTTTGATCCAGATCAATTCAGCAGCTTGTAGGAAGAATACAGATCATGTATTTCCACCAATAGACCCCCCTGTTCAAGCGTATCCATGGTGGCAGAGGATGAAAAAAATCAAGAAGGCAATTGTAACCACACAATCAAAACCAGCACATCTGGACCTATTGCTCCAGTTATTGCTGACTATATTCATAATAGTATCTTCATATATTCATCGTCTCTTTATACAAATCTGTTACCCATGCAGGAAGCAGTAGAAACAATAGCCTCGAAAGATTTATAAAGATGGGCATGGAGAAGTTGGAAAAGTATGGGAATAAAATACAACACAGGCCAACAATAGAAGGAGCTCATATACTGGATGCCTACAATCTTAAAAAACAATTCACAAAATATTAACTTAAACACCAGGTTTTATAGTGTTCTATAAATAAATAATGAATTCATAAGGTGTTCCAGTATTATTTGCTCTTCCAATACAGCTTTCTTCCAATTAAATGCTTTCCAGCACATATACATTTCATTTACTTATTATGTGACATACACAATTTAGCTTTTTGGTTTAATTTGCCGAATGCACCTAATTTGGGTAAAAGAGACATTGTCAGTATTCTCCAGTTCAAGATGAAGGCAAAGTAGAAGAGGAAATGGAGACAGATGCAGATCCAATGGAAATACTATGGCAGAACACCATCTTGGCCTTATGTTCAGTTAAATTATATGCCCAATGCTTCCACTTCAATCCAAGTGGGGAAAAAACCTACAGGGTGCAACATTTATCCAACTGTATGAACTTTGTAACCAGATGTTCTCTGCCAACAAAGCAGGATCAACATAACACTGAATCTTCTGCCACCAGCGGAATCTGCTTTTGGCAAGTCAAGTTTTAAGACCTTTGTAATATAGACCATCTCTTTCATCACCTGATTAGATCTTGCAATATGAAAGAGGTTTGGCAAGATTGATGATAACCATCTTCAACAAGGATTCCTGCTATAACCATTAGTTATTTGCAAAGCGTGAATGTGTGCTAATGCTTTCCTTAGCTAAAACTGCAATCTAATCTCAGAGCAAGCTAAACTACAGTACTGGGTCTTTTTTTGCTATCGTATTTAAAATAAGAAAATGGAAATTAAAACAAAATGGAAATAACAACTTTATTAGTATTTTAAAAGCAGGCACTGCCAAATAATATAATGTGCAAGTTGCATAAAAGAGTGTATATATGTACGTGCCTGAGAAGTGAAAAATTGACCACATAATGTGTCTCCTATGTTTCTCAATTAGAAAGCGACAAAAGCAATCTTATACATGCATCTATATATACATACTGTACAAACATACATACATACATACATACATACATACATACATACATACATAGTTTCCTTGGCAATAATAAAATGTGGAACATTAAGCAAGTAATAGCATGCAGTGTCTTATTAGTTTGTTCAAAAAATGTAAGTATCTATGAATCATTGCATATTCCAGAACAAAATTAATAACTGAAATACATGTTTCTCTGTAATTTTATATATCTAAGTATTTAGAGTATCTTCAGTATATTCTAAAACCATTTCCTAAACTCCATTACAGAATTATTATTTATAAATAACATCAAAAATCTGCTAAGAGGACTGTGCTGGAAAGGATTCTGAAGCACTCAGCATCCATATCTAGTCCTCAAGAGCTCTTTAAAATGAATATATCGCTGCTGTGCAGTGTTTTGCTGTGCTTTGCTCAACAAAACAGAACAAAATTTAATTATCTGATCCTATTATTGAACTAAGGTAAAATCCACATTTTTCCCAGATACTCCCCCCAAAAGATTGCCTTGCTATTTTCAAGTTTGAATGCCTCCTTTATATTAATTTACTAAAATCATATGGGGGCGGGGGATCTCGTTATTAGATCAGTGGTGACAGGGATGATTATTGTGTGTACCAAGACAGATAAACAATCTCAGTTAAGTAAATTAAATTGAATATAAATGTATTGTTCTAAGAATCCAGCCTCTAATGAATAGATGGACGTAATTTAAATTCAGTATATGGAATTTAAAAAATAATAATAAATGCTTTGTTATATATCATTTAGATCACATGTGGCATTCCTTTATATACTGCTAAGCATACATTTTTTAGAAATGTAATGCATGTTTGAAAGTTGAATGAATCCTCATTTTTTATTTAGGAACCTTCAACTGTTGAAGAATAGGTAAAGGAAAAGGTTCCCCTCGCACACATGTGCTAGTCATTCCCAACTCTAGGGGGCAGTGCTCATCTCCGTTTCAAAGCCGAAGAGCCAGTGGTGTCCAAAGACGTCTCCATGGTCATGTGGCCGGTCTGACTAAATGCTGAAGGTGCACAGAACGTTGTTACCTTCCCACCAAAGGTGGTTCCTATTTTTCTACTTGCATTTTTACATGCTTTCGAACTGCTAGGTTGGCAGAAGCTGAAACAAGTAATGGGAACTCACTCTGTTATGCAGCGCTAGGGATTCAAACTGCTGTCCATTCTGTCTGATAAGCTCAGCATCTTAGTCACTGAGCCACGCCGTCCCGTCCATAAGAATAGGATAGCTAATGACAAATTCTACCTATTAAAAATCTCAATTTATTTGATTTACAAGTTTATTTATAAAATTTATATCTGTTTTTCTTCAAAAGTTCAGAGTAGGAAATACAATTCTCTCTTTTGCCAATTTTACTCACAATAATAACCTTGCTATGTGGACTGGATAAAAGAGAAAAACTGTCCCAACATCACTCAATGACTAAGTTTGTGCTATAACATGGGCCTCCCCAGTACCCAACTGACACCATAGCTCTTATAGCCAATTATCTTGGAAAGGGTAGAGTTCCCTTGTTTACTGCATTAGTTGTCACTGAGTACATAAAAATTGCTACCAATGTGAAAGACATAATGGAGTAATGTTCAACTTCTATTAATAGGTCTCAGGCGTGACCCGTCAAAACCGCGGTCCACTAAAGCGCGCCCGATCAAAGCGCGTACGTGACATCAGCAGCAGCACGACAAATAAAATTAAAAATAAATTAAAATAAAATTAAAGCAAGCCGATTCACATAAAGGTAAGGGTTAGGTTTAGGTTTAGGGTTAGGGTTAGGTTAAGGGTTAGGGTTAGGGTTAGGGTTAGGGTTACGTTAAGCGTTAGGGTTAGGTTTAGGGTTAGGTTAAGGGTTAGCATTAGGTTTAGCGTTAGGGTTAGGTTTAGGGTTAGGTTTAGGGTTAGGTTAAGGGTTAGGCTTAGGCTTAGGTTTAGGGTTAGGTTTGGGGGGGTTAGGGTAAGGTTGTCGCGTTAATTTTAAATTTCCCGCTCACAGCGTGCCGTTTTTGTCACGCTGTGATGATGTCACGTACGCGCTTTCGTCGAGCGCGCTTTAGTCTACCGCGGATTTGTGGTGGAACCGGTCTCAGGTGATTTTTTTTATATTTCTATGAAAAAATAAGCATGGCAATTTACACCACAGAAAATTTCTACATGGAACTGATTTTTTGTGTAATAATTGTATTTATTACCTGGAAGATATTCATGTTTCCTTAAGTTTATTACCATCAGCTGGAGGACCAAGCCTGTTTAAAGAGAGAGGGGGGAGGGGGAGGGAGGGGGAGAGAGAAGGTAAATTGTATTACTAAATACATAACATTCCTTATTCTAAATCACTGCAGCAAACATCTGGCAAATGGATAAGTATTATTGCATTGTTTTTCTACTATAATAATAGCAATAGCACTTAGATTTACATACCACAACACAGTGCTTTACAGCATTCTCTGAGTGGTTAACAATGTCAGCATATTGCCCCCAACAATCCAGGTTCTCATTTTACTGACCTTGGAAGGATGGAAGGCTGAGTCAACCTTGAGTCAGTCAGGATCAAACTCCAGACTGTGGGCAGAATTAGCCTGCAGTATTGCATTCTAACCACTGCACTACCAGGGCTCTGAAATCCAGATACTATGCATCTTATTTTCATTTCTGGCTTAAATGTGTTTATTTCAAATACTCAGACCCTTTTTAATTATCAACAAAATCATTCAGAAGAAAACCTGGTTTCAAAGATCTAACCACAAACATTTGTTCACACAGGTTGAGATGATATTCCTACGCTGCTGACATAACACTGCCATCCGTAGGAGAATTGTCACTATCTTCAATAAATAACTTTTACCAGCACCCTAACTCAAAGCCCCTTGTCATAGGCCAACAAAAGGGTTCACCAACAAATGCGCGGTCGACAAAAGCGCGCTGAGAAAACCGCGGCGAGAAAACCACAAGGTCAAAATCGCGCCGACGAATGAGCGCAGAAGCGCGCCGACAAATGCGTGCCGACGAAAGCGCGCCATCAAAAAACAACAAAAACAACGTAATAACCCTAACCCTAACCCTTACCTTAACTTAAATCACGCTTTTGTGGGCGCGGTTTTGTCGGCGCGTTGTTGTGGGCGCGTTTATGACGTCGCGGTTTTCTCACCGCGGTTTTGTCAGTGCGCTATTGTCGTGCGCGCATTTGTCGGGTCACGCAACAAAAGTATTAGATTTATGAAGACGTGATGTTACAAAAAACAAAAATTTGGAAATAGGAGGAAATATAAAAAAAAAATAGAGCAGATCTTTCAGTATGTAGCTAATAGTTCTTCCCCAAAAGAACTTGACTTATTTATTTGTAGTTTTATTTTATAAGTAGTCAAACATCCCAAATTATTTTTTAATTTTACTGTTAATGTTGTTTTGTTTCTGCTCTCAGCTAAGCCAATGTACCTATGTGCCTTGGACAAGACAAGAAATAGATTAGAGACCATGTCCAAAGGGATGCTTACTATGATTCTTCTATTCAGAACCAGAAAAAAAGAGGAATACTTCCAGTTTTCATGAAAATTCCCAGTTCTGATAATACGATGAACAGGCAAGGTTCTATTTAATTATGTAACATGATTTTTTTTGTCCTGATTTTTAAGTAAAAATACCTGGATATTTCATTTTTTTTAAAATAATATTTCTATATATTTCCCCCTTTTTTAGCATAGTGGACTGACTGTATATTCTCAAGCTGCTTCAACAACACACACAAAATCAGCCAAGCTTATATTCTGTAGGAGGCAAAGTAGTGTGAGAGAGGTCAGCAGAATAATCCATATTTCATTGAATGCTAATATTACCCTTCTGTAATACTGTAAAAAAGCAACTATACAGCTGTACTAACAATAGCTGAGTTATAATGACATTTCCATGGCACAAAATATATAATTCCCTCGATACTCAAATATTATTTGAGGGATAATGTTTAGATCCTGTACAACAAATTAACAATGACTATACACTCAAAAAAAAAAGTATCCAGAAAGGTTGAAGATCCATTGCGGCTGAGACTGACTGAAAAAGAGGTCATGGGAAGCTCACAGAATGCATAAAACCATCTCTACTTAGATTAGAACAGTCCAAATTGTTCATAACATGGATAAGGTATTGCCAAGAAAATTCCATTCATTTTTCTCATGTACCATACTTAACTGAATAGCATCCCAATTAGTCAACTCTGTATGTTTTCCTGTAGGATGGAGTAAAATGAATGTGTCTTACCAGACCTTCTGTTAGAAAGGGAAAGAGCAGAAGAGCACAAACAGAAGACCACAAAATCTCATTTTGATATATAACTGGCAGATATCCAACCCTAAATGTAAAGGGAACAGAACCAAAACAGTGCCAAACAATGTGCCTCTATGCATCCCGGTGTCCTCAAATTGCTTACCCCTGGATTAAAATACAGAAAGCAAAAGAATAGAACTGTTGGGAAGTTTAAAGCTACATTAAAACGAGCAGGAGCAATATCCTTTAATTCGACAGAGCATTGTGAAAGAAAACTTCGCTATTCTGAAATCCTGCTAAGCCTTTTCTCCAAGACAATAAACAATATCCACTGCCTAATGCAGTCGTCTCTCCTTCATTCGTGTAGGGACTATTTCTATACCACCTCTACCCATTCTAAAAGGGCAGCGCAGTGGAGGTAGGCAACTTAAGGTCTTTGCAGATGTCGTTGAATTAAAAATAGAGGCAGTAGCGAGGCATATGGTAGTTCAGAAATATCTAGAAAGTCACAGGTTCTCTATCCTTGCTCTTACATCACTATTTGTACTTTGACAGTCCATAAAATTTGAAAAGAAGGCACCACTACCTCTATCACCACTGCTGCCTTCTAGTCTTTGTCTACTGCCACAATATCTGGTTGTATCTGCCTGTCTGTTGGGATCTAGAAATTACAAAGGATTTTAGCACTCCAATTTTCCACAATTTTCTGTGGGAACCTCCCATCTAGACTTTGGAGAGTCTAGTCCATATTCTACACTGATATTCCTGGACACAATGACAGCTACTTGGTTGTGCTGTTCAGTGTATGCTGTCCTGCCTGCATCTTATCCCATGCCACTATGTGTTGGTCCGTCTCCGAGGCTTCCATGCGTAGTCTGCACATTGAGTCCTGTCTAGTGTGGTAGACTCTTGCTTCTATGGATTTGGTGCTTGTTTTTGTGCTGCTATGATCTCAGACTGTTGCCTGAGGCTAGTGTTGTCTGGTAGGATTTCCCAATGTCTGACATCTCAGCTATCTGTCCAAGATTACAATGGCTGCAGCATATATCAGTTCATTGATTTGAGTTATTGTGGTAGTAGGGATTGTTGTGATGGCTCCATTGGCATCTTCTAGCATACTTCTTTGCTGAGCCTTGATAATCAGTCTCGAGGGTTGATTGTAGGTAGTTTATCCATGATCTCATGCCTCATATCAGCAGCTGTGCACTGTAATAAGACGGTAGTATATATATAGCAATAGCAATAGCAGTTAGACTTATATACCGCTTCATAGGGCTTTCAGCCCTCTCTAAGCGGTTTACAGAGTCAGCATATTGCCCCCAACAACAATCCGGGTCCTCATTTTACCCACCTCGGAAGGATGGAAGGCTGAGTCAACCCTGAGCCGGTGAGATTTGAACAGCCGAACTGCAGAACTGCAGTCAGCTGAAGTAGCCTGCAGTGCTGCATTTAACCACTGTGCCACCTCGGCTCTATATATACATCCCTTCTCATTAGGATGGCTGTTGTAGTAGCATGCCATCAGTTTAAGGTTTTCTTGTCTCGCCCATGTATGATTTTGTTGCAGCAATCCACTTATCATCAGATTGTCCTGGTTCCTCAACATCTGATGTGGACCTTGTTAATCCAGGTGTTGTCCAAGCTGGCATGACTTTCCTAGTCCAGGTCACTCTTATATTTTGAAGTAGACAGGTGAGGTGTTAGGGAGTCTTTGCCCAAGGACCTCCACCAGTAATGTAGGTGCCAGCTGGAATTTGAACCCCAGTATCCCACATCAAAGGTACTGCTCTAACCACTACACTACACTACACTACACACAGACAGACAGAAAGACACACACACAAACGCGGAGAGAGAGAGAGAGAGAGAGAGAGAGAGAGAGAGAGAGAGAGAGAGATGGCATATAACATAGACAACATTATCATTTTGACCTACTTCATAATGTGGTTGTTTCAAATGTAGAAGAGGAATGGGAGGCATCACACATGACAAGCCCCATAGGAAAAATGGTTGAATGACCAAAAGTAATATTTAGATCCAAAAATTCTACCATCACTACTGCTCCTATCACAGGCTAAAGGCACAGGCATTGAAAATCTTTCTTTCTAGTATCAAAGGACAGGATGCAGAAATCCACTCAACATTAAGGCCTGGAACAATCCCAGACTGATGCAACTCATGGCCCATCTTCTTGCATTACTCAACCTTGGAATATTAGAATCATGAAATCCAGCATTTATCCTTTCACATTGCCAATTCAATTCATGTAGCAGATATTTTCACACACTGAAGGGCAACTAATGGAAACACTGAGAAATCCCTGGGCAAAGAAAGAGGGAAAAAGCTGTGCATGTATTAACTTGCAGCTTGAAGGAAATAAGAATGGGAGCTGTATATGTTTCTTATTTTTTAAAAAAAATGGCTTCAGAAATGCCTCCCACACCACTTCCGGACTGCATCATAATGCAGGGAAGCCTGGAAACCTTTGAAGACTCTGGGCTGAAGCAAACTTGTATTTTAGCTACAGTTTGAAGCTCTTGTTTTCTGACCACCCACAGAGAAAAAGAGCATGAATCTTTCATTTTAAATGCACACTCCCAGCCCCCACCCCGACATGCAAATGTTTTCAACAGAGCAGAGGGAGAAGATTCATATGGAATCATTGGGTAATGCTTTGCTTAGGAAACAACTTTGGCCCAAACTAAACAGTGGGTTACATTTCCATTTAATAAGGTTCATGAGGAATCCAGATGTATTTGTTGAGTAAAATAAGGGCTGTAAAAATATTCAGGGTTTTCTGCGCATCTCACAGATTCGCTTGTGCAAGAAGAGTTTCAGCATCTAGCTAGGGAAATCAGAGCTTTCATTTCAAAGGTTTCATATTGCAAGTTTCAACTCTGGGCTCTCTCTGGAAATATTTCCAAAGGAGGGGGAGGGAGTTTATCCCAATGGAGATCTTGCATCGTTTCCTGTGCCTTTTCCCATCCCTTCAAACTTTGTACGAATCCAACTTTGCTGCATTTCTATCTGAAACCTAGAGAATCAGGTTTTTAATAGAGAAATAGCTTTTTTTAAAAAAAAGGACTTGGTTTTAAATTTACCTCGAAGCAAATCCCACTGAATTCACAAAAGCTACCCCTGAGTGGACATCATCAGGTTGAACTGTGAATTATAGGCCATAAATCAATGGTAAAACACATGCCTGAAATGTAGAAAAAAAAACCCTGCTTGAATCCCTTTCATCTTCAAATAAGGGGAGAAAAAAGCCTGTCCGGCCATTGACATTTGTGTGTAGAATAAACCATAAAAAGTGAAATGACTTAATAGCCTTATTCAGTGGAAGCTGTTTGCTGTGCTCTTATTTTGCAACACAGCTTTAATGATGCAAATGCTTTCACCAGTTAAAGCTCTATTAAAAAGCTGCAAAGGCGGCCATGTATTAAAAATATAGCCTCCTGTCAAAGCCTTGAAATTCAGAATTCCAAATCTGAACTTGTGATGAAGGCCAGAGTTCAGCAATCTCCTTTTTCTTTAATCCAAGCTGCAAGAAAATATAACGGATTTAACAGACCAACTGAATCACATAGTCAAATTATAACTGGGAACATAGCCAGCTTATTCCCTCCCCCATTTAGTCCCCTAATTTGTGAGAACAATTCACACAGAATTCGCCTAGCGCACTCCAAGGAATCCTTCCCTTGAAAATCTTTGCCAAGGAAAAACTGAGCATTAAAACTATATATATATATTAGATTTTTACAACCCCTGGTAAGCCCCAATTATGGGAGGAAGCTAACTGCTTCCATCATCTGTCAATCAGCTTGTCACAAGAGTCCATCACGACAGAAACCCAATGTTTTTTACTGTTGCCTTTGTTATATTTGTGTTTTTTTATTTGTGCTGATAAATAAATAAAGGGAGACTAGTATAGATCTATTTCAAGCTATTTAGCTCTCATCAGCTAGCCATACCCTTACTGGGATTTGAACCTGGGCTATATTACATACTAGGCAGACTTCTTAGCCATTAGGCCACAGGCTCTTATCCGTTATCAGCGAAGCCAGGGTGAAAGGTATCTATTAGATTTTTACAACCCCTGGTAAGCCCCAATTATGGGAGGAAGCTAACTGCTTCCATCTATAATTAGATTTAGTAAAAATCTAATAGATATAGATATGTATGTATGTATGTATGTATATGTATATGTATATATATAGTTTCCCCTCATCATCCTGGGCACTAGTGCTATCCTCTTAACAGCAGTTATGAACTTTTGAGTAAATGCCTTAGTAGTAGTTAGGAGAAGGGACAGCCTTTGCCTCGGATTCTTTCCATTTCAACCAAACTACAAAAAATTGAGTGTCTTTCAGCAACCTAAAAAGCAAGCAGAAAATGGAAAGTTGAAATGCATGACTGGGGAAAGCTGAATAGAGAGGATAGTGACAATCAAACTTTTCAAAAGCCTGCTTTTAAATCCGAGATTTTTGTAGCCACATTCTCTTTCTAGGAATAAAGCATTATGAATCTGCCTTACTGCAAATCCAAATTCATGTTCTTAGGAAACAACTAAGCACTGATACGCTAATGTTGCAAAAAACGTAAAAGTCAAATTTCAGAAGTCACTTAAAAGGTCTGTCCCCTGTAGAGTTTCGAATCAACCTCTAAAAGCAATATAGCTTCTTTAAAGGATTCGAGCCAAATTGAATAGACTTTTATGACAACATCAGTAGGAAGCAGACTACACAGACTGGAAATGGAACAAAATATAATTGGCCAAATTCTCTGACAACTCATAAACAGCATTTATTTGGTCTAGAAAATTGGGGAAGGGGGAGAAGGAGAGAAAACCATTATTGTTCTGAAAATTATTTCCACTAACATATATAAAGAAGACTGGTCCTATATACTATAGTGATGAAAACACCATGAATTCACTTTCCAGCCTACATCTTAAGAGTCACAGCGACATACAGTTTAGTCCTTGACTTACAACCGAAGACTTTTTCTTTTCATTATCCCAAATTACTAGTGTCTAGTGATGCAGGATAATTTATGGAATTTTTTTTTAGAAAATAAGAAAGTGAGTCCCAAAATGCATTTATCTTGCTAACATTTCTACATTTGCCTATGAATGTTGCAAATGATACTGCTGCTATTCTCTTGCCAATCTTCCTTTTTCTGTAGCTTTTAAAGAAAACAATGCAAGCTAGAAGTTCTAATGTCATCGTTGCGCCAGGCAGAGAAGAAATTAGAACACTGCAACACATTTCTTCAAAAAAGAAAAATGAATTGTCTTCCCTAAATGTATAGCCATTAAAAGACATTAGCATTAAGTGTGTATATATCTATGTATATTCTAAGAACTGGTTGTATTAAATTTTACCGACAGAGAGACTCCTTTTGCTTCAGCTAATAACAAATGTTATTCTTACCAAGTTGATACGCAGCCAAACAACTCATTAAAATAGGAGTTCTACTTCAGACCCAGAAGTTACTCATAAGCCTCCTAGCAATTCAGGGCAAACAAAGACACTCTTCCTTTGAATCAGAATGTTTTTAAAGAATGGTTTCTTTAAACAATTAAGTAGGTTTCTATAGTTCAAGCCATTAGGGAACGCCTTCAGAAGGAATTATGTAAGCTTCAACACACACTCTAGAACTAGCAGACTATGATAATACGTTGCTAGGGCTCCAGTACAACTGTAGGATATATGTCAGAGCTGGGTTTCTACCAGTTCGCACCTGTTCTGTAGAACCGGTTCGTCAAATCTACCGAACCGGTTAGAAGAGGTTCCACCAGAAAGCAGGCCACACCTACAGAAGAGGTTCCAAAAAATTTTGAAACCCACCACTGACACACACACACAGAGAGAGACTCACACAGAGGGAGAAAGAGAAAGAAAGGAAGAAAGAAAGAAATAAAGAAAAAAGAAAGAAAAAGTGAGAGAGATGAAAGAAAAAAAGGAAAAAGGGACAGAGAGACAAAAGGAAGGAGAGAGGGAGAGAGGGAGAGAGGGAGAGAGGGAGAGAGAGAGAGAGAGAGAGAGAGAGAGAAAGAACACATGGCCAGCAAGCCACTCCCACCAGGTCACATGGGCGGCAAGCCACTCCCACAAAGGAGGCCACACCCACAGAGTAGGTTCAAAAAATTTTTGAAACCCACCACTGATATATGTGGAAGAAAAATAACAGAACAAAATTATCAAAGTGTTGTCTTTGATCTGTCAGGTATATGCTCAGTATTATTTAACGCTGAGAATCAAATTATTAGTTGATATGTTTCTGATCATTTTTTTTTCCTAATTCAATTTTTACAGCAAACATAACTTTGTAAAAAAAAAAACAAGCACTGGGCCTGGGATTTTATAATCTATCTACTACAGTCTTTCCCTCCTTCACACCTTTTATACAATTTGCTATAAATCCACTCCTCTCTTAGAGACCGAGTCTTCTTCCATTGGCCAGTTGTGAAATAGTCACTAAGCAAAAAGAGAAAGCGAGAGGGAGGGAGAGAGGGAGAGAGAATGCAAAAATCACCAGCTCCTGCGTCTCATTCAGATAAATGACTCTTGTACAGCTATTCCAGCATGGCTGTCACGCCATTGTACACTGTTGCTAGATGCATGAAATTTGGTCTAAGTGAGTCCATCAGTCGGAAAGTGAATATTTTTATTGTTGTATTATCGCCCAATCACTACGTGAGGAGTGGGTGTGTATACCTGTTGGGATTAGGGGTACACAGAATTACTATTCCTTTCTGTGGTAGTGGTACTGTCATACTGTTTTGGAAATGCATGTTCACGAAAGTGCATCACATCTGTCCTATACTTTTCTGGTTATATTTACAGGCAGCTTCCCCCTATGTAGATGTGTGAGAATAGCAGTAAACAGCTACAAAGGCCAGGAAAATCATTGCCAGTAAGAGCAGCTGTCACGAAGTCAGATTGATCATCTTCCGGACAAGAATTACGGTTTTCTGCAGTGACGACAGAACAGCCTGCATTAAACTGATATGCCTCCATTTCTGTCTGCATTGTGCCCCAATTGTTGTCTGCTATTAGCTGACATATTATTTTAGAGGTCAAATGGGCCAAGGACAAGGGTTTAATAAATTAATATAAAGAACTGAAAAAGCATGGGACAAAAACCTCTTTCAACGATAATAATAAATTTGTATTAAAAAAGAGGGGATTGTCCCTATCTAGAATTTTGTTCTAATCTAAGAACATGCTTGAGCCAAGTTACTTATTAAACAGAGTGGGGGAATATTTAGTTTTGGGAATACACTCGGCATGGCCATTCAACTAATATTGAATATATCTGACTGTTATATCATCTGGCTATTTTTGACTATTTTTACATTAACACAACTGCACAGATTTCACTCCATGCATATTAAACATTTTCCCCATTCTTTATGTCTACAATACTTCCATTTATTCAGCTGAGAGATCAATATATTCATATACAGATTTTACTTTCTCTTTCTACAATTGTTCTAATTTTAATCAGGTTTCCTTTACCTCTTTTTCTTCCATTATCTATTTTTTCCCCCCCAATATCCACTTTTGACAAAACCAGATAGTCTTTCTCAGAGTCAGGACTTTTCATCACTTTTTCATTCCTCACTAATTCTCTCAATCTTCCACCATACAGAATCAATAATGCTTTCATATTTATATCAATTTCTTTGCTGTGTTAATATACAAACAGGTTTATGTTTAAAGCACATGCTCAAAAGAAAAACACTTTTTTTTTCTAAGTAGATGCTCACTGAACAATGACCATCCTGAATCATTGTTACATTTCCAAGCAGACCAATCCCTTTGTGGATATTTTCCAGTCTTCTTTGTTCTGATCCATTTGTGTCACTGTAACAGCAACTTCTAACTCCACAGGGTGAAAAATTGGAGAAATTATATCCTTCTGTTAATGCAGCCTAGAACTGTGTTGGCTTTTTTGACAGCTGCAGCATACTGCAGGATCAATTCTCCCTGCTCCCTGACTAGCTTCTGAACTACCCCAGGAAGGAGAGGGAGGGAGGAAAAGGGTCCAGAAGTCCCCTTGGCCATCTTGCGCGAAGGGCATCAACTCCTTCTGTTCCCCGAGCTGGGAGCTGAGAGAAGAACCGCAGAAGCTGGGTGTTGGCTGGAGTAGTGAAGAGGTCCACTACTGGCCGTCCAAACCTCCGGCAGATGCTCTGGAACAGCTCCTGGGACAGGCTCCACTCTCCGTTGTCCACCCTCTCTCGACTGAGCCAGTTGGCCTGATGGTTGTTGATACCCGTGATGTGCTCCGCCCAGATCGACCGCAGATGTCTCTCTGCCCAACTGCCCAGTGACATTGCTTTGGTGTGCAGTGCCCGGCCCGGGGAGAGAAAAACCTTTCCTGTACGGGAGTCTATGACCGCTCCTAAATGGAGAATTCTACTTGACGGGGTGAGGGAACTCTTTTTGAAGTTGAAGGAGAACCCCAGCCCATGAAGGGTGTCCATGACCTGCCAGAGGTCCGCCTTTGTCTGACGCGGGGATGCCCCCTGGATGAGGACATCATCCAGGTAGCAATGTACTCTAATGGGAAAGCCCCTTAGGTAGGCTGCCACCACCGCCAGTACCTTGGTGAATGACCTAGTTGCAGAGGATAACCCAAAGGGAAGGACCCTGTATTGGAAGTGGCGGCCCAGGTAGGAGAACCGCAGGTACTGCCTGTGGCATGGGATAATGGGAATATGGAGATAAGCCTCCATGAGATCTATAGAAGCCATGTAATCCCCCTCCCGTATGCCTGCTAGAATGGATTTAAGCGAGGCCATCTTGAACCTGCGGTACACAAGCTGTTGGTTCAAGAGCTTCAAGTCGAGAATAGCTCTCCAACTTCCCGAAGTTTTTGGCATGAGGAACAGATTTGATTAGAACCCCCGGCCTACCTGATCTGAGGGGACCGGTTCTATCACGGCGATGTTAAGCAGATGCTTAATGGTCTGACGCATCCGCCTGCATTTGTCTAGATTTTGCGCCGGGGGAAATGTGCGAAAGTGGTTGGGGGGGATGGAGAGGAACTCTAGCGGAAACCCGTGTGAGGCAGTGCTGATTACCCAGGCGTCAGAGGAAATTCTAGGACAGGCCTCAGAGAAGAGAGCCAGGTGACCACCAATGGGTGGGGTCGGGTTTGACCTATTTGCCCTGGCAGTAGGGGCACCCACCTCCCCCTCGAAAGGGCCACCGGAATTCTCTGGTTCCTGAGCTACCGAAGCTTGGGGTGCTAGACTGGACTCGGGCAAGGCCTGATCCTCCCTAGGATACATGTGGGCACAGGAATCGTCCAAGTCCAAATCCTGGTCCTCCAGGGAAAGGGGAGGGGAAGGAGACCTTTCCCCAAAAAATCTCCATGGGGAATCTGGAGGGAGGCCAGGCTGGAACTCACCCCCTAATGGGGATCTGGAACGGCGGGGAGAAGCACTAAGCCTACCTTGCAAGGCCCTCAGTTTTTCAGCTCTGGAAAAGGTCTTTGAGAGAGCCATGTGCCTCCTCAGTTCGTCCCTCTGGGTGGCATGAGAGGGGCGGGGGGTTGCAGCCTTAAGGGCCCTGGCAGAAGCAGTGGGTTGTTGCCAGGTTGAAGGTCCCTCCCCAGGGGAGCATGGGGGAGAAGGAGACCCCCCCTGCCTCCTCCGCCATCTTAGCCACATGGGGGAATAAGGAAAATAAAGAAAAAAGTATTCACCCTCCTTGAGCATCCTCCTGACTCTCTCTCTCTTCCACTACAACAGTTAAGGAGAAAACTGGATGAATGCTGCTTTCTCCCCTTCTGGAGAGCCCCTGCCTCAGCATCGAGAATGGTAAGTTTGGGGGCTGCCGCCGAGGCTTGCCTTGGCCCGGGTCGCTTTGCGCGCTCTCCTCCGCTCCACAGCACGTTCACAGTTCAGAACAAAAACCAAAAAACTTCTTCACTCTCTTCCCAGCAATCCATGCTCTCCGCGGCTCGAATCCAGCCTCCGAAGCCGTTTCCAATAGATTGGTGCAATGGGGCGGGCTCTGGGCTGGGTATCCCTAGCCTCTAGCCTCCCGATCGCATAAAACCCCCAGGGATTGACGCCACGTGCTTGGCAAAGCCGGAAATGGCTGCCGCGACCTCAGCACTCTCTCCGATCCCAAGGATACAAAGTAACACTGCCTGGTGGTTAGAAAGGAAAACCACACAGAGCTACTTACAGGTTAGAGCAGAGAGCTAGCTACGGTGGCTGCAGAGGCAAGGAGGTTCCAGTAGAGATAGAAATCGCAGGAGAAGTTAAAAATATGTCTCGTCTTTTAGCCGGACTGAGTTGAAGTGGAGAAGAAAGGGTGGAGCACAGAGGTGTGTCTTCAGCTTCATCCCAGTCTCGTGGCCAAATGGGCATGTCAATACCATCCACTGGAGCCTCCTGTCCCTCGCTCCGGAAAATCTGAGCTTCACACAGAAAGATGCATGACATACATTTTAACACTTTCATTCATAATGAAAACAACATTGTTTTCCAGCATGTATTCATTAATGTGTCAGCCGTACCAGATAGAGTAGACAAAAAAATCAATTCCACAAGAAGGGTAAATACTACATTTATTTCGATTGACTATGATAGAATCCAGTATGTCCGATTTGCTATCCCTTCTTCCTTCTTCTTATATCCCAGTGAATTAGGGAGGTGTTTGTGCTTTGATTCATGCTACATTTCATTTATACTTCTTATATTCCAATCATGATTTGATAGAATAATTGTAGTCCAGGATTGAACTGTGGGGTCCCTGATTGTCTCTGATCTTCATTGTTTTCTTGCAGATGTTTTATTACCAAACTAGGTATAACATCATCAGTGCACTGATTATGTTGCCTAGTTTGGTAATGAAATGTCTGCAGGAAAACAAGCAAGCTCAGAGACCACCAGGGATCCCATAGTCACATTTTTCCATGGGCCATGGTTCTTATCTGATGGGCCAGAGTCATTGACATTAAAACTGCATGTGGACTAACAAACAGAGACAATTTAGGAAAAGTACATATAATCGTGTCTCATGAAAAAGCACTTCTCTCGAAAGATTGTAAGAGCCAAGGTGGCGCAGTGGTTAAATGCAGCACTGCAGGCTACTGCTAGATCAGCAGTTCAGCGGTTCAAATCTCACCGGCTCAGGGTTGACTCAGCCTTCCATCCTTCCGAGGTGGGTAAAATGAGGACCCAGATTGTTGGGGGCAATATGCTGACTCTCTGTAAACCGCTTAGAGAGGGCTGAAAGCCCTATGAAGCGGTATATAAGTCTACTGCTATTGCTATTGCTATTTTCATCACTCTGATTTCTGTCCATCTTGTAAACGTCATTCATGCATCAACCACATTCAATTTAGATAAGGCAGTGTCAAGCTGCCTTTGGAGAAGGCTCTGAGATGACTCCCGAACAAAAACTGATATGCCAAGTTTCTGCTGGAAACCTCTGTTTCAATAGTAACACTGATTTGGTTTGTCCTGTACTCACTATCAGTTCAGTTATAGGCCAATTTAAAAACCTGCTTGCCAGTTGTAGTAATGCCCTATCTTCAATAGCTGCTACATGTCTGCATAATTGGACAGTGTCTTTTCTGTTCCAATGACTAAGCATATAATTCACTTTCCCAGGAGGTGGAAAGAGTGCCCTCCAATTTGCATTTCAATGCATTGTAGATTTTTCCTGTTTCTTTATTCTTTGGAGCTGAAGTTTTTGCCTTTTAAATTGATTTGACGTTTGACAATTCTGCTATATATTATTATTCTTGTTCTATTTCATTTTTAGTGCTACTGCTTAAAACTAATGCTGAAGAACCTTTATGAACTAAATGAAAAATTATGCAGCTATTGAATATAGGGCATTACTACAACTGGCAAGCAGGTTTTAAATAAATTAATAGCAAAATCTACCCACATCCAATGTACATTGCAATATAATTGTAAATTCCTGATTTGGGGATGAACAAGAAACTGTCAGAAGTAAAAGAGGAAAACAATTGGTATTAATAAAGCATGACGAGTCAATGAAATTGACAAATGCATAAAGATATTTATTCTTTGGTAACTTTCCAAGGCACCTTTTAATTATTAATTGAATTATGAAAAAAAGGCCAGCACTGTGCAATTATATAACAAAATGGCAAACCTACTTCCAACTCTATCCATAACAGCCCTGGCAGCTAAGGCATATAACACACAATAATTGTTTATGGTTTATAGATCTTGGAAACATGATTCATTTTGAAATGCCAACCCAGTTTTGCTATATGAGTATACAACTCTTGGTTTCCAGAGTTGGATAGAAAGAACACATAAAACACTCCTACTTTCCAAAAGGACAACACGGATCACATAAGACCTGAGCAGTAGAAAGATTCAGATTGCTCCTAACTCCAGACTGGGTGAAAAAAATTACACCATACATCTCACAGATCATGCTGAACCTTTCAGGAAGAGAAAACACCTATTGACTCAGGAGAAAATGCTGGTAACATGATGAGGCAAGCATGTGAAGATCATTGTTATAATGAAGATTTATTTACTCAAGAGGAAGTGAATTGTGAAAATTAAGCACATAACATTTCTGCATATTTAATGGGAAGCTTTAGAACAGGTGTTAAATTAGTATCTCCAATATTGCTTGCTGTTGTAAAGATGAAGTCTTATAGGTCATGCTTCCAAAGTGACAACTGTATTATATTGTCAGTTCTCACAATATAACAAGTATTTTTTTTTCATAACAGCATTGGGAGACAATAAAATGACCACCCACCTTCAAAAGGGTTGGAATAATCAGTATGTTTGTAAGGGGCGAACAACTGTGAAGATACTTAACATTCTTCTACAAGTCCTTAAAAGTGTTACTTCTTGAGGAATAAACATTTAGTCTGAGGAGTAAAACCTACAATTGTTTAAAAGTTACGCATACAGCACTATCGTGTTTTTCCAAAAATAAGACCTGTTAAGTTCTGGGCGAGGCCAGAGGGATTTCTAACAACTCTTTATTTAATACTGCCTGTGAGGCAACTGAACTCCCTGGCTGACACAGCTCCGTTTATATGAAACTGTTCAGCCAAATATCCAATCAGGAAAGAGTATTTTCCCGCTTCAACAGAGAACCAGAATGAGAACTTCAACTGACAACTATACACTATATACAATACTTAACAAGACCTACCCAAAAATAAGCCCTAGACTGATTTTTAAGTGTGAGTCTAATATAAGCCCTACCCCAAAAATAAGCTCTAGTGTAGTCACTTCCTGTCCATCCTTTTTAAAATAAATATAAAAATATTAATTTTTAATAAATAAGTAAAATGAGATACAAAGACACATTAAGGAATATCTGTTGCTTCCAGGAGCATGTTGAAACTTCAGGGACTAATACATCCATTTACCAGGATGCAAAATCCATATTTCAGCAATGTGTTTTGGTGACTGAAAGCTCATAGTATTTTTTGATAGAAAAGACAATGAAGCTCAAATGTATATGACTGGCGAACCAGAAAGTGAACTAGTAAATCCAATTTAAAGAACTGGCTTAGAATGGGGGGGGGGGGAGAGACTTTAAAGTGGGAATTAGGTTGCACAAGTTATTATTCTGTTACATATATGCCAATCCATTTTAATATTTAGTACATACATTCAACGTATTGTATTAATGAATTTATTTTATTTATTTATATATCACATTTATCTATATATATAAAAGCAAAAACCACTCACACCGCAACACAAAATCTCCAGAATCGCAAAGCCTACAAACTTGAAATGTGGCACATATGTTCCTCTTGGCTTCTAGGTGCTCAGTTAGAAATGATTTTTCAAAATGACCAACAGAGCATTAGTATTTCTTATATTATTATTAGTATTCCTTATATTATTATCTGACGCTAAGGAGTTAGATGTTCTACCCCCTCTCCCAACTGAAAATAGCTCTGTTCCAACTGTCACTTGGATGTGGGTGTGGCCAGCACATGACTCATCTGGCCTGCTGGCTGGGAGTTTGGAGAGGAGCCTGAGGGAGAGAAGGGGATAGGATAGAGGAGGATTCTGTGGGGCAAGCCTGAGGGAGAGAAGGGCATATTATAGGATAGGATAGGATAGGATAGGATAGGATAGGATAGGATAGGATAGGGGAGGCTTCCATGGGGCAAGTCTAAGGGAGAGAAGGGGAGAGGAGAGGCCGATCATAACTACTCTTTTAAGTTCTGAGGGACACAGACTGAGGAGACCAGTTAACAGTAACAAGAACCTTTTATTCAACACTAGAACAGGCAAGACAAACAAACCCCCATCTGACAGCTATTTATACCAGGAGCTGTCAGACGGGGAACCAATGCGAAAGCCCGGTTTCTCCCGCCAGTTGGCAGGCGCGTCCTGGCCAATCAGAGGTGCCTTGCACAACGCCAACTGCTGACCAGGACACAACATACTCATTAATTTTCAAGCTGTAAGTGTCGATTTATCAAGCCCGATCACATAGTTTCGTAGCGGAGCATGGGTATTCAGCTAGTTATCTTTATAAATTACTCAAGGTGGAAAGCACAGACAATGCTCCTCCTAGTTTCCCCACAACAACAAACAAGGTGAGTTGGTTTGAGAAAGAGTGATATTGCATGTACAACAGGTATCCTTCCATCCTTGTACGGTCAACATTTCTAAGCACATAACAATGCCCCTTTCCTCTGTCTTTTCATCATTTTTCACACCACTAGTGCAGTAATCCAAAATTACGTGAACGGTGACAAAAATGAATGAATCTTCACAAACAAAATTAATAAGTGAGGTGACTTCTAATCACAAGGGAATCATTACGGCATAAAATTACAACATATGAACCAGTACTGCTTTTTGGATTGATTCATTTAATCTCAAAAAATAACCTGAATCATCTATGTCTTCCTGCAATGATATATAACCATAAATAGATGGTTTTTGGAACTGTAGTTTTATATCTACAAAATATGAATAATTCTCCATTAGCAGTAATGTGTTGGATAGTTCAATTCTCTATGGAATTAATATGACCAAGATGTCAATAGACATTTTAATTACAAATATTCCTACTTTGTGCTTCCTGGCAAATACTATTTGTGTTGGAGCTCATAATATGTCGAAATATATTTTAATCAATTAATTGATCTCAGTTATACATTTCATTCTAGTATCAATAATGTAGCACAAAGCTTACCTTGCTATTTCCAATTTTTGACCGTCCAAATTATTAATTTACTGTGATCATAAAAATCAAATAAGAGTTGAATGTGCTAATGTACATTTGTAATCTAAATAGGGGATGAATTCCTTATTTTCCAACTAATTAGATTCTAGGTCTCTTAATTTACAAGAGATTTCAGATATGCCAAATCAAGATAACTTATTAAAAATTCTACTGGATTAAATTTACTGTTATATTAATTGACCCAAGGCAGACTATATTTTGCAAGATATGACCTTATGATATAATGCATTTACTTATTAAAATGCTCTTAAGAAAATGATTTCTACAAAAATATTGGCTCACCATTATTTTTATAATTCTCTTTTTTATTTTATTAATATAAAAATGTTAAAGTAATTGTTTAAAATCACTTTGGTTTTATTTAAAGCACATATTAATGTTCAAAACAATGGATTATTTTTTAAAAATCATTAAAATGTACAGACTCTTAACCGCCTGGCTGCAGCCCACTAGCAGGCCACAGCCTGTTTGAAATCGGGCCATGGGAAAGATAGGCAAGTTCACCCACGTGCAAAGCTCCACTTGCACGAGCAGAGGGCACTTGCGATCACATGAGAAACTCCATTTGTGTGAGCAACCTCTGTTTACACGAGTGGAGCTTCATGCACGAGCACAAGCATCCTCTGCTCGCACACGAAGCTCTATTCGTGCAAGGGGGGGTGACCATATCCGTCGCTCACATAAGTGGAGCTGTGCAGGTGCGCCTGCCACCCACCCACCCATCCCATCCCCCGGCAGCCTGGACCACCAAGATGGAAAACTTGGGGACTATTGTCTTAGATTATGTAAACTTGCTTAGTTATTGGCTAAATTGGCTAATTTTCTTTGTGGCCACCAGTGGAATCTGTTCATTTTCAAATATGAGCCACATATCTGAAAATGTAAATCTAATATTAATAATCCAATAAAAGGGTACTCTCTTCTATCAACGTTCTACACAATTAGTATAGATTTACTCAATACCTAAATATTGCAAACAACACCCTAATTCAAACGCACTCATCTCGTTCCAGCCCATACCAATTAGAAAGCAAACAAACCATTTTTCACTGGATCAATGTTTCATGATCGTCATGGATGATTATTTCACTTCACAACACATAGTAGGATGACATCTGTATTCAATACAGATGTCCTCCTACCTTTTAGCAATAGTAATGTAACTTCACTGAAGTAAAAGCAAGATTGAGAAGTTGAAACTAGCTCCATGATTTTCCTTCAATACTCTCCCTATTTGTCCTGTGCTAAGGCATGGCAAGCCAGTTTGGTCTAATGCACTGGTTCTCAACCTATGGTCCATGGACCTCTGAGAGGCCACAATGTCACCACAGGGGGGCTGAGAAGGCTTGAAGAAATTTTATGATTTAAATCTTGAGTTAAGTCAAGATTACTTGATGGCAACATGGTCCATGGCCATGGTCTGTGGCCCAAAAAAGGCATCCATGGTGAAAAGTCTAGTCTAGTCTAGTGTTTAAGGCACCAAGCTAGAAAGTGGGAGATCTTGAATTCAAGTCCTGATTAACCTATGAAAGGCAGCTGGATGACTTTGGGCCAGTCCTTCTATCTCAGCTGACCTCACCTCACATGACTGTTGTTGTAGGGAAAATAGGAAAAGGAAGGAAGATTAGATATTTTCTCCACCTTGAGTTATTTGTAAAAAACAATAAAGGCAATAGACAGACAGACAGAGCTCCCTTCTCCTGCAATCATTCTGTCTGTTCAGCTGCAGGCTGAAAATAATCAGGGATCCTTGGTGCTCTGTTTTCTTTCCTTACCCAAACTAGGTTACATCATCAGTGTTAGAACACTAGCACTGATGGTGTTCAGAGGTGGGTTGCTCCTGGTTCGGTCCGGATCAAATGAACTGGTAGTGGCACGGGCAGGAGGCTCTGCGCACCCACCCAGAGGCTTCTGCACATGAGTGAACTGGTAGTAAAAAAAAAGGGAACCCACCACTGATGGTGTTAAATAGTTTTGATAATGAAACGTCTGCAAGAAAATGACCAAGTTCTGAGAGCACCAAGAACCCCTCATTTCAACCCTGAGCTATAAACATTCTCCTTTATTGAAAACATTCACCTCTGAGCAAGGGAAGATCGCAGGGGCTAAGCAGCATTTGCTTTTCCTGGGACTTTAGAAAGGCAAAAATATAACAAAGAATTATGTGTTCAGAGCACATGGAGATCACCCTTAATCCAGGCTTTGAAGAAGTGGAACTTTGGAGCATGGATCCTAGGTGATACCCTACAGGACAATGTGGTAGGCCATAATTGCAGGTATGCTGAAAGTGTCAGGTGCAAGTAATCAGAAAGAGGAGTTGAGTTCAAAGCACTCAAAGTTTATTACACGGTACCTATGCAGAAGACTCTGGTTTACTAATGGTCAAGTCAAATTAATGCTAAATAAGGGTCAATGGAAATTATGGGGAGATAGATTTGGGTCTCTTTTGGCTGTGCAGCAATTCCAAACTGATTACACGTTTAACTCCGCCCTCGGGCTCAGCCTGTTCATCTCCTAGAGAAAGTTTCTTGTTCTATTATAAGAATATCAACCAGGAATCAACAATGGTCTGATGATGAAAGAGAAGAACATACCTTCAGGATATATTCCTGAGATAACTCTGAAGGGTGAAACTTCAAATTACATATGTGAATACAGAAAAGATCCAGAATTTAATTTTAGGATAAATGTTCTGCATAATAACACCTATACCCATCAACCTAATAGAAAAAGTTACTGCAGGTCCAGGAAATTAGATTCTTGGTATTTATAAAAGGGATAACCTATAGAATTCACAAGTACTATTATTATAGAGATTGTTGTTACATATGAAAATATACTCGCATTCATTACTCTATTAGTTGTAAAGAAAACACACCTGCTTTATTAGATCCACAGTTTTAACTAAGAGGTTTCTGGATAAAACTATAATATGTTACCAAAAGATTATTAGTTAAAGTGTGGTGAGCAAAAGGGTGAATGTCAGGAACTCATATATAGAAATGATTCATTTAATGACTGTTCAAAGTTACAATGGCACTGAAAAAAAGTGACTTACGATCATTTTTCACACAACCATTGGAGCATCCCCATAGTCATGTGCTTAAAATCCAGATGGTTGGCAACTGGTTCATATTTATGGGGTTTTTTTTTAAGAATAGGCACCCAATTGTGGATAGGATTGTGCGGTCTACAAAAATAACTACAGTATTTTTTCTTTTATAGATGAAATTACTCATTTTCATTTCTTTCGGACAATATCAGAAGATCTAAAGTATGAAAACATGGTCCTGTAATAGATGCAGATTTTTTTTTAACAGTAAATGCAAAGAGAAGAGAGAAGGATGAGTTTAGGATCAGTACATGCTTAATTATAAAACAGACAGAGCTTTGGCTTTGAAATAATTGAACTTTCCATGTTGCTACTGATCTAAAATTCTGAACTCTCCATATTGTCAACTGGGAATTATTATGGCAACATTTTTATTCAACACTAATTATTTTCTTAGGAGAAACCTTAATAACTACCATACAGTTCAGTGAACCTTATGTGATTAAAAACACTTACACTTACACTTTTCTGATTTCATTAGTTGGCCACCTGCATTCTATTTTAAGTCAAACAGCCTATGCAATCAATTGAAGTCTAAAACACAGGAAGCTTGCAAAGAACTATGTAGCACTGGCAGTGAAAACACAACCAATGCTATTTCTCTTGGAGCAGTTCATGAAGGATTTATTACTAAATGCCCAATTCCCACTTGAATGAGCAGCTTTATCAATACAGAAAAATGGCTAATGTGCAAATAACAGCCAATAGTAGACAGTATTTTTGCACAGTAGCTTCCTGAAACAACTGTGCTTATAAGCTTATAGTTTTGCTTGGCAAGCTGCTGAGCATAAAATTATTCCTATGTGAAGGGATTCTATAAAATAGGTAATATTCCACCAACTCTAAACCTATCCAATTTCTTTTGAAGGCTTCATAAAAGGGGAATATCGGGGGAGGGGGGAACGACCCATATATTTATTTTGTCCAAAAACATACTTATTTTGTGAACATCATCAGATTGCAAGATATGACTTCCAAAGCAGTGATTCAGTGAGTTAATAGTTAACTTTAGTCCCAATTATTTCACTTCAGCCGTTTATAGATCTATCAAAGAAGAGGAAAAAAACAGGTATCTGTAATTCTCTTAAAGTGAGTACTCGGTTATAAAATAGACTATGGACACATTTATGGCCAGATATTATTCTAAAAAAACAATTATCTTTGCACTGCTTTGGCACATAATCCAATATTACTGCATCAACTGTCATAGTTGTACCTCATCTAGTTGGCGATTTAAAATGCAAACAAACAATTGCCAGCACTCGCTAATTAATCATACATCTGCCAAGTGGCTTAGGCAATGTGGTATAAAAACTCTCTCTGCTTTTGACAGGAAAACTGAATCAACAGTATTTCTATCATTGCGCCACTTGAAAATTTATTCTCAACAAGAATGCAAAGGATTGCAGTGAACTTAACCAAGGAATCACTTAATAATATGGTTCATAAAGTATAATGACATACAACGATGCATTCATTTATGAAGGCTTATCGTAAATGAACTAAAAATAAAGTAAATAGTAAAGAATATATTATTTATTAAGCTTTTCTTAGTTGTGTCTAGACCATTGTTATAAATAGGTTTACGTAACTGTACATCCTATAATGACCCTCCCCCAAAAAGACACTTGGATCTCTGTTGTGGCCCAGCAGAAGCCATTGGAGCTGCCACCAGACTCTGACAGCGAGGGGCCCTATGAGTCAGCCCTGGAGGATGTGGAGGACCCTGGACAGGGTTCTGACTCCGAGCACGGCGCATAGAAACTGGTTGGCCACCAGGTGGCACCTGGGCCTTGGATCAGTGGGGAGGAGACAAGGGAGAGTGATCCAGAAACCAACAGTGAGTTGTTCCAGGTTGCACGCCGTCGAAGAGCTACTCGGCGTCAAGAACTACGTAATTACAGGAGGTAATTATGCTCAGCTAATGGTCATTAGGCTCCTCTCCAGACTATAAAAAAGACTGCTTGTGCCACGCCCTTCTTGCAGAAGTCAACACTTTGACTAAAGAGACACAAACTTGGCAGGCTGGATTGCTGCGAAAGTTTGCCTGAATTGCTGTCAAGGTCTGTCGGCCTTGCTGCCAAGGTCCTTACCTGTTTGTTTACTTGGCTTTCAGCCACTGAGAGTCTGGTCTTGTTAGTAAAGGACATTCTCATTAAGCGTGTCTCGGCTTTCGTTACTGGACGGAGGAGGGGGTGAGAACAGATCTCCAATATCAAACTTGGCCTCCAAATATTTATATCCATAATAGTTTAAATGTACCTCAATACATGGTCATGCATATAACTTTTGCCAATATGAAGATAAATCTTGATAACAGAAGGACATGTACCATAGCAAGAGATTCCTTTCTCCATATCTGTCTGAGAAAATCCAGCAATAACTGGGATGGAGTCTTTAGGAGACATGAGGTAGGAAAATTAAATAGCGGCGACCTCTGTTTCTAAGCAAATATGTGGAGTACAACCTGTGCATCATTAACACAATGTTCAGACTTGCAAACTACCTGGATGGATCCCAAGGCCAAACACTGGCACCTACCTGACTGTGGCTTAGTAAATTAGCATAATCGTAAAGATGTCAACATTACCCACAATGAGGTCTTGAATTATGGACAGCACAGGTTAGTCCAGCACCAGTCGTCAACCTACACATATCTCCTTTACATTGTAAAAAATGTGAACCAAGGGCTGTCATAAAATCATTCAACATCGACAGACTACAAAACCCAGGCCAGCGCTTTAATATGTACTTAATGAAAATCTCTCTGGCAATTTACGACGTCTAGGAAACCTGTTCTGAAAAATGGACACAGTCTAAAGATGACATCATATAGATTGCAACAACGGTGCATGGGCTGAAAAACCTGGATACATCAAAAGTGGTTTGATGAATACCGCAAGTTCATTTCAGCAGCCCTCCAGGCCAAAAACGAGGCCTATGCAGACTGGCAGAATGATTCATCATCTGTCTGAAAGAGAGACAAGTATAAGCACCTGCAATCCAAAACACAGAGAAAACTGCGAGAAATGCAAGACGAGTTATGGCAGAGGAAGGCTGAGCAGGTGGAACATTGGGTAGACATACAGGCCACCAGAGAGTTCTTCAGCCCCTTAAAGTTCTTCTAAATCAGGATGCTTCCCTTTGCTGTCATCTGATGAGACTTGCCTGATGAAAGACAGAAAGGCCTGGAACATCACCGGACTGAACATTTTTTTCAACCTACTCAAAGGGCAGTCCTGATGTCTTACAGCAGATTCCTCATCTGCCTATTTGGATGCCCAACATCTGCCACACTCTACTGATGAGATCAAGAAAGCAATCTCACAGATGAACTCAATTAAAGCAACTGGAAAGGGTAGTTTTCCTGCTGAGATCTACAAAGCATAGAACTCAAATACCCTATAGGCTTTTCAAGACATCTTAGAAGACATTTGATCCACCAAGAGGATGCCTGATGACTTCTGGGATGGTCTCACTGTAGCTCTCTATTAAAATAAAGGAGGCAAATCAGATTGTGGAAACTTTACAGGTATCTCATTGATGTCCATAGCAGGCAAGATCTTTGCCCAGAGTCTCCTGAACAGACTTGTTACTGTCTCAGAAAGGAACCTCCCAGGGGTGCAGTGTAGTTTTTGACCAGAAGAGACCACAACAGATTCAACTACTCCACAACAGAATGATAAAATAGGTTATTTACAACAAGGATACATCAGCTGCATTTGCTATTTCCAACAGAGTAAAACAGGTTGTGTGCTAATCCTATTCAAACTGTTCTTCATTTTGCAAGTTGTCATGTGCTGTCTAGGTCTGGAGTAGGAGTACACATCAGGTACCCATTGGATGGCTTTCTCTTTGACCTTTGTCACTTGAACACACAAAGTGCCTCCATCAATCATTCAAAAAGTACATGGGGCTTGCCAAGTGTCTGAATTTTGATGACATGACCATGGGAATGCTGCAATGTTCATAAGTGTGAAAACTGATCACTTTTTCAGTGCTGTTGTAACTTCTAAAGGTCACTAAATGAATGGTTGCAAATTGAGGATTATCACACCAGTTTGTATTTGATTTTGTTAAATTCTTTATATATTAACTAAATATATAGGTTTTATGTGTTATACCTAGCTGCAATTCACTTTAAAAAATATTTCTAACCTATCGTATTTACTTTTATTCTTCCCTCCTTCTTGAATTTTAAGCTGCATAATTCTCACAATAACCTGCAATGGTACAAGATATAAGTTGTTGTACCCAGGTACACAAACTTGCCACATAGAAAACATTTTATTCAAATTGGAATCTCGTCACTAGATATTGCAACAAGATTTTAAAAAGAGCAAAATCCTATTGTATCAAGTACACATGAAGACATCAACTAAGTCAGTGGTGCAATTCAGACGGTTCTATCCAGTTCGGGCGAACCAATAGTGGCGGCAGTCAGAGGCTCCGCCCACCCACCCAGATGTCGTCATATTCTGTTTTTTACACTCTGCGCATACGCGGAAGGTCCTGCGCATGTGTGGGGGTGGTTCATGTGTGCAAGGTGAGCTCACATTTGCAAACCAGTAGCGAAGGTAAGTTGATTTCACCCCTGAACTAAGTCCTTTCCATCACAGATGAAACAAAAAAAGATTCAAAATAAACACAATTCGTTTTTAACCTGCTGACTCAAACTTAGATATACAATTACATGTTCTACTAGCCTTGGAACAGTCACTATTTTGCCTATCAGGGAGAAATCTTCCTACAGTAATAGGTAGGTATATGTGGAAAAATAGGAGTTACGTTACAATCTTAGTCCAAAACTGCAAATACTCCGTGTGAATCATTTTTTTTATTCACAGAACTAAGTGATCTTTCAATGCTCTCACTTTTCTACAAACTACTATAATCAGCTTGTACAAATTAATCAATAAAACTCAAAAGGTTTAACTAGTTCACTGTGATAGTTAAAAAAATGAGTCAAAGGCAGAATGTATATATTAAAAATACACTTTTTAAAACAAACAATGAATGTTGTTTAAGAACGGAACCACAAAATTTCCAGACCATAGTATCTATAATAAATTTTTTTAAAAAACACCCCAAACCCATCAACATTATGAATGTTCATTAGTAGAAAAAGCACTGATGAATACCAACATTCTGATAAAAATAGTTGCCATGTCACTCTGCTTTTGCTACCACAGTTAACACTTTTACCGTGCCTATTTAGCTAAATAAACTGAACAGGAAATATAAAAGCAGAAAAACAAGACAAGGTATTATTTATTACTTACTATATAAAGAACATTTCGTTTAACTGTCAGAATGTCAGCCCACTCAGAAACACAAACAAGGCTTATCGTAAAGCAAACTTTTGGTGGTGTCTTGTGTTTGTTTTCTTAATAGTGGCAAGCAAAGCTGCCAGAAGTCAAATTATTTAGTAATAAGTAGTTGTGGACTAACAGGATGCAATTAACTGTGGTGTTGTGTATTGGGGGGTCGTTGTTAAGACTAATACCTTATCTTGTGCCCAGCGTTCCTCATTAAAGGATTAGCAAACTACAACAGTATGTTTTGCATGTAGTAACCATGCAGCACTCATGAACAATTCAGATACAATATTGACAAGACAATATAGGCAAGATTTTTAATATCAAAAGAGCCCAAATCGGGTAATATTCCCAGTGGTGAAGCCCAGGCAGCATAGGAGGCAACATGGACATGGACCAATGAAATACAAGACAGAAAGAAAGAGAGAAGGAGAGTTGAAAGGAAGGAAGGAAGGAGGGAGGAAAGGAGGGAGATTAAGAGAAAAGGAAGGAGGAGGGAAAGAAGAAGGGAAGGAGGGAAGGTATGTGAGAAGGAGGGGGGATCGAGGGAGGGAAAGGAGGGGGAAGGAAAGGAGGAAAGGAGAAAAAAAGGAGGGAAGGCAGGGGAGAAGGAAGTAAGGGGGGAGGGAAGAAAAGGGTATGGAAAAGAAGAAATGAGGGAAGAGAAGAGGGAGGGAAGGAATAAGATACCTAACCTTTGATGTTTATAATGATTTGATAGTATGGGAATATCTCGAAATGTAGTTGTATTGTTTTTTACAAGTTATGGATGTTGTATTTTCTTTTTACCAATAAAATCTTTTTTTAAAATTAAAAAAAAAGAAAAAAAAAGAAATCCAAGACAGATCCCCAAGACTTTTATTTTCCTAAGGTCTGCCATTATTTTTAAGATCAATGGATCAGGACGGAACTGTCAGTGCAAGAAACCAGGAGCCAGAATTGTTCAAAAAGAGCATAAGATTATTTCATGGTGTCGCTAAACAAGAATCTGAACTACTAACAGTCAAGGCAAATTGGTAGTGGGTAAGAGTCAACAGAATTCAAGGAGGGCTGGATTTAGATCTCTTGTGGGTGCGAAGGGACTCCAAACTGATTACCCGCTTGACTCCTGCCTCAGGCTCAACCTTTTCATCTCCTACAGCCATGATAGCGAACCTATGGCACATGTGCCATAGGTGGCACACAGAGCCCTCTCTGCGGGCACGTGAGCTGTCGCCCCAGCTCAGCACCACCACATATGCGTGCAAGCCTCCCTCCGGCCAGCTGGTTTTTGGGTCTCTGCCATGCCTGCGCAGCAGGCAGGGCGCAGACAGGAAACTCAGATGCATGCGCAGCGGTAGGGCGTGTGGGGGGTTGCATGTGCATTGCATTATGGGTGTGCATGGCACGCGGTGACAAAATGGTTAGCCATCACTATCCTACAGGAACATTCTTCTACAGAAGAATGATAGACAGCTATCATCCAGAGTTCTTAGACTTTTGCTGTCAAATATTCTTTAGTTCCCATCATAAAGTAGGTTCTTTACCTGCTTTCCCAGGTAGAAATTAGACATTATAGAAATTAATTTGTTCAGGCACAGAGGATTCTTCCTCAGCCTGCAAGCCAAAAAGAGATTATACCCACAGACCTTACAGATTTACAGTTCAACATTTCAAAATCCCATTACCATTACCTCTCAAACATTATGACTACTCTTTCATGAGTAACCAAATCATAGGCCTAGTTCCCACTTAGGTAGTAAACTTCTGGGGGAACTATTTCATTTCAGAGTATAGCAAGGACTTATATCATCAAACATTCCTTCATAAAAAATGGCTATGTATCTCTGTCCAGAAAATGTATCTCAGGAGGGAAAAAAGGTATTAAATTTATGCTTCCTTCCATCATGCTAATCTTCTAGAGACTTGTTCAAATAAGTAACTTATTTCCCATATCCACTGGCAATTTAAGCAACATAGACAAGAAAGAGACACAGCCCATAACTGTTCACATCCCATGCTCAATTTAGCCTAAACATCATGCATGCATGCACTGCATGCTCTAAAGTAATGTATTTTTTAAATATATGGGCTTTATTTAGGCTTATTTAGCTTAAATACCTGCAGGATTTTCAAGGCTAGTTCACATTTACATTACATTATATATCTAGGTTTAATTGTGAATAGCCAACACTTTTCCTTATTTTCTTTTTGGACTGAGCAAAAAACCTGTACACACCAAGCTCACCATTAGTGAGCCTGCATTTATTCAGACTTTTTTTCACAACTGCTCTACAGTTGCTCTCCTAGGAAATGCTTTTCCTGCACTTATCCACTTATGTGCATACAAGTCATAGAGATCCCTCAAAAAATAAAAGTACTATAGCACTAGCAATAGCACTTACGTTTATATACCGCTTTATTGTGCTTTACAGCACTCTTAAGGCAGTTTACAATGTCAGCGTATTGCCCCCGAGAATCTGGATCCTCATTTTACCGACCTCAAAAGGATGGAAGGCTGTGTCAATTTTGAGCCCCGTCAAAATCGAGCTTCAGGCTGTGGGCAGGGTTTGCCTACAATATTGCACTTTAACTACTGCACCATGGGGGTTCCTCCCAGGGCAAGTTTATTGTCGTTAAAATTCATACTTTTATAATTGTGACCTTTCTTGCCACAGTTGTTAAGTGAATCACTGCCGTTGTTAAATTAGTAACATGGTGGTTAAGTGAATCTGACTTCCGCATTGACTGTGCTTGTCAGAAGGTCACAAAAGGTGATCACATAACTCCAGGACACTGAAACCATCATAAATATGAGTCAGTTGCCAAGCATTTGATCACATAACCATGAGGATGCTGCAATCAGAGGTGGGTGCCTACCAGTTTGCACCAGTTCGGTAGAACCAGTTTGTCAAATCTACCAAACCGGTTAGAAGAGGTTCCACCAGAAAGCAGGCCACACTTACAGAAGAGGTTCCCAAAATTTTTGAAACCCACCACTGACACACACACACAATCACACACACACAGACAGACTGACTCACACAGAGAGAGAAAGAGAAAGAAAGGAAGAAAGAAAAAAGAAAAAAAGAAAAAAAGAAAAAAAGAAAAAAAGAAAAAAAGAAAAAAAGAAAAAAAGAAAAAAAGAAAAAAAGAAAAAAAGAAAGAAAAAGTGAGAGATGAAAGAAAAACATGAAAAAGGGACAGAGAGACAAAAGGAAGGAAGGAAGGAAGGAGAGCGAGAGAGAGAGAGAAAGAAAACACATGGCCAGCAAGCCACTCCCACCAGGTCACATGGCCGGCAAGCCACTCCCACAAAACAGGCCACACCCACAGAGTAGGTTCGAAAAAATTTTGAAACCCACCACTGGCTGCAATGGTCGTAAGTGTGTAAAATAAGTCATTTTTTTTCCTAATGCCATTGTCACTTCAAACAGTGATTAAATGAATGTTTGTAATTTAAGGACTACCTGTGTGCTGGACTTTGTCAGCTACTCATGTAGTAGAAGACAAATAAGTAAAGTTATTGTCATGCCTTCTACTTCTCTACTATTTCTGCTTCTCCTTGCCTTTTATTTGAGCAGTGAGGTGCAGCCCTGAATTTTATTTTCCCAGAATATCTCCTGGGTTTACGTGGAACCCAGAGGGATTACTGGAAACAAACATTAAGTCTGAAGTTGATGGCTTGCTTTTAACAGAATGTTTTCTTTAAAAAAAAATCAGATAATCCCAGGAAAGCATTAAATAGTTACTAGTAACCCAGAGGAACAACATTGCCAAAGAAGATTTATAAACTGATTTTCTGAGAATATTTAAAATGGGTTTTCCAACAATACCTGTTTACTTTGAAAATACTTCCCTATGTCTTAACCCTTACAAGCAAGATGACATGGTGAAATAATACTACAACAACTACCTTATTTCAACTGTCACTTTAAAAACCATTATTACTAAAAATAAAAAGGACACAATCTACCAGGAAGCTGGCGTGCAAAACACCAACTGAAATTAACTGAAGTGGTTGAGAGTCTCACACAGATCACGCAGTTCTCAGGTCACAATGAGTGTAAATTAACAACAAAGCAGCCATTCTCAATTTCATTTAACCCTTTCCTATTTAGCCAGGGTTTTCCTAGGCTACAGTCTTAGGGCCTCTCTGCTTGAGACTGAGCCCAGTGGGAAATCCAACAGCCGAGGAGGAACGTCCCAAAAACCAGTCAAGTGGACAAAAGCTTTGGGCATCTCCAAGAGACAATTCAAAGCAGAAGAAAAGAAAGACACAGAGGTTACTCATTCTCTTGGCTCCTCATTTTCCCACCTGAAAGCCCTCTGGGAACTTTCCAAGGCAGAGAACAAAAGTTTGAATGGTTTTATTCTTGCATCACCACCATCCCGACATCCAATTAATAGGAAGGAAAAGATGGTGAAATGAATGAAAATGAAAACGGAAAAACACCTTCTGCAAACACAATGTAAATTGGTTCCGCAAATTGCTGGGCCCACTGCATATTTGTTGGCATTCTTCATTCACGTCAAACGGGATGAACGGTTCATGCACGCAAAAGGATGCACACAAATTGAGATTCCTCAATTCACCGAAGCTCACTGACTTAGTGTTGTCAAAGGAAAGAAAGGGGCATTTTTTAAATTAATGGTATTAAGAGTTCCTAGCATTCTGCTTCAACAAAGACAAGGCCTTCAAACTGAGTTTGTTCAGATTGCAACATTTCAAGATCTCCTTTTTTCCCCCCCTAAGGTAACATTCCATTAATATTTTGCTTATAGTGTGACTGAGTCAAGTGTAACAGCGGATTGAAGTATTATTGAAAATAATAATAAAATAATCTCTCAAAATTAGCCACATATTAAAATCTCCAATTAAGGCAATATTTTCCCCAAAATTATTTATCATAGATAAAACATATACACTTTAAAGATTTATTAAAAACATGCACTCAATTCAAAAGGTGCATATATATTCCATTAACGCCACAATCGTTTCTCAGAGGCCTGGCTCAATGAATGTGTGTACTAACATATTTCCTTTGCAATCTTGCCTGTTAATGAAAAAAAATGTCCTCTTTGTTGTTAAGGAGAACAGTTAATTTTTAAATACTTCAAATCATCTATTAGAACTGGAGTAAACAGTAGACTTCAAACAAAACTCAATCAAATAATCTTTTGTTTTCCTCCAAAGAAATTAAAAATGAAAGAACAATCAAATTTACTAGAAGGGGTTTAATAAAACAATGTATAGACAAAGTCTATATGAAATGTGATAAGCAGAAAGAATCACGAGTAGCAGGAAAGAAGAGAGACATTTATTGAGGAAAAGATGGAAGAAGAGGTTTAATTTCATTTGAATAAAACGAATTTCTCGGGCATCACCCCGCCATTAAATCACTAAATATTTTATCTAGAGATGGCTTTAAAAAAAAATAAGTCTCTGGTTTTAATTCCTATTACTTCATACATTTTTTTTTCTTAAAGATTGTATTCATGTAAAAGCAGATCTCTTCAACTCCAAACATTTTCTAAGAGTGTTGACAGAATAATAAAACATTCTTGATTTAATTGAGAGAGCCTTTACATTTTGCACTTTTTCTTTTTTCTAAACAAACTATAAATTAGGTCCCTACAGCACTATGCTGCTTTACCAAACATAGCATAGCTCAGTAGTTCCCAATACTAATTGAAAGAGAAAATTACCAGTGAGGCCCACTAACTAAATATGAAGTTTTTCCTCCCCTTTAAAGCTTTGAACTGGGAAAAAAACCTCTCAGGGTTCCTTCTCAATAGAACACTGATTCTTAAATAAAATCCTCAAGACCAGTGCTATCTATCGCGAACTTCAATGTCCCTATATATGTAAATGAAATTATCACATAAATGCTAAAGTGATCTGCCTGTACATCTTACTGTACATACTGCAAGTAGAAATATTTACCTGAGGACCTGACTCACCTGTTGTTATTTGTCTCTTCCAGTGAATATCCATGACATTAATTCCATATGATAGAAACTGGTTTAATTTCCTCCATCTATTCTATTCATGCTTTTTTAAAAGAACTGTGCTATTCGGACATCGTGGAATTATTAATAGCTACATGAAATTGCTTTGAGAATTGATCTGATGGTAGGGATGAGCTATTATCAATATCCTGATGATATTCAGTTGTATATCACAATCCCAGAACAAGCTGGAGACATGGTTGAAACCTAGAGTCAATGTCTACAGCCATGATGGCACCCGGTGCCATCTCTGAGGGCACACAAGGCTTTGCCCTATGTCAGCTCCAGCGAGCATGTGTGTGCTGGCCAGCTGATTTTCAGCCTTCTGGAGGGCGAGGGGAGGCCATTTTTGCCCTCCCTAAGCTTCAGGAAAGCCTCCGGAGACTGCAGATGACAAAAAACAGGCCCAATGGGCCTACCGTTGGGCTTTCCTGAAGCCTGGGGAGAGTGAAAAACAGCCCAACTTGCCTACTGGAAGTCCGGAGGCTTCAATAAGGCCTGCGCCCATCCATGGGGGAGGAGCATGGTGGGGTTGTGCGTGCATGCGCCGGGGGGAGGGCATTGCATTATGGGTGTGGGCACCCATATGCTATCACATATGCACACCATCACACGTGTGTGCACCCTTTTGGCATCCAAGCAGAAAAACATTCGCCATCACTGGTCTGGAGGCTCATAGGGACTGGATGGGGAGAAAACAGCTGAGAGTTGTTTGTTCATAAAAAGCAATTCTAGTATTAGTGACAGATGGCCATTGGTTTTCTGACCTAGCCTTCCCCAGAGCATGAAGCAAACTTCTTGTCCCAACAAAAACCCATTTTATTAATTTATTGTGAGTTCTGCTCATTCACATCAGTAAAGTCTTTCAAGGGAGGATTTACAATCACAGACCTTATCTAGCTTGGAGAGCTGACAGGTTGATATCTGCAAAACTTGGCAAGAAGTCTCAGAGAGTCTCAAACCAAGTAAGCAAA
Source organism: Thamnophis sirtalis (assembly GCF_051295495.1). Taxonomy (NCBI): domain Eukaryota; kingdom Metazoa; phylum Chordata; class Lepidosauria; order Squamata; family Natricidae; genus Thamnophis; species Thamnophis sirtalis. Next base: position 166,478,229 of record NW_028261382.1, read on the forward strand.
CTATTTGTCTCCTGCAAACTCCACTTCCACTCCTCTTTTATTTCCTTGGGAGGGGCCATTCATTGTCCACCTGTGGCCTTACTCCCTAGTCAACCCCTGTTCTTTAGCTGTTCTCTTTGTCTGGCAACTCTGTACATGCACATACTGGGAACAAGCTCCAGCTGTTCGTCTGCCTCACTGATGTCTGATTCTGAAGGCAGCTGATAACTGGCATATGGCTCTCTCTCTGCCCCCAACACAGAGCCCTCATCAGAGCCTTTCCAAGACTCCAGGACTGGCCCATGTTCCTCCCCAACCTCCTCACTGTCCGAATCTGCTGCCAGCTCTGCTGGCCATTGGCAAGTCACAACAATTGGGCTCTCCTTGAAAGACTGGTCCATGACTTGAGGATTCTCCTGGATTGAAACTTCCTATATGAACAGCAAATATGGGGGGGGGGGGGTTTACAATAGGGGACTTTTGCCCAGTTGTAGCTGGTGCACAATTATATCCCAACTTAGACCAGGCCTTTTCTCTTGAGACAGAATTGTTACAACACCCTCTGCATGGAGCTTCTTTTGAGGACTACACAAACAGAACAGAATGTATCAACTGAAAATTACTAGGTAGAAATCCAGACTGTAGAATAACACCGTTTTTTCACAGTTACGACCTTTGCAGCATCCCCATGATCATGTGATCAAAATTCAGATGCTTAGCAATCGGCTCATATTTATGACTATGTGATCACCTTTTGTGACCTTCTCACAAAGTCAATGGGGAAGACAGATTCACTTAACAACCGGGTTATTAATTTATCAACTGAAGTGACTCACTTAAGAACTGTAGCAAGTAATGTTGTAAAATGGGGCAAAACAAATGTCTCACTTAACAACATAAATTTGGGGCTCAATTTTGGTCGTAAGTTGAAGACTACCTGTATTGGCCATGTTGCTCCAGATATCCACTTGGTTCCTTCACTCCTATTTTTCAGAAAAGCTGTCAATACTTTTCTTTTAAATCAGGCCTTTGAAGTTGAAGCTTAGTTATGTTGTCCAACTTCATGTATGCATGTATGTACCCCGTTTCCCTGAAAATAACACCTCCCTGGATAATAAGTCCAATAGGGCTTTTGAGCGCATGCGCTAAAATAAGCCCTCCCCTGAAAACAAGCCCTCCTCAAAAATATTGCAGTACAACAGCAGCCATGAGGTGACCACACTCACTGCCTCCTGCACCTCAAAAATAATAAGAGCTCCCCAAAAATAAGGCCAAGCACTTAGTTTGGGGGTCAAAAGAAAATAAGACCCTGTCTTATTTTCGGGAAAACACAGTACCTACCTATGTATGTATGTATGTATGTATGTATGTATTATAAAACTGATGGTGCTTTATTTATAGTTCTTAGGTTCTTTATTTCTGAAATGGGAAACAAGTTGTGAAGTTTAATTTTACTGATTATGCACACAGCCCAAAATTTTGCAATTGGGTGGTCTTGAAAATCCATTAACTACATTGTGTGTGGCAGCATAAATGTAAAAGTTCTTTTCCAAGTAAGTTTTTTAATCTGATATTTAAAAGGACACATCCCAGCTTTAAAATACTGGCCCCATTTTTCATTTAGTCTTTTTCAGTTTTAAATTAAAATATAATCCTCCTCTCCATTTTATCATGCTCTTCTAAAATAGATTAATCTAAACAAAAACAGTAAGCAGTAAATAATAAAAACTGTATAAGCATTCCTAAAGTATTTATAGGTTGGACCTGGAAACAAAACTTAAGAAAACAAGAGTTCACATTCAAAGTTTATTTTGAATTTGATGTACTCTCCAAAAAATTAAAACAAGCTTAGAGATCTTTCCTCCAATAAGCATGTGAGACACTTTTTCATATGTACATGCAAATATGTACATATTTGTACATATACTCACTTGCCAAATCTTGTGAAATACTTAAATGATTCTAATGTACCACCTTGCTCTTCCCCAAATTCTTTTTATTTTGGGTTTTCAGCTTTATGCCTCTTATACGCTTAATATTTTCAATTTAATATTGTTTTGTACATTTTAATAGTTTTTAGCCTTTTTGCAAATGAAATAAATATATGTGTCCCAGAATTACGTTGCAGGATCCAATCTGAGTCAGTCATCCCGATGAAAAGTTTATTCTTCCAAGCTTTCAGGATCGTGTGGAGTCCATCATCAGGGAACTTTTCTCTCTCTCCCGAATACGTAAACTGGGCTGTTCTATGTGCTAAATTTATATGGTTTCCAGTTGGGTGTAGCTTTTAGTTGTTAATTAGGATGTTAATGGCTGAGAATTTTCGCTTCCTTGTGCCATCACACCCTCAGCTTCTAAATACCTGATTTGGCTGGTGATAAATCAGCACTCCTATTTACTGACAAGGGGCCCATTTTCCAGGCTTCCATCATTTGTCTAGCTATTTTTGTCCCTGCTCTGCCAACAATCATAGTAGCTGCGAAATTGAATGCATGTCCTTGTTCATTGCAATGTGAGGCTACCAATGAGTTCAGGTCTGCTGGTCTAACCACTTACTCATGTTCTCACAATCTGGTGATTAGCTTCCTCCCCATCTGTCCTACATAGTTACAGGGGCAACCCCTGCAAGGAATCCGGTAAATTACATTAGAAGTTTATCCCACCTCCAACAATTTTTCTAGTTCATGATTTGTCCTCGTGTGGTAGCCTCTGGGCAGTGGGTGATGCTCACTAGCAACTCTCAAAAATTGCATTCTACTCTTTTCTGAAATAGTTTTATTGCACAACACATGGAGTCACAGTGGGCCGCCATATAAATATGATGAATGAATGAATGAATGAATGGATACTTCCAAGAAGGACAAGCCAGAACAAAACATTAATTAATGAGTGACTAAAATTACAGGCTTGTAAAATAAAGGATCCTTTTTGTAAATACAGATCTTGCATTACATATATAGAGACAAATCATTCTTTGTCTCTTTCTAGCATAAATCATATAAAAAACAAGGAGAAAACAAGATGAAGATGATGGTAAGAATGGTATCCCTTGGAAGGAAGAAGAAGGGGTAATCAAAACAAGCTGGAGATGAGATACTGGAAAAATAACTGAGGATGGGAATGGAAAGCAAGCAAGCAATTGTTTACAAAAATGTGCAGATTTACAAAAAGTTTTTTAAAAAATGCTTAGAAAAACAGATTTTTTGATGGACATGATGCTCTACAATAAATTCCACTAAACTCAATGGTTCTTATTCCAAGTTAATATAATTTTTTCCAATTATCATAATAACCTTGCAATGGTCCAAACTCACGGAGGTTTGCAAGAGAGGTAAAAGCAGTCACCATTGCTTAAGGCCCCCTGAAAGGGGGAACTCTAGAAAAAAATATCCAAGGCTACAAAAGCAAACCCTACTTTTTTTGGAGTTTTCATTCTTTAGTCCACGCAGCAAATGTAAGAAGACTCTGTCACTGCACAGATAACTCTAATTGACTTCTTTATATCTCACCCATTTCAACCAAATACCCCATAGCTAAAGCATACTAAAAATCATATAAAACAGACCTATCCTTTTCAGCTCTACTGATTTTTCAGGCCCTAAATGCTCAGGAAAAAAGCTGTTTAACGAGCTAAGTAGGTCAAGGGCCCAGCCTGCAGAAGCCAGCAGTCATGCTACTGAGAAACCTGTCCACTTTTGCTGCGCAGTAGGATGCAAGCTAGCGGATGACACTCTGGAAACATAGTTAAGGGCAAAGAAGTGTCCATGCAGTGCTGCCCACATTGTCACAGTGTAAGCCTTTCCCAATCTTTTACTATCGCTGCTGTAGGCAGTTTCTCTTCTACTTCAACTCCTGGAGTTTCTCGGTGACAGCCTCCTGGGATCTGCAGTTAGAAACAAGCCACAAAGGGATTCCTATTCATTCCAAAGCTAATCAAGAGTCACGACAAACCAGCCACCATTTTTGCTTGGAAAGCCTCAAGCCCCATCTGAAAACAGAGACAACACGTAAGATTATCTGGGTCACACCATTTTAATTGGTCCCTCATCTTTTAGATCAGTAGTGGCAACTAGCTGCAGGCTGCCCAGGAAGAGATCTAATTTATGGCCAAGCACTAATTACACTATCCTCCATCTTGAAATCAAAAGCTCTATACTCCATTAAGAAAAATCATGGGCAACTGAAATCCACCAGCACTGACAACTGAACCAAATCGAATACCAGTCCTACTATAACATCCAATTTAAGTACAGAAACTGCTAGAAGGCACACCAACAAAACCATAGGTTATGTCTAGATCCAAGTGCAAAAATTAACATTTGCATCTAACAATTTCAATTTATTGAACTTGTATGCCGCCCTATTCCCGGGGGGACTCAGGGCTGCGAACAAACATATGCGGAAGGGGCCATACAAAAACAAACAAGACAAAAAAACAAAATACAGAGACAGTTTAAAACTACTCAACAGACGCAGCAATTCAAGTGGGGCCGGGAACTCATCATCCCCAGGCCTGCCGGAACAGCCAGGTCTTAGCGGCTTTGCGGAAAGCCTGAAGGGTGGTGAGAGTCCGAATCTCCACGGGGAGATCATTCCAGAGGGCCGGAGCAGCCACAGAAAAGGCCCTCCCCCGGGGGGTCGACAGTCGACACTGGCTAGCTGATGATAACAACCCCTTGAAGCAGACATCTAATAGCTAAGGTCTCTCATACAGGATCACTGTTTTCCCTCAGTGATTTCATTGCAAAGGAAGGCAAATCTCAGATAGGCTTGAAACCCCATCTGTGTCAACAAGGTCTCAGTTATGAACACAAAGTCCACTTATTACCTAGTAACAGATAATGGAAGAGCAGAGTCTTACTGCAAATGGTCCTGACATTAACTAACTCAGCCTGTGGACAAAGCATCCAATCGTATATTATTGCTAATGTAGAGAACAGACCATTGGGTGCGGGGACACTTATGTTGCCAATGATCTTTTTGCTGGATTAGCTAATTCAGTGTCTAATGTTATATCTTCCTTTGCCTACTGGTTTCAAATTGCTTCCTTCTCTCCAGTTGTGGCCCACCAGCGGCCAGCAGAGCTGGCAGCAGATTCAGACAGTGAGGAGGTTAGGGAGGGACATGGGCCAGTCCTGGAGTCTGGGGAAGGCTCTGTTAAGGGCTCTGTGGACTGGCAACTACGCGGAGGAGAGCCTTCTCGGTGGTAGCTCCGACCCTATGGAACGATCTCCCCGTGGAGATTCGTACCCTCACCACCCTCCAGACCTTCCGCACAGCCCTCAGAATCTGGCTATCCCGTCAGGCCTGGGGCTAAGACTGTAACCCGCCCGAATGGTATGAATGTTGTGTTTTTTAATTATGTATTGTCTTATATGTTAAAAAGTTTGTCTCCCCCTCCCCCTTGGATTGTGAGCCGCCCTGAGTTCCCCCAGGGAAAAGGGCGGCATATAAATAAACTTCTATCTATCTATCTATCTATCTGTGTCAGAGGCAGAGAGGGGGCCAGAGCCATATACCAGCTATCAGCTGCCTTCAGAGTCAGACATCAGTGAGGCAGACAAACAGCTGGAGCCTGTTCCCAGTGTGCACATGCAGAGAGTTGCCAGACGAAGGGAACAGCTAAAGAACAGAGGTCGACTTGGGAGTAAGGCCAGATGATGAATGGCTCCTCCCAGAGGAAATAAAAGAGCAGCAAAAGGGGAGTGGAGCTTGCAGGAGACAATTCGTTTGCTAATTGGTTCATGACTCCTTGCCAAGTTCTGCAGATATCGGCCTGTCAGCTCTCCCATCCAGATAAGGTCTGTGACCGTAAATCCTCCTTTGAAAGACTTTGCCGGCTGTGAATGAGCAGAATTAATAAAAGGGATTTTTGCTGGGACGAGAAGTTTCTTTCATGCTCTTGGGAAGCCTCAGTCAGAACACCTCCCTCATGAACCGTATCTCATATCCCTCCACCATACAAGCACTGGATCATCATTCAACCAGTCCTTTGTTTTCCTTGCCTTGAGTAGAAGTTGGTTTAGACTGATCCAGCCTGAAGTTTCTTCTACCTGTCAAAAGTACTCCTGCTCCAACCGGTTCCACCACAAATGCACGAACGACAAAAGCGCGCCTGACTAAACCGCGGTGACAAAACCGCGCCAACAAAACCGTGCCGACGAATGAGCGCTGAAGCACGCCGACAACAGCGCGTTGTAACCCTAACCCTAAACCTAACCCTAAACCTAACCCTAAACCTTACCTTAACTTAAATCGCACTTCTGTCGGCGCGCTTTTGTTGGCGTGCTGTTGTCGGCGCGCTTTTGACATCGCGGTTTTAGCGCTGCAGTTTTGTCGGCGCGCTTTTGACGTTCGCACATTTGTCGGGTCACTGCTCCAACCCACATTTTCAACCTTCCACATCCTCCATATTCATATGAAACATGAATATATATATCCAAGCCTTCCAACTAGACCATCTCCCACTAAGACCTGATAATGTTAACTGCTTATTTCTTCTACCCACTTAACCTCATGAGCTTTCAATAAACATTGTCTTAATTTCTTCTAGAGAGAGAACGTCTTACAAGCTGGTCGGTATCAGAACAAAGCATCTTAAAAAGTCAGCTCTTGGTCAAAAGACAAGCAGTGGGTAATGGAAATAAGCAGCCAGTCTTATGCACCTTCAGGGAAGAAAAACACAACCACGCTTATAGTGGCAAGAACATAGTCCAGTGTTTCTCAAGCTTGTCGACTTGAAGATGTCTGGACTTCAACTCCCAGAATTCTCCAGCCAGCGACCAACCAAATGCATGTTATGGCTTAGACCAATGTGTGAGCTGAATCAAAGTGAGAGAAACATGTGAGAACCATGAACAAGGAGCATCATATCTTGTCCTTGAATAGCCTAGGATGGGTTGCCACTGAGATTATTCATTTGTTTGATTTACCAGCCTTGGCTAAGGTCAATGATGGATGAGAAAAGTAATTACTCTGGGCATCAAAGGAAGCAATAAAGGCAAGTGTCAGCAGCAAACAGGAATATTGCTGTTAAATGGATAGATAGTCTAAGCATGATACATGCTGCTGCTTTCATTTGCACGAGCTGGCTAAGGTATTCCCCCTTGCCTTCATCATCATTAAATGACATGTATGCATAGGCATTGTGCGGGAATCAGCAAGATATATAAATGACCTGATCTCCCCAAAACAAAGAATAGCTTTCTTCAGAGCCAGATTTAACATTCTTCCTTCAGCACTCCTCCAGGGCAGGTATAAGAGAACACCTATAGCAGAACGCCTTTGTATATGTGGTAAAGGAGAAGTGGAAGATAATTCACATGTTCTATTACACTGCGAGCTATACAGAGCTTGTAGGTCTGCACATATTCTCCCCTTATTAGAGAGATTGCCAGGGAGGGCAGACCATTTTTATCTAGGCTTCCTCCTCCAGGACACTAACCCGGTTACCACGTATGCAGTGGCAAAGTTCTGTGCTGCTGCAATGTCCATAAGAAAAAAAATGGGCTACGGAAGTATAGTACCATCTTGTACCAATTATCTGGACATACCTTTAACAATCTTTGGACCATTATGTTATTATCCACTTTCAATGTCAATACTTTTTAATTATATTTTAATGTTAGTATTTTTTAATATAGTGTAAAAATTAATGTGTATTGCTGGTCTTTGACCATAATAAAGATTTTAATTACATGTATGCATAGAGTAATTCAGCTTATCCTAAAAGACTCTAGGATCCAAACAAATGAGAATCAGCCTCAGTTATCTCCAAATAAAAACTAACAGATGTGTGTGTTTGTGTTTGTGTTTGTGTGTGTGTGTGTGTGTGTGTGTGAGAGAGAGAGAGAGAGAGAGAGAGAGAGAGAGAGAGAGATTCCATTTAGTTTCTGTTTCCATGAAACAAAATAAATATATTCAGCTTCATTACAATATCAGCTAAATGGATAATAACATTTTTTTAAAAAAAATCAAAAGCAGGAAGAAGAAAGCTATCTTGTCATGCTTCGTAACTTGGGTCACATGCTGGTTAATTGCAATAGCAAAAAATAATTTGTCAACCATCTCTGTTAACAGAAACTGTTTCTGGAATACAAAATGTTCAGACAGAGATGCAAACCATAATGAATGTGTATGAAAAGTGTTATGATGTATTTGGCTCTCTGAACTCCCAAATCATTTTTATGAATCTCTTGAGCAAGCTGACCTTAAATATTGGCAGAGAGATATGCTGGTATGTACAAGATGCCTTTGTACATATTTTTTTAAATATTCCAGCTACATACATGCCGCTACACACATATGCTGTTAAAAACTACTGTATTTTGTTAATACTCTAGCTGCACACGTGTCCTTGTACACCATTAAAAACATTTTTTAACCTTGCAATTTGTACTCTTCCTACCAAAAAAATGCAGAACCCTTGTGTGTAACACAATTTGCATTGTTGGTTGTAGAGTCTTTGAAACCATTGCATCAAAGTAGCTGTCACCAATAATATGATCAATTTAATTATCTATCTGGTGATGTCCAGGTATATAAGCATTTAATTTTTTAAAGGATGTTTTAGTGACGAAGAAACTATTTATAAGTTGCTCTGCTGTTTTTTTTCTATTTCCTAGCTCATCCAACTACCGTATTTTTGGAGTATAAGATGCATTTTCCCCACTTAAAAGAGGGTGAAATTTTGGGTGTGTCTTATACACCAGATGTAGCTTTGCCCAATCGCCGCCCCACACCCTTTGGCATGTCTCCCAGAAATTTGCCTCCTTGCAACAAACAGCAAACAGATTGTTTCAGTTTCAGCACAGCCTGATTAGCACAAGTGTAGTTGGATCGGCCTCCCAACCATCAGCTGTTTCAGGCTGCAGGGATTGCCATTGCCTATTGCTGCCTCTGAGCGCCCCATTTTTGGCCTCCTCATCCCATTTTTAGCCTTTACACACCACATTTTCTGCCCATTCTGATCTCTGCCGCCTAAAACGGATGAAAAATGGAACACATGTAGACCAAAAATGGGCGTGTAGAGGTTGAAAATGGGATGCGGGCAGGAAATGGGGGCTCAGAGGCACCAATAAGCTATGGCAATCCCTGCAGCCTGAAACAGCTGATGGTCAGGAGGCTGATCCAACCGACAATCAGCTGCTTGTGCTAATCAGGTTGTGCTGAAACTGAAACGAGCTGTTTGCTGCAAGGAGGCAAACTCCTGAGAGGCAGAGGCAATATTTTTTTCTTGTTTTCCTCCCCAAAAGTTAGTTGTGTCTTATACTTCGGAGCGTCTTATACTCCCAAAAATATGGTATGTTTTTCTCCTTACTATATTCCAACTTCGGCAAGGCAGTCTCCAATCCGAATTGCAGCAAATCCTACTTGCATGTTCTGTGAATTATAGATTGAACTTGAACATATAACCCATCCATCTTTTCTATTTTTGCATCAGTAGTTGGGGGCACAAACACTTGGATATCCATCACATTAAAGGTTATCTGTGAAGTCTGATATTATTCAACCATTGACACCATTGTGCCCAGTATTTGCTATATTCTTCCTATAAAAGTGTAATGACATACAACCTTGAGAAACAAGAGAAAGAGATGCTGCCTAGGGAACAATCAGATAAAAGGGATCAGGCCCAAATTTGAATGATGGGCAGAGAAAGAGACTGAGAAAAGATCTGCCCGAACTTACCAGGTGTTAAAAAAAGAGATTTATACTTTTAGACTTGCAAGATGCTATGAATGTAGCCTTACAATAAAATAGAATTAATTCGTCTTGCTGCCATTTGCCATCTTGGAAGGCTGACAAAAAGCAATAGAGTTTCTTTTTAGGAAGGAAGAAAAAAGAAATCAAAGAAAAAGCTAAAAGTGCAACAAAAGGGGGGGAGGAAAATAGAAAAAAAAAGATATAAAGAAGTGACTTTCAGTCTTCTATACAGCAGATTTAAGTAGAGTGATAAATTTACTTCTTTAAGTAAATTACAAGTTTAATTGCTTGTCCAAGGATTTGAGCTCCATACAGAGGTGGGTTCCTACCAGTTCGTACCTATTCGGTAGAACCGGTTCGTCAAATCTACCGAACCGGTTAGAAGAGGTTCCACCAGTGGACCCGGAAAGCAGGCCACACCTACAGAAGAGGTTCCAAACTTTTTTGAAACCCACCACTGGTCCTTGGATATGATTATTCTACACTATCATGCTCATATTTATAAAACTCAGTGCCTCTGTGAAAGGTAAGGATGACTACTGCGTTTGTGGTGCAATCAGAACATTGCGTGTGTTGAAGTTGTTTTAACGCAAACCAAAGATGCCTTTCAAAAAACAAGTTTACATCATATTCTTATGCATGCCAGTGCTGTGTGTGAGGTAATTTAAGGTGGTTCTGACAAGTGTCGTTGGCATCTTCATATCCGGTCACATGGGCGGCAAGCCACTCCCATCCGGTCACATGGGTGGCAAGCCACTCCCACAAAGGAGGCCACACCCACAGAGTAGGTTTGAACAATTTTTGAAACCCACCACTGGCTCCATGGCATCCAAACATGCAGGATGTAGAATCCTTCCACAGTGAGCCCTTTTGTAGGAGCTGAAATGCTTCTGCAGGCAGCTCTTTGAGCCAGCTCCCTGAGACAAGACAGAGCTGAAATCCAAGAGCAGAGAGGCAACTCAATAAGATAAAAGGTTTGGAGTGCCTCAGAGTTGGGGGAAACCATGGGAGCCTCTATTGGGAGGCCCAAAAGTTTAAAAGTTAATTTTCCTAAAAAGCTACCCATGTCCATGGGGGGAAATAGAAGATCATGTTCATGTACGGTTAGTTATTATACAATTATTGTTAGTAATAATTTAAGAAATATTACAGTGGTAAAGAATAAAGCACCAATGATATAGACCTATCATTTTATTTAAAAGTTTAGAAAACAAGTGACTATTCCTTTATGGGGGGGAAAAAGGAGAGTCGTACTCAGGACTTTTCTTAAGAAAAGTGTAAAGGACTGCCCTACATCTTTTATAGCCTTCAAGAAATCTTGTGGGAGAACATATGCATATCAAAAGCAACTGTTTTCCTACTGTGCCCCAATTACATACTGAGTATGTATACAAACTGGCAGACAAAAATCAATGCACAAACCAGAACTTAGATTTAAGACATAACTCGAATACTTTTTTCATGAGTGCTAAACCTTTCATTATCGATGTGTTATTAATATTCATATCAGCAACATATCTGGATTGATCGTCCAATGTAAGATGCGAATCAAACATGAAAGATCCACTGAAAGCAGTATGATTTAGTATATCAACCCAAGCATGACTTGCCTAATTCCAATTCATAATTACCCTGGAGAATGAACCAAACCATCGCACTACTATTGCAACAACAAAAAGAATCAGGAGGAAATGTATTTGCTTATATATTTCAAACCCTTAGGGAAGGGTTCTCCATGCAAATAAACCATCCCTGAGATTGTTCAACTTGTGTGAGATGGGTAGCCATATAAATTTAATTAAATAAATTCAACATTGTTATTATAAAATAATAACCCAACTTGAGTCTATCAGGACCTCAGCAATCAATAATTCATAAGCCAAATAGAAATAACTACAGGTAATCCTCACTTAGCAAGCTGTTCAGAGACCCTCAAAATTACCATGTTTTTAAAGTAATGATAATCACAATCATTTCTTGAAGTTATGTCTGTTGCAGCGCCCTCGTGGTCACATGCTCAAAATTTGGGCGCTTGGGAGGTCACCCATATTTACACCTGCACTGTGCAATTCAACTACCTTACCTATCTCTTCCTATCTCTTCTGTTTTGCCCACTCTACAGTCTGCTATAGGAAAATGACCAAGCTGAGCCCAAAGGAGGAGTCAAACCCATCATAAGTCACATCCTTTCATACCCGCAAGAGATCTAAGTCCAGCCCCTTTGAATTCCTTTCAATTCTTAAGCCCCGGACATTTCTCTTTAACGGTCACTTGGCCAGATTCTCTTTGAGAGCTTAAGCTTGCAATAAATCTTTATTCAGTTGAACTGCCTGAATCTCCTGATTTCCGGAGTGCTTGACATCTGCCACTGCTGCCTACCTCTCCTATCTACAGCTGGCCTTCATCATCATCTTCCTTCACAAGGAGTTTGCAAGGCCTTGGGTGTTTGTAGAGTTGTGCAGGCATTGCAAAGGGAGAGAATCTGGCTCAGCTGACGCACCTCGCCAGCAGTGGAAGGAGGAGCAGGACAAATATAAGCTGCGGGTGGCTGAATGCATTGTTTTTAAATCAGTCTGGACAACTGACATACTTTTCTTTAGAGAGCCGAGGTGGCCCAGTGGTTAGGGTGCAGTACTGCAGGCCACTTCAGCTGACTGTTATCTGCAGTTCAGCGGTTCTAATCTCACCGGCTCAAGGTTGACTCAGGCTTCCATCCTTCCGAGGTGGGTGAAATGAGGACCCAGACTGTGGGGGCGATATGCTGACTCTGTAAACCGCTTAGAGAGGGCTGAAAGCCCTATGAAGTGGTATATAAGTTTAACTGCTATTGCTATTTTCTCATCTTGCTTTATTTGTATAAATGAATAAACTATATAAATTACATCATTATGCAAATCTCAGAAACCAACATAACGTAGAGTCTTCTAATTACCTAAAAATGAAAGTAAGTGACAATTGAGCATTAGTGGGCAGCCTTTCCTCTCAACTGGCTCATACCATCAAAAATTTACTGTGCATTATGTTTTAGGGTGATATATGAAGTCAGCCACAACATTAATATTTATGAGCAGTACCTGACAAATGTGTCAGATTTATGTCAGAGAAATGTATTAATTATGCAAAATAATTAAAGGAAAACAAATTAATTATTCACTATGGTTCAGAAATCTTTGAACACAATTATTTTCAATTATCAGAAAGCACATTTACCTTAGAAGTGCTGGAACAATATTCCATAATCCGAGCCAAATACCGGAATTTTCACAAGCATGAATGTCCAGAAATCCAAATTTATAAATCCAAGTACTGGTGTCTTCTTTTCTTTGTTCTGTATTCCATTCCACCATTTGAATATTAATAAAATGAAGTATCCAACCCGCTGAACTTGATAAGGGATTTAAATATAGCATCTTGGTAGATGTTCTGTTTCACTGACATTCACTTTTCTTATCTATTCAGTAAAAATAAAACGTTGCAAGGTTACATACTAGCACATGTTAACATTCGTACTATAAAAATAACACCAACTGTAATTGTAAACAAATTTACTAAGGATTTATTACATTGCATGTCAGTTATACTGAAAAATACTTACTCAATTTTTAGCTATACTGAATATGCTTACTCAGGAATATGTGTGCTGCAGATATAATTTACAGGTAGTCCTCATTTAGCAACTATAGTTGGGACCAGCAACTAAATCATTAAGCAAAACCATTTCTGGGTTTACACTTTACTGCCAATTACCTCCATTAGACCGATTAGATCCCACAGATTAGGCCTCCTCCGAGTTCCATCCGCCGGCCAGTGTCGACTGGCGACTACCCGGAGGAGAGCCTTCTCTGTGGCTGCTCCGACCCTCTGGAACGAACTCCCCGTGGAGATTCGAACCCTCACCACCCTCCAGGCCTTCCGCAAAGCCCTTAAAACCTGGCTGTTCCGACAGGCCTGGGGCTAAAGAACTGTTGCCCCCGCCTCGAATGGGTATGACTGTTGTGTTTTAATTATGCATTGTTTTTTATGTCGCTTAAATTCTTGTTTGTATTCCCCTTCCCTGGTTGAGTTGTGAGCCGCCCTGAGTCCCCTTCGGGGGAAAAGGGCGGCATATAAATAAAATCAACATCAACAACATCAACATCAGCTTCCCTTTGCTTTAGGTAAAGGTAAAAAATTCCCCTCGCACATGTGCTAGTCGTTCCTGACTCTCGGGGGCGGTGCCCATCTCCATTTCGAAGCCGAAGAACCAGCACTGACTGAAGACGTCACCATGGTCATGTGGCCAGCATTTCTAAACACCGAAGGCGCACAGAGCACTGTTACCTTCCCAACAAAGGTGGTCCCTATTTTTCTGCTTGCATTTTTACATGTTTTCAAACTGCTAGGTTGGCAGAAGCAGGGACAAGTAACGGGAGCTCACTCCATTACGCGTCGCTAGGGATTTGAACCACTGAACTGCTGACCAGTGGCTAAGATGTAGTGGCTCTGCATCTTAGCCACTGAGCCACAGCACTGAGCCACTGCAGGTCTGGAAAGCAAATAACCTTTGCTTTACATATCTACAAAGGCTATAAATGCAGAATTGATCATAGTTACTTTTTCATCACCATCTTCATTGTGACGGCCACTAAATAAGGCAGCCAGCAAGCAAGGACTACCTGCTTATCTAAAGATGTAACTAGAGAGCATAGTCAGTGCAAATTCACTCAGAATTAAGCCCTGTCAATGACATTTGCTGTCAATGACAGCAAAAGTGTGCCAGATTGCAGACGACCATTCTCGATCAAAACCGCTGAATAATGGACTATTAAGCATCACAAACTGGGAGTTGTTTTCTTAAGTCATATATTATACTTTGGAGCTCTCTTTCTGAAATAGATTTTTACTTGGTAAAATATTGAAGCAAACCCTTGTTTCAATCTGTTTAGGAAATTCACCTAAATTATGATAATTGGACTATCATTAAAATAGTTTAAACTAAATACTTAAGTGCGTGGCACGACAAAACCGCGGTCCACTAAAGCGCGCCCGATTAAAGCGCGTACCTGACGTCATCAGCAGCGTGACAAATACGACCGCGGAGAAAAAAGGGCGCTTTAAAAAGCGCTTTTAAAGCAAGCCGATTCACGTAAAGGTAAGGGTTAGGTTTAGGGTTAGGTTAGGGTTAGGGTTAGGTTTAGGTTTAGGGTTATGTTAAGCGTTAGGGTTAGGTTAAGGGTTACCGTTAGGTTTAGCGTTAGGTTAAGGGTTAGGTTAAGGGTTAGGTTTAGGGTTAGGTTAAGGGTTAGGTTTAGGGTTAGGTTTGGGGGGGGTTAGGGTAAGGTTTTCGCGTTAATTTTAACTTTACCGCTCACAGCGTGATGTTTTCGTCGCGCTGTGATGACGTCAGGTACGCGCTTTCGTCGAGCGCGCTTTAGTCTACCGCGGTTTTGTGGTGGAACCACTTAAGTGAAGTCCCAGCCTTAGATCCTCCAAATTCATTTAATGTCAACTCTTAAGATACTCTTTGTGGCTGTTGAGACTTTAAGGAGCTGCACTCTCAACAAACATGAAATGGTCCAAGATTGGAGAAGGTAGATTGCTTCCAACTTTCTTAAGAGTTACATTTTAATTGCAAATGACCAAAAGGTTGTTTATAAGGCATTACTAATATACATTTGTAATACAGTTAAAACTGATTAGCTAAACCAGTGTTTCCCAACCTTGGCAACTTAAAGATGTCCGGACTTCAACTCCCAGAATTCCCCAGCCAGCATCAAGTTGCCAAGGTTGGGAAACACTGAGCTAAACCATAGCTATACCCTCATTTAGTGACCGTAATTGGGATAAGCAGTTTGGTTGTTAAGTGAAACAGCCACTGTGAAACCAGTATTGCCAACAAATAAAATGAGTACATGAGTGAATCTTTCCAATTTTAACATTAATCATTAATGCAAGCTTTAATTTGGATAAAGTGCATACACTTTATTTTATAAAATGTTGATCTTTTGCAAAGTACACAATTACACTGATTGGGTTCACATATCATATCAATAACAAACCGAGAGCCAGTTTGGTCTAGTAGTTAAGATACTAGACTAGAAAGCGAGAAACCATGAGTTCAAGTCCTGCTTTAGACCCAAAAGCTCGCTGGGTGATGTTGGGCCAGTAGTTGTTGTTAGGAAAACAGGGGGAGGGAAGATGTGTTGGATATGTTTTGGATATGTTGGATATGCTGCTTTGAGTTATTTGTAAAAATAATAAAGGCAGGATACAAGTAAATAAAATCATGCCAATCCATTTCCATGATTTGAATCTTTAAAAGGGAGAGCATGCAAAATTATATATTGGCCAAGTTCACAGCAGTTTCTAAAGACTCCAAATCACAGAAGCAGCCATCTAAATTCCTAGACTTGACTCTTCTGTTCTCAGAGAAAAGCTCTTGATGTCAACACACTGTATATTAACTGAAAGGTAATAAAAGAGAATCTGAAAAATTCCCGAAGAGAAAGACATTATCAAGATAGACAGATTGAAGTACTGAAACACAGACACACAGACACAGACACAGACACAGACACACACACACACACACACACACACACACACACACACACACTATTTCAGGGATGAGATGAAATACCAGCATGAGATGGCAAATAAGAAATGAGGTGTTTCTTCTTGCACCAACATCATTGAAGCGTTCTGCTAAAATTTGCACATATTCACCATTAGTTTTCAGTTGAAAAAAATACTCAAAAGTTCTCAACCTTCCCAATGCCGCGACCCTTTAATACAGTTCCTCATGTTGTGGTGACCCCCAACCATAAAATTGGTGTCTCAGTTCCTAAGACCATTCAAAATATGTGTTTTCCGATGATCTTAGGCGACCCCTGTGAAAGGGTCATTCGACCCCCAAAAGGGTCCTGACCCACAGGTTGAGAACCACTGATATAATGCAATGCATCCCAGACTTGGGTGAATGACCCAAAATGAATAAAAATGAGTTTTCTGGGGTAACAACACATGAACCCAGTACTCAACCACAACAATTACATTTAATGAGTCTTAAAGTTGTTTTACCTACTGTACATTGGATAGAAAGGCATGCTGATAAGCAGCTTTGAGTAATGAAGGAAAAAGTTTCAGAAGCACTGCTATAAAGTAATTTAATGGATTAATAGTGACTCTTAATACAGGAACTTCATTAAATCCAAATGGCAAATTTGGTAAAATAATATTGCAAACAAAATTTTATGGACACGCAAACACAGTGGCATCCAAAGTTTAAACCAAAAGATTACTGTATATTTCTAAATTAGATAATGACTCTAACAAAGCCTGACCATACAACACAACCACAATGCCAATAGTTTGGCTGAACGATCTTACAAGCCAGGATCCATTAGCAGTTAGAAATTTATAAAATTCCACAAATATCAATTCTAGAAAGTCTGCTCCTCCATTACCACAATACATTAGAGCACATATGTTCACAACAATTGATTTGGTCTGTTTTAGTGTTTTGTATGGATGCTTCACTGTAGCTTATAAACCATGATTTATGGTTTGTCTTGCTTCAGTCCAGTTCATTATGACTTACTTGGTAAACTAGAAAAGCACAACTGCAACATTCAAAACTAGTCTGTTGCATTTATATTGCAAACTGAAACTTTACAATATCTCCTCAAAACTTTTTAAAGATAGTCTGTGAAATGAAACTTCACTTTAACAATCTACCCCAATCCAAAGCCTTTGTGGTGGTGGGGGGGGAGTGTTAACTCCTTGTGTGACCTTGTAAAATTGTTTGTAGGACTTGTAATTCAAAAAATGCCCCAGGGCAGGGAAGATTTCATTGGAAAACTTGAGTCCACTTCAGAAAAAATAGGGAAAGATGGTGTATGGTGCTGGCACAGCACAAAAAGAAAACAGTAAAAACTATTGGACCTGATTAAAAACTACTGAGAACTCACAAAAAATTATACAATGTTGAAAACTCACAACATTCCACAGTCTGCGTAAGACAAAAAAAGTTACAGAATAGATACAGTAAATGAAATAAAGTACAGGAAACAAACAGGAACAATGGGACGGAGAAATGAGATTTGGGGGGGGGGAGCATAGGATAAAGTTAAACAAAAGGAGGAGCAGAGGACAAGAAATGGAAAATAAGTAAAAGTCCCAAAACAGAAGGGGAAGATGCTTAAGATCTGAAATAAATACTATTTTTAGAACTACACCGGGAATCTGCCTGAAAATCTCTGTCTTAACGAAGGCCTTTGTGGGCTTATAAAATGGTCCAAGCCCAAGCATCCTTCTTTTCCAAAACAAAGAGTTATCTTGTGGTTCCATTCTTGTACAAATCTTGCTTCCGTAGGAAAAAAGCCACCTGCATTCCACCTAAACAGATTCACCCTGGACCACTTCTTCCAAATCCACTTTCCCTTCAATTAAGCATTTTTTTAAAAAAAAAATATTATTTACCAGCCCCACCGACTCACAAGAATCCTTCTTTCACTCTACATTTAGAGAAGCCGCATCTCAGCAGGCAAATACTTTCTTCCGCCTCATACCCAAACTGCCTTACATAAGCAGACCCAACTTGACCACAATGGACCACAAAATCAACCCATAAGACTTGGGGGGGAGCTGATCATCAGACCCAAGTGGATTTTATGGGGGGGGGCTGAGCTACTACCCCTTCCAGAAAATCAGAGTACCTTTCCACATCAAAACTTTTCCCTCGTTACAAAGGAAGAAGAGAGAAACTTACATCCATAGCTCACCTTCCTTCTCTCTAGGTTGCTGGGTGAGAAAATAAAAACCCAAGATCCTTGAAGTAATTGTTTGGGAAAGTTTGCAAGACTTTGGGAAAAGTTGAAGAAGCGAAAGGAATGCCCTCTTGAAAGACCAGATAAAGCCGATGGGGAGATGAAGAGTTCACCCGAGTTTTCTCTTTTGTTCAAGGCTCCCCGATCAAGACAAAGAACTCGCGCAGCAGGTTTCTCCCCTTTTTCCCTCCCTTCCCTCTTCCCCCAACCCTTGGGTCCAACAGCAACTCACCAACTTCAGCCGCCCCTACTTCTTCGAAGCGTCTGGATCCCGAGACAAGCGATACAGAAATATATATAAATATATATAACTATGTATACACACAGAGAGAGAGGCAGGCGCAAGCTGTTGGGTTTCTCGCCCCATCCCTGGCTTCCAGTTCAAAACTTCCCTCTAAGTGAGCCTCCCAGAAAAACAATCTTAATGGAGGCGGAGGAGGCAAGGAGAATCCCCTCCGATCGTTATTTCCGGCAAATGCACCTCTTTGTTTGGATCCCCTTGACAGGCGCGGAGAACGATTCCCCCCCCTCGCAATCCGGGCGGTTGGGCGCGGGATCCTCTTACCGTTCCCAAGGACGAAAAGCGGGGCTTTCGGGGAAACCGGGATGGGAGTTGTTGGGGAGTGGAAGGGCTACTCCAGCGCCGCGCTGGGAGGAGGGAGGGAGGGAGGGAGAGGTGGGGGGGGGGACGGGAAGCAAGTTTTGGGTGAAGCCTCTTTCCTTTCACTTTTGGAAGCGCATCCAGGCGAGGAGAACAAAAGCGTCACCGCGGACGGGACTCGGCGCGCAGCTTTTCCCCCCGGCTTCTCCCATCGCTACCTGTTGCGCAGGCAAAAGAAGCAGGGAGGGGTGGAAGCGAGAGCATCCAGCGCACAACAAAGCGCCAGCCTTCTCACCTGTCCTCCTCCTCCTCCTCCTCCTCCTCAGGAGCAACAAAAGCCACTTGACTCGCTCGCCAATACCGACCGCTATACATTTGGGGGAAGGAAAGGAAAGAAGCGGCCGGCAAAGGCGCACCGGCGTCTTCAAGAGCCGCGCACAAGCAACAAGTCGCAGCCCCCCAACCGCTTCACCAAAAGCTGCGAAGCACCCCCGGGAGTCTCCCAAGCCCTCACTCCTCTCCAAAGTAAACCGTTTTCTACCGAGAGGATCGCAAATAGCGGCGGAGCGAGGAAGAAGCGCCCACCCACCCCCCCTTCGCCCCCGCCGCCGCCCCAGATTCTGCCGCTCTAAAAGAAAACCAGGGGAGGAGGGAATAGCAATAGCAATAGCAGTTCGACTTATATACCGCTTCCTAGGGCTTTCAGCCCTCTCTAAGCGGTTTACAGAGTCAGCCTATTGCCCCCCAACAACAATCCGGGTCCTCGTTTTACCCACCTCGGAAGGATGGAAGGCTGAGTCAACCTCAGGGCGGTTGACTGTTGATCTTTAAATGATGGACGGAATCAAGTGTCTACTTGCGCGCGCCCCCCCCTCCAGACAGTGGCGCGGGTCTAAAGCATCTCCCGCTTGTCTCTCCCCCCCCCCCCCATCACCGCGTGTAACTTTCTCGGGCAAAATGTACTCATGTCTCGAAGGGAACAGCGCACTGGGAAAGGAGGCGTGAAAGTCCCTGAAAATGGCCCGCGTAAAGTGTCCTCATCACCCTCGTTAAAATAAACTCTACGCTCATCCACGTGCGTTAAAAAATGGAAAGGGACGAGCGCTATACAGAGACTATACAGAGTTGTATAAGGTCTATGCAAGTCTATGCGCTCGCCAAATGCTCGCATGCACTTTGGTGGAATAATACAGTGTTTCTCAACCTTGGCAACTTGAAGATGTCTGGACTTCAACTCCCAGAATTCCCCAGCCAGCGAATGCTGGCTGGGGAATTCTGGGAGTTGAAGTCCGGACATCTTTAAGTTGTCAAGGTTGAGAAACACTGGAATAATACGAAGGGGGTCTCTTGAACCTATTGCAACCAGGCTAAAGCTAAAACTCTTTCTCCGCACGTGCTGGCGACCGACAGCCTGCTTCGCCCACCCTATTGGACCCCCTAGAAGAGAGCGGGAAAACCTGGATGACGTCACCTTTGCACTCCCGTCTTGGCTCTTCTGAGCTGGAATTTCCCAACAGCGCTTAGTTTGAAATTCCTAATCTATGCTACTTTACTGTAACTCATGCCTTTCAATATAGTAGGGCTGCTCTGTACCAGTGCAGAAGATTTAAGGGACTGGCCTTAAGGATGCAAAGCAAAATTAGGCAACTTTTGGAGGTCTCCAACCTTCTGAGATAAAATGGGAACTCACAAATGGTTCCAAATGAGTGGCTGAAGACCATTTAATGTGACCTCAAGACTGGATTATTGTAATGCGCTCTACATGGGGCTGCCCTTGAAGAGTGTTCAAAGACTCCAGTTAGTCCAGAATGCAGCCGCGCGAGTGATTGTGAGTGCACCAAGGTACACCCACATTACACCTATCCTCCGCGAACTGCACTGGCTACCCATTAGTCTCCAAATCTGCTTCAAGGTGCTGGTCACTACCTATAAAGCCCTACATGGCATCAGACCTGGGTACCTGAGAGCCTCCTGCCGATTACCTCTCTCAGACCAATTAGATCTCACAGGTTAGGTCTCCTCCAGATTCCATCTGCCAGCCAATGTCGGCTGGCGACTCCCCGGGGGAGAGCCTTCTCTGTTGCAGCTCCGGCCCTCTGGAACGAGCTCCCTGTCAAGATCCAGACCCTTACTACCCTCCCGGCCTTCCGCAAAGCCACCAAGTCCTGGCTGTTCCAGCAGGCCGGGGGGGGGGGGGGGGGAGGTCTGAGAAACATCTACCTCCACGGAAATTGTGAATGTTGGCTTTGTTTTTAATATGTTGTCTTTGTCTAGTTTTCCCCTTTCCCTGTCTTTTGTGAGCCGCCCGGAGTTCTCCGGCAGTGGGCGGCATACAAGACAAATAAATAAATAAATAAACATTTAATGAAAGGTGATCTAATCCATTAGGACGCTGCCTATCATTCATGGGAAATTGTGTGGGTCAAAGGCAGTGCTGCAACTTAAATGCGATCCTGGAGGTTCCTGCTTCACTTTACAGCATGATAGCATCCTTCTAATGTTATTAGAAGACATTTTAAGGAAAAGTGGGTGAGTGGTAGATTATGGAACCTCAAAGGGGTTTTTCAAAGACATGTATGTCAGCAGGCACCACATATTTCTCTGACCTGTTTCTGGTGACACATTTCTTGAGCGAATGATGTTCACTCTTGAGAAGACATCATGTGAAGACTTGTAAGTGAATTGGATTAAAGGGAGGGAGAGGTGTGCAGAGTCAACTTCACTCTCTCTTCCCAGATTCCATCTTGCTCCAATAGCAGGACACGAGTCGAGACAGTTGGAGATGGGCTGGGCGCAGTGGTTGACCAGGGTGACTTTTCTTGAGTAAAGAGGGCTTGGAAGACCCATTGCAAGTCCACACAGAAGAATTTGCTCAGTATATGCCAGAAATGCTTGAATTCACTCACAATTGGACACTGGTCTTAGTGTAGTTCCAGGGAGATGCCTTGTACAGTTTTCTAGGAACAGACCCTACCAGTTCGCACCTATTCGGTAGAACTGGTTCGTCAAATCTACAGAACTGGTTAGAAGAGGTTCCACCAGTGGACCCGGAAAGCAGGCCAGACCTACAGAAGAGCTTCCAAAAATTTTTTAACCCACCACTAGTCCTTGGATATGATTATTCTACACTATCATGCTCATATTTATAAAACTCAGTGCCTCTGTGAAAGGTAAGGATGACTACTGCGTTTGTGGTGCAATCAGAACATTGCGTGTGTTGAAGTTGTTTTAACGCAAACCAAAGATGCCTTTTAAAAAACAAGTTTACATCATATTCTTATGCATGCCAGGGCTGTGTGTGAGGTAATTTAAGGTGGTTCTGACAAGTGTCGTCAGCATCTTCATATCTGGTCACATGGGTGGCAAGCCACTCCCACCTGGTCACATGGATGGCAAGCCACTCCCACAAAGGAGGCCACACCCACAGAGTAGGTTCGAACAATTTTTGAAACCCACCACTGAATAGTTCGAACCTGTTTGGCCTAATGAAGTGGGACACAGTCCTTGGGGCTGTGAGCTCAGTAACCTATTCTTTAGATCCGAAATCTTCAAACTGGGCAACTTTAAGACTTGTGTCCCAAAGGTGCTTTTTCAAGAGGCATCTGGACTTTCTGATTTTTCTCTTCAAAGACATTTCGCTTCTCATCCAAGAAGCTTCTTTACCTCTTTAAGACTTGTGGACTTCAACTCCCAGAATTCTTCAACTAGCCCAGCTGGCTAAGGAATTCTGGGAGTTGAAGTTCGCAAGTCTTAAAGTTGCCAAGTTTAGAGAGCCCTGCTTTAGATCCATGCCCCTCCTTATTAAAGCAAGCTATGGAGATGGTGTGTTAGTGTGCTCTGGTGATGATGAATTATTTTTGAGTGAGTGAGTTGTTCCTTTACCTCTTAAGATGTCACACACTCTTTAAGATGTCATCACTGGATCTCATGATACTGCATAATTTTCATCCAGTATCCAACTTTCCCTATTTCTGGATTGTAGGATCTACTCATGGTTACTCATGCCCTCGTCACCTCTTGGTTATACTACTACAATGTTATCTACGTGTGGTTGTTCTTGAATTGTATTCTGGAAATTTGAGAAAGTGCAAAATACAGCAAAGCAGGCAAATTATCTACCATTGTTTTCCTGGTGGAACCGCTCTGCCATGCAAACTGCATCAGTTGCCAGTTTGTTTCCAGGTCCAATGTTTTTGAACTTTAAAGCCCTATATGGCATGGGACTGATGTATTTGGGGGGCTGCCTCTCCCCAGTTACATTTTCCCATCCCTTTAGATCTGGTACATAAAATATACTGCAGGTTCCAACATTTGGGAAGTTATATAGGAAGAGCCGAGGTGGCGCAGTGGTTAGGGTGCAGTACTGCAGGCCACTTCAGCTGACTGTTATCTGCAGTTCAGCGGTTCTAATCTCACCGGCTCAAGGTTGACTCAGCCTTCAATCCTTCCGAGATGGGTGAAATGAGGACCCAGACTGTGGGGGTGATATGCTGACTCTGTAAACCGCTTAGAGAGGGCTGAAAGCCCTATGAAGCGGTATATAAGTCTAACTGCTATTGCTATTGCTATATTTGGTGGGCCCTATATAGAGGATTTCCTGGACTGTGGTGTCTGTATTGTAGAATATCCTCCCCCCTATTATTATGTGTGCATTATCCAAGGGGGATGGGTGGTTAAGAAATATGAAATATAAATTGTTGGGTTTTTTAAAAAAATGTTATATGCCTTGCAGAGCCACTTGCTTTGTTATGTGGGTAGCTATATAAATTTGAAATATGGAAAAATAAATATGCATGGATTTGCACTAAACATCATTTGCAAGGAAGGACAAAGTGACATAATGTGTATCATGACATCCTTGCACAAATAAGGCAAATTGTTTCTATCATTTTACAAGGATGTCATGATGCAATTTTTTTAAAATTCCTGATAACAATCTAGTACATTAGGAAGAAGAATTTCTGGTTTAGGCAATGTATTTCCTACTCCAAAAGAAGAGAATATAGCTCAGGGCTGAACTATGGAGTTCTTGGTGCTCTCTAAGCTTGGTTGTTTGCTTGTAGACATTTCATTACACAACCAGGTACCAGCAGTTCCTAGAACAGAGACAAAAGGACTAGAACGTATCATCTCCAGCAGCCAATACTCAGATAAGAAGAGATAAACACCAGACAAACAACCAGGCAGAAAATAACATTCTAATCATGGAAGCACCAAGGAGGAAGTTGTCCTACCACCAAAATTGGCAGGGCAAACTACTATTTATAACAATCATCAAACCCCACTGATGATGTAACCTAGTTGGATAATAACAAATCTTCAAGTAAACAGCCAAGTTCCGAGAGCACTAAGAACTCAACATTTCCTACTTCTAGAAGTAGGTTTGGGCATGTGTCTTGTGTTCTCCCATCTCCTGCAATTACCCTAGGCTGAGCATTTTACCAGTTTATGGCATCATTCCACTTTATTGATCTCATAGATTTCAAAAAAAATCCATAGGGCCCCCTGCACACTGTGATTAAGAAGTTTTTAGAAACCTGGCTTTCTCCCCAGCCCCAGCCTTTGGGTAGATGATGAACCTCTGATTTTTTTTTCTGCTTGCTCTTCTGTTTGTTTGCTGTTCTGAATGTTTATTCTTTTCTTTGTTGTTGTTATTCTGACATTTTTTTAATGTTGTATGCCTTCCAGAGTGCTTATAGAATTGGGCTGATTTCTTGACAAATTGATAAGAAGCAGTTCTGGTTTGTATATTACATGGGTTCACCGACAAATGCGCGCTCGACAAAAGCACGCCAACAAAACCGCGGTGAGAAAACCGTGAGGTCGAATTCACGCCGACGAATGAGCGCAGAAGCGCGCCGACAACAGCGCGCTGACAAAAACTCGCCTTCAACAAACAAGTAATAACAACCTAATAACCCTAATCCTAACCCTAAACCTAACCCTGAACCTAACCCTTACCTTAACTTAAAATCACGCTTTTGTGGGCACAGTTTTGTCCGCGCGTTGTTGTGGGTGCGTTTATGACGTCGCGGTTTTCTCGCCGTGGTTTTGTCGGCACGCTTTTGTCGTGCGCACATTTGTCGGGTCACGTATTACATGACCATGGCATATTACTTCTTGAAGAAGTACTAAGCAAGCTACAAATCCTTGGAAGAAATAGCTGGAGAGATGAGTGCCTTCAAAGTTATTTGGGCCATTTGAGTATTTCTGTAGAAAGTTCAAAAGATCTGGAGGGCTTCTTAGCCTCCTAACTGATGTGAGTTTCACCTACTTCCTTATAGGTAAACTAGGATCTGAATAGAGGTTTAGAAATGCTGAACTGCTTGCAAATAGGGGCATGTGGGACTGAAGAGAGACAAGGGGAAGTTATTTCCATCTGCAATGCCTCAATTGAAGTAATACCTATTCCACTATTTAGCTAATTTAGTGCCTGCTCTTTTCCAAGATATCTGATATAAATAGTGAAAATATCCGTATGTATTGTAAACCCGCAAGTATTGTAGTACAGGGGTCTCCAACTCCAGGTTGTGGCCGTCTACCAGGCCATGGCCTGTTCAGAACCAGGCCACAGGAGAAATAGGCAAGTGTGCATATGTGAAGCTCCACTTGCATGCGCGGAGGACACTTGCACTCAAGCGTGAATCTCCATTCACGGAAGTGCAGCTTCGTGTGTGAGCACAAGTGCCTGCCACTTGCACGAGTAGAGTTTTGCACGTGAGTGCAAGCACCTTCTGCTCCCGCACAAAACTCTTATTTGCATGAGTGGGAGGCACATGCATGCACTGCTCGAACAAATGGAGCTGTGCGCTTACACATGTGCATGCCAATCACATGTCGTCCCCCCCCATGCTGGGCCGGGCTACCAAGCTAGAAAGGTTGGGGACTACTGCAGTAGTACATATCATATTAATTCTTCTTTCACACTTGACAGTATAAGCCAACACTTTCTATTCAAGAAGTACATTTCATCGAGTTCAATTGTACCTGCTCACAAATAAGTGTATACTACTGGTGTATAAGTTTGCACTGTAACATACAAATACATTTTTGTTCCAAGGGGTAGATGGGTAATAACATCTGAAATCAGTTTAAGGTTTTAATACCATTTGCCTTGTGATATTTCTGCAAATATCTGTATTTCGGAGACCGCCTCCTGCCGATTACCTCCCATAGACCGATTAGATCACACAGGTTAGGCCTTCTCCGGATCCCATCTGCCAGCCAGTGTCGGCTGGCGACTCCCCGGGGGAGGGCCTTCTCTGTGGCTGCTCCAGCCCTCTGGAACGATCTCCCCGTGGAGATCCGGACCCTTACGACCCTCCCGGCCTTCCGCAAAGCCGTTAAGTCCTGGCTGCTCCAGCAGGCCGGGGGGCTTTCGAAATATCCAGCCCCTCGGAAATTGTGACTGTTGTATATTTTAATATGTTGTCTTGTGTATTATCCCCCTCCCTTGTTTTATTGTAAGCTGCCCGGAGTCCTTCAGGAGTGGGTGGCATACAAGCTCAATAAAACAAAACAAACAAACAAACAAAACAAATTTCTGTAATGTCAAATATTATTTGTAGGTTATAGGTTATTATTAGCTTACTAATAAAGACAGGTTTTCGTGTGAGACCTTCATCTAATTCCAAAATCAACATTTGCCATTACTAATCAAATCTTACAGCAACATGGTTGCTATGTCACCTAATATTCAGGTACCCACCCTCCGTTTTGCATTAATGAAGGCAGTATTAGTTATAATTTCCTACAGTTTTGTGTACCTGCAAAAACTCACAAATGAAGTAAGGATCTCCAAGTAGTTTAAGAAACAGCATACACTCCTCTACTTAAATGTATATTATACATTTTCTTGGATTGTATAGCCAAAGGTACATGTAACATGAAAAATAGCTTTGGACATAATCAAACTCATGTTAGCTCAGTATCATAATACATGTACATCCCAGTCATGTGAAATGGGAAAAACTGCAAGTCAACATCTTGGGTGGTGGCTATCATCCATATTTCAAAGTTCTGCCTTTCATAATTCTACCTTCGACATTAAGCTATCTAGATCAAGCATCCCCAATGCCTGAACCATAGCCCGATACTGGGCTGTGGCCTGTTCAGAACCAGGTTGCAACAAGCAGCCAGCTCTCACGCACAGCTCCATTTGCACAAATGGCTAGCTCACACCTGCACCTACCCCTCATACAGAACCATCCCCTCCCCGTTCCAGCGGTTCACCAAGCCAGAATGGTTGGGGACTGCTGATCTAGGTGACTTTAGAGAGTGACATTCTCCCAGTTTTAAGAAGGGGTCAATAACAGCGGTAGGTTTCAAAAATTGTTCGAACCTACTCTGTGGATGTGGCCTCCTTTGTGGGAGTGGCTTGCTGCCCATGTGACCGGATGGGAGTGGCTTGCCGCCCATGTGACCGGATATGAAGATGCCGACGACACTTGTCAGAACCACCTTAAATTACCTCACAGACAGCACTGGCATGCATAAGAATATGATATAAACTTGTTTTGTAAAAGGCATCTTTGGTTTGCGTTAAAACAACTTCAACACACGCAATGTTCTGATTGCACCACAAACGCAGTAGTCATCCTTACCTTTCACAGAGGCACTGCGTTTTATAAATATGAGCATGATAGTGTAGAATAATCCTATCCAAGGACCAGTGGTGGGTTTCAAAAAATTTTGGAACCTCTTCTGTAGGTGTGGCCTGCTTTCCGGGTCCACTGGTGGAACCTCTTCTAACTGGTTCGGTAGATTTGACGAACCGGTTCTACCGAATAGCTGCGAACTGGTAGGAACCCACCTCTGGTCAATAACAAAACATATTTTTCACCAGCCCCAAAAGGTTAGGAATTCTTGATACATAAAAGATTGTCTTTTAAAAAATAACTTTGTTATTTGCACCAACTCCTTTGTTATTTTGATAGAAATATATTTTTGTTTTGTGTTCTAATATTAATCTATATTTTGGTAATGTGAGCTCTATAAATCCGTTGAATACAAACTGTTTTCTAGAAGATAGGAATGTGTACAATGTATTCCATGTTTGTGATAAGACAGACTTAACAATTACAACATCAGTGAATAATCATTCTGAGCCAGATAGAGGTTATAATGATTTAATTATTGCAACATATTAAATATACAACACAAATTGCATAGAGAAGTTCGAATCATTTTGTCAGCAGTTTCACACATTAGGAATGTACAGTTGCCTGAAAGAGGTGCTGGAAATGTACAGGAGCACATAAAAATTATCACTTTTGGAATCATTGGAGCAATAGCTGTGCACACAGATGCATGGAGGCAGCCAAAACTATTTCTAAAGCAATCATACATGCTTGGAAAAAGACACAGTCATTACAAGTACCTTTTTACACCTCCCTTGACAGACATAATAGCTCCCAAACATTTTCTGAAGCCAGCTAAAAATCTTCCTGTTTTGGGGTTTTCTTCATTCTTGGCAGACCTCTTCCAACTCAGAAATCTTCATAGGTCTCCTGGCATCAGTGGTGGGTTTCAAAAAATTTTGGAACCTACTCTGTGGGTGTGGCCTCCTTTGTGGGAGTGGCTTGCTGGCCATGTGACCTGGTGGGAGTGGCTTGCCGGCCATGTGTTTTCTTTCTTTCTTTCTTTCTTTCTTTCTTTCTTTCTTTCTTTCTTTCTTTCTTTCTTTCTCTCTTTCCTTCCTTTTGTCTCTCTGTCCCTTTTTTCTTTTTTTCTTTCATCTCTCTCTCTCATTCTTTTTCTTTCTTTTTTCTTTTTTTATTTATTTCTTTCTTCCTTTCTTTCTTTCTCTTTCTCTCTCTGTGTGAGTCTGTGTGTGTGTGTGTGTGTGTGTGTGTATGTGTGTGTGGCTCTTTGCCTCTCTCTCTCCCTCCCTCCCTCTGTGTCTCTCTATGTGATTCTCTCTCTGTGTCTGTCTGTCTGTCTGTGTATCTCTCCTTCCTCCCTTTGTGTTTGTGTCTGTCTCTCATTCCTTCTATCTCTCTGTGCCTCTGTCTGTCTGTCTATCTCTATCTCACTCACACACACACACACACACACAGAGAAACAGACAGACACACACACACATACTGTGGTCACCTTGTTGAGTGTTCCAATCACATTTGAAACACTCAACAACTGGCCTGTATTCATGGGTGTTTTTGCAGCATTTTGCAGACATGGGAGCAAAATATATGGTTAAAAGTACCTGGCAGCGGTGTTCTTCCCTGGGGGGCTCCGCAGAACATCCCAAGACCAATGCCACCACATCTGCCTTCTTTGGGGACAGGTCCTCTTCAGAAGGACGAGGCCCCGCTGGTCCCCCTCACGTTCCTCGTGTTCCAGCCACGGCCCCATGCCGTGGAGCAACTCCAGAGCCCATCCGTGACCCCCGTGGAAAATATATGTGCGCACACACAGCCTGCACAATTACAGGCCCGGAGAGTGAAGCCTCTACACAAGCCCGGGTGAATGAGAACAAGTTCTGAAGGCTCCGGGATGAGGGACGGAATCTTCGCCGCAGGCCAGTAAAGCTTCTTCCACCAGAGGCAGCAGGACCAAAGCCCCTCTCCCAATTGGCCCTTCCTCCCTCTGAGGGCGAGAGACCCGGCTGCCTTCCTTCTGAGAGTCTCCACTCTCCAGGGCTGTAATTGTGCAGGCTGTGCATGTGTGCTTATGTTTTCCAAAGGGTGACGGATGGGCTCCAGAATCGCTCCATGCCTTGGAAAACATAGGCGCGCGTGGGCAGCGGGGCAGCCAGGACAAGGGAGTGCAACCCACGTGGCTTGTTCAAACAGCAAAAGAAGGGACAGGAGAGGAGTTTGGCTGTTTGAAAAGCCCCGCTTGGAACTCCTCTACTGCTCCTTCTTTTTCTGTCTGTACATGGAGTGCGGGTCGCACTCCCTTGTCTTTCATAGCCACCTCGTTTCCAATTGGGGTGGGGATCCATGGAGAGGGACAGAAAAAATCGATTTCTTCCCCCCTCTCCCAATTGGAAACGAGCTGGCTGTGAAAGAAAAGGGATCGCAACCCCGCGCGGCTTGTTCAGACAGCAAAAGAAGGGACAGGAGAGGAGTTCGGCTGTTTGAAAAGCCCCGCTTGGAACTCCTCTCCTGTTCCTTCTTTTGCTGTTTCTACATGCCGAGCGGGTCGTGCTGCCTTGTCTTTCATAGCCACCTCATTTCCAATTGGGAAGGAGAGTCATGGAGAGGACAAAAAAGAACAATTTCTCCCCCCCCCATTGGAAATGAGGCGGCTTGAAAGACAAGGGAGCGTGACCCGGCTACGAAAGACAAGGCAGTGCCACCAAAGGACCTTAGTTAGCTAGTTAGCAGTTAGACTTATATACCGCTTCATAGGGCTTTCAGCCCTCTCTAAGCGGTTTACAGAGTCAGCATATCACCCCCAACAACAATCCGGGTCCTCATTTCACCCACCTCGGAAGGATGGAAGGCTGAGTCAACCTTGAGCCGGTGAGATTAGAACTGCCGAACTGCAACTAGCAGTCAGCTGAAGTGGCCTGCAGTACTGCACCCTAACCACTGCGCCACCTCGGCTCTTCCCGGAGTTGCTTTTCTGAGCCAGGTATACAGGGCCGGGGGCGGGACAGGCATTCCGGAACTTACTTCCGGGTCCGTTGACCAACCGGTTTGCAAGGACCGGTGAGGACCGGCAGCAACCCACCCCTGCCTGGCATGCAATGCATGTTTGAGATCTCACACATTTTCAATAATAGCTAAATCTGGACACGCTTCTTTCTGTAGATACTTCATGATTGGCTTGGGAGTAAGACTATTGCTTTTCAATTTCTTCATTGATTATGGGGCAATCGCTTCTAGAAAATGTTGTCATTCCCTGTGCTATTGGCTACTCAACAACCTTACACTAATACAGCCACCACCATGCTTAACAGCTGGAAATGTGTTTTTCCTCTTCAAATGTTTCCTTCATAGTTTTCTTGAAACCTATCTTGTGAAGTTGAGGATATTCCAAAAAATTTTCAGACTTATCAGGGTTTTCTTTTGCCTACAATTGCCTTGGTGATGAAGTCGTAGGGGAAAAAATCCTTCTTCAACTGTCCCACACAGATAATTATGATATAAGCAATGCTGTCCAATGGATCTGTGCTACATGGATGCAATGTTAGCTGGACTTTTCAGCAGATCGTTTGCAGTGGTCTCTCCCTCCCTCCCTCCCTCCCCCTCCCTTCCTTCCTTCCTCCCTCCCTCTCTCTCTCTCCCCCCTCTCTCGCGGTTTTATGGATCTGACCAGCTTTCAAGCAGGTTGGAACAGCCATTTATCTTAGTCCTCCAGATCATGCTTTGACTTCAACAGTTATTTATAACTTCTTTTTAAAATGTTTCTCACAGTTGAAATTGCTATTTGGAAACATTTAAGAGGTTTTTAATAGCCTTACCCTGCTTCGTGAGGGTGAATTATCTTTATTTTCAAATGCTCAGACGCTGCTTAGACAAATCTACAGTTGTTGAAAGTAGACAGAACAACAGCTGCAATAGTCTGAGAGATTAGAAGGGTCAGACTGTTTATGTATAGAATTTCCTTCACCTGGTGAACTGCAGGCCAGTAAGTCCATCATCGTTTGGCCTAACTTTATACTAAAAAAAAAGTATGGAAGGCTGTCTAGTTCCTGCACTGTCTACATTCACTGTTTTCATATTTTAAATCTATAAATAATTGCACATAAATAACATGCACTCAAGTTTGCAAAAAAAAATGTTGTAATGTATAAATGCACCATTTACCATTTTCCTTCCTAAGGAATCTTATGCAGCCCCTGTGGGGGCCAGAAGCATTCCTGGAAAGAAAAGTGATGGTGGAAACAGATATTTCGATTTGTAGAATTCCAGCGTTCTATTTTTAAAATGAAAAGAGAAAGAAATGTCTGGAGGGTGCCAAGGAAATTTGTGCAGATACATTAACATACCCAGGTGCCTTGTCACCTCTGACCATTACGGGAGAGCAAATCCTGGATCTCATCTTTGTTTCAGAGCAACTGAAACTGGGTCTGAATATGGAAGACATAAATATCTTTTGACTACTTTTTTCAACTGCCTTGGGTTGTGGCAACAAGAAGTTAGTCCACACAGTTGATCGAGTGGGCTTCCAAAGAGCACTGGAAAATTTTCCTAACAGTTTAGCAAACTCTGTTTTAAGGCAGCCAGCATTTCTTTTATTTTATTAGATAAATGTTTAAAGGTATCTTAACTGAGAATCACATTGGTTAAAATGTGTTTAAAGAAACAAACACTTACTGGCCATAAAATTAGCAAATTATCAGTAATTTTCTGTGTTAATTGGTTCTGCAGATCCTGTAAAGCTGCCTTGTTTGTTATCTGGTCCATGTTACCAAAAGGTGGATGGGACAAAATGCTAACACACTGGATCAGTTTTCAGTTTTCCTGGCAGATAAATTTGCTGGTACCCTCTCGTGGTTGACTGCCAATTGGATAAACCTGGAGGAGAAAGTGAGTTGGTGTCTGGTGCTGTAATCTGGGATTTTTTTTTCAGAAACTGTGGATCCTAATGAAGTGGACAGGATTCTCCATAGTTTGAATTCTGCAACCTATGGGCTTAACCCAGGGGTGGGTTCCAGGCGGTTCGCGGCGGTCCCTGCGAACTGGTTGGTCGGCGAACCCGGAAGTAAGTAACTTCCGGGAATGCCAAAGGATCCACCCGCCCGCCCGCGTTTCTTACCCAGTTTTGACAAGTTCTGCGCTTCCACACATGCGCAGAACACATACAGCGCCTGCGCGATCCTCCAGGAGCAGCTGGAGCATCACACAGGTGCTAGTACGCATGCATGCACTGCGCGCATGCACAAGGACACCACCGGCCCCGTTCCAACCGAACCGGTTGGAACGGGGCGAGAAACCCACCCTTGGCTTAACCACTGCTCTTTCAGGCTCCATTGTGTGGCTAGACAGTTAGTGAAAGTTGGGTGCAGGAAAGAATGCTTCTTTGAGGGACGGGATCAGGGGTGGGTTGCTGCCAACTTTACTGCTGGTCCGGTGCGCATGCGCAGTTGCCTGTAAATAGGTCTGCGCATGCGCAGAACATAAAAATGCCCAAAAAACCATGCCGCGGCAACCAGAGTATCGGTTCGGGGGTGTGGGGAGCCTGCTGTCCCTACCAGTTTGGCAACCCAGTCACAATTTCCACTACAGGTTCGCCCGAACCCCTGGAAGGGATGGATAGTGCTATCTTCCTTGAAAGAAGGCCAATTTAATAGGCTATTCAATTACAGATGGCACACTCTGGAACATCCTTGCTCTGGAGGTACATGTGCACTCCCAAGTATCTTTGGATCCTAACAAGCTAATTGATTTGGCTGTGGCCCTCATCTTAGTAATTTCAGATGCCTTAGTTGTTGCTTATTTTTTTGAGATTTCTGATTTTTCCCCTTCAACATGATACATTTCTTGTGGCTGTGAGTCATTCAGGATTGGGGCAGCATATAAATGATATTAAATAAAAACTTAAATAAAATTGGGCTATCTGGAAGAATCAGATATTAACTAATACACAATATTTATCCTTAGTGCAAGAAAAGCCAATCTTTGTAAAACGATTCAACTTGCTGACTTTGATTCACATACTAAAAAAATATAGAATTATTTTTTAATTAGTTCCTTTGTTGATAAAATCTATGAATTAATTTGTCTATGAAGGCAAAGTTACACATCCATTTATAGCAATACCCAGCGGAATGCTATTGGTTTTTCTTCTCATATATAACCCAGTTTTTGGCAATATCGCCAATAATACCTTTGGGGTTCATACAATATGCAAATCCTGTAACATTGTTTATTTGGTTTGGGATGTTACCTGAAATCAGCCTCTGTATTTTATTCAGAAAATCATGATTAAAATATATTATGGCTTAAGCTAAGCAATGATAATATGGATTATCAATCTTAATAAAATCTTTTCTCCCATGTTTGGTCTGACAGCCTTCTTCAATGATGTTCTTTTGATATCTAAAAGAACCATCTTGTATTTTCCTAGTCTACACATTACAGAAGTTGTTATTTACCCATGTTGTATTTCGAATTTAATAATTCTTCAATTACTACCCTGTTTTCCCCAAAATAAGACCTCCCTGGATAATAAGCCCAATCAGGCTTTTGAGCGCATACGCTAAAATAAGCCCTCTCTCAAAAATAAGCTCTCCCATGAGGTGACCATGCTTTCCACCTCCTGCACCTCAAAAATGATAAGACCTCCCCGAAAATAAGGCCAAGTGTTTATTTTGGAGGTCAAAAGAAAATAAGACCCTGTCTTTTCGGGAAAACATGGCATATTATTTCTCTGAATAAGGTTGTGAGTATTCTGCCATCTCGATAAATCAACCCTGCCTTTTCCTGCAAGTCTGATACAAAAAATAAAAATTTTGCTGGGTTGATATATGCATGCATGAGTTTTACATAATCTTTTGACAATATAAATACCAATTTTCAGGTGGAAACTATCCTTTGTTTTCTACAATAATTATTTAAATGTGTTACCCAGGTAGCAAATGTATGTTCAAAAAACAACTTTTTCCTGAAAAAAATCATTGCTGAATTCAGCATTCTCTTATTTTAAGAATGCATTTTGGGGGCACAAACTAGAACTTAGAAGAGACAATTTGGTCTCTTAAGGCACAAGGCTATAAACTGGGAGACTGTGAGTTCTAGTGCTGCCTTAGGCACAAAAGTCAGTCATTCATTGGCCGCATTTCCCAAACTCATAGGGGCCCAGCAGTATATTTTGCTACGTAATATACAGAACTGCTTCAGGGCTCTGGAGCCCCATAGTATAGGCGTTTGGAAATCACTAGGTTAAGGGTGATTTTGGGCCAATCTTTTTTTAAGTCCAATCCTCTTGGGTGTTATTGAGGTGAGATAAATAAAGGATGGGAAACTCTGTACACCATTTCAAGCACCTTAATTTTAAAAAAAAATGGGATATAGATCTAAATAAATGGAACCCATGAATTTTTAATCCTTCTGAAGTACTAGAGGACTATGGATAAGAAAGTTGAAATATGAGATTTGTTATCTGAGATGCTGGCTCTTTGGTAATAAAATTGGTGATTGTGACATCCAGGGCAGAAATCTCATACAATGTCTTGTAGACAGGTTATAATCTGTTGCCTGATATTCCATACGGTCTTTCCTATTCTGGGAAATATTCACACATTCTTACATCGGATACTTTAACACACAACTTGTGTGTATCTCAATGGGGGAGTAACATAAAGGACTCCAAACTCAGTTGTACTAATTGTAAATGATTTAAGATAAAATCTTCATCCATGAAAGGTATTATGTGAAGCCACTATTTTATGAATATGCAAAACCAGTATATAAACTGCTTAACGGAAAAATAAAGAGCAAAATCAATTATTATTCTGTTGGGATTGAATCTGTTGATATGTGACTTGGGAAATACCATGAAGCTAGTAAAGAGAGTTGTAACCCTACAATTTGTTCACTGTCCTTTTTTATAGGTTAGTATCAGTGGTGGATTGCAGGTGGACCAGAGCCTGCCCGGAGCACCAGATACGGTTCCAGTACGGTGCTCCGGAGGAACCACCCACCCACCTGAGCTCCTTACCTGTCCTTTAAAGCCTTTGGCGCTTCTGCGCACGGCACATACAGCGCCTGTGCAACGCTCCGCCAAGCAGCTGGAGCATCACCGAGGCTTGCGGAAGCGTCACTGGCAGGTACGATACATGCGCGCGTCCATGTGGGCAACACCGGTACGGTTGGAACAGAATCCAGAACCCACCACTGGTTAGTATACACAAACACAATTGCTTGCTTGAAAACACAATGCAAAGCTTTTTTTTTCCCATGCATCAGGAAATAATACTGAGGGAAGCAACCAGCAGTGTAATTTGAAAATGGCATGGGAGGAACAGTTAAAGGCCTCTACCTCCCATCCTGACAAAATTAAGTCACAATCATTGTCAACAGGGTCAATTACAGTATAATCGGCAATGTGGTTTAAGCCTTATTACAGTAGATGACACAATTGAGGCAGCAGCTTATTCACATTAAAATCACAAGGGCAGGACTCTTCACAATATGCTAGGCTAAAATGTACTTGGACTATTTTGTGGCGGACATGCCTTATGCAGCCTATCCTGAAAGGGCTAAAAATACAAGAATTTTAGCAACTTGTGTGACCAGCAATTAAATCTGTGGTTCACAGTAGTTCCTACGTAGAATAATTGGGACAAAAAAGAAATGTGGAGAAATCTGTTTGCGGTCCTGACAATTTATTGTATCCTAGAGAGGAGCATTAAAGTCTGGGTATATATGTGGTAAACTTAGAATATTCTCTCTATCCTCAATATGATAATTGATTACTCAGATTCTGGGACAGAAGGCAGATTCAGTCACAAATGCACAGAGGGACTGGTGAAGCGGGGGGGGGGGACACTTTCTGTAAGTTTCAAGTAGCAAATGGCTCCGATTTTAGTCGTTTCAGTACTAAAACTGAATAAATATTAAGAGGATGAGTTGATCCTCTTTGGCTTTCTTCCAAAATGTACCAATTCATAGTTAACATAGTTGATTCAGTGTACTCAGTTTGCTCAATTTAATGTCAGATTGAACCCTAAAGTATGAAGTATAAAATATATGAACTAAAAAGTACTGAGTTTATCCCATTTTTTTTCTCCAGGTGTGCAAAGTATCTTACACAGGGTTGTCCCTTTATCTTATCCTCAGAACAATCCTGTGCTGTAGGTTGGACTAAAAGTCATCTGTCGGTTCTCATGACTAAGCATGAATTTGAAAATGGCATCTTAAGTACTGCACAGTATCAATGAACTAGTCTATGGTTGAATGTGTGTGTGGATAAACCAGTATTTTTAATATTTGTATCCCATTTTAATAAAAATTTTCTGAATCTCTGCTAAACTGAAAATATATAGAGTTTCAAGAATCCAGAAGAGACTTTTAACTTGGAACAAATCCCAGTGCCTATAAATATAAGCAATATAGCCTTCACTTAATTTATAACATCAGTTAATTCCTACTCATTTATCTGCAAAATTAGAAAGATTTAAGATTTAATAAATTTAAGATTTAATAAATTTGTATGCCGCCCAATCCCGAAGGACTCCGGGCGGCTTACATAAAAAACAATTTAAAAATATTAAAAGAATTTAAAATACAAAGACAAAGCAGTTAAAAGGAACACAACATACACTCAATCTCAGTGGGGGCTGGAGCTCAATCAAGGATCAGCAGCCCCAGGCCTGCCGGAATAGCCAGGTCTTAGTAGACTTCCGAAAGGCCGAGAGAGTGGGGAGGGTCCGGATCTCAGGGGGTAGATCGTTCCATAGGGCCGGGGCAGCTACAGAGAAGGCTCTCCCCCGGGGGTCGCCAGACAACATTGTGTAGTCGACGGCACCCGGAGAAGGCCCACTCTGTGAGATCTTATCGGACGCTGGGAGGTATGTGGCAGGAGGCGGTCACAGAGACCCCCTCCTCAAAGCTTTCTAACAACTGATTACTATGCATCCCATTGTGATAATCCAAGCTAGTGGACTAGTTTAATGTATCTGAATTATACTATGTAAGATTTCTTGTATTATATCACATCATAAACTAGTTGGCTACATTTTATTCCAGCCCACATGGCTATATCAATATGGTATGCAAACCCAGAATGCTAGCTTGACTCCAAAATATAGTTAACCTTGGGGAAATGTGTAGTGCAAACAGAATATAAGCTGCCTATTTAAATGTTCCTTCATGCATAAAAATCCCTAGGGAAGGCAGTTTATGAAATAAGCTACAAAGGATTCAGCTATATTTTGAAACATTTTTCTATTTTTTTCTCTCTTGTTAATCGTGCAGTTTGGCAATCTTTGTAAATGAAAACATATGCAGTATTGTAAACATTCGCTTGCCTTATTATGCTAAGTATGCTGCTCCTTATTTAAAAACCAAATGTATCTTTTAGTTCATGGTTATGTTTAACAGTTCATTCATTAAAAAGCCCACCAAACCATATATCATACCCTGGTAGCTTATAGAAACCTAACCCAACCCATGTAGTTAGTTTATGGTTCACTAGGTCCTGCAAGCAGATTGTGTAAACCACGGTCAAGCAAACAGTAGATAAATTATCATGTAAACACAGCTCATCTATTGTACTCTAGGAATCCATGAAGACAGTGTCCATCCAGTACTGCGCAAGTTCATCATCGAAACATTGTCTATTTAGAATGGAGCCATTATTGATGTTTTTGTGACATTCTCCCATAACCATACCAGTACTTAGCAGCCCATTAAATGTGCTCACAATTTACGGGATTCATTTGAAAAACAAACGTACTTTAAAAAACTTAGCTTATTTCCAATTAAGGACTTGTTTAACATTTAAGTATTAAGTATAATTTGAGCAGCGATATATTCAGTGCATATGCATTCACAGTGGAATTCAATTCGAAGTCTGAGTTTGTGGCTATGTAAGAGGTTCTTCCCCCACCCCCAGTTGGTTTGCAGTGCATATTCTAAGCTTCATCAAAGCTGCCACAATACTTAACAGTTCGCCTACTGACCTATTTCACATCTGCTTGAAAAGGGGTTATATAAAAGACAAAGGGCCAGATGACACCTTGCAAAGAGACTCACACCAAGAAAAAGACTGTTCATAGTGTGTATTTCTGTTCCCAGCTCTCTGCCTGGTTTTTGTTATAGGGTCTTCTGCAATTGGTTATGGGATACCAGAAAAGGGAAATAAGTTTGTTATTTTGGCAGTGAATCGAGCTAAGAGCATTTAAATTATGTTTTTTTCTTCAAAGAATAGAAGATAAGCTTGATGTAATTCTTCAGCTATAAAATTCACTTGGAAACTCTAGAAGTGCCCCAATCAAGGATGTTAAGTCAGGAATTCACATTGCAAGGTCACATTGATAGGACAAAATGGTTATAGGGCTTTTTAAAGCACATTCCTTTCTAATAGTCTTCTCTGAGCCCATCTCCCATTCTAGTCTTTTGGCCTTTCACTGAAAATGCTATTAACATTTCCTTAATACATGCGTATTCCTAGAAAGCATGCAAGCATAGAACACATCCAAAGATGCACAGCTATGAAGCTTCAGTGGGAGGGGAGGGGGGCAAAGGACACATTTCTGTATTAACAGCATATACAAGACCCATCACTGTAAAATGTTTTAATTTCACAGGGCAAAAAATACACAGCCAGAAAGTCTAAAATAATGACAATAGGACCAGGGTTTTAGGGTTCAGTTCCAGCTGATTTTATTTCCTTTGGGGAAAAGGTTATTTACAGAAAGAATATTGACAATCTGACAGGCAGTGAACTTGGCTTTTATTAGCCAGCTTTCCCCTCCCCTCCCCTCCCCACCCAACATTGTTATTATGGGCAGATCCTTAGACAAAGATATTCCACACAGCATATTGCACAGGATGGATGACCAAAAAACGAAAAAGGAAACCAGATTAAAAAACCCTTAACGGAACCTCTCCATTAGGCAGATGTCCTCATGCCTGTCATGTTATATTAACATACATAAACACACAATCTTTTTTTTGCTTATTATTATACAGACTTAAATGTACAAAGATGTTTTCACTTTTTCTCATCTTAAACACAACAGCTATAAACCTGAATACATATGCTATCATCATGCCATAAGAGACTAAAACAATTATACTCAGCGACAAGTATAAGGATTAAATAGTCAAATACAAGAATGAAAAATGCAGTACATAAGTGTTGCGAACTCAAATCGGCATTTAGATAGGTCCAGTGATTTAAATGGCATGGTTTTCATTTACTTTTGTTTTTGCTTACAAAAAGTGCAAAAGATGTGGTTTTGAAGTTAAAGCTACAGGATCCCTTTTTCCTGAAAAATATTGTTTTCTCTGTACAACGTAACGTTTATTTTGAGGGAGGATTTGTTAGAAATTAGCCCTACAGTGGATTAGAGTTCAATCCCTCTCTCAACTCACAAGTAGAGTCGAATGGTAGATAGAAGAGATACTGTCTCTTTAAGAAGCCTGCAGATTGGAGTGTAAACATGATGAAAAGTAGGGACTGATTTTTGAGTGAGAGAGATTAACCAGCAGCCCTATTTATAATCAGGAAATCCAAAACAGCAATTTACACCCCTTATATATTTTTTACAAAAATACACTGAGAAAATAATCAAACGTTTTCATCTTCTCTTCTGTTTTTAAAAGTGTCAAAAGTCTACATTTAAATATAAAAATTAAAAGTTAAAACTCTAGCCCTTCAGTGAAGGTGACATAAAAATGGTGTGGGTAACAAACAGAACTACCAAAAAAGGACAAAGGAATACGAGTAAAAACATTTGGCCAGTATAAATACTTCACTTATAAAATGGCATCCAATTCCATTTAGAAAGGAAAAAAAAAAACATTTCAAGAATGAATCCTGGTGTGAAAAAAGTCTTCATTTACAGCTACAGAGGAACACACACG
Source organism: Thamnophis sirtalis (assembly GCF_051295495.1). Taxonomy (NCBI): domain Eukaryota; kingdom Metazoa; phylum Chordata; class Lepidosauria; order Squamata; family Natricidae; genus Thamnophis; species Thamnophis sirtalis. Next base: position 166,518,809 of record NW_028261382.1, read on the forward strand.
CGCACGCACACACACATACACACACACTGAGGAAAAATTTGGTCCTGTGTTCATTTTGAAGTCCAGCACAGATTTGAGTTGCGTTTGAATCCTTTAAAGAGTTAAGAGTGAAAAAAAGCTGGTGATAATTTTTGAAGGAATCAAACATAGCGCCATCTATCTGCTTTTTATATTATTCTAACACTATTCTTTTTAAACTGTTCAACAGTCTTACAAAAAAAACTCCAAAAGATAGGATAACATGCTATATTAAAACCCACCAGAGAAATAATCCAACACCATCACGATTCTGAGTAAGAAAAACACATTTTTTGCAAGAAAAGAGCAATCGCCCTCAATTTCCCCTGTACCACATTATTAGACAGTTGGCATGTTCTATAACTGTCTCAGTTTACAAAAAAAAAGTTATGCGTTGCTGAAATTCCCACATATGATTTCTATGGACATAAAGGTAATGCGTGGCAAAGAAAATCACAGCCACCTTCTCCCACATACGTGCAAATCCTTTTCCGTTTTTATTATTGTTTTCAGCCAAATTTCCAGTTCGGTTTTCAAATGCTCCTCTCGCCTTTTCATCCCATTTCAGTCCAGTTCCCAGGGCCATTTCCCTTTTGATGTACAAAGAGAACCTTCCAAAAAAATGCAAATTGACTGCAGCTCTGCACATTTGTTCTGAAGCACCCGAGCTTTCGCTCCTAACCCATAATACACAACCTAATACACATAGCAGAATCTACTCTCTCTCCCTCCCTCCAATCCAACAAGCAAAGATGTGCACGAATTCCACCCCCCCCCCTCCTGCTTGTAGTTGTCATTCCTGTTTAAGCCACTAGATTCTCACCCAGAGTCTGAAACGTGCTTCTCATTCTTCGGCTGCAAAAGGAGGATGAAACGTGAACGAAGCAAAAGGGGGTGGGGATCGATTTTTAGTCCGGTGTTATTTCTGCGGTAGCTTTCTCGGTGGAGAGCGCGTTGGCCGCGTTAGCGAAGTAAGAACCACGCGTGCACACACCCCTCAAGTCAGTTTCGGTAACGGGGGGCGGGGGACCATCCTCAACCGTGGGTGAAATGCTCGCTCTCCAGTTTTGCAGCGCGCCTGGGGGGTTGAACGCCATGTCCGCGTCTCTCTCTCCTTCCTCCCCGCCACCCCCCCAAGCGCGCCGTTTGCTCTCCTCTTAATCCTTCGGTCCCCCCGCCAACTCAGTACGTAAATACCAAGTTGGAAATGCTGGATTCGAGCCAGTCTCCCGAGATCATCTCACTTACCTCCGGGGTACAATAGTCTGGGAATTCAAAGTGAGAGCCCGAGCCAGGCTCCAAGTTAAAATCCAGATCCCTGTCGAGGACCGAGGAGCTCAAACTCCCCAGGGCCATGCTGTCGAAGCCCGGGCTGGGGTTGAGGTCCAACAGGTCGTCTTCGAACTCGTCGTCCGAGGAGGAGGAAGCGCAGGAGGCGGAGGAGGAGGAAGCCGACGAAGAGTGCGAGGTCGAAGGCGTCGGCGACGGCGCCCGCAGGCTGGTGTAGCTTCGGTGGTCCGACGGGGAGCAGTCGCCCACGGGGGAAGAGGAGGGCTCGCCCCCGTCCTGCCGCCCGCCCACGGCCGCCACTTCGTCGTAGAGGCTCAGCGGGTCGCTGGCTTCCGTGGAAGTGCTGAGGGTCGGGCTGGCCGGAACGGCGCCGCCGGGCGACGAGTGGGAGAAGAGGTAGAGCCGCTTGGCCTTCTTCTCGGGGAGATGTCGGCTGCTGTGGCTGCTGCTGCTGCTGCAGGGCGAGGAGGAGCCCGGCGAGGCGGCGCGGGATTTGTAGAGAGAATGGTGCTCCGGGGGCAGGAGGGCAGCCGGCTGGTCCGATGGAAAAGAGGACGGAGCTTTCGTGCCGCCGCCGCCTCCACTCGGGCTGAGTTTGGGATGCGGCTTGCCGGCGCCACTGGGAGAGAGTTTGGCGGCGCTGCCCTTTTTCTGGGCAAGCTTGGAAGAGTTGGAAACAGCAGCGGAGGCGGCTGCTCCCTGATTGCCGCCGCCGCCGCCGCCGCCGCCGCCACTCCCTCCACCCCCGCTCTTCTCACCCGGCTTCCCAGAGTTCGTGCCCGATTTCACCTTCTTCCTTGGTCGGTACTTATAGTCGGGGTAGTCCGCCATGTGCTTGAGGCGCAGCCGCTCCGCCTCCCGGATGAACGGGATCTTGTCGCTGTCCTTGAGCAGCTTCCACCGCTTGCCCAGGCGCTTGGAGATCTCCGCGTTGTGCATGTCCGGGGACTGCTCCATGATCTTCCTCCGCTCGATCTGAGACCACACCATGAAGGCGTTCATGGGCCGCTTGATGTGCCCGCTGGGCGTCTTGCACCAGCTCGGATCGTCCGCTTTGCCCCCCGTCGAAGCGGTCGAGCCCGGAGTGGGAGAAGAAGCGATGCCCAGCTCGATGCCGGCTCCGGAGTCCGAGCTCTCGCCGGCCAGGAGGGCTTCCGTGTTCTCCGCGTTGTTCGTCTGTTGCACCATTTCGGGGGGTCGGCGCGCGCCGCAGCGGCTGCGGGGAAGTCGGTGGGGCTCAGCTTGGCCACCCGCTTGGAACAAGACCCTCAACTTTGCCGGTCAGTCGGAGCCCTCCAAGCCCCCTTTGGCCAGCGCTTCGTCAAGTCCCCCGTTACTTAAGGCACGACTCCCTCCGGGAAGTAGTTGTAGGTCCACACCGCGTTTGCCTCTTCCAACACTTGCGCACGCCTCTCGCCGCAACTTTGCACCGCGAGTTTAAGAGCAGACTCCCGGCTCTAAGTGGAAAGAGTGCCTTTCTTTTTTTAAAAAAGCAAATAAAAAACAAAACAGCCGCCAATCCCAGTTCTCTCTCTCTCTCTCTTTTCCACCTCTTCCCCCACCCTGGCGTTCACAAGTGGGTGGTTTTTTCCCCGTCTTTCACTCTCTCCTAATACTGTACTCGAGGTGTCTCGGCAGAAGCAGCACGCCCACTACTAAAAAAAATCTTGAAGATAGACACACAAAAACCCACTAAAAAAATTGAAAATGCCCACGTCGGCAAGCGAAACCGGTAATAACGATTAAAAAAAATTTCTTCGTCCAAAGAACTCGTAATTAGAGGGCTCAAGAGTTTTTTCTATGGTTATTCAGCGGCTGCCAGGGAGTTAGCTGGGGGTAAAAAGCCCCGCTCGTGCAACCGAGTAGCATTAATAACCGGGTGTCTTCCCAATAGGAAAAACAGTGACTGGTGCAGCAAATGCATAGAGTCCCGTCTTGCTCGCCTGTAGATGCACAGCCCCCCCAAAAAGGAAAGAGACATGTACAAACCGGGATTACAGACTTGGCTTCTTCCCCCCGCCCCACTACACACACTTTCTCTTGCTGCAAGCTTAGAGCGGCGCTCAATTCCGCCTCGTGCGGCTTTATCCTTCCTCAGCTCTTTTCTAAGCCAATCGTAGGCTGTATCCAACGCTCCGTCGTGCCAAAACCCCGCCCCTCGGTTCCGATTGGCTTGGAACCCAATAACCGTGTGCAATGAGAAGCTCCAAATCTGACCTCATTCCAATTTACACAAACTTTTTAAAAGGGCCAGAAGTGCAACTGAGATTTCTCCCCCCCGCCCCGACATCACCACATATAGACTCCCTATTTTTTTACGTTTGCGTTTCTCCTACTTCCCTGCGTGTGCGCCTGCGTGTGTATTTGTGGGGGCGCGCCCGCGCGCGTACGGGCGCGCGAAAGAGAGAGAGAGACAGCATGCTTAGACGGACCCAGTATGAGAGTGACTGAGCTTGTAAAGAGCGCGCAGCTGCGCGCCTGTGCGAAACTCTCCTCCAGAAAGGGGTGGGGAAGAGACATCTCTGGCCGCTATGTTAGAGGGGGGGGGATGGAGGAAGGAGGCGTTCCGTGCCGGGAGCTTCAGCATCTGCCTAGAAATCAAAGCGACTGCTTGCCTTACCTCGCCAAGAAAATAAAATAAAAATGACACGTGCTTTTGTTTAATCTCCTTATTCTGAGACTTGATAAGGAAACGGACCATCCGCTGCCAATACAATTAGTACCTTCACCCTGCTGCGCAGTATTTCTCTTACATCCCCCCACCCCTCAAGATCCATGCGAGCAGGGCTTGTTTTTTCCAATTAAAAAGATTTTGGCTCGGGGTATATCTAATTAAATCTACAAGTCAGTATTTACAGTGTATACAAAATACCTCTACCTGCTTCTTTGCAGTACGTTCTTCATATGCAGCAGCTTCGTCCTACTTCCCCCTGGTCTGCCTGATAAATGTTGTCAATCAGCTGAAGCTCTTAAAGCCACCCACCCCCACCCCCCAGAAGGGCTAAATGGATTGGATTGTGCAAGGGGCAGTCTTGTATTTCACAAATTACAGTATGGAGAGCAGTCCTTTCTCCTGTCACTTTTGCTCCCTCCCCCATCGTCATCTTGGGGAAAGGTCTGATCCAGCAGACTTGTAACAAGACTGGCTTACAGGGCAAATAATGCAGTTAGTATCATATACTTCCCTGCGTTTCTCACTGCTGTTCAAGTATGCTGCATCTTAACATTACACTTCCCCTTGTACATTTCCCTGATCTACATTAATTCCACGCGAATCAAACTGGCTTAGCAGTACCCATTAAATCGATGTGTGTGATGAATTACGTGCTGAAAGACGGTTATCCCTTTCACATATTAGTAATGACAGCGACTGACAGTGGTCCTTGAAGACTTTTTAACCTCAAAAATGACAAGATGAAATTGATCCTTCAACACCTGTACGTAGGTGTGTATCTAAAGTACAAACCCTTTACAATAAAGGTTGGTTGATGCTTAGTAAAAGATGTATGTGACGTATTACCATTTATTTATCATATACACTGTGTATGGCCAACCAGCACAAACCAAAATGACTCTGGGTGGCATCGTGATCAAAAGTCACCCAGAGTCATCTTTTGATGACAATTGTTCATTCTTCAGATCTATATAAATCTGAAGAATGAAAAATAGTGATCAAAAGACTACCAGAGACAGAATCTAACCAACAAAAGGGTGCCCGACAAAAGCGCGCCCGACAAAACCGTGATGACAAAACCGCGAGTTCTAAACTACGCCGACGAATGAGCACTGAAACGCGCCGACAACAGCGCACCGACAGAAGCACGCTCTAAACCTAAACCTAACCCTAACCCTAATCCTTAACTTGAATCACGCTGTTGTCGGCGCGCTGTTGTTGGCGCGCTGATGACGTCGCAGTTTTCGCACCGCGGTTTTGTCAACGCGCTTTTGTCATGCGCGCATTTGTCGGGTCACGAACTCTAGCTAAACTAAACCTATGAATGTAAGGCATTAAAGTTGCCTTAGCAAGTCTAATATTAGATAAATAACTGAAAGAGTAGAATAGGATATCTGACAGAGGAAAACCTGTCCCTCTCTTTATAGTGGTTTGATCCTCTATAGTCAGAATCTACCTGAATCAGGTGGCATCACAGCAGCTAAAGTTAGGTTTGCTTGTCCAAACGCTTCCAATTGCTGGACTGATGAAAAATCTCCCTCTCTCTTTCTTCTTATCCTAAGTAAAGTATTTATAAAGAGAAACAGAAAAGGCAATAAATAAATATTTTTGCTCCACTAGTGAGTCATCCTTGGGCCTATTCTACTTTGGGACTACTTTATTATAAAACCATTATAGATATGTTGTAGGTAATGACTGGACAGCCCACCTAAACTTAGTATAGGCTGCCAATCAGTGGTGGTATTCAGCAGGTTCTGAACAGTTCTGGAGAACTGGTAGCAGAAATTTTGAGTAGTTCAGAGAACCAGTAAATACCACTTCTGACTGGCCCCACCTCATCTATTCTCTGCCTCCTAAATCCCAGCTGCTCAGGAGGGAATGGGGATTTTGCAGTAACCTTCCCCTGGAGTGGGGAGGGAATGGAGATTTTACAGTATCCTTCCCCTGCCACACACACCAAGCCATGCCCACAGAACCGGTAGTAAAAAAAATTGAATCTCACCACTGCTGCCAATAATGTTAACTTCACACTGTTAATAAGGATTCCAACTACTACTTATGCCAGTTTAATCAAATATATTAAACTATGGAGCCAGAATATTGAGAAGGCAGAAACTACTCACAAGTCACACACCAGGCAGAAAATAATTTACAGAAATGTTTATTTTTCATTTTACCAAACATTTTTTCCTGAAACAAATGATATAAAACAGCAATACATTGTCTGGAGGGGGGCATTGTAAGGGACTGACAGCACCTGATAGTGGTATCACATGTCTCAAAACTCCTTTCTCAACCCCCCACCCACCCAAGAGACCTACTGACTATCAATAGAAATAATTATGAACTGGATGTACAGAGATCTTACTTAATAGAAGACTATTGCCTATATTCTGCTCCTAATCATCTGCACCTAAGAAATTAATGTATGTTAAATAGAATTGTTAGTGTCTTACAAAACTAATTTGAGCTATCTGTTCAGTCTCATAAAAGTAATCATATTTTTATAAAATTATAATAAAGCAAAAGGATTATAATCAAGGGAATCCCAGGCTGTACCCACATTCGAAGACCTTAATCATGCAATCAGTAAAAATTGTATTCAAATATTAAATTTGTATTAAAGTCATTGAATCAATCTCCAATCAAGCCATTTGTTTATGAGAATAAACAGATAAAGTGCTAGTAATTCAGGATTGGTTCAGGTTAGCCAGCCTTAAATATAATGTCATATATAAAAGGCTATTGAGCTCTTAACTTGTTGTACAATATGATATACGAAATAAGTTTGTAGTTGGAATAAAACACTCTTTTGAAAGGAATATTAAAAACAATTAAAAATGCACTATTAATTACATTTAGACTGGATATTTTCCTAAATATGTCTGTCAAGTTTCCTGCATATGATTTTAAAACGTTATAATGCATGCATACGATATCAACTGAAGTTATCCACTTTCTAAAGAATGGCTTTCTAAATCTTATTTCTAGATCTAGATAAATCTTCTAACTTTAAGCTCATAAAGCTAAAAGCTATATTGACAGAGTCTGATCACTGTCTCCAATGTACCCATCTGTAGGACAATTATAACAAACATATTCATGCCCTCTTTGTTTTTAGACTGGTTTTAATTTCAATAAATATTTTCTTTCACTGCTACTTTTGTTGTTGCTACTAGATGTGAAATTTCTACCTGATTTTACTGTTTTTAAACTGTTTTAAATGCTGGGGTCTTCAAATGAACTGAAAAGGTGGGATTCAGAGCATCCAACTAGCGTGGGTGTGTCAAAAATGTTCAGATAGAGGTTGCGGCAATCCACACCCCATCTGATTTGTATGTGTGTCAAAACACATGCATGTACAAGGGGGTACGGTTTCAATCAGTTGCCATGACTGGCTTTTTTTTTTTTACACTTCCCCAGAGATGCCACTTGGAGAGAAAATAAATGTTTTAACATTTAAATCAGGCTGCACAATTTAACAATAGCACTTCAATTTCTTGCTTTTTATTTACAATTTAACTGCACAATTTAACAATAGCACTTCAATTTCTTGCTTTTTATTTACAGAAATAGAATACTGTATACAAAAACATTTGCCTACATTCTGTTATAATGTAATCATACAAAAAAGTAAGGTCAAACAAATAAGTTCAGACCAAAATGTTTTTGAAGGAAAGTCCACCAGAATTCCCAGGTAACTATGCTGATTTAAACCAAGGAATCAATTCAATGTCTTATTTGCTTATTTAATACATTTATATGGCTGCCTATCTCCTATGGATGACTCTGTGCAGTTAACATGTATGCTGACACCCCACTCCTTCTCCCTCCTATGCAGTGTCCCTAGACTTCCCACATCTCCTCTAGGGTCTCTGAAGCTCCATAGCAGATGGGAAGATGGGTAGGCATTTCCCCCACCAGAAGCATTGATTCTGCTCTGGATAAATATACTTAGAAATATCCTCAAATATTCCAGTAATGCAAAATGACAGTAATTTTACTGGCACCATTGCTTTCTAAGTACCCAGTCCTAAATCCATTTACATTAAAATCCCATTTGTGTAAATGATATTAATTTCTAAGAAAGTGCATTTAGGAATTCTGCCTAAGTGCTTACTAAGCCCACTGGAATAAAAACCCTGCAAAGATGCAAATCAACTACTAAATTTCTTATACTACACATACAGCGATAATTTCACTGTGAACACATTCAACACCTAAACACAAGCATATATTTTCTTTATGTACTGCCCCTTTCACAAACATTATTTAATACATGGAAATATAACCGAACATAGTCAATAATAGTAATGAATACATCCTAGTACTCTAACCATATGTTCGTAAGATTTGATTTCAGCCTCATTTTTTTTCTCCAGTCCTGGCTAGTTTATTATTCTAGAAAATTACATTTTGAAGTAGATTGACCCATTGTACTCACCATTAATTGAAGACACTGCTGTGCCGTGGGGTCGTTTACACGTTCGCTAAACTATGCACTATGTTTATGCCACAATGATTGGGTTCACATATCATATAATGTGCAATCTGTATTTTTCTGGAGCCTAAAAGTGTATATCAAATCAAATGAAATCTTTATTTAGCAAAAGCCATATATATATATATATATATATATATATATATATATATATATATATATATATATATATATATATATATATATATATATATATATATATATATATATATATATATATATATATATATATATATATATATATATGATTTTTTACAACCCCTGGTAAGCCCCAATTATGGGAGGAAGCTAACTGCTTCCATCATCTGTCATTCGGCTCGTCACAAGAGTCCATCACGACAGAAACCCAATATTTTTACTGTTGCCTTTGTTATATTTGTGTTTTTTTATTTGTGCTGATAAATAAATGCCTAGTATGCCTAGTATGCAATATAGCCCAGGTTCAAATCCCAGTAAGGGTATGGCTAGCTGATGAGAGCTAAATAGCTTGAAATAGATCTATACTAGTCTCCCTTTATTTATTTATCAGCACAAATAAACACACACACACACACACACACACACACACATATATATTCATTTAACAAGATTAAAACACAAATTAGGGAAAAAATGTTACTCACAAGTGAACAATGGGAATTAATGCAATCTGAGTTCAGTTGATTTGCAGAATCACCTATTATTACTGCATCTTACCTGAAACATTACAACATAGCAAAATTACTAGGAAGGGGAATTAAAGGATATAGTAACAGATAAAAAATTACTCAACACTTTCTTTCCCTTATTGTTCTTCTGCTTCCACAGAACTTATATATCATACTGCTCTTTAATTAAGAAGTAAACTAATAGTTTGTAAATATGTTTGTGTGAATGCATGTTACATTTAGTTCAATGCTTATTTGGAAAGGTTAAGGCAATATCTCACATGAATATCTCACATGAATCAACACACATCTGTTTCATCTGCTGTATAGGATGGATATTTACTAGTAATATTCAGGAGGATGGTTGGGATGATACTTTTGAACACAATCAGCGTTCAGGGATGTTGTAAGAAGGCACAATGTCCAATCTGCCCTAAGTCTTCAGCATATTCATTTATAACTGCTACAGTTGATCCAAGCATGATAACTGTTGCCAACAAAAGCATTAATATACTATTCTTTGAATGAGCATAACAATCTATGGCCTGTTTTCTATATTGTGCTAAGGCATGGTTTGTTTAGCAATGGTTTAGAAATTAAATAACCACCGGGTTATTAAAAACCCCAACTCCAAGATTCACCTATTAGACTTAGCCAAACCAAATAAACTACGTGGTGATTTACGATAAGAACTCAGCCAGAGAATTATCATACACACCACTTTATGAATTTACACCGCTGGGTAAGCATATATTATTCTATATAAGTGTAAGCTATAATAACTTAAGCAGCAGCTTTATCTTCATAATGAATGAGACAAGCAGGCTCATCATTCATTTTTATCCACCGTCTATTGGAGAAAACATAATTTTCAAGGGGTAACTAAGAGTGTGGCTATTGTAGGAAGGATAAGTGGTGAAAGCCTTCTAAAAAATACAGAGGGGTACTGCTCTAAGGTTTTCAAATTACACTGATGGGTTTTTTCCTAGCCTGGATAGTCTTAATCTTTGGAAGGCTGTATGTCGCCAGTGTATTTGCTTGTGCTGATCTTTTAGATCAGATTGTAACCTGAAAAGGGATAAAACTCTTCACTCTTTTCAGTTACTTTGTACAAATAAACTCAACGTATCATATAAACACAATTTATAGTGCAACGTGGATAGAGCTTCTGAACTGAAGACAATTTTGTCTTACAATTTAACAGCTCTATCTACTCACAACACCATAAATTGCAATATATTTACAATCAGTTCTTCTAAGTCATAAATTTAGGTTGCAAATAGAAACATTTTGAATAGTGCAGAAGGAAAGATAGATTTGAAGCTACTCATTAAGGTCTTTTTTTGTGTAATCTAAATTAACAATTATTGTTTATAGTTTAGGGGGGGGAACCAGGGTAAGTGGGCTCAGTAACTTAGTGATTAAATCTATCAGTAGTGATGCTGTGAAATAGTATCTTGCAATCTAAAAGAATGGGAATTTGTGGTTTCAGTTCTGAAATACAGCTCCTGTATTTCATTGATAGTTTGCAGCAATCAATTTACCGAAGTCCCCTGTTCACAGTTGGATGTTTTTTCACTGTTTATTAGACTGCTTGGCCATTATGTCATGAAAAACAGATCACTAGGTGGCAGTACAAAGCCTCCTCTGTAGAGAGTTAAGTTATGGAAAAAATTTGGACACAATTAACACAAGGTATTTTTTTTCCAGGAGTTATTGAACAGAATACAGCTGCATGTTTCCGACATGCAAATGTTTTTTTTTAGAAACACTTTCGTAAAGGAAAATACTCTATGCACATGCAGATGTTTATTTCAAGTATTTGTCTAGACTGGGAAATGTAAATAATTCACTTCATTTTCTGCAAAGCCGTACCACTTATCAATTATGATAGAACATAAGATGATGTAAAAGGTTCAAATTGTTCAGGGCCTGCATTCAGTCTGCTTCTTGATACCGAGACCAAATGGCTCCAATGACTTAAAAGAGAGAAAGAGAGGCTTAGGGTTAGACTAACTTTTATTGTCACTTTGAATGTATACTAATGGCATACATTAAAATGAAATTTCGTTTCATACAGCTCTCAAAGGGAGCTCCTCTAATACACACTACATAAACACGGCTAAATAAATAAATAAATAAATAAATAAATAAATAAATAAATAAATAAATAAATAAATAATACAGAATTATGCATATACCCACATATATTATATGACATGGAGAAACAACAGTCGTTCAAATGTATACATGTGCATGGTGAGAAAAACAAAACTTGAGAGTTTACCAGATGGAACCGAGCTTCCTATAATCTTCTCGGCTGTCCTTACCACTTTCTCTCTTTCTCTCTGAGGCACTGCAGCCACCAAACCAAAGAGTGATGCCGTGTGTTAAATAGCTTTTTAATTGTGCCTCTGTAAAAAGTGGCCAGGACAGTAGGAAAGGTTTAAGGTTTAAGGTTTATTAAAAATTGTATGCCGCCCACACACATCGGGACTCTGGGCGGCTCACAGCAAGACAGAAACAGTTTAAATTTAAAAATAGAAAAATACAATATTAAAAATTCACATCATCCATTACATCTAAGCGGCGGCTGGATATCCATCAACAGCCCAGGCCTGCTGGAACAACCAGGTCTTAACGGCTTTACGGAAGGCCGGGAGAGTGGTAAGGGTCCAGATCTCTGCTGGTAGATCGTTCCACAGGGCCGGCGCAACAACAGAGAAGGCCCTCCACCTGGGAGCTGCCAACCGGCATTGTCCGGTTCACGGCACCTGGAGGAGGCCCAGCCTGTGCAATCTTGTTGGTCGTTGGGAGGTGAAAAAGATGTGCTCTCCTCAGCTGATGCAGGAAATGCAGATGCTGGTTTGCACACTTCACTAAGGATGACATGTGGAGAGGGCAGTTCAGATTGTTAGTTATCTGCACCCCCAGAACTCCATACTGTTGACCATCTCTATAGCTGTAATTGATTATAGCCTGATGATTAGTAAACAATTGACAAACAACAGGGAGTAAGTGTCTCAGGCCCTCTCTGGAAGTTAAGTCCATCTTGGGTGCAAAAGAAGACTCACAACCTCCAATGAGGACCCAATTAAGATTTGGTGAAGCCTTTGGACTGAGGGAGTGAAGTTTGGATTTGGATTTGATTCAATTTGTAGGCCGCCCTATTCCCCGAAGGGACTTAGGGTGGCTAAACAAAGCCAAGGGAGGGGAAATTACAAAAAAGTAAGACAAAGACAATCAGACAATACAAACAGTTTAAAATCACAACAGACACAGCAAATTCGAGTAGCAGGGGGAACTCAACCCCAGGCTGCCTGGGACAGCCAGGTCTTCACAGCCGTCCGGAAGGCCTGAAGGGTGGAGAGGGTCCGAATCTCCATGGGGAGCTCGTTCCAAAGTTGGGAAAGAGTAGCCCAGCAAAAATATTTCCCACCCCCACTTCCCTCATGCACAAATACATTCACTCACAACTTTACTCGTAAGTATCCAAACTGGTGTTTTCGCTGTCTGTAACAATTAAAACCACACCCTGGCATTTTTTAAGGATGTGCCAACATCCAGGGGCAGCCTCATTCCACCCAGGCTCTTAGCTTACAAAAGCAAATGCCAAGGCAGCAACTGTGTGTAGGAGAAAAGGTGAAAAGCAAATGGACAAGGAAGCAGAGGCGATGTCTGCAGATGGGCAGCTATGAACAAGAAAGCAAGAGGACTTTCATTCATCTGTCGGGACCATGAACAACATACCCTGGTAGGAGCGTGACCCGTCAAAACCGCGGTCCACTAAAGCGTGCCCGATTAAAGTGCGTACCTGACATCATCAGCAGCGCGACAAATACGACCGCGGAGAAAAAAGGGCGCTTTAAAAAGCGCTTTTAAAGCAAGCCGATTCACATAAAGGTAAGGGTTAGGGTTAGGGTTAGGGTTACGTTAAGCGTTAGGGTTAGGTTTAGGTTAAGGGTTAGCGTTAGGTTTAGCGTTAGGTTAAGGGTTAGGTATAGGGTTAGGTTTAGGGTTAGGTTAAGGCTTAGGCTTAGGCTTAGGTTTAGGGTTAGGTTTGGGGGGGGGTTAGGTTTAGATTTACGGGTTAATTTTAAGTTTACCGCTCACAGCGTGCTGTTTTCGTCGCGCTGTGATGATGTCACGTATGCACTTTCGTCGAGCGCGCTTTAGTCTACCGCGGTTTTGTGGTGGAACCGGTAGGAGTTCTGCCTGGAGCATGGACCTTTGCCAGGAGCTCAGTAGCAACCAGAAAAAGAACTACCACTTTGAGGCAGCACCTCATCCTAACTCATATTAAGAACTTTTGGAAGAAGGCAAAGGTTGTAAGCCACTTTACAGACTGTGAGACTAAGTATTGTGTATCTACCTGGCAACATCTTGCAAAGCCTAAAAGAGTGGAGAGCAATAGTCTGTTGTTGGAGGAAGTGTGTGCTGCAATAAAACATTGTGTAGATTTGCTGCGCTTGTGATGTGTCGTCCTTGGGAAGCAAAGAACCCTCACATGGATGGCATAGTCCATATTTTCCCATTTCAAACAACCCCAATGCATTGGTAATTTTCTTGGACAGTTCTCAGAAATGGAGCATTTAGATATGAGTGCAGGGCTAAAAAGTGTATGGTTTCAAGTCCATGGCGACTCTGTTCTGACCTAGCAGCACGAAGCAGAGTCCTCAACCTGATAAACCCCTTTTATTTAATTTACAGTGAATTCCTTTCCAGCAAAGTTCCAGCCCACAATCTTTCAAAATAGTTCACAATTACCGACATTTATCAGACTTGGAGAGTGGCCAGGCCAATATCTTTCAGACACCGCAATATTTGGCAAGAATGCAGGAATGAACTAATTGCCTCCTGCAAACACCCCTCCCCTTTCGCTCCTCTTTTATTCCCTATGGGAGGGGCCATTCACCGTCCACGTGTGGCTTTACTTGTTCCTTAGCTGTTCCCTTCATCTGGCAATTCTGTGCATGCGCACACTGGGAACAGGCTCAAGCTATTCATCTGCCGCACTGATGTCTGACTCCGAAGGCAGCTGATAACTGTCAGACGGCCCTGGCCGCATCTCTGCCTCTGACGCAGAGTACTTGATAGAGCCTTCCCGACTCTAGGACTGGCCCATGTTCCTCCCCAACCTCCTCACTGTCCGAATCTGCTGCCAGCTATGCTGGCGGGTCACAACAGACCCCTGGAAATTGCCTGTAGAAGTCCCTGCAGTTTTCTTGGCAAGATTTTAGAAGTAGTTTGCCCCAGCCTGTTTCCTAGGGTTGAAAGCAGGTGACTGGCACAAGGCGGGATTAGAACTCAGTCTCCCTGATTTCTAGCCTGGTCCCTTAACTACTAGATCAAACTGGCTCTCTAAAGGGTTGGAATTCCACCGAAATTCTAGTTTCAGTAGAGGAAATAAGGCAGTCCTCGGATATCATCCACGCCATAAAGCCGCTCATTTGCGTTTATCACATTATATGAACTTGAATATGATTTGTAAACAATGGATTAAGAATTAATATGTTGTATCAATCCAATTTATTGTGATTTATAGAATAACCCACGGTAAAGCAAACCACAGCTTGCTAGTTATACTTTCTTGGAAATCCCAATGGCTGCATATGCAGGTCATGGAAAGAACCACTTGTAAGTTAAGGTGGTAATGGGATAGGGAGGATTGTAGAAAAGTGGGAAGGGACATTACTAATCTGCCTCCTGATAAATGGGTGCTGGATAAAGTCTCCCAGCCTCTATGGCACACATTTTAAGGACGATTGTAATTTTAGATTTCACTGCTCTAAGGCTGAGTAACCTGACAGCATAGATCGGTCCTTCATTAGAAATATTTCCCCCTGTACAATATTTTATCTTTGCTTTATTTGTAAAGATGCCCACTCTCTCAGTAATACCAGACAGCTTTTAAAGGAAAAATTAAAGCAACAGAAATATAATTAAAACAAATCTTAAATCTCTCTCAGCCCAACCACTTCACAGGGTTGTTGTTCCGAGGAAAACAGGAGGAGGGAGGTGTAATACATATGTTCACCACCTTGAGTTGTTTATAAAAATAATAAAGGTGGAACATAAATAAATAAAATGTTAAAATAATAATTCATTACCTGAAAATGATTAAAAACAATTGCAACAACTGAGAACATTCAAATGCCTAGATAAACAAGTATTTTTAGCTCTTAGCTAAACAACAATGTACAGTTTTATACACTATTGTGAACATTGGTGAACTTGACAACCATTTAAATTCCACATAGGGGGTACTTGAGAGGCACCACATATCATCCATGTTGCTGTATGATGGACCCACTGTAATTTTTCTTTAAAAATTACCTTACACTAAGTGGGAATGTTACATTAATCTAACTTGTACATTGCTTTATTATTTTAGTACCATATTTTTCAACCTTCGCAAGTTAAAAGCTTCTTGTACTTCAGCTCCCAGAATTCCCCGGCCCGCAGGCAATTCACACATCTTCAAGTTACCAAGGTAACTCATGCTTTAGCGCATGAGTCACAAAAACTAAGCCTCTTTTCTCCAAATAATGATTGAAGGAAAGGCTATATAAACAGCTTTCTGAGCCACTGATGTTACATGGTTATCAAGCAATAATGCTACATCCAAGAGTATTCCCAAACAACCTTATAGAGTGCAACCTCGCCTCAAAGCAGAATGCAACTAAAAGAAATTGTCATTTGTTTATAGGAAGTTTTAATAAATACATGTTTTGTTGCACGGTTGTTCCTAAAACCATCTAACTTTGGTTTCTTCTGTGTGCCTTGTGTTGATTGGCCCTAAAACTGCAAATTTCTTTTGCAGCTTTGATCATATTTGTTCTCACATGTAGGATCTCTAACACAGTTCAAAAAATTCAGAGAAGACCATTTTCCTCATTACTCATCCCAAATAGAAACTCCATTATCTGAACTGCTTTTATTCACTGTCTGGGCTCACACTGTCTGGGTTAAAATGTGGTTAGTTCATTGATCAGAGTATCATATTATAAACCATTCAAAAGGCTGTTATAATTTCAGGGCTGTTTCATACATTATTTGGGGGGGGGGGGAGAGATGATTTACCTACTAATCAGGTTTGGCTGCATAAGCCCAGTCTATGTAGCTGGTGTAATTAAGTAACTTCTGTTATTTGGATTATCCCTTAACTGAAAAGACATTGATGACTGACTGTCTTATCCATGTATGACTTGAACTGTTTGATGGCCTCTGATACCTCTATTTCCACGAAAGTAAAAGCCTATTTAAACTGCAGTCTCTCTGTATGCTGGTTTGTGTGTTCTCCAACACAACTCTCACAACGCTTCGCTGAACATACTCGCTCTCCCAATGGGGAGCTTACCTAATACTGGTTATGGGCCCAGAGTGTACCAGACGTAGCTAAAGGAGAGTTGGTGTTGATACACAATACCATAGACAGACATCTGTTTATTTAGTGATTGTTACTATCCTGGAGAAGATGGTGAGCGACCCATCAACAAGTCTATCGATGATAACCTGGTTGGATGGAACAAACTATGTTTCCTGGTCTATGAAATGCAGACTATTCCTGCGTAGGGAAGGTTTATAGAATGCTGTACAGAATCCATCGGATGTAACTGCTTGGAATCCAGATAACGAGGATGATGCCAAGAAGATAACAGATTTTCAGCGATGCAACGAATGGCCGTTGTGTATAATTGATCTAACACTGAATGACCAACAATTAGTACACATTCGTAGAGAAGATTCTGCTGCAAGATGTTGGGAGAATTTGAAGAGAATTTATGTACGTGACACTGTAGGTGCACACCTAGATCTCACACGCAAACTGTTTAGGGCACATCTTCTGAAAGGTGGAGATATGTTAGGTTTAACCTTTATGAAAGGGGTTTTCCAGGAGCTACATGAAATAGAATTAATCCTTCCTGAGCTACATCAAGTTTATATCATACTCTCCACACTGGATGAGAGTTATGATGTTTTTGTATCTTCTCTTGAAGTCCTAACCCGGAATGAACTTACATTGACTGACATTACTGCACGATTGTTGGAAGAGTCAAGGAGAAGGATGGAGAGGGAACAACTGAGAGAGAAACCACCACAACATGAGGAGTCACATTCTACTGCCTATACTGTTCAAAAATGTTTTTCTTGTGGGGCTAGGAGACATATAGCTAGGTTCTATAAAAAGGCAAGACAACAGAATGCCGAAAGAGCTAGAAAGAATGCTAATCTCAATTTAGCTATGTCTACTTTGGCTATGTCTAGCAATGCACCAGTAAACCATGATTTGTGGGTTGTTGATAGTGGAGCATCACAGTGCATTGCTAGAGATAGAAAAAGGTTTGTATGTTTGGTGAATGGATGGAAGATGAAGGAGGCTGAAGGTACTGCATATTGTTCATTTGTAAATGAGCGTTTCTCCATGTTATAGGTACCTAAACTGAACTTTAATTTATTATCAGTAAGGGCTCTAGTTAATATTGGCTATGTAGTAACCTTTAGGGGAGATAACTGTATAATTGAAAAGGTAATAGGGTTACTGCCAAATTAACAAATGGTTTATACGTTATATCTGATGCCCAAATAGCTAACTCAGTTTATGATAATGTGAATCCACATGACAAATGTATACATTTACTACATAGACACAGGGGGCACATTAATTTCAAGATGCTGCAACAAACTGTTAAATTGTCAGAAGGAGTAAAACTAAATCCATGCAGTAAATGTTTAAATTGCAATGTTTGCTATCAGGAGAAGAGCAAAGTTACTCCTGCAAACAGACTGAATGGTTTTAAAACAAAGGAACCTCTGAAAGTTGTTTTTTGCTGATATAATAGGACCTAAGAAACCCAGTTTGGGAGGTGCCTGTTATGTTTTGAGTATCATGGATCATTATTCCCGATACGGTTTCTGTTACTTGATGAAAAACAAAACAGAAATTTTTCAGCATTTCTTTAATTGGCTGAGGTTTGCGGAGAGAAAAATGAAAGCCAAGGTTATCACTGTAGTTACTGATAATGGGACGGAGTTTACCAACTATAAATTCCAAACTATGTTAAGAACAGCTGGAATCGAGCACAAATGTTCTGCTCCTTATAGGCCACAACATAACTCGTTTGTAGAACAAAGGGGGCAAACATTACAGGCCATGGCTCGAACTATGACAGCTGATTCAGGTTTCCCGAAAACACTGTGGGGTGAAGCTATGATGTGTAGTAACCATGTTTTAAATAATGTGGTGAATACAACAACCGGTGAATTGCCATTCACTAGGTGGCATGGCAGAAAACTAGATCTGAGTTGCCTACATACATTCGGAGCCCCAGCATGGGTGCATATACCATCACAAGTGCAACTGAAAGGGCAGCATAGAGCTCGATAGTTATTTTTTGTAGGTTACGAGGCTAACCATAGATCATTTAAGTTTTGGGAGAAAGGCACAACTAAGGTTCACTGTAGCGCTAGTGCTAAGTTTATAGAACACATGGGGTGGAATAAATTAGAACCAACTGATGATGTAGTTATCGACACTCAGGTGTCCCTAGTGATGAAATAGTAAAACCAGCAATTGAAGAGAAAGTGCAGGTATAGGAGAAACTAGAAGAACGGGAGCGGGTGAAACAGGAGAGTCCACTGGAGAGCCCTGAGTTGCCTAGACGTTCAACCCGTGTAACACGACTACCTGATAGATATCAAGCTAGTATAGCTTGTCAAGTAGATAAAGTTCCTGCTATGTATCATGAACTATCCATGTATCCTAAGGAGGAGCAGATAGTTTGGAAAACAGCAATGGAAAAGGAACTGAAATCCTTACAAAAGTTAGAGGTGTATGAAAATGTAAGGTTACCCCCAGGTAAACATGCCATAGGATGTAAATGGATCTACAAGATTAAAACAAGTGTAGATGGGGATGTTACCCATAAAGCCAGATTGGTAGCACAAGGGTTTGATCAGTCAGCCAATGACTATGATGAGGTATTTGCACCTAGTCTAAAGGCTACATTACATGCATCATTAGTTTGGGCAGCTAGGCATGGATATGTAGTGAATCATTTAGATGTTGAGACGGCATATCTCCATGCACCATTGCAATATACTATATATTTAAAGAAGCCTTTAGGGTTAAACACTGATAGTAAAACTGATTGCTGGAAGTTAAGAGTCTTTATGGCTTAAAGCAATCAGGCTATGAATGGAATCAATGTATAGTGAAAGAGTTAACTAAGATAGTTTTCAAAGTTGGCATGGCTGATCCATGTTTGTTTAAGAAAGAAAGTGATGGTGTGATTTCATTGTTGCTATTGTTCATTGATGACATAGCATTAATCACTAAAACTGAGCAAGAAGCTACTGAGATTATTACACTGTTGAAAACGAAGTTCAGTATAAAACATCCCGGTGAGATTAGGCAATAACTTGGATTAAAGATAGATAAAACTAGGGGAGGGTACAAAATCTCACAAACGAGAAGATTAACCAGCTACTCAGAACTGTTCAGGATGGAACTGTGTAAACCAGCTAAAACTCCAATAGGTCTGGAATTTAGCCACGATGATGCAAAAAGCACTGTGTTTGATAAAGGTATTTATCAATCATTAATTGGTAGCTTATCATATCTGAGTAATTGGTCAAGGCCCGACATAGCCTATAGTGTAAATCAATTAGTCAGGTTTAATGCTGAACTGACTGAAAGGCACTGGCAAGCTGCTAAGAGGATATTAAGATATCTTAAGCAAACGATGCATTATGCATTGTATTTAGAACCTAGAGATGATCTGAGCTTGACTGCATATGCTGATGCAAGTTTTGCTACAGATGTGTCTACCAGGAAATCAATATCAGGGTTTGTCGTATTCCTGGGAAAGGCACTAATTGGATGGCAGTCTATTAGACAAAAGCATTTAGGTCTATCGCCTATGGAGGCTGAGTTCTCATGTCTGTCATTATTATGTACTGATTTGTTTTATTATAAGCAACTGCTACTTGATATGGGAATTGACATACGAGAGCCTATTGTTGTTTATGAAGACAATCAAGCAGCAATCCAGATGGCATCCAATCTCGCTGTAAAAACTAGGTCAAAACACACTGACTTGAGATATTTAAACGTGAGACAAAGTGTTAGTAGTAAACTGATTACACTGGAGTATTGTATGTATGAAGATAACATCGCAGTTCATTTTACTAAGGCCCAAGGTAATATAAAGCATAAACGTTGTTGTGAACAATACGGATTAAGATTGTAAAATCTATAGTCCTACCCAAAGGGGAGAATGTTAGGAATATAATTCTAACAGTTGGGTTGGCAATATATAAATCATGTAACAATGCTGTACTGGTTTCTTTAAATCATGTTGTAAATGTGATTGGGTGCTGTTTCCTCAATCGGCCATAAGAGGGAGCCAGAATGACTGTTAGTTCTCTCTGTGTTAGTTAGATGCTGGGCTGATCTGATCTGAGTGTCGTGAGCTATTGTAAGTTTTGCAACTGTTAGCAAACTTTGTGTACTGGACTGATTGTATGATACTGGACTATGTTATTTGGATTATCCCTTAACTGAAAAGACATTGATGACTGACTGTCTTATCCGTGTATGACTTGGACTGTTTGATGGACTCTGATACCTCTATTTCCACGAAAGTAAAAACTGCAGTCTCTCTGTATGCTGGTTTGTGTGTTCTCCAACACAACTCTCACAACACTTCACTGAACATACTCGCTCTCCCAACAACTTCCTAACAACTTCCAATAATATCTTAAATATACACCTTAATAGTTTTATATAGTAAATGTACAATTTGAAAATATTATGCAGAAGAGTCAAATCTAATGGAACCACCCATCAGTTGCTTATTTTCTGAGCTCAAATACCCACAATAAGCAAGTTAAATATTAAACCTGCAGCGCACAACACCTGTTTTCTGAAAGCACCTAACTTTAATTCACAACTTTATGAATGCAATCTATGTGAAGAAGCGATCTCATCAGATAAGAGGAAAGGGGTTGCTATCTTAAGAGTTCACTGCATCCCACTTGAAAACGGAGTTTGAATCTCAAAATGACCATTTAGGATTGCTATGTTTACAGCTGTCCAAAGTCTCCCTGGTCATGTGGCTGGCACGACTAAAACCGAAGGCAACTGAACAAGTTACCTTCCCACCAAAGGTGGTTTCTATTTTTCTACTCGCATTTTTACATGCTTTCGAACAGTGGTTAAATGCAGCACTGCAGGCTACTTCAGCTGACTGCAGTTCTGCAGTTCGGCTGTTCAAATCTCACCGGCTCAGGGTTGACTCAGCCTTCCATCCTTCCGAGGTGGGTAAAATGAGGACCCAGATTGTTGTTGGGGGCAATATGCTGACTTTGTAAACCGCTTAGAGAGGGCTGAAAGCCCTATGAAGCGGTATATAAGTCTAACTGCTATTGCTAAATTGGCAGAAGCTGGGACAAGTAACAGGAGCTCACTCCCTTACGCGGTGCTGGGGATTCGAACCGCCTTTCTGATGGACAAGCTCAGCATCTAGCCACGTTCAGGTAAGTAGGAAGGTACCCAGGTTTGAGAATTGTAGCCTAAAAAGAGGTGCAATTCATTCCTCTGGAAGCCTTCAACCAGACTGGTGTCAGCCCTGTTCCTGCACCGTGTCAGATGTTTCCCATGGTGGAAATCCCTGTTAGATCTCTGTCGCTTCTGAACTGCCAAGCGGAAAAGGGTAATAATTATACGAAGCCCTCTGCACAGGAAAAGGAGGAAAGGAAGGCCGGGGCCGTCTGCAGCTCCAGCTCGGCAGCTCTGACCCCGCTCACGCCAGGCTCTCCACCTCCCACTTTCCTGTTTTCTCCGCAGGGGGTGGCGGCGAGGTCACCCAAAGCGGCAGCTGCCGGCAGGCTAGGAGCCGCGAAGGCACCTGCCGATGGGGGGGGGGGGGGAAGGAGGCTGGCTCCTCGGCGCGAAGGGACGCGGAGGTGGAGCCGACGGCCGAGGAGGGGAGCCCGCGACAGGCGCCTCCACCGCAGAAGAGAGCGCGCTCGGCGGCCGCGCGCTGACCCAGCCTTTGGAAGCCAGCTTCTGCCTGGCGCGGCGCGCAGCAAATGGAAAAAAGCCGATTCACCCGGGGCCACAGCGAGGAAGCGTCAGTCAGTCTCCTCTCCCCGAATCGCCGGCGCGAAGGAAAGCCGGCGCGGAGGGTTGACTCTCCTGCTGAAGGATTTCGCGAAGCACTTTCTATAAAGCCCCGCCGACACTACCACCACCCTCCCCCGGCTTCGTCCACTCGTTCTTAGGAGCGCGTCGTCCTGGGGACGGGGATTACTCCCCTAAACCAGAGCTCTCCAACCTTGTCTGGCGGACTTTAACTCCCAGAATTCCCCAGCCAGCAAAGTTGAAGTCCGCCAGGCTTAAAAGTTGCCAAGGTTGGAGACCCCCGGCCCTAAACCACCTGCGTGTAGATACTCCGTCCAAACCCCACGAGTGGGCACCGCAGCGAGCAAAAGGCTGCCTGTTTTAGACTGCAATTCTAGGACCAACTTTTTAAGCCGCAGCTGCGCCCGTGGGTGCGTTTCAGGCATGCCATGCAACTCGGGGGTGGTGGTGGGGCGCAATGCCCGTCCCATCTAAGCATTTGGCTCAGCGCTTCCCAGTAAATCGGCGTCGGCTTGCTTTCAACTTGATTTCCAGGGCGGTCCTGCCCGAGTCCAGTGTCGGCAACAACTTTTCGCCTGCCAAATTCTTTCCCCCGTGACCCTCCTCGGTCTCGAACCCGATTTGGAAGCAAAGAGTAAGGAGGGAGCGCCGCGAAACGCCACGCGACTTGCGGCCGACGGTCGCAAAGGGGAGAAGGGTGTGGTGCGATGCCGCGTCATAAAGGCAGGGGGCGCTGGCGCTCCCGCTGGACGAGAGCTGCAGAAGCGCGCTCTCCTAGCTGGATTTGGCGCTTAGCTGGTGAAACTCCCAAGGGTGGCGCCTTTTAAGACTTACCCACATGGCCTCTGTACAAGAAAGCCATGCAGCACATTGACCGGCTCTCCTTTAAAAAAAAAGAACAGAAGTGAGGCATGATGGGTGTGGTCCAAGGGTGTGGCATTCAGTGGGGTGGGAAGCAGCAGGCCCAAGGCCTGTGGGGACCCAGCTGGGTGGGATGTAAGCCCAAGGAGTTCAGGTGGGTAGGATGGAGTGGGCGGAGGATATATAGGTGAGGGCAGCTGCAGTGTCTCTGTAGTCGGTCATGAAGGTGAGAGGATTGCAAATAATCTAAATTTTGTTCACATGACTAGGTGCTCTGCAGCAGAGGTGGGTTCCCACCTATTCGGTAGAACAGATTTGTCAAATCTACCAAACCGGTTAGAAGAGGTTCCACCAGTGGACCCGGAAAGCAGGCCACACCTACAGAAGAGGTTCCAAATTTTTTTGAAACCCACCACTGGCAAGGATCTTGTAACTTGACAGCTTTAAGACTTGCATGCTTCAATGCCAGAGTTTCTGAATAGCTACTTGGACCGACCTAAGTACTAATTCCTAATTTCATATCCAGTCACATGGTCAGCAAGCCACTCCCATCCGGTCACATGGGTAGCAAGCCACTCCCACAAAGGAGGCCACACCCACAGAGTAGGTTCCAATAATTTTTGAAACCCACCACTGCACTGCAGGGGCTATAACTTTGGATTGACATTTTAAATGTTTACTGAATAAATTGTAAGTCAAAGATTACCTGTAGTTGGATGTCACCAGCAGCCAAAGTGAAGCAATCATTGTTACCAATTAAGGAGTTTTACCCCAACCTTTGTAAGCGGCGCAGAATTGCCCTGAAGTGAGATAGACAGCCAACAAATCTAATAAATAAAACAAAAATAAACCTGATGACTGTTCCATACAATCTAGCAGTGACACCCACTGCATTTGAGCAGCACTACAATCCTGTCCTTTCAAAATCCAGAGAAGGAACCAGATCCATTGATCTGACAAAGCGCAGAGCCCAGATAATAACCATTATGGGAGCTGCGTCTTGAGACAAAAGTTGAGCCAGACAAACAAAGTGTGGAAAAAAAGATCTTTATCTACTATTCACTAATAACAAACACACCTGTCAAAGTCTTTATTGCATAATATTGAGGGTAAAGTGCTCCTGAAATAAAGATACAAGACTACATATGAAGCTGTCAACTGTCAATTCAGGAAAGTTGCTGCGCCTAGAAAAGTGGCTCAAGGAATACAGTAGTACAGGGGTGTCAAACTCCGTGGCACGACAAAACCGTGCTCGTCAAAATAGCGGTTATAAAATCGCATCGCTAAAGCCGTGATGTCATCACCGAACGTCATAACCGCCGCGACAACAGCGCGGCAACAGAAGGGCGCTTTAAAACGGCGCCGCGGCAGAAAGCCGATTTAAATTAAGGTAAGGATTAGGATTAGGGGTTTGTTTTAGGGTTAGGGTTAGGGTACTGAGTGCTTGGGAATGCGCGGATTTGCCCTCCGCGATTATGTCATTGCGGTAGGGTTGCGTTTTTCTTTAGCGCTTCAAACGGCGCGAATTAGTCTTCGCGCTTATGTCTCCGCGGATAAGGGCTTCGCGGATTTGTGGTGGAACCGTCAAACTCGATTTCATTGAGGCGGCATCAGGGTGCCAGCTTGATGTCACTCGTGATGTGGCCCAAGCGCTCTGCCAGCAAAAACAGGCTCCAGAGCTCTTATTTTCTGCCGTTTTCACTGACAAGAGGGCGGCAGGAGGCCGTTGCAGCCGAAAATGGAGCCTCACAACTGTATGCAGGACCCAGACTGGGGGGGTGGCAATATGCTGACTCTGTAAACCGCTTAGAGAGGGCTGAAAGCCCTATGAAGCGGTATATAAGTCTTAACTGCTATTGCTATGCAGCCCTCACAACTCCGTTTTCACTGCCAGAGGCACCACGGGCTGGTCCTTTGCTGTTTCTAGGGTGGCCCCACAGATCTGATCTAAGCACCCCGTGGGGTGGATCAGGCCCCCCCGGGCCTTGAGTTTGACACCTCTGCAGTAGTAGGATGATAGTATCTGCAGGTAGGAACACTCCTTGGTTTATTATCACTTACTTGAAGACTTGTATGGGAAATTAATTAAATTAGGCAGATCAGCAGCTAGAAGTATCCTGGTTACTGCTACCAATCGTAAGATTAGCTCCCAATGTTCCAAGTCATGCTGTGACTTAGCAAAGGACTGGATCCTGTTATTCAAAGTGAATGTATAGCTCAACATCCCAGCACATATTTTGTTGGGGAAAATTGATATGTAGGGCTACGTTTGCAAGTCTTAAAATGCACGAAAAGGCTCTATAAATAATGTTCTAAGACTATGGCATAAAATGTTTTCAGTTCAATTCGTGAAAATTTAAACAGACACTTGCTATTTGTGAAAATGAACATTATGGGCAGAATCCAACTGACCCAGCAACACAAAACGCAAGGAACCTATTTATATTTCAGTGAAAAAAAGAATTAGCTTGCTAGCAGTATGAGTGAAATTTTTCAGGAAAGAAAAGGAAGTCGGGAGGTCTGTCTCCACTGCAACTGAACTTAATTTTTATATATTTTTAAAGAGAAATGAAAAACCAATGAAGAAATGAAATATCTATAGCTCAATAAATATTGCAGTGAGTGAGCAGAACCAAACTGGAAACCTAGTTTAATTAAGATGTGGTCACATTTTACTGTGACATTCAAGGTGTTAGTATAAAAATGTTTTGCATGAACTATATGGTGGTATGCAGTCAAAAAGATATAAATAGCTATGTTCTACCTCCCATTACATAATTCAAGGTAGTTTTCATAAACCAAAAGACAAACAATAATGTGATACATAAAATAATTTTATCTATTCTTTTCCACAGCTTTCTAAAATCTGGCTTGGTTCTTTATTTGCTTTTTTTATTTTGCTGGCTTCCAGGGCTCTTGCTGGTAGTACTGTAATGCTCTAATTCTTCATCCCTGGGGCCATAGAATTGCCGTCTTAAGATTCATTTAGAAATGGACGGAATTGGCTCAAACCTGTTAGAACAGTTTTCCATTAGAATGAATCAACCACAGAAAAGGGCTTCTGTCTTTTGCCTCTTAACCTAATGGATCTTACTGGCAGGCCCATTAACAAGATGTCTGCAAAAGTCTCAAGCAGGTCTCTTTTTTGAGAAAACACCTGTGCCAGGTAGGATAATAGGGTGTTCCTGTGCTAAAAAACAAATTCTGTCTTGATCAAAACATTGTTGATTTGATTGATTTTGATTGATTGATTTAGTTTATTTGTATGCCGCCCTTCTCCGGGAGGGACTCAGGGCGGCGAACAACTCGAAAGGGGGAAAGGGGATACAAACACAATACACGTAATTAAAATACACAAGAGTCATACAGCCATACAAGTCGAGAGGGGAGGGGAACTCATCAACCCCAGGCTTGCTGGCACAGCCAGGTTTTGACGGCTTTCCGGAAGGCCTGGAGAGAGGTGAGGGTCCGAATCCCCGCGGGGAGTTCATTCCAAAGGGCCGGAGCTGCAACAGAGAAGGCCCTCCCCCGGGTAGTAGCCAGATGGCATTGGCTAGTAGACAGAACCTGGAGGAGGCCGACCGTGTGCGATCTAACGGGTCTGTGGGAGGTAATTGGCAGCAGGCGGTCTCTCAAGTACCCAGGTTGACCTGGCTAAGTCATGATTTCAGTCAGTGTGCCCCATTCTTTATTTTCCCAGTGTTCTTTCTTGTCTTATGAATTGTAAGACTGAAAAAGAAATGAAAAGTTGAAAAAACACATCATCAACTTTTCTGACAAACCACATAAGCTTTTATTATTATTTTATCTACCAGTCAGAAAATACTCAGTTACCACAATATCCACAGTATATCCCAGGAAGAATTTTATAGAAGGCCAGGTGCTGTGTTATCATTTATTGTTTTGCCCGCAGTTGGAATAGCTGGTGTCAGTTAATAGTTTACTTGCTATCAAGTATGTTATTTCCTTTTTTTTGCTGCTTCCTGAATTAGTTCTAGAACATTGTACTATTGAACAGGCGTGCATGTGCATTAGCAGTTGAATGTATTTGGAAATTAGGCTATTTACGGTTTAGAGATTAACACTTGTACAGTATGTGTAGTGAGCATTATTATTACTATTTTCTTCCGTGTTGAGGAACAGCATAATGTATGGAGTCAAACACTGCCTAAAAGCAGAAAAACAGCTTCATGAACAGTCCTACTCACACCCCTTTTCTCTCTACTTTCAACAGTTTCCCCCAAGTATTTTTCCTACCTATGGCATTCAACGTATGCTCTTGCTTTGAACTCTGCAGGGGAAAAAGCAGCTGCTAAAGGCAATTGGAACAGAAAAGCAGCGTGCAGACAAGCAGTAATTACTGGATTTCTGAGATCGGATTTTTTCCCCAAAGTCTGCTTTAAAAAAAAAGTTTTAGGGATAATATTTACATAACATTTAACATACAGCTTTTGTCCTTGCGAACGGGTTTTAAAATGTGTGTGGGTGTATTCCTTTTACTACCTTAGTCATACAAATCGTGTTCATTTATTTTGTGTTTGGATTTCAGCTACAGGTGAAAACTGGACCATTATTTCATGAGAGCACAGGGAATTTTCATTCATTCCATTCATTTCTTCTTTGTAGTGTACCCTTGAGACCACTGTTTCTACATCTACCATCTTTTGGGCAACATACGTTATGCCTAAAGATTGCCAAGCAGCATTACAATTATTTTTGTAACCAGGCACACCATCATATCAATACCTTTATACATTTATGACATATTAAGAGGCGCACGGTATGTTCAACTCTTGTTTTGCAACACTTGGAAGAATAATTGCGCCTGCGGTTTTGTCTCTATGTGCTTGTATAAACCAAATGAACTTGGCACATGGCCTGTTTTAAATTGGCCTAACAGGGTGAGGCTATTCTGGTTTGGTTTTATTTTGCCTTTTATTTATTTATTTTACCGTCTGACCTAGCCAGATACATGTGCTTGAATGAGCACAACCATTCCCTGTGGAACTTCAGTAAAACTGCTTACTGTGGTGAAAAATAACATGTGCTGTATGTGTGTGTACATGTATCCAAGGAGTCATCTTTAATGTTGATATTAATGTTTAATTATAGTATTTTGCTAACCAGTATCTTGTTATTGCCCAATAACGATTGTGTACAATATGGCAGTTGAACACTTATACTTTTGTACATTTACCAAATTGACAAAGATAGTTTAAGAGCTTCAAAAATGGTTTGTCAGTGCAAGTGCATCACAATAAGAAAAAATAGTCATGCTATACCAATTTTGGGATTATATATTTAGTATAGATTTTTTTTTTCCGTATCTCCCATATGCTGAATGTTTACATGGCAGATAAAATTGTCTTTACAGACTTCATAAAGATTTTTTTTTAATAAATAAATCTGTGCCATGTAACAATACTAAGAAAAAAGTCAGAACAACAACCAGATAATCTTCAACAAAACGTTTCCCTAGTGCTGAGGTATACAGTGATGTCACAAGGGTACCCACTCTTCCCTATTTTTTTGATTTATACATTTAAATATCCCCCTTCCACACCTCACTGTTGATGACCTGTCAACAGTGTCATTTTTTCATCTTTTTCTATCCGTGTTTTTATAGATTTCTTGTTTCTTCCCTTATAAAGTAATGTCCAGTTAACAAAAATGGAGCTCTGTTTTCACTGGCAGAGGCACCGTGGGCTGGTCCTTCACCATTTCCAGGGAGGCCCCATGGACCAGATCTAAGCACCTCACGGGCTGGATCCAACCCTTGGGCCTTGAGTTTGACACTCCCGCCTTAGCACAAGAATGCCTTTGGCCTAATGTACTACAGTCTGATGTGCTGGTCTGTGAGAATGCTTTTGAGAGGCAGGAAGAGCCACTGATCCACATGATCATATAAGAGATAGCTTCACCCGAAGAAGGAATGGGAGCAGAGGTGGGTTCCTACCAGTTCGCACCTATTCGGTAGAACCGGTTCGTCAAATCTACCGAACTGGTTAGAAGAGGTTCCACCAGTGGACCCAGAAAGCAGGCCACACCTACAGAAGAGATTCCAAATTTTTTTGAAACCCACCACTGGTCCTTGGATATGATTATTCTACACTATCATGCTCATATTTATAAAACTCAGTGCCTCTGTGAAAGGTAAGGATGACTACTGCGTTTGTGGTGCAATCAGAACATTGCGTGTGTTGAAGTTGTTTTAACGCAAACCAAAGATGCCTTTTAAAAAACAAGTTTACATCCTATTCTTACGCATGCCAGTGCTGTGTGTGAAGTAATTTAAAGTGGTTCTGACAAGTGTCGTCGGCACCTTCATATCCGGTCACATGGGCAACAAGCCACTCCCATCCGGTCACACGAGCAGCAAGCCACTCCCACAAAGGAGGCCACACCCACAGAGTACGTTCGAACAATTTTTGAAACCCACCACTGAATGGGAGCATGGCAAAAATGTCAAAAGGGTCCCCTCATAATTTCTTGGACCATAAATATGGCGAGGGGGGGAGAGATGCATTCAGATTTGCAAGATTTTGTTACTGTAACCTTACAACAACGGTATTGTTAATTCTTAAGGTTTGTGCTTCTTGCCTGAGCTACCTCAAAGGACTGGCAGCTGAATTCAAAAAGTGGCTGAGGCCAAGATAATTGTTTAGATTTTAATTAAACTGATTTTTTTTTAAAAAAATACTAATTTAATTACCCCTGTGTATTTACTAATTTTCCTCCGTTTATCTCATTAAAAAGTACAAAACCTCGATTATCTTTTTGGATTCTGAGGACCATCCTTGTGTTTTTGATAGAAAAGGGCAGATTTGACAATGGATTAAAAAGAAAAAGAACTCTGCCTGTTTCCCGTGTACCTCCGATTCAAAGCCCCTGTTATCCTTATAAATATCACGAGCAATTCTGTACGCCAGAATTCATATAAAGCAGCCAAAGTCTGCTTTCCCCCCCATTCATTAGAAAACCAGCCTGTTCAAAACAGTCCCAAATCACAAAAAAATCATGCAATTTAAAGAAAATTGAGAATTCCAAACACTACCTGGGTGATCATTACTTTTTGAGAGCCAGATTTGGGATGCTGGGTCATCTTTCTGGCACTACCTTCACGGCTAGTCTTATTTTTAGAGGACGCAGAATTATAGCAGTGTGAGTCAGCTGACTGCTTTGTCACAGAGATGCTGCTTTCTACATTACTGTAAGTGCCAGACCTCTCTCCCTGCTGCAGTTTTCTAGCCGCAGTGCGGCAAAGCAGACGCCTAGAACCGGGCACGGAGCAACATAGCTTTTATTATTTTTTATTGCAGAGAAACTGTCTGTTTTAATGCACTGCACATTTCTGCTTTTCGTAAGAGTGCAGGCACAGCAGACCACCTGGGATGTGGATGTAGGCTTCTGACATTAGCAGCGATGTTGAACTGAGGCAGGCACTGCTCGGAGTCTTTTTTTTCCTACATGCCTCTGATGGAGAATGATTCGCTTTCTGCCTTGCGTGCCAACCGTTGCTTGTGCCACTGCGATAGACACCTGCAAGAACGGGAGAAAGGAGATGCTACTTGTCACTGCCTGGGGCCTTCCTTCTCTCCCCCCTTCTCCTCTCGTTTTGTTTTTCCACAGCTCTTCGCTCTTGACATCCCAGAGTAGTATTTAATCCTGGTTCTGTAGGTAGCCAAAGATCAGTCAGAGCAAAAAAACTCAAGCCAGGCTCCCTGATCCAGCTCAGTTCCAGTCCTTTTTGGATGGGTACAGGAGATCAGCCGACTGGCAGGGACACAACCAGCCATCAAGTGGAGCCTCTCTGGGATTGCAGTCGGTCCCGAGCGCTGCTGACTTCCTTTTACCTTCTCTTTTCCATCAGCAGCTGTTAATGGCTTTGTGGTCTCTGAAGTGTATGTTTGTATGGATTAGCCTGTCACGAGGGCACTCCTTGTCCGCGTCATGTTGGAAATAGAGAGCTGAAGTCAGCCTGCTTTAACTGTGGCTTCTTTCTGCGTGGTGCTATGCAGCTGGGATGGGTTACACTGACAGCCGAAGAAGGATCACCACATACCCCGACTCCTGGGATCTTTCAGGAAAAATATAACTCTTTCTCAGTGTATTATGCTTTATGTCTTCTGCTTTATCTTTTATATGTAGCTTTAGATATAAATACCATATATATAGACTTATAGACATATATACTATAGAGTATATATGTATAATAGGCACCTGTGTGGATGGGAATTTCAAAACGCTCTGGGGTGGAGGGTAGATAGTTTGTGGAGAACTCTGATTCGAGGCAAGTTGCACCCGGTCTGCATTCTTGCTGATTTGAAATACGCTGTTTTTGCGAGGAGGAAGCCCTAAGGGGCGAGTTCAGTAACTAAGAAAGCAATTGCAGATAAAAGAAATAAAAATGACAAGCATAATGGAGAAGAAACTGTCAGCGAAATCAGTGCCTGGATGGTAATCTTACCCAGTCTGAATAATTATGAATAATTCATAGAACAAAATTACTTTGCTTTCACCTTTTCCACTTAAAATGGCATGATATGAATCTCTAATAAATTTTCAAGAAAAAAAATATATATAATGCCAACTTGAATCTGAAGAGCTTTTTACAACCAGATGCTGTATCCTGATTCTTCCGGTATCTTTCACAGTGATTCTGTGAGAACCCTACTTAATCACGAAGTACTGTTAGGAATGAAAATTACAGTGATTACAATAGCAACAATAGAGTGCCATCAAATGATTTCTAATATACCTAATTTTCTAAGGCTGACTGCATTGGTTTTCATGAGCAAATCTAAATGCTTGGCTCCTTGGATTTTATATCAGAATGTGATAAAAAATGCTTGGTAAATATGTGTTGTGTTTGATGCTTTTATGGGGAAAATGCAGCTTTATATTAAAATGATTATAGCCATATATTTATTTTGCTAGCATTTTTGATGATTGCATTATTTTCCTGTTCGTAGGATGGTGTTCTGTTACAGGGTTGTTCATACCATAATGTTCCAGGACTTATACAACAGCAAATTTAGCTGAATAATTTGTACAGCTATAAAATAATGTATTTTTGAATTAGATAAGTACCCTGAAATATGTTTGAATGATTGCCTCCAAGTTAACAAAAAGATTTTTTGTTGCAACCGGCAGCTAAGGCTTAACTAACCAAATATATAATCCAAAAATGGGTGCCTTACACAGAGACAGTTAAAAATATAATTTACATTTAATTTGGGAGATTCATTAAAAGAATTATTCAGTCCCTAGTTTTTTGTTAGCTTAAATACACTTTTTGTGTGTTAATATGTATTAATATGATAAAGCAAAAAGAAGGTTTAAGCAAATGGGAAACAAGACAGACCTAGTAAAATTCTTAGAATTATATATTATTTTGAAAATAGTTTCCTATCAAGCAAGAAGTCATAAACATAAAAAAGTATGGTCCCTAAAATTAAAGTAGAATATTATATCTGTGCATATGTAGGTGTATGTTGTAACTACTTTGTGCCTTATAATCTGACATAATGTAAATATTTGCATATTTGCATTACCTTTTTGTTGCTGCTTCAGTTAATTTTGTACTGAATTCTTGGTTTGGGAATTGTTTTGAAAGCGTTCTTTGCAGCCTAGGGAAATCCAAATTTAAATTTGTGCTTCAGGTGATGTTATTGTTTGTGATCTGTGAGTTTGGCATTAGATAAAGTTGTTCGGCTCTGGAATTAGGTGGTACTTTTTGGAGGATGTCCCTTAGAACCGACCCACATTTTTTTCAGATTGGTCATATGGGGGGGGAAAAAAAGGCGAAATAGCTTTAAGGAGTCGATTCATGTGATTTAAAGCAGCTATATTTTTTTAGACTTAAGTTGGGAGATTGAAACTAGACCAGTTGTTTTAATGAACAGCAGAGAGGAATTGTAATGTAC
Organism: Thamnophis sirtalis; assembly: GCF_051295495.1. Taxonomy (NCBI): domain Eukaryota; kingdom Metazoa; phylum Chordata; class Lepidosauria; order Squamata; family Natricidae; genus Thamnophis; species Thamnophis sirtalis. The sequence continues at coordinate 166,551,873 of NW_028261382.1, forward strand.
CCAAGGTTCAAAGTACTTCTTACAAATAATTGTTGAAAAGTGATAATGCAGCTTGATACGAAAAGCTTGTAACATGTTTAATCCTGCCTTATCAGGAACAATTATTAGAAGGAGGGAAGAGAAGCATGGGAAGAGGCCATTGAACAGCTATTCTGGAAATGCTATAGAACCATGATGGCAAACCTATGGCATGTGCGCCAGAGGTGGCACGCAGAGCCCTCTCTGCTGGCACGAGCGCCGTCGCCCCAGCTCATTCCATGGCGTTTCTTTCCTGAGCTTCGGTTTCCTTGCAAATAACAAAACAGAAGCTCACGAAATAAAAAGATCTTACCTCTTGCCGCGCTGCCGGTGTTGGGATAGCAATAGCAATAGCAGTTAGACTTATATACTGCTTCATAGGGCTATCAGCCCCCTCTAAGCGGTTTACAGAGTCAGCATATCGCCCCCAACAACAATCTGGGTCCTCATTTTACCCACCTCGGATGGATGGAAGGCTGAGTCAACCCTGAGCCAGTGAGATTTGAACAGCCGAACTGCAGAACTGCAGTCAGCTGAAGTAGCCTGCAGTGCTGCATTTAACCACTGCCCCACCTCCCGCCAGCCAGCTGGTTTTCGGGTCTCTGCTGTGCATGCACGCATGTCCACGCATTCGTGCATTCACACAGGTGCACGTTTGTGCATGTCCATGCATATGCACATTTACACATGTCCCACATACACGTGTGCATCCATGTGCATTTGCACATTTGCGCGCATGCACACCTTTCAGTGAGCATGCGTGTACACACAGAATTTGGGCATTTGGTGTCTAAAAGGTTTGCTATCGCTGCTATAGAAGCAGCAACATCCTAGGAACAAGGGACTGACAAAAGCAGCATTGCAGACCCCAGTACAAGCCCCATCCTCTTCTACATGCATTGCAATCCTGCACACATGGAATAGAGCTTTCACTGAAATGCTGTGACACTGATCTCATCAGTTCGATAAGAGCAGCAAAAGCCTGTAGACACAACTATGTATAGAAGGAATCTTTGCTTTCCCTGTTTTCCAGGTTGTATCAATGAAGAGCCTTCTTGCATGTACAGTAATTCCATTAGATTTCCATTTAAAAAGTCCCCCTATTTAATTCCATGCCTATCTAAGCATCTATAGGCTTCACAATTTTTTAAAATAGCAATAGTGCTTAGACTTATATACTGCTTCACAGTGCCTAAGTAGTTTGCAGAGTCAGCATATTGCTCCCAACAAGCTGGTCCTCATTTTACCGACCTCGGAAGGATGGAAGGCTGAGTCAACCTTAAGCCAGGGAGACTCGAACTGCCAAATTACAGGCAGCCGGCAATCAGCACAATTAGCCTGAAGTACTTACTGCACTCTAACCACTGCGCCACCATGGCTCCTTAATCCAGCGTGTTGACATTTAATAATAGATGCACTTAAGATTCAGGTAAATCTTTTGTTCATCAAATCAGCAGTGGAATAGATATGAGAAAATTCCACCACAATGAAGTAAATACAAATCCTCTGTTTACTATTTTATTCGTATTTTGAATACAGGTAGTCCTCAACTTAGAAGGGACGCGGTGGCTCAGTGGCTAAGACGCTGAGCTTGTTGATCAGAAAAGTCTGATCAGTTTGGTGGTTTGAATCCCTAGTGCCACGTAACAAGAGTGAGCTCTCGTTACTTGTCCCAGCTTCTGCCAACCTAGCATTTTGAAAGCATGTAAAAATGCAAGTAGAAAAATGGGAACCACCTTTGGTGGGAAGGTAACAGAGTTCCGTGCGCCTTCGGTGTTTATTCATGCTGGCCACATGACCAGGGAAACGTCTTCGGACTGGCTCTTCAGCTTTGAAACGATGAGCACCCCCCCCTAGAGTCTAGCACTTATGTGGAAGGGGAACCTTTACCTTAGTCCTTGACTTATGACACAACTGAGTCCAAAATTTCTGTTAAGTGAGACATTTGTTAAGTGAGTTTTGCCTCATTTTACAACCTTTCTTGTCACAGTGGTAAAGTGAACCACTGCAGTTGATAGGTTAGTAACCTAGTTGTTAAGTGAATCTGGCTTCTCCATTGATTTTGCTTGGCAAAGGCAGCAAAAGGTAGCAAAAGCTCCCCCTTGGGATACAGCAATGGTCATAAGTATGAACTAGTTGCCAAGCTTCTGAATTTTGATCACATAATCATGGAGGTGCTGCAACGGTCATAAGTGTGAAAGTGGTCATAAGCCACTTTTTTCAGTGCTGTTGTAACTTTGAACCAGTGGTGCAGGCGGTACGCCCGGTATGGGCGTACCGGTGCCTGCCGGGAGCACCGGGTACCGTTCTGGTACAGTGCTCCGGAGGGCCCACCTACCCACCCGAGCTCCTGTATTTGAGCTTTCAGCGCTTACACTCAGGGAGCATACGGCGCCTGTGCAACGCTCCGCCGAGCAGCTGGAGCGTCGCGGGGGTGTCGTGGAGGTAAGAATGCATGTGGGGGACACCAGGTTCCATTGCACCGTACTGGTTGCAATGGGATCCGAAACCCACTACTACTTTGAACAGTCACTAAATGAACTGTTATAAGTCAAGGACTACCTGCATTCAAATCTCACAACAGCAGAAAGCTTACAAACATACTTCAAACCAAGTAAAGCAGTTAAACAATATTTCTAAAACAGTGTTCTTTGCAAAGCTGTTTATAAAGGCTGCTTATGATGAACTCAATTAATACTCATCATCTTTAACTAAGAACAGGTAGTACCTTCTAAAGGCCATCAAAGCTGTATTTTGAACAAAGTCTTTTGCAAGATTTTTATGCCAGTCCCAGCCGTGAGCTGCTTTAAAAGTGAAAACACACTTTTGAATTTAATCAAAGCCTGACATGATATCCTCAGCAGAGATGGCCCAAGAAATTTCATTGCCTGAGACAACAAAAGAATTCTCAACTTAGAATGGAATGCTAGTTAATCTTATTTCGGCATTGGCAACAAAACAGTGTTATTTCAGTGCTGTTGGAAGTGCGTATAACCAACAGCTGTGTCCTCCAAAGCTTTCTCTGTATCTCAGCATTTGCAGCCTTATCCTGTTCTATGTTAGCAAGAGCATCACGCTGACTTGTTCATTCCCACTAAAACCAGGGAAATCTGTTTGACTTTTAAACACTATGCAAACAGTTTTATTCACCAAAGCATTTTAAATAATTCATGTGTTGGTTTTAAACATATCTTCTGTTTAGAAATGAGAAATTACTGGTTTTTGTGTGTTTATTTTTTAATTCGCCTGTCTTTTTTTTTTTTTTACTAATAAGGATTATAGTAAATTTGTATCATTGTGTGTTTTAATTATGTAGATTTTTATTTGGTGATTTTAGCCTGCCATAAGATGATTTAGGCAACTTGGTTTTTAAAGGTGATGTATAAACTTATAAGTCAGTCAGATCCATTAAAATGGATTCGTTATTTATTAATAGGGAAGAGCAGTCATGTTACCTTGGTTGTGCACAGGGAAGATCTCTCTCTTCAAATTTCTTCAAACTTTGAAGATGTGTTGAAAACTCTTGTCTGCCAATGTGCATATAACATTCCTCAATGTTGCAAAATTCTATGAATTTCTACAGGAAGAGGTTGCAGAATGGAGAAACACTGTCAAACTGCTCAGAGAATGTATGTCCGGGAAGGGGTAGACTTTATCGAAAGTTTGTTTATACAAAACAAACGGAAAAAAGGAAGCCAAAGCAACAATATTAGTTATAATTTAAATGTTTGAAATTTTGCATACTCTCGTGGCTCCTTGCTGTAATTGCAAAGGGCGTTCTGGAAATTAAATTCATAATTATGCATTTAGAGAGCATGAAGATGATGTGGACTGTTGTTAGAGACCGCAATGAGTGCCATACATGGATTAACTATATACACGTGAATTGTTATGCTTTGCCTATAAAATTGTCCAAAGCCCATTACTTCAGCTTTCCGCTAGATACCCACAGGAGGTGAGAAATGGGTAACTTTCTGAATTAGACTTTTCTCAGTAGTAACCATTTCGGTAGCATAAACACAAATAGGAGTAACATGTACCTAATCTAGTTAGGATTAGGTACAGAAAATGGGCAGTAGTTTAAATGGAAATTAAAAGGGGCAGCTACAATAATTGCTGGAAACAAGCATGCTTGGGCCTGTAACCTGCTAACACATTTGAGCTATTTTCCTTCTGGCATTGAGAACAGAGGCGGCTAACTAAGGAACTTTGTCAGATAGATATAGTCCATGTATTACAAACTCAAAGACATTGCACACGTGATCCACAAAAAACATATCACGTTTCAGTGTTGAGTTGTTGCCACTGAAACAGCAGCTAGGTTACATATTAGAGGCAGGGAGGTAATGAAAAGTGCCAGCTGAATAAAGAATACCCATGCCAAGAGTACTGGCATAGTGAAAACCATGCATGAACAGCCAAAAAAAGGACAAAGTTGAACTCCTATACTGAAAGACTCTTAGCTTAAAGAGTCCTCTCCAACATGGTACCATTCAGGGTGTTGGATGGTTGGTGATGCTGAAAGTTCTTCTTCAATACTAGACTGCCTGGGGAACTCTGGGAATTGAAGTCCACAAGTCTTAAAGTTGCCAAGATTCAACACCCTCACTATAGAAGATTATTTTTAAGTTTCAAAGTTTTTACCAATATGTACTACTAATCAGTTGGGGTACAAAGGAGGCAGAAATAATTTTTCAGAGTCCTTCCCTTTTTTTTATTTTTTGAACATTTGTAAATAATGTAGTGGAGATTTTGATACTAAGCTAAAATTTATACTTTTTAATAATGTAAAAAGAATTCAATGTGGTTTGCTTGGTATGGTTTCTCTTTTACTAATGTGGCCTTGAACTTTAATTGTGTAACTTTAATAATTATCCATTTTTAGATATGATCTTTTTTGAAAATACAATTTTGAAAAATTTAAAAGGGGGGGGGTTGAAGAAAACTGCTTTCAGCCACATCAAGACAGCCCCTCCCCAAATTTCACAGAGTATTTTGTAGATGCAGATAGTAGAGTATGGTGAGGTTTTATCTTTAGGTCTGAAACAATAAAGAATTCAGGGTGTCACTCTTGGTTTTGGGCTTGACAACTATGAGTTTAGGCTGACAGATTTTGATAGGTCTAAAGTAACCTCAACAGTTTTGCTGATATCTTTGAATCAACCTTCAGTTTTCTATCACAGTTAGAGAGCCAGTCTTCTGAGTCAGTTTATCTTGTTACAGTGATGCAATCACCATATTGCAATGGCTGTTGTGTGCTCAGTGGTATTTAGTGATTCGGTACAACGACACTGGCATCAATGTTGGGCCTTCTCCGGAATTATTTAACACTCTACTATTTTGAAAGCTTTTTTCTTTTACAGTAACAGGATTTTCTTGAGACACAAAGAGGAAAGGGGGAAAATAGCAAGAAGTATAAACATGGTTAAGAAATCTTCCAATATTTTTAATGTTTCAGAATGCCCAAAATAGCAGTAGCAGTAGACTTATATACCGCTTCATAGGCCTTTCAGGCCTCTCTAAGCGGTTTACAGAGAGTCAGCATATTGCCCCCAACAATCTGGGTCCTCATTTTACCCACCTCGGAAGGATGGAAGGCTGAGTCAACCCTGAGCCGGTGAGATTTGAACCGCTGAACTGCTGATCTAGCAGTAGCCTGCAGTGCTGCATTTAACCACTGCGCCACCTTGGCTCTTAAAATATAGTAATAGATAGAATGCTCAAAATATAGTAATAGATAGAGGATATAAGGAACCTTAGACAAGCAATAGTATTTTAACTTCAAGAATTATATGGTCCAAATTTACTCTTGAGTGCTGCTTTCTAGGAAAACAAGTTAGTTGCACCAGAAAATCCTTGAAAAATATGCTGTTCTTTGGATGAAAAAGATCTTTTGGACTGAAACCATTTCTGGAAAAACTTTTATCATTGTTGCTTATTTTAATTGGCCGAAATATTAATTTTTCCAACAACAACAATATTTACAACAATGTCCTTCTTTTCAGAAAAGCACAGAAAGAATTTTGAGAGAAATGTCTATTTCTACACTAATCCATTGCTCTAAATCTCAATCCTTTTGACCACATATTCTCTCACTAAATCCGTTTGTACATTATAACCAATATGAAGTGATTTTCTACCCAGGAAATTAAGGCACAGGACTGAATAGAAGGATTACAAACTGCAGGAGTTTGTAGGATTCTGATTTATATAGGATGGGTTCAGAGTCAGGAAAAACAAATGGCAAAAGATGGGTGTTGCAATTCAACATATTTTGAGAATAAAGTTGTCTTGTACAACTTGACTCCCTTTCAGAGGTTGGTTCCTACCAGTTCGCACCTATTCGGTAGAACCGGTTCATCAAATCTACCGAACTGGTTAGAAGAGGTTCCATCAGTGGACCCGGAAAGCAGGCCACACCTACAGAAGAGGTTCCAAAAATTTTTGAAACCCACCACTGGTCCTTGGATATGATTATTCTACACTATTATGCTCATATTTATAAAACTCAGTGCCTCTGTGAAAGGTAAGGATGACTACTGAGTTTGTGGTGCAATCAGAACATTGTGTGTGTTGAAGTTGTTTTAACGCAAACCAAAGATGCCTTTTAAAAAACAAGTTTACATCATATTCTTATGCATGCCAGTGCTGTGTGTGAGGTAATTTAAGGTGGTTCTGACAAGTGTCGTCGGCATCTTCATATCCGATCACATGGGCAGCAAGCCACTCCCATCCGGTCACATGGGTGGCAAGCCACTCCCACAAAGGAGGCCACACCCACAGAGTAGGTTCGAACAATGTTTGAAACCCACCACTGGGTTGGGGGTAGAAGCAGAGGTGGTATTCTGCTAGTCCACTCTGGTTCAGGCAAACTGGTAGCGGTGGCAAGGGGAGGCTTTGCCCACCCACCCAGACGTCATCACAAACGCTCTGTGCATGCGCAGAAGTACCGTGTGCGAGTGCGCTCCCAGTTCCAAACCAGTAGTGAAGGTAAGAGGATTTCATGCCTGGGTGGGAGGGGATAGTTTCATATGTGCAACCTAGTTTCCACACATGTGCCCTTGCCCGCTGGTTGCACAGCTTGGTTCATGGTTCACAGACCAGTACTGGTTCGCAGCCTGGGGGTTGAGGATTCCTAATCTGCACCTTTCCTGTTTGGGGATTATTGGATTTTGAAATCATTGTACCTTTATACAAATGAGTGAACATAAATGAAGAACTAAGGTATGTGTCCTACAATTACTATATGAGTCCCACCTTTTAAATTAATGGAATTTGTACTGTACATGATGTAACCAAGATGTTGGAAAGTAAATTCCTTAATCTCCTTCCATAGATTCTCTAGTGAGTACTTCCCAATGTTTTCCCATGACTTTTTATTCCCTCATTTTGGAGAAATTGCTTAGATTTTTACAACCATACGCCAAATCATAAAGTTATAGTATCCTGTGCATTTATTCTAGCTACAGCGTTTATAGTTTCTTGGGGGGAAATAAGGGGCAACCTGAGAAAGAGACAAATTGGAAAGAGGTTCATAAGGATGAATAATTGTCTATCTTCATGACTGGTTTACACAGGAATATTTTAATTTACAAACACTTATATTTTAATAAAAATATGAAGAAGCAAACTTTATGTGTACATTCATTTGAAAAAGACAATTCAATTCCTATGTTGTATATATTGTGAAAGACTGTGCATTAAGTGGTACAATGTACAATGAAAGTTAAATGACCATAAATAAAGGGCAAAAGAGAGTTTTGGAAAAATAAATACATTCAAAGGACAGCTTTCTGAAATAAAGCAGTGTACACTTATGGAAAAGGGCATAGCTTTAGGCTGCATCAAAAAGGTATTTCATTTCCAAATCGTGGGAATTATATCCTACATGCTCCGCCCCAAGTACATCCTCTACCTCCACACTATCAGGCCAGGGTTAGAACGTTACATTTTTTAAATGACCTGAGCTCACAAACAACAGCTCGGCTCATTCCTTATTATTACCCAATAAATCTGTCAGACAAACCTTGTAATTATAAAATCAGTCCTAATTTGAAAACCAGCTTACAAAGGAATCAACCTCCCAAGCATTTAAGGTCAAGAAATAAGTTGAGATCTAGTGCCAGGGAGTTTTTTGTAATAAAGGTTTTGTTCAACCAGGAGTCAAGGACAGCTCTCACAGATTGATGGGGTTCTAATGCCTTTGAAATGTCTCTGTAAGGCTACACATCAGAGGTAGGTTCCTACCAGCTCGCACCTATTCGGTAGAACCAGTTCGTCAAGTCTACCGAACCGGTTAGAAGAGCTTCCACCAGTGGACCCGGAAAGCAGGCCACACCTACAGAAGAGCTTCCAAAATTTTTTGAAACCCACCACTGGTCCTTGGATATGATTATTCTACACTATCATGCTCATATTTATAAAACTCAGTGCCTCTGTGAAAGGTAAGGATGACTACTGAGTTTGTGGTGCAATCAGAACATTGCGTGTGTTGAAGTTGTTTTAACGCAAACCAAGGATGCCTTTTAAAAAACAAGTTTATATCATATTCTTATGCATGCCAGTGCTGTGTGTGAGGTAATTTAAGGTGGTTCTGACAAGTGTCGTCGGCATCTTCATATCCGGCCACATGGGCGGCAAGCCACTCCCATCTGGTCACATGGGTGGCAAGCCACTCCCACAAAGGAGGCCACACCCACAGAGTAGGTTCGAACAATTTTTGAAACCCACCACTGCTACACACCAGTACCTCATGGAGGCTCATTTCTTTCAGCAATTGACTCCAAGTATTTCTGATGGATTCAGCTTTATCTGACCACTCCTTTCCTTGCCTTCTGATGTTTTGCTTTCAAACTACATTCTCAAGAACTAAATGGAGTATAGTCACAGTTATCAGATCTAATTCAGGGATGGTGAGGCTGTTACTCACTTGGCATAGTTGCTAGAACTGCAACCCACATTTCTTAATTTAACATTTTTATTGAGTTATAAGATAAAATAAGATGCAAAATACAAAAGTAAAGCAGTGGGAAGGAAGAGGGGGAGAGAGGGGAGAAGGATTAGGAACAGTGCTTGTAGTGGTGGGTTTCAAATTTTTTTAGAACCTCTTCTGCAGGTGTGGCCTGCTTTGTGGGAGTGGCTTGCTGGCCATGTGACTGGGTGGGAGTGGCTTGGCAGCCATGTGACTGGGTGGGCGTGGCCAACTTATAAAATGTGGTGAAACTCATTTAACAATGCTCTTGCTTAGCAACCAAAATGCTGGCTCAGAAACTCTGGCATTTGAAGCACACAAGTCTTAAAGCTGTCAAGTTGCAAGACCCTTGCACCCCTAACCCTTTAGAAAAAAAACCCAGGGATGTTCAAATTTGACAGCTTTAAGATTTGTGGACATCAACTCCCAGAATTCCTCCTCTCGCTCTTCATCTTGATGATGTGCGGATGGCCGGGGGGAGGAAGCTGGAACCGGTTCTGTAGATTTGTGGAACCTCTTCTATAGAAGAGGTTAGAACTGGCAGGAACCCACCCCTGAGTGGTTGGATGCTGCTGGTTTAACAGCCAGTTCGGTGAGTGCATTCTTTGTGTGTGCTAATGCACTTGCATGGAGCACTGAAAATGGAGCATTTAGAAGCTCAGCTGCCTACCTTCTAAGTCAGCAACGGTAAGTAGAACAGTGAGGGGACGATCAGCTGTGCCACACAATTGAGATGAGCTAGAAAGCAGGAAATAAAGGACAGGATAGGGCAGGAGGGGGTGGGCTAAGCCAACTGATCATCGGCGATATCCAGTTCCGCCAAACTGGCTGAATACCACCTCCGATTAGGAAAAAGAAAAAGAAGCATTCACTTCTGACTCTCTCTGTTGCAGTAAAATAAGGCATTAACATCAATTCACAACTTTTTGTTTTTTCATAATAATATCAACTGGCCATTTCTATAAGGATCTATAAGTCTAATTGGTAAACCCCAAATTCAAAGTTTCATTCTTTTCCATTTCAAACACAAAGTTTAGAAGCAGTCCCCATGTGGAAATAAAAGTACTTTTATTCTTTTCTTTAATCAAAATAGTCCATTTTGCCATTTCAGCCAACTGCATCAACTTCTGCAACCATTCATCCATGGTAGGAATCGAAGTATCCTTCCATTTTTGTGCATACAATAATCTTGCTGCTGTCAACATAGTATCAAAATTTCAAAATTTTTCTCCAGGACTTTTTCCATTAGGCCACAAAAGAAAAATTCTGGTTTCATCTTTATCTTCCTTTTCAAAGCTTTCTGTATTAAAATATGATTCATAATTTTTTTTTTTGCTTTATCACATATCCCACCATCATGATAAATAGTCCATTCTTTACTACTTTTACGTTTTCAACATTCATTTGGCATATCTTGGTACAACCTAGATAATTTATCTGGTGTTAAAACTGCAAACCACCTTTCAAGGAAGACATCCTGAAACAAGGCTAAAACATGATCAGCATCTGCAAAATAGCAGCTGGACCAAGCTAACTTCAGGTAACTCCCCAGACAGAAATCTAAAAACAGGAAGAGATGCATAAGCTTAGCTTTAAAATTAAGAATTAAAAGAAGGTTTATTACAAACACTTGTTTTCATATAATGAAACAAACCCTAGTGGGGCAGAAAAAAACCAGCTAAGTTTTATTTCAGCTCAAGAAAACCATAATAGGCTGTCATGGAGAAGAAAATCAGGACTAGTTCTTTATCACCTCAGGATGCAAGACATAGCATAAAGATCTTGAATTGCAGGAAAAAAGTTTCAAATGACATATTATGGAATATTGTCAGGATATGTGCCGCTGCATTTAATTTCTTTGAAAGATGAGTACTGTTATGAGCAATAAATTAGAATGAGTAAGCACCGCAGAATATTATCTGCAACATAGGTTAATGTATGCATTAACCAGGATTGTTTTTATCCATATGCATATTTATATATATTTATAGCTTCTTTACATGCTACCCTGAAGGGGAAGCTCTCTTAGAGCAATATATTCAAGCCGATCTTATAGACTTAGACTAACATTATTGTCACTGTGACGTGCAGTCAGGGGAGGCATTGACCACTGTCGTCATGAAAAGAAAAAAAAATGTAAAAGGAAAAAGGCAAGAGCTGAGGTCAGGCTGAGTTAGTTGCTGCCAGAATCACCATGGCTTAGTGCTTAACTGTTTAAAAAAAATCTCTTAAAAAGTGCCCTCTACAGGATGCAACAGGAGAACGAGGTGCCTCATCTAGTCTGACTTTATGATCACTCGAGCAGAGCTAAGCAAAGATTAAAAGCCGAAAAATTCCTGAGGTAGATGAGGCACTTCATTCTCCTGCCTCCTGTAGAGGTCAGGTTTTTAAGAGGTTTTTTAGAGTTCTCTGGGAGCAACTAGCTCAGCCTGACCTCAGCTCATGCCTTTTTCCTTTTACATGTTTTTTCTTTTCATGATGGCAGGCAAGAACAGAGTTGAAATCCTCTCTGAAACAGCTGGAAAAGGTGCGTGTGTGGGTCGGAGGGAGGGGGAGGAATTCAAAAAGTTTGATTGCATGCAGAGCCATGTTGCTTTTCAAACACACACACAGACACACAACACACACCCACAGTTGGATAAAAGTATATAAGCCCAGCTTCACTGATTACAAGTTTGAAAAAGCAACGTGGCTCCACCTGCAATCAAAGGCTCGGATCGGAAAGCAGCAGGGCAATGGGGGGGGGGGTATGGCAGAGGAGCTGCTTTCAAGCCATTGGAAAATATATCCAATCCAACTTCTGTGTTTGTGTTTGTTTGAGAGTGAGTGAGAGAGGGAACCAACTTCTCTGTGTGCGTGTGTCTGTTTGAGAGAGGGGGGAGGGAGGGAGAGAGGGAGGAAGGAGGGGGAGGGAGAAGAAAAAGAATGAAGGAAAACTTTTTCGCAAAGGAGAAAAACAAATGCTGTCGCTTTAAATCGGAACTGAGCATGCCTGGCTGTGGAATTCTGGGAGTTGAAGTCCACAAGTCTAAAAAAATTTGAAACCCCTGTCTCAGTGCCTCACCAGCCATAAACCTCACCGCATGTCACTGTCACTTTGAATGTATACTAATCAGCATACATTAAATGAAATTTTGTTGCATACAGCCCCCAAAGGGTTATCACCTCCAAATAAACGACATAAACAAGACAAAATAAATAACTAAATAAATGAATAAATGAATAAATAAAAATATTTTGCATAGGCCCACATATATGACAGAGAAACAACACAGTGTAGTTTGGATGTATACATGTACATGGCAAGGAAAAAAAAAACCTTGTGAGTTTACCAGATGGATGGCATAGGGAACAATGCTGTTACAGAATCTGTTAGTCCTGCCAGAATATACTTCGAAACCTCCTCCCAGAGGGGAGCAACAGAGGACTACCAGTGAAAATATTGCATAGGATGAAGCATGCAATATACATTTAAATATATAATTACCAACTTGTTCGTTTTGTTCATTTACATCCTACCTTTTCTACAGAAACTCAAGGTGGCATCCATGACATTCTCTGTTTGCTGAGATTTATTTATAGCCTAGATTGCGTACACACTATTAAAAGAAGACTAACAAATAAATATTATTTAAAGGTGGATAATATAAAACATGTAATTATTATGCAGCAAGAAAACTTAAGGAACAAAAGGCCTAGTCAGATCGTGGTTACTAAACCCAGAGCAAGAGAGTGGAAACCCAGCTGGCACCAAGGAGGTATAAATACTATCAGAGCTTGTTAGTTTGCTTAGAGGAGTTTTCGAAAGATACTCAACACATTGGAAATCAGAGATGGGTTCCTACCAGTTCGCACCTATTCGGTAGAACCGGTTCGTCAAATCTACCGAACCGGTTAGAAGAGGTTCCACCAGTGGACCCGGAAAGCAGGCCACACCTACAGAAGAGGTTCCAAATTTTTTTGAAACCCACCACTGGTCCTTGGATATGATTATTCTACACTATCATGCTCATATTTATAGAACTCATTGCCTCTGTGAAAGGTAAGGATGGCTACTGAGTTTATGGCGCAATCAGAACATTGCGTGTGTTGAAGTTGTTTTAACGCAAACCAAAGATGCCTTTTAAAAAACAAGTTTACATCATATTCTTAGGCATGCCAGTGCTGTGTGTGAGGTAATTTAAGGTGGTTCTGACAAGTGTCGTCGGCATCTTCATATCCGGTCACATGGGCAGCAAGCCACTCCCATCCGGTCAGATGGGCAGCAAGCCACTCCCACAAAGGAGGCCACACCCACAGAGTAGGTTCGAACAATTTTTGAAACCCACCACTGTTGGAAATGTAACTAGAGTATCAAAATCTCTATCAGAGATATTATGAGAAATTAACTAATTCAAACTGATGTCATAAATGCAGATTCTAGATGACGGTAGCCTTTATTTCTTCCTACCTTCCATTGCCTTACTTTTCTCAATGCCTTTTCAGGGTCAGTTAACTTTCTTCCCCATCATTTCTACTGTTTTTAACATTTCCTTCATCTTCTTCCCTGCTGGAAAAACAAGCTTTAGGCTATCAGGCCTGTTCCACATCATGGCTTTTGGTCTAGATTTTTTTGACAACCTGGACTGGCAATGAACTATATCACCTCTTCGCTATTTGCATAAACCTGAGCACTAGATGTGTCTTGCATCCATAAAAATGCTTAAGGCAGCACTCATTGTCACACATGACTGTCAGAGATGTGCTTTTCCCAAAAAATTCAAGAATTAATCTGCCAGATATAGGAATAGGAATAGCTGTTCTGTGGGCAGAACATGTTTCTGTTTATTTAGATCAACTTGCTTCAAATTGCTTGGCTGCCTTATAAACGCCTATTGAAAGGGGGCAGAACTGAACCAAAAATTCATCTGCGTAGCAAAAATTAGCAATAAGTTGCTACAATTTCATTGTAGGGCCACCTTATTTTAAAGTGTTAGAATATAATTTGCATTCAAAGCAGTCAAATCAGAAAACAGAGTGGTACTAAACATGTTGTCCCGTAATTCTTGCTTTCTTTGGTTTTTAAACAAATAGCACAGCATTTCATTAAACACAAAAATTGCACTTTGAAATAAACCAGTGACACCGATTCTTGTAAGAAGGTAGCTCAGTTCATCCAGGACTGACTTCTATTTTCAAACACTTGTAGTTCACAGCAGATTCCCAACAAAATGGTTTAGCATATATTATTTCCTAAAATATTCTTCCATAAGAGGATACTAACATTTCAGTAATCACATGATCTTAGTAACATTACAGTAACTTCAAAGTAAATTTGAAGGAGCTGATGTGGCACAGTGGTTAGAGTGCAGCACTGCAGGCTACTTCAGCTGACTGCAGTTCAGCAGTTCGACTGTTCAAATCTCACTGGCTCAAGGCTGACTCAGCCTTCCATCCTTCCAAGGTGGGTAAAATGAGGACCTGGATTGTTGGGGGCAATATGCTGACTTTGTAAACCGCTTAGAGAGGGCTGAAAGCCCTATGAAGCGGTATATAAGTCTAACTGCTATTGCTATTGCTATGGCTATTGCTAAATTGATGAAATCAGCGGAGCTAATTGAAATAAACATTGTGGTTAGGACTGATCTATTAAGAGCTTTTCACAGGTGAGGAAATATCAGCTTAGGATACAACCATAACATCCAGAATACATGTAGTGTAGTTTCCACTTCCAACCGGGTCAAATAGCAGTAGCAATAGCAGTTAGACTTATATACCGCTTCATAGGGCTTTCAGCCCTCTCTAAGCGGTTTACAGAGTCAGCATATTGCCCCCACTGTCTGGGTCCTCATTTCACCCACCTCGGAAGGATGGAAGGCTGAGTCAACCTTGAGCCGGTGAGATTTGAACCGCTGAACTGCAGATAACAGTCAGCTGAAGTGGCCTGCAGTACTGCACCCTAACAACTGCGCCACCTCGGCTCAAGTTATATGTGATAGAAACCATCTAGATCAGGGATGTCAAACTCAAGCCCTGTGGGCCGGATCCAGTCTGCGATGTGGTTGGATCTAGCCCAAGGGGCCAGCCTTGAAAATGTAAGGGCCGGCCTGCATCGCTTTGGCCGAGTCTAACCACATCGCTTCAGCCTGGTATACCCAATGCAAAAGAGGAACCATGCCAGCAGTTTGGAGAGTGGTGTCAAGCTGGCTATGCCCACCCAGCTGGCCACAACCAGTTAGTGATGTCCAGCTGGCCACGCCTACCCAGTCCCTGATGTGGCCCTCAATGAAATTGAGTTTGACATCCCTGATCTAGACATATTAGAAGTCAACTTTTTCTTTATTGGCTTCTTCCATTCTTCCATATGGGTCAATATTAGAAATCCTAGCCAATATTTGATGGGTTCTTCAAACACAGTAAGCTTGTATGGCCCAAGAGAAAAATAAGAAGCAACGACTATATTATTGACAATATGAAAAGTACACTACTATTTGAATATTAGTTCATCTGGAGCTCATTCATTTGTATGTCTGCCATAAGGTTTACCATGTAAAATATAACTTGGGTCATTTCATGATCTATGAATGAGACAAGGGTCATGTATACTAGTAGCTACATATAGTTTCCCGCACTGTAAAATTTGGGGGAAATTGAACCTTGGTTAAAAAAATTGGGGGGGGGGGCTAGGAGAATTTTCGATCCCTGCAACCATCTGCCTCCTTCACAAATAGCCTACAAGGACACTTCTGGCTGGGGGTGGGAAAAGGACACAGACATATTTTCTGCAATCAGTTTACTGATCTGGAAGAGGAGAGTAGTGCTGTCAGGTTGAGAAAACAACAGTGGAAATGATTAATTTTGCTCCTGGAGTCTGAAGAGGCTGTTCATCGTCCTTCTAGATTATGTAGATGTCAAATCAGTGCCAGATTTTGTCATAGGATGACCTGATTCTTCAGACAAACTAACTGGACCACTGAACACTCCATCTACCTTGTCCGAACCATCTGCTACACACTTGTCAAACTGGTTAATTCATAA
This sequence comes from Thamnophis sirtalis, assembly GCF_051295495.1. Classification (NCBI taxonomy): domain Eukaryota; kingdom Metazoa; phylum Chordata; class Lepidosauria; order Squamata; family Natricidae; genus Thamnophis; species Thamnophis sirtalis. The sequence continues at coordinate 166,567,879 of NW_028261382.1, forward strand.
TCCTAGTCATAAAGTGTTATGCTATAACAGGGATAGAAGGTAAATATAGTAGATCTTTTGATACATTTCTGGTAATCAAATATGGCGGTAAACTTTAATTATTATGACACAAAAAAATTATACTCATACGACACACTGATTAATGAAGGATGAAATGTTTGTATTAAAGGAAAAAAAAAACTTTTATAAAACAATTAATTTCTGGTAATCTAAAATACAGCATCAAGGACAATGGTGGGATTCAGAAATTTTTGCTACTGGCCTGGCTAGGTGGGAGACCATGTGACTGATTGGGCATGGCCAATGTGACGTCACTCACACCCATGCCCACTCAGTCACATGACCCCACCTAGCCACACCCACAGGAAAAGATAGGAAAATTTGTAGGATTTTTCCCTATCTACCCTCACCTTCCCTTCACTAGTTGCCCCCGTTTCCCCACTTCTTCCCCCAACACTGCCTCTTTGGTTGGTTACTTTCTGCGGCAGCTGGTCCAGTCCAGAAGACAAGTTGACCAGAGTTTTCAGCAGCCCCCAGCCAGCCGCCACTGCTGGGAAGTGGCTGGCTGGGAAAGAAGCCTCCCAGCCCCTGTCTCTTGCAAAGCAATGGGATGTGCATGCGTGAAGAAGATGGTGGCGACTTTTTCGCCAACTGCAGGACTTTCCAGTGGCCTGCGGCCAGCCACTGGCCTCTTTGAGAGCCAGTATGCAAAGAGGTGTCCCAAGAAAGCAGCGACCGGATGGTGGGGTGAACAACCGGCGACAGGGCTACCAGTTCAGGGGTGTGGCCAGCCAGCCATTGCTACTAGTTCGCCAAACTGGGCAAAATTTCTGCCACCGGTTCGGGTGAAAACCACCTCTGATCAAGGATTATGTGTCTCCCTCTCTATTTTTTCAACAAAACAAACCATCATCCCTATATTAATGTGTGGGAAGGCCCCCCCTCCCCCCCCCCGAATGAAATATTTTGGGACATATTAAAAAAGGCAGAATATAATATTTCACTAAATGTAAATGGAAAAACATGTTCTTAAAGACGGAAAGCAGACTCGGTCTTTCTTAATAGCCCCCAGTAGATATTTTGTGCCTATTAAGAAAGATTGGGCCAGCCTATTCACAAAACAAAATAACTTCACCCCCAAGAATGGGATTAAAATTTACATTCTCCTCCACCCAAATTCTAAGAACAGGACCCTTTAGGACATAGTAGGATTAACCCACCACCAAGACACAAGCCCCTTCATTGCACAACCCCCCCCCAAACAGTCCAAACTTCAAAGTCACAGAAACCTATAAAGATTCATCCACTCATTCAACCATTTGTTCAGCTGACCCAGAACTGCTGTTGGTTCCATTCGTCATTAAACTTCCTTTCCAATCAGCCTCCATTTTATTTTATTCCCGGCTGGGACCTGAACCAGATGGATTTTCCTTCCAACAATTGTGAAAGGAATGCAGCTTTTAGTAACTAGGAGTAGATGCACACATATAAAACTCAGGCACTGAATAGCATTGTTTGTTTCTGGTACAGTATTCAAAACAATTTTCTGTATTTAGAATTACTTTCTCCATTTTTTAAGCCAAGATCTGATCAAGGGATCCCTCCCTAATAAACAGGAAAACAGATCACACAATTCTTAAAACCAGACAGCTCTTCCACATCTCTAATCTCATTTGTTGCTGTTTATATATTTTAAGAGTTATTTCTGATGAGACCAAAGCACACACTATTTCTGGATTCATGTGACAGATTGAATACAGATGTAAGTATCTAATCTGTATTCAGTGCATATATATCATATTGAATATATAGCAACCTTTATATACTGGACTCCCTTTTTGTTTCATATATGTTTTTTTTAATCAAACGAACACTTGTTAAAACAAATATTGTGTAGATAAACTGAGTAAACAAATGGTGAAAGGAGAAAGAATGAAAGAGAAAGTTTAGCATCTGGTCCTACAATAACCCCATGTTCTATCGATGATATTGGGAATATAGAATTTATAATGTAAAAATCTTGTGGAGTTTATATATTATATGCATACACATCTCTATGTATATCACAAAAATACTATTACATTATTAATTTGTCAACTCTAACAGACATTAACTTGCCATTTTTGTGGTTCAAAGTTATCTCTAAGAAACAAACCAAGAGTTCACAGTTCTGAAAGCAAAATTGGCATTTCTATCAGCACAATTCCGCTTTAGTTTTGCAAAGAGTCTGTTCATTCATGGGAGGAATAGAAAGAAAAAGCTACAAGTTCAGATTACTGAGGCTAGAAAAGGGCCCTCTTCCTTTATGCTAGGATTGGGCAACTGTTTCAGTTTAGTTTTATTTGCTATCAAGATTCTTATCTAGGTAAACTGTATAGGTGGGACTTCTGTTGAGTCTTACTCTAGGTAGGAAATGGGTTTAGTCATTTCAAGTCAAGGGATCTATGATTTACTGCCAAGTTGTGGTTGGGAAACTTGGCAGTATCATTGCCTGGTATACGGTAGTAAAATATCTGATTCTGGAGCATACAACATATTAAATTCTTATTTTGCAAATATCAATGAGGTATATTTCTCAGGAGACATGCAATTTTGTAAGGAGTTAACTACCTTATAAGAAATGTATATATTTCCAAATAAATAGCATTCCAGTATCCCATATCAAAAATGGTAGTGAAATAGTCCCTGTGTGTGTGAGAGAGAGAGAGAGGGAGGGAGGGGAGAGGGGGAGGGAGGGAGAGAGAGAGAGAGAGGGAGGGGGAGGGAGAGAGAGAGAGAGAGAGAGAGAGAGAGAGAGAGAGAGAGAGAGAGAGAGAGAGATTCCCCATTCCTGGGCTTTCCTTAATAAATTAGTTATGATATATGTTATATGTTTTAACTTTAGGCACTGATGGGTTACCAGAAAAAAATCTAAATGAAAAGAATGTTATGACAAAAAAAAGGGGGGAAAAAGTGAGTTCACATTGGGAAAATTTAAGAGGATGCCAAATATTCCCTGTTAAATTCATACATAAAATCCTATCAAAATATTATGGATCCAAGACTGTATTAAATTCTCATTTTGGAAATCCCTCAAGACAATCTCCCTGTAAATCTATTACTCGGCTCTTCAGATGTTTAAGTACATAGCATAAAATGCCACAAGAAGCACAATTTCCATCTCCTCAATCAAGACCAACGAAGATTTTGTTCTTTCTGGCATCCGTAATGCAGGTTTTATGTACCATATTGGAAATTACATCCTGCTGTTTTTACACTGCCTGAATATACAAAAAATCAATGTATACCAAGCATTTTGGAGAACTATACTGTAAAAAAATCCATACGTAAATGAACAGAATTATTAAAATGTAGGCAGTCAGACAATGACCATTCTGAATGACCTGGTAGAATGAGATGGAATGAGGCCAGATCATGCAGAGCAGGGCTCATGGCCCATGGGCTGGATGTGTCAAACACTGGCCACGCCCAGTTTAGCAAAGGGGGAGGAAAGTAGTGATACAACACGTGATGCCGCCATGATGATGTGAGTTTGACACCCTGAAGTAGAGAGAAACACTGGCAACTTCCATTTTTTTCTCTCTCTGATGTAAACGCATTTAATCCAAAAAACCAGCTGCACATGATGAACAAGGAATTGGGAGCTCTGTCAATGATACCAAATAAATAAAAATAAAATAAGTTAAAACTCCCTCAGTCTGAGCTCTGTCTTCAGAGTTAAGTTCATGTAATTTTCCTAGCAGCAATATAGCAATAGCAGTTAGACATATACCGCTTCATAGGGCTTTTAGCCCTCTCTAAGCAGTTTACAGAGTCAGCATATTGCCCCCAACAACAATCCGGGTCCTCATTTCACCCACCTCGGAAGGATGGAAGGCTGAGTCAACCTTTGAGCCGGTGAGATTTGAACAGCCGAACTGCAGAACTGCAGTCAGCTGAAGTAGCCTGCAGTGCTGCATTTAACCACTGCGCCACCTCGGCTCCCAATATAGGAATGATTTGTCATTACCACCATCACCCCTCCCAGTAGGGAAGGAATATGTTGACACTTCATAACTATGTGATATTTGGTTGGCCATGATGAAAAACAAAGATGATTAGGGGACTGGAGCAGTGATGGGTTTCATATTTCGTTACCGCTGGTTTGCTGTGCATGCACCTGCTCACTTCTTGGGCGCACACGGCCTTCTGCGCATGTGCCCAGGCTTGCACTTCGCTCGTGTGTGCATCTTCCGCGCATGTGCCTGGCGTCAAAAACATGCCTAAATGGGATGGCATAAAGCTGGGGCGGGTGTGCGATTTCTGTACCAGTTCAGATGAACCAGTCCGAAACGACTGAAAACCACCTCTGGACTGGAAGCTAAAACAACTAAAAAAGAATTGCTGGAATTGGGTATGACTAGTTTAATGAAAAGAAGGACTAGGGGTGACATGACAGCAGTGTTCCCATATCTCAGGGGCTGCCACAAAGAAGAGAGAGTCAAGCTATTCTCCCAAGTAACTGAGGGCAGGACAAGAAGCAATGGGTGGAAATTGATCAAAGAGAGAAGGAACCTAGAACTAAGGAGAAATTTCCTGACAGCTAGAACAATTAACCAGTGGAACAACTTGCCTCCAGAAGTTGTGAATGCTCCAACACTGGAAGTTTTTAAGAACAGTTTGGACAACTATTTGTCTGAAACAGTATGGGGCTTCCTGCCTAAGCAGGGAATTGGATTACAAGCCTCCAAGGTCTCTTCCAATTCTGTTATTCTGTATCCTGTTCTAAAATACTGCTTGACGATGGACCATGCTGTTCTTAAGTCCCCTGCTTTATGTGAATAGAAGTATTCTTAGTTGGCATAAACTATAACTAAATAGCAATAAGTATAAAGGCTACAAAATATGGCTGAGATAGCATAAGAATTGGTGAAGGAGGAGCAGACAAAATGCTGCCTTCCCTTTATCACCGTCCCCAGATCTTTTTCTGTTGCAGTAGTTTAATAGTAGCACTCACAAGACTCGCAAACTTGATGGTCTAGTCTAGTCTGGCCTGGTCTTCCCAGCTACACTTTATTTTAAAATATTAGATTACCTCATTTTATCAACAGTGGACAATGAACAAATAAGCTTTGGGAAGGGAAAGACGTTGGCTCTGAGCTGGTATTTTCCATATAGTCTGCTTCAGATAATCACAAAAGGATGGGGTTCATTATCATACATAAACTAAGGCTTTTTTTGTGAGAGCTCTGCCTGTTTGGAAAGTTTGGTGTGAGGTGTAAAATACAATACATTGTAAAAAAAGGAGTAAAGTAGAAAGGGTGGGCTCTCTTTTCCCTAGCTATTTAACCACCCATCCTTGCTGTAGTGCTGGGATTATTATTTTTACTTCTATCAATTTTAACATTGAAACGTTGTTCAAGAGAAACTGCCCCAGAAACTGATTATTTTAGTTCTTAACTTCTGATTGTAGCAACTCACCTCAGAGTTCGGCCCCTCTTTTCCCTTTCTACAGTATAACCCAATGTCAGCGTTCCAAGTATCATGTAGAATTAAATCAGAGTCCAAAGCAAAACGATACTTAAAGTTCCAATTTAATAGATCAGACATCTTGGCATTGTGCTATAGCAATAGCAGTTAGCAGTTAGACTTATATACCGCTTCATAGGGCTTTCAGCTCTCTCTAAGCAGTTTACAGAGTCAGCATATCGCCCCCAAAGTCTGGGTCCTCATTTCACCCACCTCAGAAGGATGGAAGGCTGAGTCAACCTTGAGCCGGTGAGATTAGAACCGCTGAACTGCAGCTAGCAGTCAGCTGAAGTGGCCTGCAGTACTGCACCCTAACCACTGCGCCACCTCGGCTCTGCTATGAAATCCCAATTCTGGAAGTTACATCAGAATCCCACCCAGTTAAAAGTTCATGATCTTGTCCCCACACCCACTGTCCATCACATGGTCCAATCTTCTTCTTCCACGCTAGCACCTACACCCAACTGCTTCCGATCAGGTGCAAAGGTTTGGGAGACAAAAGATGACCTTGAGCTTCTAGAAAGGAATTTCTTATTTTGAAAACAACACATTCTACCCCTTGCTATCCCCCCCCCCACTTAATGAAAGTGTAGCAGGCCAAAGATTCTTAAAGGAACCGTTGCAGGCCTGACACCCAGTACTGTAAATCTGCAATAGACAATATAAATATCTGGGATTAAGAAATAAACCATAAATCCCTTGAACATAATACCAGTTGTTTGGGGTCTATGACAACTCACCATGGCCAACTCACCACAGCCAATTTGCCACAGCCAACGTGCCATGGGACAACTCAGAATTACAGGAATATCAAAGAAATGGTGAAATAGAATCATTAAAGAAGGGATGGAAAAGGAAGGGGGCAGAATGAAATGTGAGTGACAAAAATGAAAATATTTTTTTATTTGTTTTAAACAATTAAATTGAATAGTTTAAGAGCCGAGGTGGCGCAGTGGTTAAATGCAGCACTGCAGGCTACTGCTAGATCAGCAGTTCAGCGGTTCAAATCTCACCGGCTCAGGGTTGACTCAGCCTTCCATCCTTCCGAGGTGGGTAAAATGAGGACCCAGATTGTTGGGGGCAATAGGCTGACTCTCTGTAAACCGCTTAGAGAGGGCTGAAAGCCCTATGAAGCGGTATATAAGTCTACTGCTATTGCTATTGCTATTGCTATTGTCCTGTGGTGAGTTGGCTGCAGTGAGTTGTCCCATTTCAAGTTGTTTTCGAGCAGGCATGACTCAGGTGGCCCCAGTGTAATTAGGCAACTCAAATATAGCACTGTTTTAGGGACACGGTGGCTCATGGCTAAGACGCTGAGCTTGCTGATCAGAAAGGTCGGCAGTTCGGCGGTTCGAATCCCTAGTGCTGCGTAAGAAAGTGAGCTCCTGTTACTGGTCCCAGCTTCTGCCAACCTAGCAGTTTGAAAGCATGTAAAAATGCAAGTAGAAAAATAGGGACCACTTTGGTGGGAAGGGAACAGCGTTCCGTGAGCCTTTGGCATTTAGTCATACCGGCCATATGACCATGGAGACGTCTTCAGACAGTGCTGACTCTTCGGCTTAGAAACGGAGATGAGCAGGGCCCCCTAGAGCCAGAAACCTTTATAAGGTAAAGGGGAACCTTTACCTTATAAAACCTAGTTTATTCTGTAGAGGAAGAACATATATGAATGTATGGATGCCTACAATGGGACATTGAGGGACAAAAACACTAGCAAAAACCTACATTGTTGAATACCTCATTGTTACAAGTATGAGTTGATATTTGCAGTAACTTTAACAGTGAAATAGGTGGCATGTGATTTTAATAAATAAATAAAAATAAACTGGATTACATTCTAGATTGGCAAATACTGACAAATGGGATCTCCACGCTGGAAAAGGAGCTGCTGGATTGATTAACAGATTAACAGAGTTGGAAAGGGACCTTATAGGTCCTCTAGTCCAAGCCCCCGCTCAAGCAGGAGAACCCTACACCATTTCTGACAAATGGCAGTCCAATCTCTTCTTGAAAGTCTCAAGTGATGGAGCTCCCACAACTTCTGAAGGCGAGCCGTTCCATTGGTTGATTGCTCTCACTGTCAGAAAGTTCCTCCTAATTTCTAGGTTGACTCTCTCCTTGGTCAGTTTCCATCCATTATTCCTTGTCTGAGCTTCAGGTGCTTTGGGAAATAACTTGACCCACTCCTCTCTGTGGCAGCCCCTCAAATATTGGAACACTGCTATCATGTCTCCCCTGGTGACAGATTCCACCTCTCCCCACCCCTTGTTTTCTGCTCTCTGCCCATCCCTTTGTTATCATATTGATATATTCTCTTTTGTTTACTTTTTCATTGTTTATTTCGCTGTTCTTTTAATACTGCTTTGTTTACATTCTTTTCATTCCTTCCTTTTTATTGTTGTAAGTTGCCTAGGGTAGCCCCCCCCAGTGAGATAAGTGGCAAATAAATTTAACAAACAAACAAATGATAATATTGAAATAGTATGAAGTCAGATTGTTTTCTAGGCACTGGGTTTTTAAACATGAAAGGTTTTTTTCCACTAGGTGCTTTAGAAACAATGTTAATTGCATGGAAATAGTTTAATACAGCTGGGAGTGATCCCTAATTGTTCGTGTGTTTATATCTCTTTCAGTTTGGCACACATCAGGAACCACACCCAGCATGTGGAGTGACCTCTGTACATATAAAACCCACATGCTTTATTGTTAATGGTATTTTAAAAAAAACAACTACAACAAAAAAGCTAAAAGCTAAAAATGACCACTTGCATATACAAGAGTCATAATAGATCTTTGGACAAATAGCAGATTGACACTAATTATATGAGACAGAGCTAAAACATTCCTCCTCCAATCATATGGTTTGACACAGTGGTGGGTTTCAAGAATTGTTTGAACCTACTCTGTGGGTGTGGCCTCCTTTGTGGGAGTGGCTTGCTGCCCATGTGACCGGATGGGAGTGGCTTGCCACCCATGTGACCGGATATGAAGATGCCGATGACACTTGTCAGAACCACCTTAAATTACTTCACACACAGCACTGGCATGCATAAGAATATGATGTAAACTTGTTTTTTAAAAGGCATCTTTGGTTTGCGTTAAAACAACTTCAACACACGCAATGTTCTGATTGCACCACAAACGCAGTAGTCATCCTTACCTTTCACAGAGGCACTGAGTTTTATAAATATGAGCATGATAGTGTAGAATAATCATATCCAAGGACCAGTGGTGGGTTTCAAAATTTTTTGGAACCTCTTCTGTAGGTGTGGCCTGCTTTCCGGGTCCACTGGTGGAACCTCTTCTAACCAGTTCGGTAGATTTGACGAACCAGTTCTACCGAATAGGTGCGAACTGGTAGGACCCCTCCTCTGGGTTGACATTAGATTAGGTCACTCTGCCTCCAACCTGGTACCCCTGTAATTTCTCACATCTAGTGAACACCAAGCTGGGCAAGACTTTATGAAATTAATATGTATTGAAATTTATTATATATTGCTTTCTTGTTCATCCACTTAAGATCTGAATGTCTTATACCTCAAAGGCATTTTTATACATGAGAAAAAATTATGGAAGAAAAATGTGTGATGAAATTAGCTCTTTAGAGGGGTGACTATACAGAAGAAGTGCGAGTTAGCTTATCCTAAAAAAACAGGGTGAGGAGTGTGTTTGAGGCAATTACATGACTTATAAACATTCAACTATTTTGCAGAAGCACAGAATAGTACAAAGAATGCCTGCAGATCAGTGGTGGATTACAAGTTTTTTTAGAACTGCTTCTGTAGGTGTGGCCTGCTTTGTGGGTGTGGCTTGCTGACCATGTGACTGGGTGGGAGTGGCTTGCTGGCCATATGACCAGGTGGGAGTGGCTTGTCAGCCATGTGACCGGGTGGGCGTGGCCAACTTGTAAAATGTGGTGAAACTCACTTAACAATGCTCTTGCTTAGCAACCAAAATGTTGGCTCAGAAACTCTGGTATTTTAAGCACGCAAGTCTTAAAGCTGTCAAGTTACAACACTCTTGCACCCCTAACCCTTTAGAAACCCCCCCAGGGGTGTTCAAACTTGACAGCTTTAAGACTTGTGGACTTCAACTCCCAGAATTCCTCCTCTCCCTCTTAGCAATAGCAGTTAGACGTATATACCGCTTCATAGGGCTTTCAGCCCTCTCTAAGCAGTTTACAGAGTCAGCATATTGCCCCCAACAACAATCCGGGTCCTCATTTTACCCACCTCGGAAGGATGGAAGGCTGAGTCAACCCTGAGCCGGTGAGATTTGAACAGCTGAACTGCAGAACTGCAGTCAGCTGAAGTAGCCTGCAGTGCTGCATTTAATCACTGCACCACCTCGCCTCTTCATCTTGATGATGTGCGGACGGGCGGGGGGAGGTTGCTGGAACCGGTTCTAAACGGCACTGCAGATGTGTGGAACCTCTTGTATAGAAGAGGTTAGAACTGGCAGGAACCCACCCCTGCGGCAGATGCAGGAAGAGGAGAAAAATTTATAAACTGATAGAGATCTCAGACTTCTATCATACCTGGAGCTCATCCCTTCTTTCTCTATTTGCTTTCTAAAATACTTTGTTCCAAAGCAAATACATAGCACTTCATTCCCGTGACCCGTCAAAAGCGCGGACGGCAAAAGCGCGATCGACAAAATCGCGCCTTTGACGTCATCACAGCGCGACGAAAAAGATCGAAAAATTCAAATAAAAATTAATAAAAATTAAATTAAAGCAAGCCGATTCACATAAAGGTAAGGGTTAGGGTTAGGGTTAGGTTAAGGGTTAGGGTTAGGTTTAGAGCGTTAGCGTTAGCGTTAGGGTTAGGATAAGGGTTAGCGTTAGGTTTTTCGTTACTTTAACGGTTAGGTTTAGGGTTAGGTTTAGGGTTAGGTTAAGAGTTAGGTTTAGGGTTAGGTTTAGGGTTAGGTTTGGGGGGGTTAGGGGAAGGTTTTACCTTTATTTTTACATTTTTTCGATCTTTTTCGTCGCGCTGTGATGACGTCACAGCGCGCTTTTGTCGAGCGCGATTTTGTCCTACGCGCTTTTGTGGTGGAACCCTTCATTCCTCAGGGTATCCCAGAATCGTACCAACAGGGGCAGGGTGCTCCATGCAGCTATAACAATAGTGCAATCAAAGGAGTACATCTTGCCCATTGGCTACCATCATTTGAGTCACATCAGCTGGTTCGTGGCTCTTAGCCAAGTGCCGGGGCAGCTCAGCCTCGACTAAGTTGAAGAAAGCGACTCCTTCAGACTTTGGAATGGAAATTGCAGCTTTAGCAATTAGACAGTTATCATCCTTCTCTTTCTAATCTGTAACTTTGGCCCATAAGCCAGCTGGCTTCCTTGTAAAAGGAACTTGGCAGCTCTTCAGGCATCAAAACCCGTGTGAGTTTGGCAAAGTATGATTTATAGCTCCACTTCATTGTACAGTGTAGGCAAAAGCCAAAAGAATGTAATTCTCCTCCTGGAAAGCAACAAGTAATAATAAGCATGAAGCGTCTGGCCTCTGCATTCCAAGGATGGGATTATGTTTAGGCTCATTTGGGGAAGGAGGGGCAACAGCTCTGGAGAACTTTTGCGACTGGTTCTCATAAAAAAAGCACTAGGACATGGGTCTCCAACCTTGGCAGCTTTAAGCGTGGTGGAGTTCAATTCTGGAAGTTGAAGTCCACCAGGCTTAAAGTTGCCAAGGTTGGAGACCCCTGCACTAGGAAATACTACTTATAACTCCTCTTGTTCTGATGCTTGGTACAGGTCATCCAGAAGTTTAGCCTGGATTTGGCATTTTTGTCCACTTAGGGAGTCTTTTCCAAGGACCTGAGATAGGCAGAGGTTGTTTAATAATATTAAAGGTATTGTTACCAGTCGTGGGATTCAACCCACTTAACAAACGGTTCGCCGAAAATGTGAATGTGCACCAGGGGTGAAATTCAGCAGGTTCTGACAGGTTCTGGAGAACCGGTAGTGGAAATTTTGAGTACCATATTTTTTGGAGTATAAGACGCACCAATGTTTTGAAGAGGAAAATTGTAAAAAAAAAGGTCTTGCGCTCTGCAAACCTTCCAAAAACAGCCCGTTTTCGTGAAAATGGGCCCATTTTTTTTTCAAAAAAAGGGCATGAATAACCCTTAGGAGGCTTGTAGAGTGCTCCAGGGCCCCCCCCAAAATGGGCCATTTTTCACTCACTTCAGCCCTCCCCAGCCCTCAGGAACTGTCTGAAAGCCTTCTAAAAGCTATTCACGGCCATTTTGGTGAAGGGGGAATGGTTTTGGGAGGCAAAAAAAATGCTGTATTCAGTGTATAAGATGCACCCAGATTTTCAGCCTCTTTTTTGAGGGAAAAAGGTGTGTCTTATATTGCGAAAAATACAGTGATTCAGAGAACTGGCAAATACCACCTCTGGCTGGCTTCAGAGCAGTGACATGCGGTGAGGTTTATGGCTGGTAAGGCACTGAAATTTTTTTAGACTTGTGGACTTCAACTCCCAGAATTCCACAGCTAGGCATGCTCAGTTCCGATTTAAAGTGACAACATTTGTTTTTCTGCTTTGCGAAAAAGTTTCCTTCATTCTTTTCCTTCTCCCTCTCCCTCCTTCTTCCCTCTCTCCCTCCCTCCCTTCCCCCTCTCTCAAACAGACACACGCACACAGAGAAGTTGGATTGGACTATCTCCTTCCCTTTCTCACTCACTCTCTTTCAAACAAACACAAACACAGAAGTTGGATTGGAGCCGATCCGAGCCTTTGATTGCAGGCGGAGCTACGTTGCCTTTTCAAACTTGTAATCAGTGAAGCTGGGTTTATATAGTTTTATCCAGCTGTGTGTCTGTGTGTGTTTGAAAAGGCAACGTGACTCTGCCTGCAATCAAACTACATGGGGAGGGATCTACACTTGAGGATGAAGTTTGAATTCCTCCCCCTCCCTCCGACCCACATGTACCTTTTCCAGCTGTTTCAGAGAGGATTTCAACTCTGCTCTTGCCTGCCATCATGAAAAGAAAAAAAATTGTAAAAGGAAAAAGGCAAGAGTTGAGGTCAGGCTGAGCTAGTTGCTGCCAGAGTCACCATGCAGTGCTTCCGCCACACGGCGATGGTCAACCAAGCAGCCTTTTGGGGCCTGCTCTGTTCCATCTCTGTTCTCTGGGGCAGCAGCTGCTTCTCTCCGCTGTTGCTCTTGCTGGGGGAGAAAGCATCTCTTGTGCAATTTAGCAGCTGTGAGTTGCTGCTTTCCTCTAAGTCCCATCCAGAAAGCGTGCAGCACAGAGAACAGGCAGCCATGTTGAATGCTGGTTCTCTGTGCCACAGTGCTTTCCGGATGGGACTTAGAGGAAAGCGGTGGCTCACAGCTGCTAAATTGCACAAGAGATGCTCTCTCTCCCAGCAAGAGAAGCAGCTGCCGATCCAGAGAGCACATGAGATGGAAGAAGGAAGGGATGGAAGAAGGAAGGAATGGAAGAAGGGGCTGGAAGATCTCCATTGCAGCACTTTGTAGATGGGACCTCTTAAGGTAAGAGAACCATCCAGCAGGCCATAGGCTGAATAATTTACAGGTAAGAAGAACTTATCCCAGTAGGCCATAGGCCAAATAACTTGCTTCAGTCCCGGGGGTGGTAGTTTGAGGCCAGAGGCGGGTGGAGGCATGTGGGCGGAGGCCTAGGGCAAGGCTGGACACGGGGAATGGTGCATTCCCCAACCCGGCTGAGGTGGGTGGCAAGGAGAAGGCACATCCAGGGCAAGGCTGGAGTTGGGGAATAGTGTGTCCCTGGGCCCCAATCCGAGGCAAAGGGTGAACAGGAAGCATGCTTAACTTTGGTGAGCAGAGCTGGCAAAGCACAGAGATTAGCTGGACTGTCTGTACTGTGTGGCAAAGGGAAGATAATATATAGGGCAGGGCGGGGTGGAGTGGGGTGGGCGGGGCGGGGCGGGGCTAGCTGGTGATTGATTTTATTGGTTCTCTGAACTGCGCAAAATCATAACCATAACTGGTTCACCCGAACCAATCCGAACCAGCTGAATCCCACCCCTGATTGTCACAGGTATAATAAACCTGCCTTTCACAATTGGCTGATAGCAGTTTTTGTCAATATCAATGGTGTTCAAGTGGTGCTCCAGATATTTTGGAATAGCACCCCCAAGGCACCTATTACAATATCTACAATCTTTGCTTTCTTTTGCCATTCTACTTCTATTTGCAGGTCTTTATATTTTGTGATTTTCTCCAATTGTTTCTCCTCTCTTCTGCTGGCTCCAGGTATTACGAAGTCCACAGTCCAGACTCCCTTCCATCTTTCTTTCTTTCTTTCTTTCTTTCTTTCTTTCTTTCTTTCTTTCTTTCTTTCTTTCTTTCTTTCTTTCTTTCTTTCTTTCTTTCTTTCTTTCTTTCTTCCTTCCTTCCTTCCTTCCTTCCCTTCTTTCTTTCTTCCTTCCTTCCTTCCTTCTTTCTTTCTTTCTTTCTTTCTTTCTTTCTTATCAACAGTTGTTAAGTCTAAGGTGTTGTGTGGCAAATGCTTGTTTGTTTGAATTCTAAAATCCAAGAGTACTTTGACGTCTTCATTTTCTATTAGTTTATCTACTTTGTGTTCCCGCCAGTTCTTGCTGCTGGCAAGCAGTATTTCTTGCAGATATTCATATGCACTATTGTTGCTACTTTGCAGTGACGTGCAGTCAGGGGAGGCACAGCCTCACCCCTGTCAATCATGAAAAGGAAAAAAAATGTAAACAGGAAAAGGCGAGTGCTGAGGTTAGGCTAGCTAGCTGCTGCCACACCGTGAATGACAGCCTGTTTAAAAAAGCCTCTAAAAAGCGCCCTCTACTATGAGGCAAGAGAACTGCATGCCTCATCTAGTCTGACTTTTTAGGCGCTCGAGCAGAGTTAAGCGAGGGTTAAAAGCCTAAAAAATCCCGAGGTAGTTGAGGCACGCAGTTCTCCTGCCTCATAGTAGAGGGCGCATTTTTTAGAGGCTTCAACTCTGTCATTCTGTTTAAAGCTGCAGCGTCGCGCTCACTCTTCCTCCTCTCTTTCTCCGTTTCTGATGCCCCCCACCCCACGCTCCCTCTTTTCCTTCAAATTTCCTTTTTTTCTTCTTTCTTTAATAAATGCAATACTCAGGCATTCTCTCCTCTCCCGCGACACCCCATTGACTAAAGCACTTTCTTTCGCCCGCCTGTGCTCGCGGCAGAGCTCAGGAGGGCTGCTGTGAGCTCAGGCGGGCAAAAGAAAGTGTTTTAGTCAGTGAGGTGTCGGGGGAGAGGACTGCCTCACCAGCCATAAACCTCACCACACATCACTGCGACTTTGTCATGCCATTGCTTGTTGTCAGTCGGTGTGATCTTCTGTGGTCACTGTTTTAGTTTCTTTGCAGAAATGGCATTTGCTATCTGTTGCTATCCTCTCAAATCTGTCTCTATATGCATTTGTGCTTAAGGCTTGGTCTTGTGCAGCCAGAATTCGCCCCTCTGTCTTTCTTCAACTTTCCTGCTCGTAGCCTTTGCCTGGTCTTGTTGTTATCTGTTGTGCCTGCTAGGTTCTTTGTGTACTAGCCATGTAATACTTTGTCTTGCCCTGTCTCTTTTCTATTCTTCATTTGGCCTTTCCTATAGGCCAGTCTGAAGGGCATGATTCATTGTCCTTATTGATTTGGTCTTCCTATACAGGATTCCTACTTCAGCTTGTGTCCAAATGTTAATTGCCTTGATGGTGTTTCCATCACTGAGTTTGGACTTTAAGAGCTTCCTTACTTTCATGATATATTTGTTATTAACCTTCTTCTTGACTTCAGTGTGCTTTTATTATTTCCTTTCTTCCCTTTCCTATCCTCCATTTTGTATATGTGCTTTTTGGTCCCAAAGAAAAGAAACTGTAAGCTATTGAGCTGTAAGCTAAATCACATTGTGGCAAATAAATAAAAATAAAGGCTTTGATGGAGACAAGTAGTTCCTTGAATTGCATCCCGAAGGCAACTGGTAACCAGAGTAGCTCGCAAAGCGGAGGTGTCACGGAAGCGAAATGGGGTATGCTTTATGCTCATAATTAGTTGTGTCACAAGTTATGAAACAGCTATATCTTCCAAATAGTTTTCAAGGGCAGACCCATGTAAAGTGTGCCACAGTACTGAAGAGGAAGTCAACCTGTGAATGCTCCAGTACTGGAGGTTTTTAGGAAGCGATTAGACAACTATTTGTCTGAAATGTTATAGGGCAGGGGTGTCAAACTTGTAGCCCGCGGGCCGGATGCATCATGTGCTTGCCCCACCCCCACCCATTTTAGCAAAAGGGAAAAAAGTCCCAATACGTCACGTGATGCCTCCGGGACTCTGCGAGTTTGACACCCCTGTTATAGGGTTTTCTGCCTGAGGATGGGGTTGGACTAGAAGACCTCCAAGGTCCCTTCCAACTCTGTTATCCTGTTTTTCTGTAATGAGAGCAATGAGAGGTAACTTTCATTGGTGAGGCTTCTATTTTAGATTTGTTTGTTTGTTTGTTTGTTTGTTTATTCATTTGATATTTATTTAGCTATTCTATTTTAGATATTGGGAGGGAGAGGGGACAATAGAACATGCAATTTTTGCCTGAGTCTTGTGTTCAAATGTTTTATTTCATTTTTCATTTTCATTTCATACATTCACATATATACTGTGCCTGATTGAGGCCATGTAACATTGAGCAATAAACACAACCCTCCTTATATTCCCCAAAATACAAAACCAATATAGCGCTTCAACCCTCCATACACCCTTTCTTTCTCCCCCCTCCAACTTTCCTTTCTCCCCTCCAACATTCCCCTCTCCTACTTCCCCTCCCCCTCTAACACTCCTTTCTCCCCCTCCCTTCCATCTCACCCTCCTTCCATTCCCCTCTCACTCCCTCTCTGCCCCTCCCTCTTCTTTCCCTCTGCTCCTCACTTCGGTGTATTTCTACTATTCATCGATATATTCAGCTTCTTATTTTATACTAGAATTAAAGGGGAAAAAAGGCAACAGTATACAAGTGCGTTCATGTTGTTTTAAAAATTGGCACAAACTATATTTCCCCCCTCCCCCCCAATTTTTGCCCGATTCTTGTAAAACATTCAGAAGAAGATATCGCAAATATGTGTATATGTGCGTATGTGTGTGACCCATCTGCACCTGAATTTAAATTTTTATGTCAAGGCTTGTGGTATAGTTTTCATGGGTTTTCATGTCAAAATAGTGAAAATCTGGGCTTTCAGCTTTAGCAATTTTGGTCAGAGCAGTCCAAAGAGTTTGGGGATTCATGAAGTTTTTTCTGCTACAGCTTAGTCACCATTTTGCCTCTAGATATTAGAATTCTAGAAAATTCTAGAAAGATAATTCATTTCTTTGTTCCTTCTCTAATAATCTATGATAATGAATGAAATCAGGTTTTCAGAAATAATCGATTGGCAGCATGTGATCCAGAGGAAGTAATAGGGAATGGCCCTATTTCTTACAAATGAATGGTGGCTTTGATTAATTAGTAGTCATATTATGAAATGGCTGACTTCTTTATTATAGATCATCAAAAAGTAATCAAAAAAGTTTACTGCTGCCATCTTCCAATGTGTAATAATTACCTGATAGAAATAATTTAATTTTCCTAAATTAAGGCCATCTGAAGTCATCTGCTTCATTTAACAGAATGTAGTAAAGAGAATAATTAAGATTATGTCAGGCAGTAATAACTCGTAATAGACATTACTAATGTTTTAGCATATTTTGTCTTTAATACAATATTAATAAAAGGAGGGAGATGTGAAACCACCACATATTACATCAGTATAATCTGATATGTGATCTGTAGCACCTTAAAAGTAGGCAAAGCTGTGGTTACTCCACTGTGGGCACCTTCTTGATTTTTTTGATCAAATGGTGGGATACCACAAGTGCTCTTTTCCAACCCTATGTGATATAAAAGAGCACGGGGACACAATAAGGATTCTGAATGAAGCACAAATGCCACACCCTACTTCCACTTCCCACAACATGCATCAGTTCTTCTGCAATGACCCAAAGTTTACAAATAGTACAGGTAGTTCTTGAGGTACAACCATTTATTTAGTGTCTGTTTGAAGTTACAATGTCACTAAAAAGTGATTTATGACAACAGTCTTTCAAGAGATTTCACAACTACAGACCTTTATCAGGCTTGGAGAGCTGATAGCAATAGCAATAGCAGTTAGACTTATATACCGCTTCATAGGGCTTTCAGCCCTCTCTAAGCGGTTAACAGAGTCAGCATATTGCCCCCAACAACAATCCGGGTCCTCATTTTACCCACCTCGGAAGGATGGAAGGCTGAGTAAACCTTGAGCCAGTGAGATTTGAACAGCCGAACTGCAGAACTGCAGTCAGCTGAAGTAGCCTGCAGTGCTGCATTTAACCACTGCCCCACCTCGGCCCTTCCCGCTGATATCTGATAGCTGATATCTTCCAAATGCCACACTGTAGCAGCAATTCCTTGGCAAGAAGTCAGGAACAGATCTTCACGCTAATGAATTGAACTAATTGTCTCCTGCAAACTCCCCTCCGCTTTCGCTCTTCTTTATTCCCTATGAGAGGGGCCATTCACCATCCACCAGTGCGTTTACTCGTAGGTCGGCCCTTGTTCCTTAACTGTTCTCTTCTCTTGGCGGCTCTACGCATGCGCCCATCAGCAACAGGTTCCAACAGTTCTTCTGCCCCACTGATATCTGACTCCGAAGGCAGCTGATAACTGTCGTACGGCCCTGGCCCCATCTCTGCCTCCAATACAAAGCCTTCCCCAGACTCCAGGACTGATCCATGTTCCTCCCCAACCTCCACACTGCTGAACTTGCCACCAGCTGTGCTGGCCGCTAGTGGACCACAACAGCAACATCACCATGGTCAGTGATGAAAATTCAGAGTGTTGTGTACTATAGTTTTCTCTCTGGTCCGTTTGGCTAGGGGGGGCATGTCTTTGTTACTGATTGGTTACCTGTTTGACAGCTGGGGTATATAAAGAACTGTCAAACAGGGCTCAGCTGTTGCCAGTTAGCTAATACACGCGAAATGTGAAGTGCCGCATTTGGCAACCTGTTACAAATAAACTGTTAGCTGACTTGAAGTCCTGGCTCGCCTCCGTTTGTCTGACCACGTTCTCCCAGCTAGAACACAGAGGCTTGGCAACTGGCATGTATTTATGACGGTTGCAGTGTACAGGGGTCTCGTGACCACCTTTTGCAACTTTCTGACAAGCGAAGTCAATGGGGAAGCCAGATTCACTTAACAACCGTGTCTCTAATTTAACAACCAGAGTGATTCAGTGATTATGGTTGTTCACTTAATAAGTGTTTCACTTAGCAACGTCAATTTTGGGCTCAATTGTAGTTGTCAGTCAAGGACTACCTGTACAGGAACGTAGACCCATTGAATGTGTGAGGGATGAAGTGAACGTCCTATCCATTTGTACATGCAGCACAATTCATGAAGAAAACATTCGATTTTCCACCTTGAATTCTTTTGTTCTTTATTTGGCTCTTGCTGAAATAATTTCTTCCATCCATTTTCCTTATTCTGAATAGGTGCAGAAATGGGAAAAGATTTAAAAAGAAACTGTGTGGGGTGTTGCGTTTTCCAGACTTTCTCTCTCCCTGCCAAATTTGAAACAACTCTGTCAAAATGATGACTTCCAGCTGAAATTAAAGCACTGGGTTCCGAATTGTTATTTAAAATAAAGACAATAATTTGTTTCCAGCTGGTACAATTGTTAAATAAAATGCTTGTAATGTCTCAAGAAACAATATTCTCCTTCCCTTATAAGTAAGATAATTCATTCTGTCACTAGTAAATCCATCCAAAAACGTTATAATCTTTAAAGTATAAAATTTTCACTGACAGTAATTTGCCATATGGAAGAATAATAATGGGATTTTTTTTAAAAAAAATCACTGCCATGTGTGCAAATTGCAAAAGAGAAAATGGTAATAAGAGGTCTAATGCAGTTTGCTATTGCTGAAATTATTCATCAGATGTTTTTTGCATTTAAAAATGTCAACAGCTTGTCTTTCTTCTCGTTTGCATTAAACTTCTACAATTGTAAGGTGTTAATCTTTGCACTTTATAACATCCAAGTACTGAATGGAAACCGCCATCTCAGCAAATCAAGTAGTGCAGGGGGAAAAAAAATACACCCTAGATATGTGATTAATTATCTGTCTAATTAACTGTATGCTAATTCAGATGTTTATGGAGAACGGTAGACAGGGAAGGAGTAAATGCTGCAGAAGATCCTTCTGCAGGTTTGTATATATTGGCTTTTAAAAAAGATAATTGATAGTGTGTGTGTGTGTGTGTGTGTGTGTGTGTGTGTAATTTGTAATTTGTTAAATAAAGCAACAAAAACAAAGCTATGTGATCTGTTATTGTAATTCCTATAAAGGCATTTTATATATACTCCTATATAAAGGTAAAGATAAAAGTTTCTCCTGTCCAGTCGCATCTAACTGTAGGGATTGCTCATCTCCGTTTCTTAGCTGAGGCAGCCAGTATTGTCCAAAGATCTTCCGTGGTCATGTGGCCAGCATAACTATATGCAGGGGTGGGATTCTACCAGTTTAACAACCGGTTCGCTGAGTGTGTGCTTGCCCATGTGTGTGCAGTTTAGAGAAGACTTACCTTCTGGATTATTCCTTGGGAAGGGAAACAGCTAAGGTGCAGCAATCCACTCTGCCACGCGACTCAGCTGAGAAGTTAAAGGTGGGTAAAGCGCAGGGACGGGTGGATGATCCCATTTTCTAGTGGGACCGAACTGGTTTGTTTCCAGCTGATCTTTGGGGCTACCAGTTTGCCCTAACCGGTCCTAACAGGTAGAATCCCACCCCTGACTATTATGCTGAGACGCACAGAATGCTATTACCTTCCCCCCAAAAGTGGTATCTATTTTTCTACTCGCATTTGCATGCTTTGAAACTACTAGGTTGGCAGGAGCTGGAGCAAGCAATGGGAACTCATCCCATCCAATGGCGCGCAGGTCTTGAACCTGGCTTGTGAGCTTTCCATTTAAGGCAAGAAATCAATCCATCTCAGTATAATTAATTGTTATCAATTAAAAATGAAATTCCAGATTGGGAATTCATTAAATGTTGGAAGAGGGGAAAAAAAGGCATGGTGATTCTACAAGTGTAGCATCCTCAAAAAAGTTTGTGGATCTTTAGAAAACACTTTTGGCAAGCTCAAGATGGAAGTAGCAAAGATGTACAAAAAACATGGAGCTGCCCTTGAAAATGGTAGTCATATATTATGTTTATCCCAGTGCATTTCCACATAATATACAGTAATGATGCCAAAGTTAAATCAGAGCCTATCTGGGTTTTATATATATATTCAATGCATCAGTGCTGTGACATTATGACATATAAAGGAGAAAGAAAGCTTAGACATGAAGCTACCTTTCTTGGCAAAACATTAGTGCTGCAATGGTTATTTTCCAATGCTTACTTTTGTCTCAGATTCACATCTTAAATGCAACTTGCAAATATATTCACAATGCTTCTATTCTTGTATGGAAAAAAAAACATTTAAACAAAACTAACAGACTCCAAATTAAATCCTTGCCAGAAAATATTTGATATATCAGGTTTTAAAATAACATTGCCAATGTAAAAATAAGTGCTGGATAAACCATGTATGCAGGTGGAGGAAATACAAATTTAGAATGGCTGTTTGTTTGGAAGTGTAGAAAGCGTAATAGTGAAATGTAGCTGGTGAAATTTTTACATGTGGTTTGCTCACCGAGTGGTTGAGATACATGTTTCAGGTGCTGTGAAAATTGCATCTTTGCCTGACAACCAGAAGAGTTCTGTTATTATTCTTTATACCAAAGAAAAGATAACAGGACTGCAGAAACTACAAAGTGATTCGTTTGTTAAGCTTGCCTGGGAAAATCTTTGGCAGAATTCTGATTGAAAGGGTGTGAGAGAGGACTGTGAACAAAGTGGGAACTACAGATCCGATTTTGCTCTTCAGGAGGTCATTAGAAACATAGACTTATTGATTTAGTGCAGTACTTCCCAAACATGTATGGACTTCAATTTCCAGAATTCAGCTACGGGGCTGAGGAATTCTGGGAGCTGAAGTCCACACAACATAGCATTGCAAAGTTTGAAGAATGCCGGCTTACAATTGAATTGGCTTGAATTATGACTTATTTTGCAAAAAGTATGGAATTATAAATAGGTTGCTGAATGTGATATATAATCAAATTAAGACATGTGTGGGAATAAATCGAATACTTAACAGATTATTCAATATTTAGCAGTGACTAAGACAAACAGGTATGAGGTCCTTTGACTCATATAATATATTTATGTATAAATATGTAGGAAAGGCTTTTGGTGATGTTAGAGATTGCTGGTTGGAGATGTGAATTTATGTGTACCTTTGTAAACAGATGATGCCATGTTTTTGACTGAGCCCAAATTATTTGCAGGGAATGTTATTAGAATGTATATAATTTATTAAGCAGTATCTAAACTCTGCATTTAAAAATTAATGTATCCAAATCAAGATAGTTGTGTGAAAAATTGTAGATTTTGTGTATGTGTGCGTATATTAAAAAAATCAACTTAGTTGATAGATTGTTTATTAAATGTAGGGAAATGAATGAAGATATTTTTAGATGCACTACATTGCCAAAAATATTCGCTCACCCACCCAAATAATCAGAATCAGGTGTTCCAATCACTCCCATGGGCCACAGGTGTATAAAATCAAATACTTAGGCATGCAGATTGTTTTTACAAACATTGGTGAAAGAATGGGTTGCTCTCAGGAGCTCAGTGAATTCCAGCGTGGAACTGTGATAGGATGCCACCTGTGCAACAAATCCAGTTGTGAAATTTCCTCGCTCCTAAATATTCCACAGTCAACTGTCAGCTGTATTATAAGAACGTAGAAGTGTTTGGGAATGACAGCAACTCAGCCACGAAGACGTAGGCTACGTAAACCCGTCCAACATCAGTGTGTGACCTCACAAATGCGCTTCTGAAAGAATGGTCAAAAATTCCGATAAACACACTCCTAAACCTTGTGGACAGCCTTCTCAGAAGAGTTGAAGCTGTTATAGCTGCAAAAGGTGGACCGACGTCATATTGAATCCTATGGATTAGGAATGGGATGTCACTTACAGTAAGTTCATATGTGAGTAAAGGCAGGTGAGCGAATACTTTTGGCAATATAGTGTATGTGCATGATAGAAAACTAGTGGGTGTTATTTATTGATTTTGAGGAGGAAAATAGCTCCTTGCCATGCAGGCTTTTAAAGATGATAATCAGCACCTAAACTGCACATGGTACTGCATGTGCCAGTACATTCTGGACCATCTGTAATTTCTAGGGTAGCCTCACATAGCCCACATTGCATGAATCGAAGTGGGAAATGATCAAAGCATGAGTGACTTGAGAAAGTCCCTAGAACAATGGACACAACTGGCACATTAAATGGGTTGTCCAGTTGTCAAAATGGCAAGGAGAAATACATATGGTTTAAGTTCAAAAACAAGTGAAAAGGTATGTGTAAGTTGCTCAGGCAGCTCCCTAACTCACAAAAGGCAAGCTTGCAAGAGTCTTTTATTATACTTTTATTACCACTCTGAATAAAAGTAGTCTTAGACTTCCACTGGAATTGATCCTTGGTCTGGTCTGTATAGTTTACTTGGTTGCTCTGACAACCACTAAATTATACACTCTGTCTGGGAAAGTACTACCCAATCAAGAGTCAAAGGTGAGACCTCTCTGGATCCTGGGGAAAAACCAAAAGCCATTTTGTTTTGTTAGAATTGCGTTGTACCCTCCAGGCACTGGGCCTGACTGCATCACCTGCTCGAACAAGGGTAGAGATTTATCGCTGGGTATTATCAGCATACTGACAATACTACACCTCAGGCGGGCAAACGATCTCTCCAAGCAGTTTCATGTAGATATTAAAAAGGACCGGTGAGAAGTCCAAGCCCTGAGGCCCCCCACATTAAAGGGTACCTCTCTCCTCCATCTCCAACTGGACCAAATCATGGAGGAAGGAGCAAAACAATACCCACCATTCCCAAACCTATGGTCAATGATATTGAAAGCCCCCAAGAGATCTAGCAATGGGAAGACAGTCATACTACTTCCATTCTGAAACCTCCAGATACCACCCACAAATGGAACCAATGAGCTGGCTGGGGGAATTCTGGGAGTTGAAGTCCACAGGACTGAAAGTCGCCAAGGTTGAGAAACACTGTGTTAGTGTAAAAAACAAGATTTAGTTAGATTTCTTTCCTTTTTTTAAAAAAAAAACAAAACATGAGTTTATTTTTTGGCTTACCGTTTCTTGTTGCCGTTCTGAAGTTTGCATAACACTGCTTATTTTATGGGGAATAACATGAAGGGATATAAACATGTTGGATGCTCTATAAATACTTTGTTTGCTTATCAATTATAATCATTCCTTGTTTAGCAACGGGATTATCAACTCAGTCATTAAGCAAAATGGTCACTAAGTGAAACTATGACTGTGCTTATAATCTTACTTCTGCTTTCCTTTGCATTACAGACCTCCTTAGGATTGGTCACAAAGTTACTTTTTCATCCTGTTATAACTATGATCAGTCACTAAATGAGGCAATCACTAAACAAGGACACCTTTTTTTTGCCTGGGAAGAGACCCGGCTGCTGTTGCAATTTACCAGTTGAAGACTGAGTATGTAGACATTACAATGTTATATATATGCAGAATAAGACAAGTTTCTCTATTTTTCATAATGTCTGTACAAGATACTGAAGAATTATTTATAGATGATAGATAGATGTATTGTTATGTCTTGTCTTTTTTATCCCCCTGTCTGTACCCCCTTCCCTGATTGAATTGTGAGCCACCCTGAGTCCCCTTCGGGGAAAAGGGTGGCATATAAATGTAATAAATCAATTAAATCAAATCAAGATGATAGACAGACAGACAGACAGATAGATGATAGCTAGATATAAATATAGAGATAGATAGAGATAGATAGATAGATAGATAGATAGATAGATAGATAGATAGATAGATAATAAAATAAAGTACCATATTTATTTTTCAAATCAGTAACTTTTTTCCTGTAGTGAAGCACAATACTCCTATTAGTTCAAGTATAAGGTTATATAAAAACATACACAATAATTTTAAATGCAGTGATCTGCTAATGCAATCAGCAGAATTATATCATTCATAAGCAGCCCAAAGCTTTCCCCTTAGCAGTCTTTCCAAACTCTCCCAAGATTTGTTCCAATCCTGATTTTTTTTAATGATAATATGGCAAAATATACAACAGCAGCGTGGAATTTAGTGCTTTTGTTTGTTTCCATTCATTCCATGAAAATTATATCAATTTAGCCATTTCCACACATGATGCAGTGGTTCAGAATACATTCATAATGCCTTGCTTAAGTATTAATCTTTGAATATATTATGTGACCAAACTCACAACTTTGGTTGTGGGCTGAAGCAGGGTCAAAGTAAATTTTATTTAATGTAGTTGTATAATAAAAGACATAGAGGTTTTTTTAATGATTGCATTTTATTGGTAAAGGTTCCCCTCGCACATATGTGCTAAATGTTCCTGACTCTAGGGGGCCTTGCTCATCTCCGTTTCTAAGACGAAGAGCCAGCGCTGTCTGAAGACGTCTCCGTGGTCATGTGGCCGGCATGACTAAATGCCAAAGGCGCACAGAACGCTGTTACCTTCCCACCAAAGTGGTCCTTATTTTTCTACTTGCATTTTTAACGTGCTTTTGAACTGCTAGGTTGGCAGAAGCTGGGACAAGTAGTGGGAGCTGACTCCATTACGTGGCGCTGGGGATTCGAACCACTGAATTGCTGACTTTTCTGATTGACAAAGCTCAGCGTCTTAGCCACTGATCCACCGCGTCCCTTTAGTGCGGTAGTTAAGAAATTAAACTCGAAACTGAAAGACTTGAGTTTTAGTCCCTTGGACTTTATAATCACTAGTATTTCCCCTTTGTCATTTAAACATTAAAATTGAAGTAGCCGTTGAAGGTCACAAGTTGTATATACTTATGATAAAACCTCTCACTTATACCTGAAGCAGGAAAGATTTTTTTTTTATCATTGTCTCTGTTTGCACAGTTCTTTGATGTTTACCCCTCTATCACATACTAGATAGGAAGCTGACTTCACATATAATTTATTTGTTAGGCTCCATGTGCACTGATAAATAGCTGTATTCATTGCGGTCCAAAATGTTGTCTACAGATTGGACACATGTAACAGGGCCATATTGTGACAACTGTTTCACGCAAACCTTTTCGGGCTCTGTCTTTTACCAACTGTCAACACCACCTACTCCTCGCAAGAACAGCAAATAAATCAATCATTACAGTGTGGCTTATTTCATACGACAAGCAACTCTGCCCGGCAACTTTTCTCCAATCTCCCACAGTCAGCAGTGATTATTTTTGGCATGCACTTTGAATAACAATGCACCCACTGAGACAAGCAAGTGGAAAGTCCCAAAATTCCAATATCTAAGATTAGACACTTTCTATTTTTAAAAAGATCTCACACTTCCCTGCTTGGTTTATTGGTTCTCACCCACTCAGTGCTACTCAGGAATTTGCAGAAAACTTCCAGGGTTTTTTAGATTAAACAGATGAAGTATATACACACACAGAGATTGGATGATCCTGCTTTGCACGCAGTTTGCTTCTTTTCTGATTTCAGGTCAGTAACTCATGAGTAATTCATATGCCAGATCATTAACTTTGACTTAATATCATGTGAAACCAGATCGTATTACTCTTTTCTTTCATTGATGATGAGAACCAAAACTGAAAATATGTTCTCAAGTAATCAAGGAAGAATTCAAGAAGTCTTGAATCTGGAAGTTTTCCTCTGGCCAATCCCATCATTTTAGAATTAGCATAGAAAGGCAATACTTTTGGTGTACTTAGAAACTGAAGATTTTCCCTCTCCAGCCTGACATTTCAGAACTGCACTGACATCTGCATACATTATGGCAGTTGAAAAAGAGGGCCCAACAACTGAAACGCAAATTCATGTCCAGCCCACTCCCAAATGAACTTAGAAATTGACTATTGGCTCCTGCAGTTACATTGAATCTAACGGTTGGATTGAGATCTTTGTTTTGGGCTTCAAAATATTGATGTTTATTTGGTTTGTTAGTATCTATGTGTAACACAGATACTTTGAATTTGCATTTAAACACATAGCTGAAATCCATATAGCTGTGTATAAATGGTTGCCAATGACTGACATACAGGGGCGGGCTCGTACGGGTTCGCCCAGGTTCAGGAGAACTCGTAGCTAATGTTGCGGCTGGCTCAGAGAAACTCCAAATCCCTGGCTGGCCCTGCCCAGCGTGCCCAGCCCCTCCCACCCCACCCCACCTCTTCCAGGAGTCTCCACGAGGCCCATTTTGGATGTGAGGTAAATGCAGGGCGCACATGGAGGCTCCGGGAGGGGGAAAAAACGGCTCTCCCGGAAGTTCCAGAAGGCCAGAAACAGGGCTATTTCTGGCCGGAAGGCCTCTGGAGCCTTGGGAAGGTGAAAAGCCCCTCCCCCATGGTGCAGGAGGCCAACTAGGCCACGCCAGGGGTGGGTTGCTGCTGGCATTTGAAACCCATGCGCAACATGTATACGCTGTTGTGTGCATGTTGCACACGGTTCAATGCATGTGTGCAATTCAATGTAAATTGTTCTAAAATCCAAAATGGCAATGGCCAAGCAACAGTGAGGAAATTGGTTCGGGGGCGTGGCAGGCCTGGGTTGCTGCCGGTTCTGTGATCCAGGCCTGAATTCCACTACCGGTTTGGCTAAACTGGGCCAAACTGGGCCAAACTGGCAGCAACCCACCATGGCCATGCCCACGACCACCCAGCAACCAGGCAGAGAACCCATTGCTGAAATTTTTGAAGCCCACCTCTGCTGAAATAGGCTTGTCAAAGGAACAAAGGAAACATCTTAGCTAAACACAGAATAGATATAGGTAGGTAGGTAGGTAGGTAGGTAGGTAGGTAGGTAGGTAGGTAGGTAGGTAGGAAGGTAGGTAGGTAGGTAGATAGATAGGTAGATAGATAAATAGATAGATAGATAGATAGATAGATAGATAGATAGATAGATGATAGATAGATAGATAGATAGATTGATAGATTAATAGATAGATAAATATGTAGATAGATAGATAGATAGATAGAGAGATTGATAGATTAATAGATAGATAAATATGTAGATAGATAGATAGATAGATAGATAGATAGATAGATAGATAGATAGATAGATAGATAGATAATAGATAGATAGATAGATAATGTAGATAGATTGATAGATAGATAAATAGGTAGGTAGGTAGATAGATAGATAGATAGATAGATAGATAGATAGATAGATAGATAGATAGATAGATAGTTTGATAGATAAATAGGTAGATAGGTAGATAGATAGATAGATAGATAGATAGATAGATAGATAGATAGATAGATAGATAGCTGTGTACATATACACACACACACACATGTATAGATAAATACATACATATATACATACCTAGCTGTCTAGATATAGCTATAGATATACATATATACACATACATATATACATATACATAAATACAAACATGCATACATACTTATATAAGTAGCAGTAGTATCAATAGAGGCAATATTATTGATGTTATTGGTGATCAATTCATTACTCACAGATTCAATATATGGATTTTAAGTTTTTTTTTAACCATCTTTAACATATTGGTCCCCTAATGGCTTTTTTGTTTGCTTTTCTCATCACATGGAGGGAAAATTTAAAACTGCCAAGGCAGCATTTCAGGATCAGCAATATACTTTCAAATTACTTCTTATTTGCAACACTGCTCTTTCTATCACTAGTGGCATCTATGCCTAAATGCAACCGATAGCGTCACAAAACCCTGACCGAACATTTCAAATATTTGCTTGGTTTGGTGATAATTCAGAATGATTAATAAAGTGGCTGGAAATATCTCCTAACTCTGGAAGTTCTTTGAGTCATGAGAGTCTCACAGTGAATCATAATCAGCTTCCCAGGCCCTAAAGCAAGTCCTAAAAAAATTTCTCACCAGTCTTGGTGCAGCAACTGCCAGGAAATCTTTACTGCATAAAGAATCTATCTTTGAAGGAGGAATACAACAATAATTTTGCAAGGCTCACATTTGGTTTACTCCTTTTTTTTTAAAAAAAAGAAAAAAATAACTAGCACAGTACAATGCACTCTTCTTTGCTCCACTCCAACAATTCTTGTTTATGGAAGAGCTCATATGCTTCTAATGCTGTCCTCTGCATCTTAAGAAATAAGCTACAGAAATGCCTTAGATGAGAACATGGGTGTCCAATCTTTTAGCTTGCCTGGGCCACACTGAGTAAAGTAGAATTGTCTTGGGCCACATATGAAATGATAGTAACTATAGCTAAAAATCATATAATAATGTTAAAATGGCAATAGCAATAGCAGTTAGACTTATATACCGCTTCATAGGGCTTTCAGCCCTCTCTAAGCGGTTTACAGAGTCAGCATATTGCCCCCAACAACAATCCGGGTCCTCATTTTACCCACCTCGGAAGGATGGAAGGCTGAGTCAACCCTGAGCCGGTGAGATTTGAACAGCCGAACTGCAGAACTGCAGTCAGCTGAAGTAGACAGCAGTGCTGCATTTAACCACTGCGCCACCTCGGCTCTAGTTTACAATCTTGTGGGTTCGTTTTACTAACTGTCCAGGATCACATGTGGTCTGCAGGGCATGGGTTGTATTGAGTAGTGGGCTTCAGTAGGCAAGAACCAGACCAGCATAGCTGCAACATTATTTATTGGCTCAAAAATGGAACTGAGAAACTGCAGGCAAATGCCGGTGATTTATACTCTAGACCCACAGGGCCTTAACCAATAATACAACTAGAAAAAGCCCCCTCCCAAAATAAATATTCTACATTTCCCTCCAAAACAGTTGTGGGTCATCTAAAGATTAGTTTCACTTTAGCACAGTTAACACAACTATATACATTCAATACATAACAGGTTGGGCATCTGCTTTAGATTAAAATTACAGCATAGCATTTTCTGCTTTTAATTAATAGAACTTGGTGTAATAGATTTATAGCACAATGGATAATTTTTTTCCCCCCAATCTGACTTTATTCCTGTCTAATTATCAAAATATGGTGATGTTCTAAGATGGCTCCTTCATTATGCTTAATTTATTCTCGCCTGTATCTGGTCGTTTGTATTTTAATAATGACTGCTTTATGTGGCTTAATAATGATCTTTTTATAAATATTTATCCTGATATTTAATTGTTGTCAGCTGCCCAGAGCCCCTTCTTGTGAGATGGGAGACCATATGAATATGATAAAATAATTAATTAATTAATTAATTAATTAGGTAGCATTGTCGATTTATCTGAGGCTTTGCCAGAAATTATACCAGTCATGTCAGTTATGTAGTTATGTAAAAGAGGCAAATTGATACAATGACCCACATTCAGATTTAACAGGCACTCCCACCTTATTCATTAAAGTCATGGTTTTTACTAAGATGATGATTTGGGGCTCTTAATTTGGATCAAGGCCACCACACTTATATAAGAGAGCCTGAACCTTTTCCTGTTCCACTCTTGTGGAGTTTGTTTCATTCCGCTTTAGATCAAAAGAGAAACGGAGAAAGAAGTTAATCAACAGTCCAAAGATCAACAAGAGATCAAAAAGAAAGCGAAGAACACCAGCTCATATTCCAAGAAAGGATGATTTGGAATCCAAGGGCATCTGGGTTCATCAGCAAAA
This sequence comes from Thamnophis sirtalis, assembly GCF_051295495.1. Lineage (NCBI taxonomy): Eukaryota > Metazoa > Chordata > Lepidosauria > Squamata > Natricidae > Thamnophis > Thamnophis sirtalis. The sequence continues at coordinate 166,598,210 of NW_028261382.1, forward strand.
ATCACGGCTGCCAAGCTGGTCTGCTTGCCACTAAAAGTTTTTATAATTCACTTTCCTAAGAAAGGCTTTTTCTTTTCCTCCTAACCGAGTTATTCCTGTAACTCTCAGTTCCCTGTCTTTGGGGTTTCCAGGCATTTTAGGAGAGAAGAGCATCCATTTTATGTATATGTCCGTGTATGTATGTGTGCACATACAAACATGCATGCAGCAGCAAGGACACAAGATTGAAACTGGGGAAAAAAGCCCTATTGTAGCAAGATAAGGTGTGTTGCACACACGCCACAGATTGGTGGAGCTTGCAACGTGATGGTATAAAGCTGTTCTTTTCATGATAATGACAATTGCAGCGAGATAGCAATAGCACTAAGACTTATATACCACTTCATAACACATTACAGCCCTCTCTAAATGATTTACAGAGTCAGCATATTGCCCCCTCAACAATCTGGCTTCTCATTTTACCGACTTCGGAAGGATGCAAGGCTGAGTCAGCCTTGAGCCTGGTGAGATTTGAACTGCCAAATTGCAGTCAGTCGGCAGTCAGCAGAAATAGCCTGCAGTACTGCATTCTGACCACTGCAGCACCGCGGCCTTGTGAATGCTGTTTCTTCTGGAGATCGGTATGATTGTAGCCTCCAAATCAAGCCAGACTTCTATTGTATGAGTGCAGACATGATAACCTGAGTGAGATCTCAGGATTGTACCTCATTCCTGGGGGGAAATTTATATAGTGCATTATAATACCATTCTCCTCCAATCAAAATAACAGCAATTCCCCTTTTTATCCTTTTAATGAAAACTCATAGTGGGGGAATTTTGAAAGAGGAGCCTTTAATCTCATGGTCTGTACTATGGTTGGCCTCAACTTAAGACCACAATGGAGCCCAACATTTCTGTTTCTAAGTGAGACATTTGTTAAGTGAGTTTTGCCCCATTTTACGACCTTTCTTGCCACAGTGGTTGGGCGAATCACTGTTGTTGAGAAGTTGGTAACCTAGCAGTTAAGTGAATCTGCCTTCCCCATTGGCTTTGCTCGTCAAAAGGTTGCAAAAGGGGATCATAAGACCTTGGGACCTTAGCAACAATCCTAAATGTGAACCAGTTGCCAAGCATCTGAATTTTGATCACACGATTATGGGGATGCTACAAAGGTTGTAATTGTAAAAAATGGTCATAAGTAATTTTTTTTCAGTGCCATTGTAACTTTTAACAGTCACGAAATGAACTGTTGTAAGCTGAGGGCTACCTGCAGGGCCGGATTTTCCTATAGGCTAACTAGGCTTCAGCCTCGGGCCTCAAGATCGAGAGGGGCCTACATTCAAATTGTTAGCAAAATTAAAATTACACTATTCTAAAAACAGTGAACACTAAAACACTGAACCGAAAATAAGGAGAAATTCTACGCATATGACTAATAAACAAACATAAAAATGTATTGGTTAAGATCGTTCCAGCGCCGCGGCAGTTGGGGAGCCCGCCCACGTTCCCAGCACCGGCGGTCGGGCGAGAGGCGCGGCTGCTCCCAGTAGCCGCCCCGTCGACGCGGAGCCCACCAGCAGCCAGGCAGGTGAGGGTGAGGTGGCCGAGCCAGGCAGCTGAGCGCAGCAGGGGAGGCGGCTGGCCTCGCTGCCTTTGCCGCAGAACAGAGCCGCCCTCCGTCGTGAGGCCAGCTATATATATATTGATATATTGATATATATCACAGTAATGATGTATTTTATTGTCTCTCATGCAATTTACAAACTTAAAAATGGGAGATGAAAGGGCCTCATAAGTGGAATAGCCTAGGGCCTCTTTTCATCTAAATCTGGCCCTGGCTACCTGTACATTGAACCCAGAGCTTGCTTGTGAGTGATTATAACCTGACAACTACACGGCATATTTGTAATAAAACAGGCAGATAGATTCAAGGGAAGTTATATTAAAGGACAGAGTTGCTTTGGGATACTCAGAAAGGGCTGCCAATTGTATTACACCTCTATCTTGACTTGGATAGTATTAAAACGAAGGAAGAACTATTGTTAAACATTTTCAGAAGATGACCACCAGTCCTGCAAAAGAAGACTATAACTGCTTGTCCACGGATGCACACTCAAGAGGCGTGGAGTCTCTTTAAAAACAACCAGCCACTTTGTCCTCAGAGGAACTTCTACAGAAAGCCTACCTTACAAAAAAATGCTATATTCCCTGAAGGGGGAAACTATGGGCAATCCTCAATCTACAACCATTTGTCGGTGACTGTTCCAAGTTACAGGGCTCTAACTTGGTAGTGTTTCCAAGTGCTGATGGTGCTGAACAAGTGGTAGTTACACCAGTGCTCAAAACTCCAGCCATCCCATCACCTCCAGAGCCACGTGATTGCCATTTGCAAGCTTCCCTGCTGGTCTTCCCAGAAGTCATTGGGGAAGCTGGCAGGGAAGATCGCAGGTTGCTGGGGTAGATTTTGGTTATCATGTCGATGTATTCTTCTTCTTGTGTTCCTTTGTCATTGTTTATTTCACTGTTCTATTATTTTACTTCTGTTTTTCACTCCTTTCATTGTTCTTCCTTTTTATGATTGTAAGCCTGCAGTACTGTCATCGGCCAGACAGTGTCGGCTAGTGACCCCCAGGGGGAGAGCCTTCTCTGTGGGAGCGCCTTCCCTTTGGAATGAGCTGCCCCCGGAGCTTCGTATAATCCCCGACCTCCGATCCTTCTGACGCACCCTAAAAAGTTGGCTTTTCCAGCAAGCCAACCTGGCCTGAACAAAACAAAACAAATTATTGGTCATTGTTAATTTTAATTCGAATTTTTTTTTAAAAAAAACAAATGTTATTGTCAATTCTTATTTGGTTTGTTTGGGATATTCTATTTAATTTTTTTTAACTTTTGTATTATGCATTTCTTTTAATGTTGTACGCCGCCCTGAGTCCTTGGGAGAAGGGCGGTATATAAATCTAATAAATCTATCCTAACCTAAGCCACCTAGAATAGCCATGGCGATTTAGGCAGCAAATACATTTAGCAAATAAATAATAAATACATGTCCCTCGATTAGGAACTCTCCTTCTCTACCAGCCACTTGCCACCCCCTTGCACAATCTTCCTGACTTGCATTACACCCCCGCACACACACCCTCCCTAACCCATCCAGCACCTCTTGTGGCCCTGAATCTCACACACCCTCCAGGAGTGAGTTGCTGCCGGCATTACTGCCAGTTGGCTTTGCAAATGCGCTCAATTTTTGTGATTCCCCTCACACCCTCCCTGATCTAGTCGTTACTTTTAAAGCCCTACATGGTATTGGACCTGGCTACCTGAGAGACCGCCTCCTGCCATTCACCTCCCAACGACCAATAAGATCACACAGGTTGGGCCTCCACTGAGTGCCGTCAACCGGACAATGCCGGCTGGCGGCTCCCCGAGGGAGGGCCTTCTCTGTAACTGCACCGGCCTTGTGGAATGAGCTACCCGCCAATATCCAGACCCTCACCACTCTCCCGACCTTCCGTAAAGCAACCAAGACCTGGCTGTCCCGCAGGCATGGGGACTGTTGATGAATATCCAGCCCCATTTGATTGAATGGATGATAGATTAATTTTAACAATTGTATTTTAAAATTTTTATATGTTTTTACTTCTGTTGTGAGCCGCCCAGAGTCCCAAGGGAGTGGGCGGCATACAAATCTTATTAAAGTTACAAAGACCTACACACTCTCCCCTTACACACTCTCCCCAACCGAGAGCCGAGGTGGCGCAGTGGTTAAATGCAGCACTGCAGGCTACTTCAGCTGACTGCAGTTCTGCAGTTCGGCTGTTCAAATCTCATCGGCTCAGGGTTGACTCAGCCTTCCATCCTTCCGAGGTGGGTAAAATGAGCACCCGGATTGTTGTTGGGGGCAATATGCTGACTCTGTAAACCACTTAGAGAGGGCTGAAAGCCCTATGAAGCGGTATATAAGTCTAACTGCTATTGCTAACTGCTATAACCTACATGGGGGAGTGCATCTCTTGGGCACTCCCCATTAACCCACATACCCCCCAACCCACCCACATCTCTCACACCCTCCCCAATCCATGATCTGTGTGGCATCCCTTGTACACGTCCCCCCCCCGCCAATCTGGAGGCAGCAAACACTTATCTACCTGCAGGCTTCCACCAGGCCTTCAGGCCTCCCCATCACAGGGATGGTTGTTGCTAAGAGAGAGAGAAAAAAATAAGTGGCTCTTAAAATGGAGGCTGCTGAAGTCACCCTGAAGAATAGCTCAGGGCTCTGAAAAGCTATTGAAGAAAGCCAAGAAAGGCCAAATTGCTGGGCGAAAAAGAATAAATCAGAAAGTCAGAAGAATGGCATCTGTTACCGTCCTTTTGAAGGCTTTTTTTCCCCCCTCTCTCTTTTCCTTGTCAGTGACCAAAAAAGCTCTTAGGCAAAAATGGGTTTCTCCTAAGTGGCTTCTGAACAAGCCTTCCTTAATTACTTTAAAGCCTCTGCAGTTCAAATGCTTGGAAAGTTCCTTCTAATAACAACAGCAGATTTAAGTCGGGCCCGTCAGGGTGGTCTTTGTACTTGAGAGAGCCCTTTGAAAATTCGCAGCCTGCAGTCATCTTGACATGTCAAGGTCTACAGAGTCAGAAAGCGAGAGAAAAACAGTGTTTTGAAAGATCTGCAAAGTACCCGCCACTCAGAAAGCACCCTCGCAACTTAGGTAGTTGGGCCGAGATTACGCTTCCTGTCAAGAAATGAAAGTTTCAAGCCATTTGTTTTATATTCTCTGCGGCAGAAACTCCCCAATGCCCCTTCATGATTGCAGGGAGGGAGGGAAAAAAAATTCCTCCTTTAATGTTTCATGAGGATAAAGAAGTAAAAAAAAATAAAAAACAAAACAAAACATGATTGCTTCTGAGTAATTATTCACAAGAGGCAGTTCGTGGGGCCTGCGGGTGGGGGGAAGTGGGGGGGGGGAAGAGCCCGAAGCCTTCAGATTTGGAAGGATGATCATAAGTAAAAGCAATCAGGTGTAATATTAAGAAGCAAAAATTAAACAGTTTATGGAAGCTGGCACCAATTATTTCCAACAAACAAGTCTGCAACCAATCTTTTGAACTGTTCTAATAACCACTTCAGCGGGGCCTTAAAAAATGCCTTTGTTAATATTTTACAATCACGACGTCGGTCCAGGAGTGGGACAGGCGCTAACACTTGTGTGACACCCTGTCCTTTTTCTTGATAAAGATTAAGCACTGGAAGTTGAAAGGGATCGTAAAGAGAGTACATTAAAAAAAGAAATTGGACAAACAAAGTGGGTATTAAAGCAGGAGAGCGTAGCTCTACCAGTCTGATGCAAGTCTGCGGCTATGCATAGTTACTTCCCACCGCAGCTTTGATCATGCCTTAAGGAAGCCCATAGTAGGTGAGCAGCTGCCTAAGGAACACGAGGGTATCCCCCACTGGCTGGCCCTACCCCTTCCAACCCACTGCCACCCCCAAGGCAGGGGCTAAAGAGAAGATGCGTAACAAGAGATTATAGTGCCCAGCTCAGGAGGAGATGGCATAGCGCCCGAGCACTTCTGTTGGTCAGCCCCTCTAGGTAACCTGGAAATCAATTTCATCAGAAGGCCAAAACTACAGGTAGTCTTCAATTTACAGCATTACATTTAGTGACCGTTGAAAGTTACAACAGCCCTGAAAAAAGTGAAATTACCTTGTTTTTTCCCCCCTCCTTTTTCTTCAGTTTGTCCCGGAAGAAAAAATGCCAGTGTTAATGTTGCGGCCAGTTCACAGTGCAATCTGGTCTGCATATATTTATTTATGAAGCCCAGATATTCTATTTGACTTTATTATCTGTTTATCTGTTTATCTGTTTATCTGTTTATCTGTTTATCTGTTTATCTGTTTATCTATTTATCTATTTATCTATTTATCTATTTATCTATTTATCTATTTATCTATTTATCTATTTATCTATTTATCTATTTATCTATTTATTTATCTATCTATCTATCTATCTATCTATCTATCTATCTATCATCATCATCATCTATTATTTATCTATTTATCTATTTATCTATTTATCTATTTATCTATTTATCTATTTATCTATTTATCTATTTATCTATTTATCTATTTATCTATTTATCTATTTATCTATTTATCTATTTATCTATTTATCTATTTATCTATTTATCTATTTATCTATTTATCTATTTATCTATTTATCTAACTATTTAACTATTTATCTATCTATCTATCTATCATCATCTATTATTTATCTATTTATCTATTTATCTATTTATCTATTTATCTATTTATCTATTTATCTATTTATCTATTTATCTATTTATCTATTTATCTATTTATCTATTTATCTATTTATCTATTTATCTATTTATCTATTTATCTATTTATCTATTTATCTATTTATCTAATCTATTTATCTATTTATCTATCTATTTGTTTATTGTTTTGTTTGTGTGTTTGTGTGTTTGTGTGTTTGTGTGTTTGTGTGTTTATGTGTTTATGTGTTTATGCGTTTATGCATTTATTTGTTTATTTGTTTGTTTGTTTATTTATTTATGTGCAAAATATTTCTAATACCCTGTTTCCCTGAAAATAAGACCTCCCCGGAGAATACATCCAATCGGGCTTTTGAGCGCATGTGCTAAAATAAGCCCTCCCCCAAAAATAAGCCCTTCCCAAAAATATTGCAACATAGCAGCAGCCATGAGGGGACCACATTCACCACCTCCTGCACCTCAAAAATAATAAGACCTCCCCCAAAATAAGGCCAAGTGCTTATTTTTGGGGGGCGGGACGGTCAAAAGAAAATAAGGCCCTGTCTTATTTTCAGGGAAACATGGTATATGTCCCCAATTAGCATTATCTTTAAAAAAATAATAATGGGGCAGATACAAATCTCCTTCCTTCAAAATATCTGGTTAAAACATTTTACTGCTAATATGACAAGGCCTCAGAACAATGTCTTTAACATTCGGTGATTTATACCCCTGACCTTTAAAGGAGGAAGCAAGGAGGGCAAACATATTCTCTGTCAAATAGACTGTTCCCCAGAGTGAAAAGAATGGATTAATTTTTATTTTTTTTTAGTTTGGAGAATTTAAAATAAAGTTTGTTCCTGTCATGATCAATTTTAAAACATCTTTAATAGGTGTTCTTTTCTTCTCATTCGTGAAGCAACAAATTAGGAGCAAATTAATTCTGCATTTCCAATTTTTGAAAGGAGGCTTGTAACGGGGGCAATTTTTCTGGCCAATCAGAAAACACCATTCCTCTCCCTTCTATAGAAGAAAGATAACAAATGCCTGCAGAGTTGAAATGTCAAGGTAAAATAATGCCAATAACGATATGAAATGGAACGTTCGCCTTGTTCTAGTAATTTGCGAAGCAGGGTTTAAAGCTTTTATGTTTCATCCAGAAAGTCATTTGGAGACATTGATGACATTCAGGATTACTGTAGAGGCGGAAAGAGACGCCAACGTCATTACTCACAATGACATCTACTGATGAAGGGCACCCATTGTTAGAACTTATTTTAGAACCTGTACCTTACTTCAGTTATATTACATTGCTAGAAATGAAAATGTATTTGCATTTTTAAAAACATACCGTGTGTGTTTGTGAGAGAGAGAGTGTGTGTGAGAGAGAGAGTGTGTGTGTGTGTCTGTGTGTGATGTGAATGTGGTTGGATAGGTAGAGATCCTACTTTCCTCACAACAATACTGTAAGGTGGGTTCAGCTGACAGATACTGGCCCAAAATCATCCCGCCAGTTTGATCCTTAAGGCGGAACTAGAATTCACCATATCCTGGTTTCTAGGATTATAGTATCGCCCTGGTTTTCCAGAGTCTAATTTTAGACTATAGAACAGATTAGAGCACAACCAATTAGCACTCTCCATATTTGTTGGATTATAACTCTGTCACCTCAACTAGCATATTATCTGAAAACATCTCAGCAGATTTATTCTCTTCTTTATCCCAAAAGGTATTATGGGATGAAACACTGTAATTTTCAATGTATGAATTCTAAATTCAGAAAATTTAGAGGACACTGAATGTTTCTTGCTCCCTTCTTAAATACTTTACATAACTTGCAATGCTACTTTTCAGTCTAGGAGACCATTGGAGATTATATGGAAATGGGGTGAAACTAGCGATCTCTTTTAAATTTTAAATCACAATGGCTCAGAGCAGAGAAGGAGAGAAAAAAACGTGGAGCTCAAGACTTAAACATATATTTTGGATAAATAATCTAGAATATTATTCTAGACATTATACACACACAGACATTATACACACACACACACACACACACACACACACACACACACACATAGCAAAAGCAATAGCAATAGCAGTTAGACTTATATACCGCTTCATAGGGCTTTCAGCCCTCTCTAAGCGGTTTACAGAGTCAGCATATCGCCCCCACAGTCTGGGTCCTCATTTTACCCACCTCGGAAGGATGGAAGGCTGAGTCAACCTTGAGCCGGTGAGATTAGAACCACTGAACTGCATATAACAGTCAGCTGAAGTGGCCTGCAGTACTGCACCCTATATATGTATGTATGTATGTATGTATGTATGTATGTATGTATGTATGTATGTATATATGTGTATGTATGTGTATGTATGTATGTATATATATATGTATGTATGTATGTATGCATAAATGTATATATATAGCTATAGTTCCATAATGTATTAGAGAAATCTAAAGAAACATATGAAAAGAAACAGAAAGAAATGAAAGTTGAGACAATACAAAAGCTGATAGATATTCAGGAAGTACAATAAACCACACCTCATAATTTACTTTGAAAACTAGTCTACAAAAGAGCAGTTCAGAGTCACTTCTGGAGATGGGCAGCCAAAGAAACCAAATTAAATCAAATCAATTGCCTGTCTGTCTTTAATCTCTATTCTCACATTTAATCTACACCAGGGCTGTCAAACTCCTGGCCAGATGCGTCATGCACTAGAGCCACACCCATGCCTGGTTTAGTGAAGCTGGGGGGGGGGGGGAAGTCCTGATACGTCACCTGACGCTGCTGTGACAATGTGAGTTGGACACTCCTGATCTAGACCATATTATTAAAATACAGGAAACACCAGCAGTTTCAATATTGGGCCTTTTATTTCCCCAGTCCAGTTCTACCTTATCTATTCAAAGCAGGGAAGCACCAAACAGAGAAGAATAACTGATTTTAGTCTCTTTTAAAGATGCTCTTGTTGCATGACACTATTTTGTTTGGCGTGTGACAGAAGTTCAGACATTTGTGTGGTTTCCTTCTGTATCTTTTACCACACTCGGTAGAAGCACTCTTCTTGTCTACATGGGTCTTCAGACTTCTTTAAAATTTTGTATTCTGGATGCTCAGCAATAGCAATAGCAATAGCAGTTAGACTTATATACCGCTTCATAGGGCTTTCAGCCCTCTCTAAGCGGTTTACAGAGTCAGCATATCGCCCCCACAGTCTGGGTCCTCATTTCACCCACCTCGGAAGGATGGAAGGCTGAGTCAACCTTGAGCCGGTGAGATTTGAACAGCCGAACTGCAGAACTGCAGTCAGCTGAAGTGGCCTGCAGTACTGCACTCTACCCACTGCGCCACCTCGGCTCAGCAATTCTAACTTCTTGGACTATAATAAATTATCCCATTTTTGTTATTTGTATCACTAATGTTATTTAACACTCCTTGCTCCTCCTATTTTCCCCACAAGGGACTGTATGAGGTCGATTGGGCTGAGAGAGTGACTGGCCCAAGCCACCTAGCTGGCTTTCATGCCTAGGGAGGGTCTAGAACTCACGATTCCCCTGGTTTCTAGCATGATGCCATAACCACAAGACCAAACTGATAATGATCAACATTGAAGCTCTATCTGCTAACAGAAGCCTTGGGTTAGCAGAAAGGCCAGTTAATTCATCCGCTACCCATTGTGCCCTCTGTCTTGTCCCATAATATAAACAGAATATTTCTCCACCTCCTTTTTCTTCTCCTCCAGATTATCCTAGGCATTGAATGGTTTGTTGGAAGAGCTGCCCATAGTGGCAAAAGGCAAAGTTACTGGCAACAGATAAAACAAAAGGAAACCCAACAAAAACACTCCTTAATTAAAATCTCCTTGAAGGGATATGAAATGCCAACAGAGATTTCAGTCACCCCACTGAGCCTCTGTCTGATTAGCTGCAACACATCTGCTTAGTTGCCTAGGATCCATCTGTATTGTTAAGAAGAAATTTATTCTGACTACCTGGATTCATAACAAGATGACTCCACGGTGGCAGTTTCAGTTTAACTAACATTTATGCATGCTGATGCACTCATCTTCAGAGTACACGTATGTGCAGAGTTGACATGCTTGCAAAATAAATCTGGGTATAATAAAAAGCCATGGAAGAAAAACAACACCCTGGAAGAAAATCAGATGCCTAATAATTTCCACGACTGTGCCTTATAATTGTGCATAAATAAGGGGAACGCTTATAAAATAGGAAGATTAGTTCACTGCAAACACCGCTAGCTTTGATAGAAATCAGAAGATTGTAATCTAAACAATAGTATATTGACAAAAGGTGTATTCCAAAACCAGAGATTCATGAATAAGGAAGAAATTATACAGAATGGAGTAGTTTTATAAATGAAAGAGGCATAGTGTTAAATTGCTAGACTAGGAGTGGGGAAGAACCAGCTTTGGTTCCTCCTTTAGGCTTAGAAGATAAAAATGAAGGCAAAAATGAAGACCCTGCAATCATGTGGGACAAACACTAAGAAAAAGCAGAGTTGTTTTATTGGCCTTATTCAGTTTTGGACTGTGTCAGTGTTCCAAGTATCACGTAGAATTAAATCAGAGTCCAAGGCAAAACGATCCTTAAAGTTCCAATTTAATAAATCAGACATCTTGGCATTATGCTATGAAATCCCAATACTGGAAATGACATCAGAATCCCACCAGGTTAAAAGTTCATGATCTTGTCCCCACACCCACAGTCCATCACATGGTCCAATTTTCTTCTTCCACGCTAGCACCTACGCCCAGCTGCTTCCGGTCAGGTGCAAAGGTGCCGAGACAAATGATGACCTTGAGCTTCTAGAAAGGATTTATTTATTTATTTTGAAAACAACACATTCTAACCCTTGCTATTCCCCCGCCCCCTTAATGAGAGTGTGGCAGGCCAAAGATTCTTAAAGGAACCGCTGCAGGCCTGACAGACTGGTTCATTTATTTTACATCAATCAATCAATCAATCAATCAATCAATCAATTGGTGGCATATTAAGACTGTCATAAAATAGTCTCACAAACATAAAGATATAACACAAAAAGAGAAAAAAATGCAACATTAAAAAATTGTGATTGGAGTTGTTTTTTTTGGCAGTGTAGAACAAAATTAACGGCCCCCTGCCCAATTTTTCTCTAATGAATGTTTTTTTTAAATCTTGCTGACTTTGGGGGGATGGGGGGGTGTCAGAGGGCAGAAAAAGAAAGTCCTTGGTAGTTTTGAGCTTTGGCTGTCGAGCTTGGCCAGGATGATGCTCTGTTTAGAGAAGGTTCTTCAACTTAGGCAACTTTAACATGCATGGACCAGAATTCCCCAACCACCCATGCTGACTGTGGAATTTTAGAAGTTGAAATTCATATGTCCTAAAAGTGCCAAGATGGAGAAAGCCGAGCTTAGAATGCTAGATTAGGACCAAGGAGAACCCATCCAAGGCCTAAGGATGACCGATGAGTTGAGTCACTTTTTCTTAAGCTAATCTCTTTCACAGGACTATCCAAAGGATGAATTTTGAGAATGGGACCGTATACAAATATTTATCAGGAGAGGTAAAAATATCATGCAGAGATACAGATATGAACTAGATTTCTGTGACTATATGCCATGATTAAGAAGTCTTCATACACTGTCCGTACAAATGCAAGAGTCCAATTCATCCATCACACAAAGTGATTCTAAAAACGGTTGTGTACACCAGTGGTGGGTTTCAAAAATTGTTCGAACCTACTCTGTGGGTGTGGCCTCCTTTGTGGGAGTGGCTTGCCGCCCATGTGACTGGATGGGAGTGGCTTGCCGCCCATGTGACCGGATATGAAGATGCCGACGACACTTGTCAGAACCACCTTAAGTTACCTCACACACAGCACTGGCATGCATAAGAATATGATGTAAACTTGTTTTCTAAAAGGCATCTTTGGTTTGCGTTAAAACAACTTCAACACACGCAATGTTCTGATTGCACCACAAATGCAGTAGTCATCCTTACCTTTCACAGAGGCACTGAGTTTTATAAATATGAGCATGATAGTGTAGAATAATCATATCCAAGGACCAGTGGTGGGTTTCAAAATTTTTTGGAACCTCTTCTGTAGGTGTGGCCTGCTTTCCGGGTCCACTGGTGGAACCTCTTCTAACCGGTTCGGTTTATTTGACGAACCGGTTCTACCGAATAGGTGCGAACTGGTAGGAACCCACCTCTGGCGTACACTCACCTTTCCAGTTCTTTTCAACAAGGGCTGGAGAAACTCTTTGCACCACAACATAGATTTGGGCTGTTGATGTATCTAGCAAAAATCTTTTTTTAAAAAAAAGTGCAAATAATTACAAACAACATTAATCTCCATATAGGCCGTACAAGGAAGTGATATGCAAAAGTGCAATATTATGAAAGTAGGTTCGAGCACACTGATGTAGCACCTCACTCTTTTGACCTACGGCGATTTCTTAGATGTGAACTCAGGTTTTTATGGGCAGGACAATGATGAAAAAGCAATGCAGATGATACAGAAAACTACAGAGCAGAAAAGGGCTCCACTGGATGCTATGTGAGTTGCTGAGCCATTCAAACACCTCTAATAAAAAAGCATTTAGTAAAAAAATGACCAGTAAATGGTTTTTGTGTGTTATGCTTCCCTGCCTCTCCATTTGGGTACTTACACTATATTTCCACAACGTGAGGGATTTCAAAGGAGTACAACATTCAGATGTATTTCTGTTAAGCGCAGGTTTTCCCACAATGGAATCCCACAATGAAAAATGAATTTTATACCCCTGAGAATGTAAATGCTTGGTATGAGATAGAATTAGGGTGGGGATGATTTGAGCAGATGGAACAAATATTTCTTTTCAGAAATTATTTGTACACTAATATTCTTTCTTTCCAAATAAATAACTCATGATGTTTTTTATAGGCTGAGGGAATATCCCAATTCAATCATCTTGGTTTGGTTTATATTCACGACTATTAAATGATGTTTCACAGACATTTTTTAAAAATCCAATTCTTTTTACCCAAAGAACTATAAGTATTGTCTTTCATATTCTTTAACAAAATTTCAATGCTTCTAATAAAACAAAAAGTCTTATTATTTACCTCTATACATTTGAAATTAACATAACAATTTGGTTTTTAGAATTCGATTCTCCCATAACCTCTTGGGTAAAGTGGTTTATATAACTTAACATTTTATATTCCTTTATTTAGACAAAAATAGTTTTATAACACTAGAATCAGTTTAACTTATTTTAAAGAATTTAACTTGTTTGACTAGAACAGAACAGAGTTGGAAGGGACCTTGGAGGTCCTCTAGTCCAACCTTCTGTTCAGGCAGGAAACCCTATATCATTTCAGACAAATGATTCTCCAATCTCTTCTTAAAAACCTCCAGCGTTGGAACACCCACAACTTCTGGTGGCAAGTGGTTCCACTGGTCAATTGTTCTGTCAGGAAATTTCTCCTTTATTTAGTCTGGATTTCATCAAAGGGAGACCACTTTTTAGTTCTTTCTTTTTGCAGTTTCGCAGGACAACATAATACAACACATTTTATTGTCATCTGCTCAGAACATTCTAGCTATGCGCTTGAGAACATAAAGGTTAGTGATCAGCTGATGTATATGAAACAGGAACTTGGAAATTATGTTCTACATATTATTTCAAGAAAGGAACTATTTTTTTCTTCTTTCATTTCACTTTTCAGGCAAATAAATTTTGCAAGATGAAATATTTCAGTTCTGAAAAGCCTGAGAGCCTGTTATGGAAAGAGATAGAATGTCACAATATAAGCAATTAACATTCTTTATTGCCTTTTTTTCACATGCAGGATAAAAAATGCATTGCAGCCTCTTAATACAGGGGTTGTTAGGAGTATTTGTATTAATATAGGATTAATATAGTAGTTGTAGATCCACCACTACTAGTAGCCTGCTAATCTCCAAGACTCATGCAGAGTCTGGTTGTCCACAGCAATTCCTTTTTAAAAAAGAAAGAAAACTGGTGCTGCTTTGTGCCAAACAATTCCACATTGCGGTTCTCTTCATTTTAGTATACTCATTTTTCACTCAGCTTGAGATGAGCTTCCCATAACTGAAATAGAGGAAAGGAACAGGATGCCTACCAAAATCAATGGTTGATCTGCTTCCCTTGTCCAAGACCAGAGGTGGTAGTCTGCCAGTTCGTCCCGGTTCGGGTGAACCAGTAGCGCTGGCGGCAGGATGCTCCACCCACCCGTCCAGACATCATCATGGACGCTCTACGCTCCCAGTTCCGAACCGGTAGTGAAGAGGAAACCATTACTGTCCACGACTGTCTGCACCCATGCCACTGACTGCATCAGGAGATGCAAGATGACACAGCCACCTTTTCCAGCCTCTCCAAGAACTATGGATTTTGTTGTTCAGTTACAAGAGAAGCAATATTCTTTCTAAAACATTTTACTTGCTCTGTAGCAGCAAGTTTTATATACTTCTTGGTTCATCAAGTCTGGTGGCTCAGCAATCAGCCTTTGACCCAGATGTTGCTGATAGAAGAATGCAGCAAAGACCAACTGGGGTTTTTCTTTTTGGTTTTCTGTTTTGTAAGCCGACAAAGAGGGTTTTTTTAAAAAAAAAGATGATTAGCTTAGGCAAATAGTTAAGAAAAAGAAAGAAAAGCTAGATGCATTATTTTGAAAATAGATTGCTAAAAGAAATCTTGTTTTAATATTGTACCAGAACAGGCCAAGAAGTTGGGCTCCCAGGAATTCCTCTTGCTGTAGTTTATTTGTAAAACAGCAGTTCACCTGTGTTTGGATGCATTTTAATATCGGCCACTGGACTTTAATGGTTATGAAATGTAATATTAATCAGTAATGGATATTTGTGAACAAGCAGTGATTACAAAGCAACTTTCTAGTTCAGGATATATGATCAAAGAATTATAGCAAAACCTACTGGTGATCTTGCAATAATATGGCTGCCTTCAGAGGTGGGTTGCTCCCGGTTCGGCCCGGATCGGGCAAACTGGTAGTAGCAGCGGTGAGAGGTTCCGCCCATCCACCTGGATGCTTCTGCGCATGTACAGAAGTGGCACACGCACATGGGAGCGCGCCCAAACCGGTAGTAAAAAAATTGGCAACCCATGACTGGCTGCCTTCCAAAAAGGATTCTGGGGATGATTTATTATCCACTACCGTGGAAATCTCATATGAACTTCCAGTTGGCCCGCTGGGCCTGTTTTTTCCCCCTCCCCATGCTCTGGAGGCTTTCCTAAAGCCTGGGGATGGCGAAAACTGCCTCCCCCAGTAATACAGAAGGCCGAAAATCAGCTGGCTGGTACGCGCATGCACGCCGTAGCTGACGGCTTGCATAGCAGCAAATATGGCTCGATGTGCCACCTGTGGCATGCGTGTCATAGGTTTGCCATCACGGTCTTAGGGCAACTCATGTTTTCCACCTGAGCTTCCTCTGTCTAGCACCAACATCTATTCTTGTGGAAAATATCCTAGGGGCATACGTACTTGGTGTGATTATGTGTTTTAATCCTTGTATGCCACTCAGAGTCACTGTTGTGAAATGGGAGACCATATATATTATTTAAATATAAACAAATCAGAGATGCACATTCCAAGTGAAATATACGTATATGTGTGTTATACATTTTCAGAAATAGTGTTTATAACTATTACAACTCTTAAAACCTATTTGGTGCAGCTCTCTTTGCCTACAAGTCCATTTTAATTTGAGCTACTAGAATCTGTTGTATTAACTGGGTGCATATGAGAATTATGTTATCTTAGCATGCCAGACGATATCCTATTCGCCAATGTAAGGGATGGTCTGTTGGTCTTGGTGGCATCTCAAATTGACACACATAACACTCTTTTATTATATAAGTCAAGCTAATTTTTTTTTTTTAAAAAAAGGCAGCACCCCATACTAGGAACATCATGCGTGTGGGCAGTCCATGCTGCTTTCCCACATGTATTCTGATTTGAAGGAATCCGTAGCTTTTGAAGTTGCCAGCCCTATACATGGGATATGAGAAATTCTATTTTCACTCATACCACAGTGAGAGATTAGCAGCTTGAAATCACTTTGACAGTTTGTTACTCTATTGCATACTGCAGGGAATTTTAATTCCAACCTGTGAAATTGTAATTGCTTCTCAAACAGGACAGAGGGATTCTGGGTAATGGCTCCATCTAAGCTCAATATCAGAATTGCCAGTTGCTGCCACTTTAAATATCACTTGCTGTAATTCAAATATAACCGGCTTTCCATCTAGGAATTTGGACTGGGATGGAAACAAACAGGAACTATCAGATGTCCTGAAATCTATTGGCCGAAATGTGACAGAGGTGGCCGAGCTCAAAAAGTACACAACTCACAGATTGTTATAAACAATACTCAATCTAAATTAATCTTAAAAGTATGACTTTAAATGCCTTTAACTGAGTACGTAAAATATCAATAAAAATGGATTAGGTAATTTCAAAGCAGAATAATAAGATTTTATTATTTACATTTAAAGGGCAAATTAATTTGGGACTTTTATTCTTTTCTACGGGCCTCTTTTAAGGTCACGGAGGATATTTTAAAAATATTTTCTGTAACTCTAGATAATTTGGTATGGAATGTATTGGTACATAATCTCACAAAAACAAAGAATAGACTAAATAAACTGAGTTAGAATTACTAGCTCCTCATTACTGTCTCTAAGTGAACCTCTTCTCGAGTTTAGGCTAGGAATGATCTCACGCTAGTTGAATTTCCTAGAGAGAATAGTTTTAAGATTTCCATCCTCCCCACTTGTCTGCTCTGACTTACTGCCAAGTGTTCTGAAGGGCCGTGAGACCACAAAATAATCCCAGCAGGTAAGTAAAAGCAGATGCTCTGGCTCCTGTCCTGAAAATACTCTATGGTTGTTGGCTTCCTCAAAGGCCCAATTCCTATAAACCTCCTGGGACCATAAAGTCTGCTCAATATAGAACTCAGAACCTCTTGCAAAAACTGGGCCTTTCACTTCATTAGCGGTGGATTACAACTTTAGAATATCTGAAGCGGGCTACCAAAATGGGGAGAAGTCCTGAGATGTCTGTCGATATGATGAGCTGCTCTATATTCTTTGAATCAATGCTTTGAAACTTTTCAAATGTGTTGGACCATAGAAGATGACAACATTACTCCTCTGTGGCTATAGGAGGAAGAGAGAAATTTATCTTATGGCAAGGAAGCCTTCCACTGCAATGAATTCAGAAAGCTTGATTGCTTGGGAATGTGTATAAACTGGAGTAAATGGAATTGATTACATTTCTGCTTAGGGAAGCTTATATGAATCGACAATGCATTGATCATAGAAGATGAAGAACACTCAATGTGAAAAGCAAAACACTAAAGTCTTTAAATATCGAGTCATCTACTTTGTCTCTCTGTGTTTCTAAATACCAATCGGACAACAGTTTTGCTGTTGGTTTGGATCATGGATGTCCTATGATTATAAAGATATGTATAAATTTAGTGACCTGACAATTTTGAACTGATTATTTTCATGACTGAACAAAGAGTGACTCAAGGTGCTTTAACGGTCGTTTTTAATAAGGCTTCAGGTGAACACAATAACAAGGAATTAGCTGTTATTTAAGAAATATAGTTGTAACTGTCTAAAAACCTTCATTTGTGTGCTTATGAAAATGGAGCTATTTTATGAAAAATTGAGATGTTGAAATCTTGATTTAAAAAAAAAAAAGAAGACAAAGAATTTCTACCAGTTCAGGAAAGCTTTATACAGATTCTGATGATCAAACATTAGATTCTGAAGTTCTCAACAGTCAAGCTGTTTTCTGCTGATGGAATAACCATTCAGCACAGTTTTCTATTTAAATGTCTCCATAGTAAAAGGCAATAAGAACTGCTAGAAGAGCCACACTTAGTGACAGCATCTTCAGCAGTTTTCCCTCGTGTTGCCAAGGCAACTGCATCACCATCCTGTGGCTCAATTGTACGATTTGCCGCTCAACAGATGGACGGGCTTTTGATTCTGAGTCATTCTCCAGTGCATGTCTGAACTCCTGTGGAGAAATGCAGAAATTAAATTGAGAATAACTGCAGAGAACATTTGGCATATATATCAAGCACAAAGGATATTTTACATTAAGTCTGAATAAGCTAATCCTTCTTTCATCTTACTCTAAGTGGAAAAACTTGGTTAATCTCTTCAAAGACATCAACTGCTAAAACAATACAGCTATCACCAGCTAGAGGACTAAAATCCCACTGTTTTCAATTATGTTCATTCACTTGTTTTTAGTGTCATTACAAGACCAAGTCAACGTTAAAGGGAATCAGTAGCGTTGTTGTCATTTACACCGTTCAGCAGAACCAAGTCTGATCATTATTTCTGTCCCACAGTATGTCAGCTCAGCACGTCCCAATATTCCCTTTACCGTCCTTTCCTCCTCTCTCTCTCTCAGGAGGCAGCCTCACTGAAACATTCATTTTATTGATTGGATTGAGAACAACGTGATGATCATGTATATTTATTCGCCATGTATGAATATGGAGCATATACATTTGGGAAGCCAAGAGTGGATGCAATTTCCTAGTACCTGAATTTTAAAAGTATGCCACTGGATACCTGTGTATATTTTCAGAAGAAAAGTGATGCGCACCAGGTGCTCAAAATGCACCACTGCTTCATCTGATACAGACCTGAGCTTTGATAATATTTAGCAGCCAATCCTTCCTGGTTAAATTTCACTCCTTCTCTTACTGGCTTGACCAGACTATAAAAGTGAGATATGAGCTTTTTACAGTCTCAATCTGGTTTATATTTCCTTTACTTAGCAATAGCAATAGCAGTAGACTTATATACTGCTTCATAGGGCTTTCAGCCCTCTCTAAGCGGTTTACAGAGAGTCAGCATATTGCCCCCAACAATCCGGGTCCTCATTTTACCCACCTCGGAAGGATGGAAGGCTGAGTCAACCCTGAGCCGGTGAGATTTGAACTGCTGAACTGCTAATCTAGCAGTAGCCTGCAGTGCTGCATTTAACCACTGCGCCACCTCGGCTCTTTTACTTTGATCTACTTTGTGGATCAATCCGATTTTCCTATGATGCCCAAACATTTAGTCGCCCTTCAATGCTTATGTTGTTTCTCAATCCTTCCTTGGATGGATTTCTTTTACTTAATCTGACCCCTTTGCAGCCTTAGCTAACTACATGATTTTGCTTTCTGTATCCCAGCTAAGGTACTTTATGTGATTTCTAATGAGTGCACAACTCAATATCAGGCTCAGGTTCTGCAGATATTCTCCTTATCTCTTGAACAGCCCAAAGAAGGTTAACTGTCCTTTCATCTACTTTAGAGGTTATTTTGTTTCTCCAATTAAGAGTTTTCCTGAACGAAATAATACATCTCATTTATCATTTCTAGCAGGGGGAATTGGTAGGGTGTTGCAGGCACAGTGGCATCACACCAGATCTCTACCAGACTCTTGAAAATAAGTCAAGTATCAAGATTCCATTAAGCAAGGACAATTAAAGAGCAATAGCAGATCTAGCTTAAACAGGATACAAGAAGGCTGCCAAAGGAAAGTGGATAGTGCAAAGGTATTTTTCTTTGACAGCAGCAGCATTGGCAGCATTGCTACATGACCAGCCGCAATTGTAGCTCACAGGTTATGCTTTTCTACTGCTTTCTACTGCAAGTGATCGTGGGTGCACCTCGGTTCACCCACGTAACACCTATCCTCCGCGAGCTGCACTGGCTGCCTATTGGTCTTCGGATACACTTCAAGGCGCTAGTCGTCACTTATAAAGCCCTTCATGGTATTGGACCTGGGTACTTGAGTGACTGCCTGCTGCCAATTACCTCCAATAGAGCGATCAGATCCCACAGATTAGGCCTCCTCCGAATTCCATCCGCCAGCCAATGCCGACTGGCGACTACCCGGAGGAGAGCCTTCTCTGTGGCTGCTCCGACCCTCTGGAACGAGCTCCCCGTGGAGATTCGAACCCTCACCACCCTCCAGGCCTTCCACAAAGCTCTTAAAACCTGGCTATTCCGACAGGCCTGGGGCTAAAGAGCTTTTGCCCCCCCCCCTCGAATGGTATGGTTGTTGTGTGCTTTTAAATTGTGTTTTGTTCTGTTCGTCTTTTTTATCCCTTATCTGTACCCCCTTCCCTGACTTGGATTGTGAGCCGCCCTGAGTCCCCTTCGGGGAAAAGGGCGGCATATAAATGCAATAAATTCAATTCAATTCAATTTCCCCCACCTGTCACAGGCCACATTCAAATTCAGAATGTGGATTGTCAGTCTTAACAAGCATTGATTCACCTGAGGAGGCTGATCAACCACAGGAATCTGCTGATCAGCTAGAGCGGTCGGATGAGGAAGCATGACCCGCAAGCTCCAGGTCTCAATGCACGCAGTGGTCAGCAGAGCAACGCTATTCAATATGGCTCCTCACTAGACAAAGGGCAAGGCCTATAACTGCAGCCAGCTGTTTGCAGAAAAAGTTTATGTGGCTCTTCTGCCCTAAGGCTTTGTTGGAAACCACCCTTCGAAATTCCAGCTCATGACTCTTGTTCCTGTTTTTCCTTGCTCTTGAAACATTGACTATTGAACCACCTGAACTTGGCTCTTTGACTCCTAGAGTGAATTTGGAGTATTCTGTTTCTAGTTCTATCTCAAATGGACTTATTCAGGCAAGCACTCTTTGCACAGACTTTGGTTTACAATTTTGTCCACTGTTATTTGCTTAGTCGTAGTTAAATACTTCCATTCCTTGGCAACTGCATACATGAGCCTGCAACCTGAGACAGAACAGCACCCACTATGACAGGCAAGGACAGCAACGTAGCAGTTGTGTAGCATAAACAGAAGACAAAGTGCAGTACCCTACCTAGACTCTGGCCCTAGCGGAGTGGTGCATGCCTTGCTGAACAGGCCATGAGTAGTGGCGCAATCCCCTTCATGCGGGGATACCCTTGAAAAGGGTCTGGAATTACAACTGGGGCAAGATGTGAAGGACAGGAGGCTAACTAGCACAAATCGTATCGATTGCAAAATGCTGAACTGAGAGATCTGCTATGCCTACCATTTATTTACATGGAACAATTTAACATAGCGGCACTGACCATTAAAAAGTAAAAAAGGTAAGAAATTGTCTCTCTTTCTATGAAACTGTTCTTTACTGAGATTAACCAGAAAGGCGTTCTGAAGATGCCCCTCTTATGACAAACCTGGCTGTCTTGTGTGTGTGTGTGTGTATGTGTGTGTGTGTGTGTGTATGTGTGTGGGATTTATCTTGCATGGGTCCCAGCCGGTGGTGGGTTCCTACCGGTTCGGACCAGTTGCGCTAAATCGGTAATGGTTTGGCAGCCTGGGATCACTGGAACAGGCAGTGACCCAGACCTGCCATACCCCCGAACCGATTCTCCAGGCGGCGCCATTGGCACCACCATTTTGTTTTTTGCTTCTGCGCAGGCACAGAACAATTTTTATTGTACTGCGCATGCACACGCATCAAGAACGCATGCGCGGTGTTGGCCACAAGCGAACCGGCAGTAGTGACTGCCAGAACCCACCCTTTCTCCCAGCTATGGCATACCTGCTCCAATGAGGTGCAATGGTCTATCCCTCCTCCCCTCCTCAGTATTTAGGAAAACAGCAAAAGCCATCTCTTTTGTCAAGATTTTAAACTGGAAGTTATGCTAATGATACTGATTCTGTACTGGCTTTTGCTCCGTTTTTTCATTGCTGTAAGATGCATTAAATGTTTATAACAAGAAAGATTGGGTACATTCAGTAATAATGATAATAATAATAATAATAAAACTAGAGTGAAACCACAGAAGAGAATTCTGACCACCTGGTCATAATGGCCCCTTGTCCTTCCAGCTGAATGGCAGTTATGCCCCAGGCTTTTCCCTTAATAATCTGTAACAACTAATCTAACACAGCAAGCAATCTCCATATCCATTTCTAGCTATCTTGGAACAGTATTAGTAGAAAACTAAAAGATCATCCATGAATGTGCCTGCACCAAGAAGGAAACACAACCTCAAGCAAAATGACTCAACTCACAAGGAAGGACCACTAAAAAGTGTTTGGCTAAAGAATGGCAAGCTTAATTAGGAAGGACATAAACTGAATTCCCTGGAGTTTTGAGACAAGAATCTTGAAGAAAAAAAACCAGAGAAAAGAATGGAGAAGGAAGCAGAAAGGTTCCTATAATGTGGCCTATTAAATCAGTACAAAAAATGAGGAAGAACATAGGTTCATGGCCTCTGCTATCTATACAATGATTGACAACAGAAAAAAAAAAAAAGATGGATTTGAATTCTTAGTATAGGGAGGCAAATATGATTTAACAGGCATAACAGAAACCTGTGACTCCTGTAAGTGGAATATAGAATCCGAAGGATTTAAACAGGAACAACAGAAAACAAGGAGTTTGAGTGAAGCGTCACTTCCACAACAAAGAAGTGATTGGTTAGTGTTGTCCTCTTCCTCCTGTATTAACTCTGATTTTTTAAAACTTTGTTTGCTGCTTTTTAAATTAAGAACCTCGGATAGGGAGCTTGAAAAAATTTCTGTGTGAGAATCTGAGGAGCTGCTGTCATCAGAATAAAACATTGTGGGATGGATCTTAGTCATTCAGTCATAAGATGTGAGTCTTTTAATTGTGAGTTTAGGACTTTGGGTTGATTAACTGAACGGGAATTCGATTTTGGATTTCTGGCATCCAGAATTTTGATACCCTTAATCTTTCCTGAATGGTGATAATCTGAGTAAAGGATTATAGTTTTGCCAACACACACACACACACACACATACACACACAGAGGGTTCACTGACAAATGCGCGCTGACAAAACCGCGCCGACAAAACCGCGCTGACAAAACCGCGACGTCAAAATCACGCCCACAAAAGCGTGCCGACAAAAGCGCGCCATCAACAAACAACATAGTGGGACGCTAAAACAACATTATAACCCTAACCCTAATCGCGCTTTTGTGGGCGTGGTTTTGTCGTCGTGGTTTTGTGGGCGCGCTTTTGTCGGCGCAGTTTTGTTGGGTGCGCATTTGTCGGGTCACGCACACAGAGATATAGCAGCCTGTATTATTAGACTCGGGTGGGTTGCTGTTGGCATTACTGCCGGTTTGTTGTGCGCAAAATTTTTTGCATGCACAGACCGAAAATCAAGATGGCACTGCCGTGTGAGAATCGGTTTAGGGGCGGGGCAGGCCTGGGTCGCTGCCGGATCCAGTGACTAGGCCGCCAAACCACTACTGGTTTGTCCGAACCGGTCTAAACCAATAGGAACCCACCATTGGTTAGACTTTAGAAAAAGAAGTCCGTTATATTAGAACATTAGCTGAGCCGTTACAGTTATTTGCAGAAGATCTCCTAGAAATCTGGCTCAAGTGCCTGTTCCCCCAAATTCCAATTTTCCTCAAAATAAAGTTGCAGCAACCACAACCAATTTTAGGTTGAGACCAAGCAGGCACTGGCCTAGGATGCCAAAACTTATGGGGTGCCAACACTGTCCCTCTTTCCAAAGCATTATAAAAATGCAAATCTTTGCATTGGCAAGTGATGGTGCCATCATTCAGTGTGGTTTTGTAGTGCCATATACTCTTAAACTGATACTGGCAGTAATGATCAAGTTTCAATTACGTGTTCTCTGAGATGATATCAAACATGCTGGATGCAGCCCTGACATCTGTTTGCATCAATCTCTTCCTGCACTGAGCTTTTGAGAGAAACCACTCAACCCCCCAGCATCTCTAGAACTCTGCTTAGCATAGGATTTGGTAAGAAAACTAGTAATTAAAGTCAGTGATGGAAGTTGGGTAGGAGAGAGAGGTGAGCAGAAACAAATCCTTTAAAAATCTCTAGAGCAGGGGTGTCAAATTCATGTTGTCATGGCATCGTCATGTGATGTATAATGACTTTTTTCCCTTTGCTAAACTGGGCGTGGGAGTGGCTAGCGCGTGATGTATTTGGCCTAAGGGCCGTGAGTTTGACAGCCCTGATCTAGAGTAACCATGAGTGATGATGCAAAGATTAACTATGGTGTCAGGAACTCAGAGAACCTATGGAAAATTACTTTAAAATGTGGGGAGAAAAGGAAATCTAATACAGTACATAGTCCAAGGAAATAAACAGGTTCATATCTATATCTACCAGTCAGAAGAATGTATTGGAGTTCATCATACAATATTACTTAAATAGATGGTTATTTCTGTGTCATGATAGTGAGAGTAATTAAAATAAATTGCCTAATGAATCTTGAAAAATTAATAACTGGTTACAAGTATTCCATTCCCAGAGTCAAAGCTAATTAACCTTTATATGAAGAAATAAACTGGAAACTACAGAGTATCAGTTATTAAACATTTTGCTAATCTGCAACAAAAGCTATTTCATAATATATTTCATTTGGTAGACTGATTAAATTTGGAAGAAAAGCTTGTACATAGCAGTATTCACTTGTGGTATCAGTTATTTCCTTGGATGTCTATTTTTTAAAAAAAATTAAATTCTTTTATCAATTTACAGTACAGTCTAGATTAAGTGAATGCATTTGAGTCCCTAAACTAACATTTCATAATTTCACAAGAACAAGCGTTCCATTTAGACTGCAATGAAATACACATTAACAAGAAAAATCCAGTAGACTTATTTTTAAAATATATGTACCTCATTTTGAAAAGACATGTATAGAGTTTCAGTATTAGTCTGACACTTAATATAATAAATCTTACTCTTTTGACTATGAATTTTATTGTTATGTCAAAACATCATCGATTGATTAGAAAATCAAATTTCACAATATCTTGATTTGATAAAAAGCACCACTGGGTATTCTCCAAAGCATTATTAAAGAACAACAAAAATGTATGTCTGAGGGGGAAAAAAACCTGTATAGGTCTGGGAAAATATGAATAAGTGCTCAGATTTGTATTAATGTCTGCAAACGATGACTGAGAATTCAATGCATAAAGAATATAGACTGCCTAAGAAAAAGGAATATTAAGATACTGAAGTTACCCTTGTATTTTAGACCAGTGTTTCTCAACCTTGGCCACTTGAAGATGTCCGGACTTCAACTCCCAGAATTCCCCAGCCAGCATTCGCTGGCTGGGGAATTCTGGGAATTGAAGTCCGGACATCTTCAAGTGGCCAAGGTTGAGAAACACTGTTTTAGACCATTATGGACAATTCCTTGGTTCTATAAGGTGCTCAGAAAGAAGCCAGATAAGATTGAACAGCAATTCCTCTGCTTCACCAAGAGAGACTTTCATCTCCTAGACTGGCAGATAATCCCCCCTAGCTGTACTTTTATATGCAGATGTCATGATATTTTCAAGGCTTTAATTGGGCTGTAGAAATGCTTACAAATCTTTGCCTTTTGTTCGGGAAAATATTCAAATATAAATTACAAAACAAACAAACAAACATAAGTCTTTGCGAAAAATGAACTTCTGTAACAAGTAGTGTCACAACTAAGTATGCCTCGTTTTTAATTACGTGGGGGCAGCCTTTCATGACATATATTAGCTCAAGGAAAGAACAATTCAAAGTAGTGAGAGAGACCGAAGAAGCATGGCTGCTAGTAGAAGCCGCCTTATCCTAACTATGCACATAAATAAATTGGCATGGTTAGGCGACATCATGACTTACGACCCTGTCACTTATTTCCTGGTCCCAATTACTGTTGGTAAGTGAGGACTACCTACCTTGATTTCACAAAATAGTGAATTCAGATCAAATTACTAAGATTATACAGAGAGAGAGAGAGAGAGAGAGAGAGAGAGAGAGAGAGAGAGAGAGAGAGAGACAGAGAGACAGAGAGAGACAGAGAGAGAGACAGAGACAGAGACAGAGACAGAGACAGACAGACAGACAGACAGACAAGTAGATACTTGAAAGTATATATTATTGTGTATGAATAAGCGAACCAACAAAAACTACAGCTGAAACTGTCATGGGTTGTTGTAACTCTGTAACACCTACATTGTAGATATTTATGTTTCCTAACACAATTATGAAAATATTAGAACACAGAACTTATTCTGTTATAACATTGTTTCTTCTAGTTTATGTTTCATTTCATTTCATTTATTAGACTTGTATGCCGCCCTATTCCCCGGAGGGACTCAGGGCGGCGAACAGACATATGGGAAAGGGGACAATACAAAAAACGAACGAAACAAGACAGGATACAAAGACAAATTAAAACTACACAACAGTCAACAATTCGAGTGGGGCTGGGAACTCATCAGCCCCAGGCCTGCCGGAACAGCCAGGTCTTAACGGCTTTACGGAAAGCATGAAGGGTGGTGAGGGTCCGAATCTCCACGGGGAGATCGTTCCAAAGGGCTGGAGCAGCCACAGAAAAGGCCCTCCCCCGGGGAGTCGCCAGTCGACATTGGCTGGCTGATGGTATCCGGAGGAGGCCTAATCTGTGGGATCTGATGTTAATTAAAATATAACTCAAGTAATACACAGAACATTTTATTTGCAATATATTGAAAATTTTTAAAAAATCTCTATAAATATTTGGTTAGAAAAATATGGGAATATGAGCAATAGAACCACAAAAATAGCTTCCCCAAGGAATAATAGTAAAAAATTATAGATTTTCAGATGCTAGAGAAATGCATATTGGTGGAGAGTTTATGAAGTGATTGCACTTTTAGGAAAACAAATGGTCTCTCCCACTGATTTATGTTTCTAACGTTTTATTGTTTTTAATGTCTTTTGTGGTTATTTTTTGATTGCTTTGTATTATTTTTAACTTATCGCCCAGAGTCACAATAATGAGATAGTCAGCTATATAAATTTAATAAACAAACAAATAAAATTAATGGAACACCCTAAAACTCTTGATCACTTTGTTGTAGTAGTAACTCTTATCACTAACTTCAGGCCAAAGTATTCTGCACCAATTATAACTCTAAGATAGTCTTCAAAGGCAGCCCTATGTCAAGTGCAATGCAGATTGCAAACTCAAGGGCTTTAATAATTAAAGAGTTGCCCAAAGTTTCCCATTCCAAGCAAGGCTACAACTGGCTCGCCAGCTGAAGTTGAGCAGAGGCTCATCTGATTCCTTGAACATGGTCTCCACTATTGCTCTAGTAGCAGAATTCAGAAAAACCTCCAAACGGACCAGATACTTCAGAGGAAGTGCTAGTATTAATCTAAGAGACAACGAAGACCCACATAGTCTTTTGTGTAAACAACATTTCTATCTTACTGGGTTTAAGCTTTATTTTTTTCTCCCACTCCTTTTCCCCCCATAGCTTCCAAACACCAGGTCAGGATCTTTACTGCATCTCTGATTGCCAATTACCTCCACCAGACCGATTAGATCGCACAGAGCAGGCCTCCTCCAAATTCCATCCGCTGGCCAGTGTCGACTGGCGACTACCCGGAGGAGAGCCTTCTCTGTGGCTGCTCCGACCCTCTGGAACGAACTCCCCGTGGAGATTCGAACCCTCACCACCCTCCAGGCCTTCCACAAAGCCCTTAAAACCTGGCTGTTCCGACAGGCCTGGGGCTAAAGAACCGTTGCCCCTATCTCGAATGGTATGATTGTTGCGCTTTTAAATTATGTATTGTTTTGTGTTGTTGTCAAATTGTTTGTATCCCCCCTTCCCTTGTTTTGAGTTGTGAGCCGCCCTGAGTCCCCCTCGGGGGAAAAGGGCGGCATACAAATGAAATAAACATAACAAACAAACATAACATACACGTAGAGCACTTGGGTATCATCAGCATTTGATGATACTTCACCCCAAACTAATGATAACCTCTAACAGTGGCTTCAAAGGATAGTGGGCAAACAGCTAAATCCTGAAGCACCCCATACAGGAATGGCCACCAACTCAAGCTCTCCTTCTCCTAAAGTTTGACCATGGGCGCCAAACTTGTGGGATCATGTTGCTGTCACATGACTTTTTGCAACATTTTTTTCCCTTTGTGGAGCTGCATGTGATACATCCGTGGGCCACCAGTTTGACATCCTCGTCCTAAAGAATTCCAATCAGGAACTACTGTAAAACAGTAATGCTAACTCCCAATCCTCATAGGAGGTCCAGAAATGCACCCAATTGATCTTAGTGGTGAACCTCCTTTTAAAAAGGAACAATGTGATTGGAACTAGAGAAGCTTTTTCATGAGTAGACACACCACTGCCTCTTTCCAGGGGACCTATCATGATGCCCTCCCAAGATGGCATTTACCAACTTTTGAATCCAATCAGTTACATCTCTCCTTGCTGCACAAAAGAGCCAGGAATGGCATGGCTCCATCCCCAGATGGCCAAGCTCATGCTGCAGAAAATCTTTTCCTCTTCTTCAGAATTCACAGACATGCCATCATAAGAGGTCATACCAATCACATCATTGGACTCTGCTCATGTAGAGTCTAAACCCAAGTGAGAGTAATTTTATCAGAAAAAAAACCCTATGAATAAAATCTTAAAGCTAAACTTGTTTGATGTGCTAATTGCATCATCAATGTGCTAATTGCATCATCATAAGAATGCTCCAGCACGTTTTAGCAATGTATTACCCTACATTTCCTATGTCCACTATAAAAGCATATGAATATTAACATTATAACAGTTGGCGTCTATATTGATTTGATGCAACATTTTGCATATTTTTTTCCCACTCAGAACGTACTTTCAAATTTGCATCCTGAATTGTTTTAAAATTATAACTAATGCTTAAAACTGAAGGCATCTTAAGGCTCATTCTTAATGGAACTTTTAGATTTAATGGGACATGACAGTCTGACATGAAGTCTTTAAAAAGTCCCATAATGATGGTATTTTAATTATTAATCTTTTTTTTTTACAATGCAGCCGGGAACATACATTTTTCCTTAGAAAGAAACAACTGAAAAGAGAACAGAAATGCCTCATAAATTTAATGATCACTCGTTAGAAAGAACAAACTCATAGAAAAAGAAATATGCGAAACAAGTTAAAAAAGGGGTTTGTTAATCAAATATGGGAAATGGATTATTTTTGAGGAGGGAGGGGAAATTCCCAAAGACAAGGAAACTCCCCAGCCACAAGGCAAGGCAGTGGCAATGGTCTTTCAACTTGTTTTGGCAATAACATAGCTGAAGCACAAGGCTATGCTAATAAGGTACATTATAAATTATTAAAACTGCCAGTGTATTGAATGATCAAATGCATTTCAGATTATTTTCTGAATAATTCCGATATGATATGCAC
The DNA here is from genome assembly GCF_051295495.1 of Thamnophis sirtalis. Classification (NCBI taxonomy): domain Eukaryota; kingdom Metazoa; phylum Chordata; class Lepidosauria; order Squamata; family Natricidae; genus Thamnophis; species Thamnophis sirtalis. The sequence continues at coordinate 166,627,724 of NW_028261382.1, forward strand.
CAGTAGTACTAAACTTTTATTCACGTTTACTGTTTCATATGATGCACCTTGCTTAAATTATAGAGATTTGCATGTGTTGGTCACGACCCAATTTTTCACGAATTCTTATCAAGCCATATCTATAAAGCTATATGCATTAGAAAGTGTGGAAACACAAGGTGTGATGCTCAGATTTGCAGAAACCTAAACACTTGTAAAGGAAAAGAGAACAATTAAATAAAAAAAATAGCTTAATAAACCTCTTTTCAGCAACTATACAAACCTGAAACAGATGTGGCTGCTTTAATGAATTGCAGACAGGTGCTGCTTTTGCGATCCCACCCTTCAAAGGATCTTTTCCTCACAGAATTCAAAGCACTGCACAGCTGTTATAAGTACATTATAGAGGGTTGCATACCATGATACTATATAATAATTAGTTCCTTGTCATTTACCGTCAACATCTCTTTTCCTTTTCAGAAACGGTATCATCTAGCAATAAACATAACAAAAGAGATAGCCAATTTCCTTCTCTGAAAAGTAATGGTTTCTTCTCATCTGCCAGCCATCTGGTGAAACAATACATATTTCTTTCATCCATACCGATTCTAGGTATCTCTAATCAGCCAGTCTCCCCACTTCCTCACAATTTTGCCTTGTAAGGTGACCTCAACGACTCCATCTTCTTTTCCTACTGCTCTTCTTTTTTCCTAATTTTCCTTTGACCCACATCACCCTCTCCCCCTTTTTAAAAAAAACAAACCAACAAACAATTATCTGCTCACCAAATGGCTTCACATCCACACCTTGAACCTTTTATTTTACCAGAATAGAACAGAATAACAGAGTTGGAAGGGACCTTGGAGGTCTTCTAGTCCAACCCCCTGCCTAGGCAGGAAACCCTACACCACTGAAGTTGTCCCACTGATTAATTGTTCTAACTGCCAGGGAATTTCTCCTTAGTTCTAAGTTGCTTTTTCTCCTTGATTAGTTTCCACCCATTGCTTCTTGTTCTGCCCTCAGGTGCTTTGGAGAATAGTTTGACTCCCTCTTCTTTGGGGCAGCCCCTGAGATATTGGACCACTGCTACTATCATGTCTCCCCTAGTCCTTCTTTTCATTAAACTAGGCATACCCAGTTCCTGCAACAGTTCTTCATATGTTTTAGCCTCCAGTCCCCTAATCATCTATGTTGCTCTTCTCTGCAATTTTTCTAGACTCCCCACATCTTTTTTACATCGTGGCAACCAAAACTGAACGCAGTATTCCAAGTGTGGCCTTACCAAGGGATAATAAAGTGGTATCTTCCTTATTATCACTTTTCCATCTCTGCATGAGATCATTTCTGCTGGATATAAACTTGCAGTATGACCCATTCAAGAATAAACATATTTTTTTTACATCTTTGACCTCTTATCTTTTCTCAATACTGTTCAATTTCTTTCCAGCTGCTCACCCTGGTTTACTTCTGCAGCTGTAGTTTTGACAGCGCTCCAATCTGCCTTCTGCTATTAGCACCCTATCCAAATTACACCGATCAGTTATCACTGATCCCTCTATGACAGTGTTTCTCAACCTTGGCAACTTGAAGATGTCCGGACTTCAACTCCCAGAATTCCCCAGCCAGCATTCGCTGGCTGGGGAATTCTGGGAGTTGAAGTCCGGACATCTTCAAGTTGTCAAGGTTGAGAAACACTGCTCTGTGATCAATCCAAAGATTTTTACTCATGTTCTTACTTCCTTCTAATTCCTTTTCTGCTTTTTAATGACATTTCTTGCCTGGTCCTTCATGGATTTCTGGGATTCAAAAATATGCTTTGTCTATGTAAGTTTGCCCTGCTCCCCCGCTTCCAAATTGGATAACTCTTCCTGTGCCAGCAAGGCTTCTTAGGGATCTGTCAGATAATTAGGAATTGTAGGGCCTAGCATCATTAACATATTTCAGATGCCAACGACATTGTACTTGATGGACAACCTGGCATTAAGACATTGATCAAACAAATATGAGCCCAACAGCCTCCAGCAATAGGCTACACTGATTCCTCTTAAGTGCAGCATACTTCTTTATATCAAACTGTCATAGCTCCAGCGTCTCCTAATATTTGCAAGAGGCTGAGATTCTTTCTGTGCCAGCTGGTGTGCATCTAAGCACCTGAGGGAGTAACTTGAGAATCTTTTTTAATTTCATGCTCAGTCAAGTTTAAAAGTCATTAACAGAAACGTTGACTTGAAATACCAAGTTCTGGGAATTATTGTGATAGGGAAGGAAGGTTTATCTGACCTAATCAGTACTGGAACAATCCCACAGAAATACAATACAATACAATAGCAGAGTTGGAAGGGACCTACTAGTGTGTGTAACAAAACGCCTTTGCCTATCACTGTGAATTAAACTACTCTATCTGAGCAAGTTAGAAGATCCTCGGTGCTATTTTGTTGTTGAGCGACGTGATAAGTGGCCAAAACACTACATATTCTATCAGGAAGAAAGTTTTCTACAATGTGTGTTTTTTAGAGATAAGGCCTTAAAAAGTCACAATCTTCTATATTTGGTACGCCTGTGCTGAGATTTGGATTCAAAGTATGATTCAGAGTTGTGCATACCGCATCTTATCTTTTCTTGGGTTCATGTGGCTGTCCTGAGCAGCTGACATACAATCTCTGGAAAAGAAGGGTTTCGCTTAAGATTTCCAACAGGTGTTTTGTTTGTTCATGCTCATGCATGCTTCAAATTAAATTTTGCCCTTCACGCCTGGATCTATTCACAGCCTTATAAAGAACTATTTATTTAGGCTTATCTAATCCATCTACATACATTTCTTCTATGAGACACTGAAGTAAAGTACTTCAGTTTAGGAAACGTGCCCTGTTTATGACTCAATTCAGGTTTTTTTCTGAAATCTGTATGAGCTTGTGTCTGATTGTGCACAGAATCTCCTTACAACAGCTTAAAAATGTTGTTTGACAAGAGGCTGATTCATGTCACCTTTCAATGATTGATAAATATATACCGTTAACCCAAGAACAAATGGCCAAGATCAACCCATCTTTCTGACTTCCTTAAGATGAGCTGTATTTTAATTACTTTTTAGAACTTCTGATTTTAACTCCAATTATCCATTGCATGTTGCTTTGAGTCCTTCGGAAGGATGAGCAGCAGAAAAACAAAGAAATAAATGTATTGCATGAAGTATTGTATGGCGTAGAGAGGATGATAAACGGTAACATCTGCTTCATACAATCAAGCAGAGATGGGAATTCAAGAGCCAAGGAACCTACAAGTCACTTGGAAATGGCAGCATTAATGCCTGCTGGGTGACCTTGGACCAGTCACAGGGGGTTTGTGATGGTGAAAATAGGAGGAGGAAGGCGTATGAGGTCTATTCGCCATGTTGAGTTATTTATAAAAATAATAAAGGTGGGATATAAATACATTAAAAAAACTACTGAAAAATCTGATGTTTGCCAGACAGTTGGCATAATTTACTTATTTTCATCAATTTATATACTTTCAGTAATTCTGGAACTGGCATTTTTAAATTTCTGTCCGGTTTAACAGATACCTTTTCTCCACAGTAGTGAAACTGAAGTATCACGATAATGGAACAGAACCGTGTCTCAATCTTTGCTAAAGGAGGAGAGAATGCTATTGCTCCAGTGCTTGCTTCCTATTTCCACTCTCTCTGTTTTCCTTTTTGTATCATGTCTATTACTTTCAGAGCATGTTGGGAGCAAGTGTCATCTATTTTGATGTTTTGCAGGGAGCACTTTAAAAATGTGTGCGTTATACACGTTAAATACGTTAAATACATAATAACAGTCCATGGCAGTCAACAAATATCTATGGGAAGCTGTCAAGAAGGGCACGTGCAAGTTCAGATTTCTAGTTTATATGGAACTATTTTGACACAAATTGAAAAGTTGAGATCCTACCCCATGTTTATAACCATTTTCCAGAAATAGCTGAGCTTGCAAAAAAAATCTCTGTTATTTGATTGCATTCATGGTGAGCATATTCCACCTATATATATATACTCCAGTGGTGGGTTTCCATTTTTTTTACTACCGGTTCGCTCATGCGCGCGATGCTTCTTTGCCGGGTGGGTGGGCAGAACCTCCCGCCGCCACCACTACCGGTTCACCTGATCCGGGCCATACTGGGAGCAACCCACCTCTGATATACTCCTTTATTCTGCTATCATGATACACCCATAGAATATATATTTAATAAAGGTTATGCCAAAATGGCTATAGAAATAGTTAATTCATATTCACCAGCAAGGTTATATCTAATCCATATCATTTATTATCTGAAGTCAGAAGAGCAGCAAGCCTGTGAAAGAATTCAATTAAAATTATATTTATGAACTTATTTTTTATTTGGAATCAAATAAGATTATAATTTATGGAAGTAAATTGACTTCTAAGAAGTTTTGTATAAGCTAAAGAGGATAGTTTATCTCTCATTTAGATTGCTCTTCCCTTGTACAGGTCATCTCCACTTAGCAACAGTAATTGGGACCGGAATTTCTATCACTATGCAATGCAGTTGTAAAGAATGATGTCTTGTGACTGAATAGTGATGACAATTGGACAGCCCCCAGTTATTGTATTTAAGTGAGGACCATGCAGGGATCAGTAAACAAGGGTCTCACATGAACACAAACTTCCGATTTCCTGCTGGCTTTCCCATTGATTTTATTTGTAGGAAGCTGGCAGGGAAGGCTGCAAAATGTGATCATGGAACCCACAAGGTACTGCAGCAGTCAGAAATATGTCCAGTTGCTAATTGCCCAGATCACAATCACAGGACCAGAGGAGTGCTGCAATAGTCGGGACTTTGAACACTGGTTGTAGCTACTTATTTAGCATCATCACATCCTGAATGGTTTCGGAATGAATGCTAATGAAACCAAGACCACCTGTGTTTCAACAGCAAACATACACAGACTTTTGTATTGGCTTGGGATTTTCACTCTAAAACCTGGATGTGAGTTTGGGATCTGAGCAAAGGTGCTTTTTCAAGAGGCAACCAGACTTTCTGGTTTTTCTTTGAAGATGTTTCACTTCTTCGCAAAGCATCTTCAAAGAAAAACCAGAAAGTCCAATTGCCTCTTGAAAAAGTGCCTTTGGGACAACCATGGCCTGGAAGACTGAGAATCTCCATAGACATACAGTGGTTAAGATGTTCGATTAGTACTGGGTGCCTCTGGGCCAGTCACCCTCTCAGTCCAACCTATCTACCTCCTCTAGACCAATAAGATCCCATAGATTAGGCCTCCTCCGAATTCCATCAGCCAGCCAATGTCGACTGGCAACTACCCGGAGGAGAGCCTTCTCGGTGGCTGCTCCGACCCTCTGGAACGAACTCCCTGTGGAGATTCGTACCCTCACCACCCTCCAGGCCTTCCGCATAGCCCTTAAAAGCTGGCTGTTCCAACAGGCCTGGGGCTAAAGACTTGTAACCCCACTCGAATGGTATGACTGTTGTGTTTTTAATGATGTATGGTTCTATGTTTGTAACTTGTCTGTCTTTCCCCCTCCCTTCAATTGTGAGCCGCCCTGAGTCCCCCCAGGGAAAAGGGCGGCATACAAATAAAGTATAAACTAAACTAAACTAAACTAACATTGTTGTTGCTATGGGAGTAGAATTGGGGTACATTCCCAATGGGCTGCCCTGAACCCTTGGAGGAAATGTAGGATATACATTTCAGAAACAAACAAATAAATAAACAGAACTATTTTTTAAAAAAAATACCTGTCTTTTTCTATATCGTGGCAAGATATAATTTTTAACTAAACATTCAAACATCCATTCAGATGTGAAAAGCAGCATTTCTCCTGTTCTTCCAACTTGAGTCGCTGAACAGAAAGAGCTGCCAGCGATATAAGCTTATCAATATGTAACAGCCAGCCAGCAAGAGGCATGCCATAATTATATTTGCAAGAATGCTTTTTTTAATACTCATGCATCACTAGGACTGGAAGGAGGAAAAAAATAAATAAAGAATTTCTTCCTCTCTGCAGGTTAATTACATTAAACCCTTTAAAATGTTTACTCTGGAAACAATCTACCTGTATCACATACGTACAATCTCGGCCACTGTAGGCAATATAATTCCTAGGAGCTGAGTCTCTTGTTGCATTTACAAGCTTAGTAGGAATTCTGACAGCCGGTTCTCTCTTGTATTTTGTAATTGCTTTTGTGAAACCCTGTGTAGTTTCATAGAACCTGGTAATGCCAAAACCACCTTATCGCCAATTCAAAGAAAGAAAACATAGGAGGGGACAGTTGAAAATGACAACCATATGAGACAGACCCAGAGGAGAAAGGAATACAAAAACTTTTTGACCTTGACTAGTTAATGTTTTCAGATGTTATTTTTGGCTGTTACTTTCTCAGACACAGGCCACCACAGTAGTTTGAAATACTAAAGGGATCTCTAAGGAAACGGGAGCATGAATCTAACTCCAAGGGAATTCTGAGCTATTAATCTATGCTTACAAGCTTACCAAACTTTCAGCCCCTTTGTTTATGTGCAGACAGGCATGTTAAAATTCTTCTGGTAAGAAAGAATCTTCCAGGAAGATAAACACAATTTTTTTTTATAATGCTTAACATACATAATAGCCCTGAAGGAATGGGCAATATGTTTTTCCTCGAAGAGATCTTTGGAGGAAAATGATCTACTTTCTCGGATGCTCTTACTTTTTCTACTGCCATTTCGAGCTGAAGATTAATAGTAACCCTCTGAAAGACCAGCTCCTAGTTTAGCTGTTGCTCAACTGAGATCCAAGGATCCAAGTCCCATTTCACTGAGATAATTTTGAAAAGGGAAGTCTAAAAGTTAAAATCTGCTTGCACAAAACGATGAGAAATAATAAGGAAATGTGAAGAATAGTTTTTCCTTCTTCATGAGGAATGAGACAACTCATTGTTATGTTATACAGTCCAGGGGTCTCCAACCTTGGCAACTTTAAGACTTGTGGACTTCAACTCCCAGAATTCCTCAGCCAGCAAGCAAGCTGGCTGAGGAATTCTGGGAGTTGAAGTCCACAAGTCTTAATGTTGCCAAAGTTGGAGACCCCTGTTATACACTAAATAATGATCTCGGTTATCCAAGTGTCACTGCTTATGTAGCCCAAATTCTACATCAGCCGTGTCCATCTTTTTGGCTCGCCTGGGCCTCATTGAGTGAAGAGGAATTATCTTGGGCCATATATAAAGTATATAATATAATGCATAGAAATGTGCATAACAATGTTTACGATCTTTTGGGGCCACATTACCTGCTTTCCGGGGCTGCGTGCAGCCCTTGAGCCATGAGTTGGGCATGCCTTTCTACTTGGGGGAGATCACTTCAGGGGAATTCTAATATTTATAAAATTAATACAAAGAGCATTATTGTCCAGTTCAGATTGAAAAGAGGACAAAGTCTAAATGTCTTGAAAAAAGTATTTGCAAATCTCCCAGAAATCAGGCACTGATTTACAACTTGTACAGTACTTGGATTACAAATGCTTCACCCAACGGAATGATAGTGGAAGCTCAATACATTACTGTAAGTGGGGTAGCCATACAAGGCTAAACCTTTAACTTTCTTGGAAATCACCAGAAAATCTCAGACCAAAGTTGAAAAACATCCGAAAAGAAGGCAATGGCAAATCACTCTTGTATTGTCAAGAAAACTGTATGGACTTGTCCACAAAGATAGTTGGAGTTGAACTCACTAAAAGGTGTCTTCACTTCGTGCTACTCCAATGATACTCAAATATGTCGCTACACACATACAGTTAAAAACTGGTAGCTTCACAATAAAAAAAATAGATGGAAGTTCTGAAAAAAATATTTCATTTAGAAAATTAGGGAAGGATGTGTAAGCTTAGTGATAGAGCATGAATTCTGCACACATAATGGCCAGCATTAAAACTCTGATGCTCCATACATGGCTGGGAAAAGCTCCCATTCAGAAGCTTTGCTGCTACTTGAAGTACTAGAAATAATATCGAGCTAGATGATCTGATTTAGGTAAAACAGTTAATGTTTACATTCTGGGTCTTTTTCAGATTATATAAATCTTTTCCTTCTATATCAGCAATACCAGTATCTTAGACACATGTAACATGAAAGCTTCGATGACATGGAATAGATGCAATTGATTACTATAAAACATTTCTGAATGACTCCTACTGGAAACTAAATAAAACTTCTTGGATCCAAAAAATTATGAGATGAAAAAGGAAAGCCCTAATAAACATTTTATAATTGGTCACTGATTTTATGGGTATCAGTCAACTTTGAGTACTATGTTCTTATGTAGCTTTTATTTCTCTCGAAAATGCCCACAAATTTAAAATTGTATAATGTTAAACCAAAGTTTAAGGGTCAAACCATCATCACTGCTTGTAAAATTCAGAATATGGACGTAGCTTTTCATTACTGAGATAAAACTCAGGAATTATTTTAGGTATTCTGAATTTTTGCAGTGGCAATATCAGTGTCTTAGACATATACGATTTGAAAGCTTCAATGGCATGGAATAGATGGTTATAAATTGATCACTATAAAATATTTCTGAATGACTGCTCTACTGGGAGCTAAGTCAAACTTTTTGAAGCCAAAAAATTATGAGATGAAAAGGGAAGGCCCTAATAAACATTTTATAATTGGTCTATTTAAAATCAAGTTACCGCTCAAAAGAATTGATGTGAATTTATGGAAGGTTAGGGTTTATTTGAGTATTATTTTTAATTGGTTTTTTGGTTTCAACAGAGCATAGTTCATATAACCCTTCTAATTTTGAGAAGGTATATGCCAGTGTGTTCATATCTACCCTTTAGCTAGACTAATTATGACTTTTGACTGTTTTTTAATTAGATCCTTGCTTAGCTGATTTTGAAAAGGGAAGTAGGGTTAGACCTAATTAGTACATGGATGGGAAACTGTTGTGGCCCAGCAGGAGCCGTTGGAGCTGCAAACAGACTCCGACAGCGAGGGGCCCTATGAGTTGGCTCTGGAAGATGTTGAGGACCCTGGACAGGGTTCCAACTCCAAGCAGGGACCAGAGAGGCTGGTTGGCCATCAGGAGGCACCTGAGGCATGGAGCAGTGGTGAAATCCAAAGGGAGTGTGCCCCTGACGTCAGACCTTGGAGCAATGGGGAGGAGACAAGGGAGTTGGTCCTGGATGCCCGGCAACGGCAGGCAAATAGACGCAGAGAACAACTACGCAGATACAGAAGATAATTGGACCCAGGTGGTTGTAATTAGGCTCCTCTCAAGATAGTATATAAAGAGAGACTTTGGGAGGAGGCTGTTTGCAGGATTCAACTTAATTATCAATGCTGGAGAAGCTGTTATCTGTATCTGTCGGAGATTTATAGTCCTGCTAATAAAGTGTTGTGGCATTCCAGCTAAACTTGTCTCGGTATTTGTTACTGGACAGAGGAGGGGGTCAGAACAGGAAACCATAAGAAAATCCCAGGATAGTAGACAAGTCTGAAAATAAAACAAAACACCAAAACCTTGGAAGCCCTGGCAAAGTACTTTCATATTTCTGCCTAGAAAACCACACCAATGATCCACAAAGTCAATAAGAGCTGAAGTTGACCCAAAAGATACTTCCTACTTATATTTTTATTTTTAATACTTCTTGTGATTGCACTGAGTTATAGTCCCATCAAAACTGGAAGGCACCTAGTTGGATAAAGCTTTGGTAAGCCACAAATCATAGTTTATATATTACATTGGCTGTCCTCACAACAAAGTTCAAAAATTATTACAGACCAACTCTTTCCAAGAAGTTTTCTTGAATTAAACTAAACTTTCTGGCTGTTGCACATTATACAAAGAGTAAAATAGGGAATGTCTTATTTAAGGTAACATGGCATTGGCAAATCTATAGCTCAAACATTGGGATTAGTGTTCCTGCTTTTGTATGTCTTGAATTTCTGAAAAGCCTGGATCATGCATATTTATTTTATCTCATTTTTGGTTGGGCCTAAAACAAATGTTACAAAATCATAGATTGAATCTTTTTCCTCATGAACCAACAAAGAGTGGGGTTTTTTTGCTCTACTACTTTTTATAATTTTGCTCTCTCTAGGATATAATACTACCAGCATCCCATACATCAAAAATAACATTCTGTAATTGGAGATTGATTTTACTTTATTTTATTGCTGTTATTGTTCTAATGGCAACAAATGCCAATTCGAATGGAGAATCTGGGGATTAAGCTATGGAAAATAACGTTAATGGTAGATGAACAAGCAGGCAGAATTAGTTCATCCAAAGGGTAAAATACATCTGGAGTGAGTTATGTTAAGCAAACCAAGTAAAAAATTAATTCCAGAGATGCAGCTATTTCAAGTGTAAAAATATTTCAGGCATATTAAGGAATCTAGGATTATGACTCAAGATGAACATATAAAAACTTTTAAGCTACAATTGCTATTTTTATGCACAACTGAGATTTCTCATGAAATCATATCAGAGCAGCGGTGTTCTTCTCTGATGATTCAGCCAGAGTCTTTCAAGATAGCTTTATAGCATGGTCTTTGATGGTAGCAGCCCCTTTTAACTGAATACCTATGGAACATATTTTTAAAAACTAAACCAAGATATTCTCTAGGCATAGCACACTTGAAAGACATGTCATATTTTAAAAATCCTAACAAACCACCAGGTGTTGTAGCCACATACTGTGGTCACATGATTATATAAGACATCTATTGAAAGCATCTAGATCCTTAAATTTCCTCTAATATTCCTCTAATATTAATTAATTATTCAAAATATTAATGTGATGATGTATCACCCAGAGGGACTAACCCTTTCATAATTAGGATAAACAACACTGAACTGGATTAAAAACCTTTTAGGTTGGTAGAAGCTGGGACAAATAACAGGAGCTCTGTTACACGGGGCTAGGGATTTGAACTGCCGAACTGCCGACCTTTCTGATCGACAAGCTCAGTGTCTTAGCCACTGAGACACCCTGTCCCTCTATATACATACTTTACTCTAAAAGCATGTATAAAGTATGTATACTTTATATACATACTTTACTCTAAAAGCATGTATAAAGTATGTATACTTTATATACATACTTTACTCTAAAAGCATGTATAAAGTATGTATACTTTATATACATACTTTACTCTAAAAGCTTGGTTAGATGATCAAAACAGTTAGCTTCAATTTAGCTTTGAGCTAAAATTCAACATGGTTTTCACATTATACTCTATTGGTATTACAAATAGACTTAATGTTCAAGCTTTATTTAAACAGTCAATTTGCAGATGTTATTAATGATGAAAAAATACTGATTTTTAAATAGTTGTGACTGAATATATACTTTGAGTAGTCCACGACATTATTTAATATTTGCAGATATTTGAAATAGCAATGATAACACACATTGTAACATCTTGCAACAACAAGAAGTTGGTGCAGTCTCCAAATTAGCTACAGCCCGTTTGCACAATGTAGCAATTGCACAAAAATCAAAATTAAATAAGGCTACTCTACATGGCAAGCCATTGATGTATGCAACCACTCAGGAGTGCATATCTGCCAGTTTCAGCATGGCAACCCAGCGTTATTTCTAAAATATATAAAGTAGTGAAATCTACATGGTAGAAAATAGGTCCATTTGGCAACACGCAAAAGGCAACATAAGTGCTTCCAGGACACTTATAATTCCAAAATTGGGCTCTATCTGTTTTTTTTGCAGAAAATAAAAACACCTTGTCTGAAGAACAATATCCCCAGCCCCAGCATCCTACAAACATTGGTTGGGATTCTATATTCTTATTTAATTAAAAAAAAAACCAGTTATTAGAAGCTAAGGGATGCCAATGTTACATTTGAACAATGTACTTTGATCACCTCAGCGTCAGAGCTTCTTATCAAAACCATTTCTTTCCTGTTGTTTTTAATAATTATTTCGGCTTCTCTTTCCTTTTTAATGCACAATATATTTATTATCTGCTGTTCCCACCCCAGCTATGAGTTTACTAACAGCATATGTTTCTCACAATGGCTGCACTGCTTCAATTTCAATAAAGATTGTTTTAAGGAATTACAAATTGGCGTCTTATAGTTCCTCATAGTTTATACAGCATATATAATATGGCACATCAGAGAAGTGATTAGCATTGGATTACAATAATGACTATAGGGAAATTAACTAATAAACTCATAGACATCAATCATCTCTCTCTTTCTCTTTTGTTTGTTCATTTAAAATACTTATATATCAATTGTCCCCAAACATTTTGGGCATCAGGGACTGGTTGCATGGAGAAAGCTTTTTCTTTCCATGGATGGGGCTTCACTTGTTTGTGCAGACCCGTTGTTGGCATGTCGCGGACTAGTGTCAGTCCAGTGGCGGACGCGGCGGCAGGGCTTTAAAGTGGCGGCAGGGCCCCGGCGGCAGGGCTTTAAAGTCCCGGCGCCACATCCGCCATAGAGCGGGACGTGTCCCGCTCTATGGCGGACGCAGCAGCGGGGCTTTTGTGCTTGCCTGACCGGCCATGAAGCTCACCGCGGTTCCACCACAAATGCGCGAACGAAAAAAGCGCGCCTGACTAAACCATGGTGACAAAACCGCACCGACAAAACCGCGCGACAAATGAGCGACAAATGAGCCCTGAAGCGCGCCAACAACAGCGCGCCGACAGAAGCGCGCTGTAACCTAACCCTAACCCTAACCCTAAACCTAACCCTAACCCTAAACCTAACCCTAAACCTTACCTTAACTTAAATTGCGCTTCTGTTGGCGCGCTGTTGTTGGCGCGCTATTGTCGATGCGGTTTTGACATCACGGTTTTAGCACCGCGGTTTTGTCGGCACGCTTATGACGTTCACGCTTTTGTCGGGTCACGGCTCACCGCACATCACTGCAGTCCACAGACCAGAGGTTGGGGATCCCTGACTTATATGATCACCCATATTATATATCATAACGCGGGTAGCTTAAAAACAATAATATTATATGAAAGAAGATCAACAATAATAATAAAAAAAACCTTTCAGCCCCCCCAAAGCAAACACTTCTCTATATATCAACACCTGGTTTTTTCTAGGATCCAGCTCCACTCCTGAGGAAGCAGCCAGCTCTTCAAGGCCTTCCAGAAGGCAAGAAGAATTAGGGGCTTGCCTGATTTGAGGATGAATTGTGTTCCATAGGGCAGGGGCCACTATGGAGAAGGAGTGCTTCCAAAGTCCCAGCAGGTGACAACATTAAAGGAAGTGACATTTAATGTCTCTTATTGTCAGGGTTGTTTTGCAAATAGATTTATGAGTGATTAATCTAGCTAGTGTTTTTGTATTTTGGCAGGCTAGACAACAGTTCTTTCTTGAAACAGATTTAATGACTAAATTCACACCATAATAAGCTTTGTGCATCATGTTTGATGTTGGTTTAATAAACTGTGTAAACCTAGTAAAGTGATTTGTAGTTGATGATTTACAACAATGTGATGTGTGAATCCAGCCAAAAGTGGTTTATGCAACAGACATTGGTACAGAAAACCAGAGTTTAATATACTGAATGGTCCCAGAAACTTTGTGTTAATTTGTTTTGTTTTCCTGAGTCTACCTGTTCCGCCCCTTTCTTTCTCTTCTTCATTTGTCCTGTTTCTTCTATTAGTTTCCTTCCCCACCACCCCCGGAATGGTTTTGTCCTGATTATATAAAAATGTCCACCTCAGTTTCCTTGTTCAATTACTGAACACATCTGTGCAAGCTTGACATTATGAACTAGAGTCCAGATGATTGGATGTTCTTGGCCTTCAACTGGATTTAGAATTTTCTGTGAGCTTAACCACTGCCACCACATGTATCAAGAAAGTGCTATGGGGGTGGAGGGAGGGAGGGGCATACAAAAAAATTGTACTTCGATGTTTTAATGATTGACGAATGATGAAATATTTGTGTTTTAAAAGAAATAAAACCAAGAAAGTGCTATGGATTTTAAAAGAGCTCTAACAAAGAGGTTATATAGAACAATATCAAGAATTAGTTGCTCCATATGCTATTCAACACAGAGATATAGCTCCATTAGACTGATCTTACTACTCCCAAGATTGCTTTTAATGGTCCTCAAGAGAAGGTTCACTGCCCCTTAGCGCTTTCCAAACAAACCCAGTACAATGAATTACAGCTAAATGAAACAAGTGGAAATCCAGGTGTCTTGATACAGCTGACTGTTCAGCAGCCAGGCCCAGAAGAACCTATAAGTCACCTGCAGCTTGACATGGAACACAAAATAACATTACGCCCTACTAAATTAAAGCAAACACAGCCCATAGTTTGATGCATTTGCCAACAGGAACGCTCCTCTGAATTAACCTAGGATAGTTGCAGAATCCACCTGGGTACTTGAGAGACCGCCTGCTGCCAATTACCTCCCAAAGACCCATTAGATCACACAGGGTCGGCCTCCTCCGGGTTCCGTCCACCAGCCAATGCCATCTGGCTACTACCCGGGGGAGGGCCTTCTCTGTGGCAGCTCTGGCCCTTTGGAACGAACTCCCCGCAGAGATTCGGACCCTCACCTCTCTCCAGGCCTTCCGGAAAGCCGTCAAAACCTGGCTGTGCCGGCAGGCCTGGGGTTGACGAGTTCCCCTCCCCTCTCGACCTGTGTGGCTGTGTGATTCTTGGCTATTTTAACTGCTTGTATTGTGTTCTATGTTCCCTTTCCCCCCTTTGAGTTGTTCGCCGCCCTGAGTCCTTCCCGGAAAAGGGCGGCATATAAATAAAACAAATCTAATCTAATCTAATCCATCTTCCTGTACCAAAATAATCTGGGTGTACTGAGTATTAGTGGGATACCTAGCACTAAATTAGAGACTCTTCTACATGGATTTCAAACAGATACCAATTGTTCAGAAATAATGATCTAAAAATAGCGAAATAATGCAGTGATGTTGAAACATTTTAGTAAGGTACGATCATTATTTTAATAAAAGATGGTTTCTTAAATGTGATAATGTGAGCAACAAGTTACTTTGCTCATGTATTTAAGGCCCCACTTGGAGTTAATAAAGTTGCTAACTTACATTAACCAAAAGCCACTCAGCCTTAATGAAAGGCGAGAATTCATTAACTCGTGCTACCTTGGAAGTTAATGTGCAAAAACTAAAGTGTTCAGGCTGAGATAACATTGACAAACAAAGGCTAAATTATATGGGTGGATTTGTTTTGGTGTTCCGGGCTTCAGATTTTTAACTTTAAATAGCTTCTAGTCAAAATATTGTGTTTGTGTATGTGTGGATACATATAGTATTTGTGTGTCAGAGTGCTGTCTCTGAACAATACTTACAAACACTGGGATTGGTTTTTTTTTTTACATTATCACTGCTTGTGCACTATTCATTACTGAGAGAAATAGCTGAGGGAGGAAACTAGCAGAGTTATTTCATGTGTTTTTGGAGAACTCTCCATTTGAAGATGAAACAGATGTCTCTGAAACCTAAATTTTGAAAGTTCCAGAAAAGCAGCTTGAAGATCTTACTGTGAACTAATTCCCAGGAAGCTCAAATTATCACACTTATTCTGGGAACCTAAGTCTGAAAGAGAAGATGAAAGTACTCCATAACCAGGACTTGAACCAGAGAGCTCTGGTTTAAATCATTAGGCAGTTCTGGAAATAATGGCTGGGTTTACATATCACGGTAGTAATCCATGAGTGGCATATATTATATCATCCTTATTTTCACATCTCAGACTAGAGCAGACCTGGGCATCTTATGGCCTCCAGGCCACATCTAGACCTTTGGCTATCCCTGTCTGACCTGTGTGAGGCCAATCGGAAATTAGAAATCAAGACGTAACATGTATTCTTATCAATAGCAGCTAATCAAAACCATATAATTTACTGCTTTTTATAAAGTGATACAATTAATATTGTGCAGAATTAAATTCAGCCTACTGTTTTGGCCCTCCACAACAGTCACGATTTTTCAAATGTCCTCTTGGGGAAAATTAATTGCCCACCCGTGGACTAAAGAGACAGAGTTGTTACCATTGAACATTCAATTTTGTTGAATATTTTATGAGAGAAACTCTCAACTTTACATTAATAAATTAAAGTACAAGCACCCAAAGATTCCTCCTATCCTATCTAATTTCACTGGATAAGTTGTAGTAACTGACACTTGAGGATGAGATCCATAATTCTGGTTGCACTATGAATGCTAATTTGATTTCTCTCTGTTTAGCAGATGGAATGTTTCATGTAGAGTACTGAATAACTCTTAAGTACAATTAATGTACTTTGATACAAAGATCCCAGTCAATCTTTAGAGAAATGATACTGTTAAAAATACATTTCTGACTGGTAGTTCTGAAAAATCACAAACTGGTTTGCAAGTTAGCATAACTGACAAAAATTCTCAGCTCCATCCGTTCTATGTCACTTTGGGATGAAGCTTCCAAGGTTGGAAATAGTGAGAAGCTAAAAATAGATGGGTTGTAGAATCTAGGAAAAGCAAGTGAAGTAGGAGAATGACATGAATTTTTGCCAAGCCAATGATTTCTTCACTACTAATTGTTAATCGTAATCGAATTTTAAATGTTATTGTTAATCTTAATTGGGTTTGTTTTTTGGATACTCTATTTTTTTAAAACTTTTATAATATGTGTTTTTTTTATGTTGTACGCTGCCCTGAGTCCTTGGGAGAAGGGCGACATATAAATCCAATAAACAAACAAACAAACAAACAAACAAACACATCTTCAAACAACTAAAATGCTGATATACATCTAGATCATCATGGGCAACACAGAAATCAAATTGACAATTATTGGTATAAGGATGTGGAAGAACACAAATATAACAGCAAAATGCCGTTAAGGATTAACTAGAACACATCACAACCTGCTAATGTGTAGGTTCCAAGTTGAAGTGGAAAAACAAAATCAACCAGTTTTCATGATTGGAACTTGAACATATGACTACTATTTTGGAACTTGAACATGTGACTACTATTTTCAAGGAGAACATCAGGAATTGCTTTGAAGCCTTAAGTCAGTGGTCCACAGGCTTTCCAGCTTTGTGGACCAGCAGTGGCACTGGGGGAAGGGTGAGTGGAGAGAGGGAGGGGATGGTTTTGCATGTGTGCCCGCCACTTGGGTAAATTGAGTTTCCTGAGCTCACCATCATTTGCTGGCCCAGTTCCCAATGGGCTGCACCCCAATACAGGGCCACAGACTGGGGGCTGAGGACAGCTGCCCTAAATCTCATTGATAACGAGAAGATCTGTAGAATGAAATCAAGTAAGTTGTTAAGGATGAATGTGAACGAAAAAATGAATGAAAAAAGACTGCCAAAGACACAAGACACAAAAGAAGGAAATTGGATGTCAGAACAGATAATGAAAAATTGCCAAGAGGAAAAAAGAAGCCAAAGGCAAAAAACAAAACAAAACCCAAAATGAAGAAATCTGGAAGAGTCATAACAAAAAAAAAATGTCAGAGAGGTATTAGAAGAGGCAAAAAGCATCTGTAGATAGAAACAGATACAGAAAACATGGAAAGTTTTCAAAAGCTCTCCAAATTCAGAATAACGTTCCAACTACAGATTCATATACTAAAGGATGCCAATGGGAGGCAGTAACTGATTCAAAGAAGGTCAAATTAAGGAGGAATATACTGAAATTCTATGCAGTAGGAGGTCAACGTTCAAGATACTTTAGAAGATATTGCTTGTTTACAAGAACCTTTAATCCCATAAGATTAAGTTAGATCAGGACTCTGGTTATTACCAAGTTGGAATATGATGGAGAATCTTAAAAAAAGAGAGAAGAAATAAAAAAAAGCAAGAAATAAAAAATAACAAAACTATACCAGCAAAACTGGAAAATAACACAATGTCCAACAGATGGGAGAGGTCAGTCCAAACAATTCCAAAGAAAGGACATAGAGTGTTCAAAGTACAGCACAACAGTCTTAATTGCACATGCTAGAAAAACAATACTTCGGGTTATCCAAATGCAGATTAGAGTCCTAAATCAAGATGCTTTTTTCATATTATTTGGCTTTCCTAATTATCCAGCATGCTGCAGAAATAATGTGTGGATCCAAAACAAGCTTGAGTCAAAAATGACCAGGTTCAAATCATCATATTTTGGATATATGATGCAAAGATCTGGAACCCTTGACAAATCCATAATGCTGAGAAAGGTGGAAGGAAAGAGAAGAGGATGACCAAGAACAAAGTGGAGGGACTTGCTTACAGAGGCAATGGGTGCATCACCGTAAATATTAAAGGGCCATGGTGGTTACAGAACACCTTGAAGAATGTTTATTTGTCAATACTGACTTGATGGCACATAATCAATTAAAAAACCAGTCTTTCAGCCAGAAAAGGGGCAGAAAAACAGCTCAAAGACTAGACAATCTTAGAATGGGAATAATAATACAGGCTTAGCATAACCTCTCTGAAATTATTATTGACCATGGATGTCAGCTTGGGCAACATGACAAATTGAAAGAAAATGACAATGTTTATACCATAAAGAGATTTAAATAATAATAACAATAATGACTTGATAGGTGGATAAAAATGTCAAATCCAGTCTAAACATTTGACTGACTGTGTGACAATTAAGGTACTGTTGGTCATCAACATTATATGAGAGATACCACAAACAAGAAGGTGCAAAGATTTCTTCATATGGACTTGTTCAAAAAGATGTTTGGAGAATTGGATCCACAAATGGCAGCAGATATAAGACTGTTCTGTTATTGGAGAGATACAGGTTGATAGATGGAAGAGTATAATTCAAAATTAGCTAAACTTAGTTAAATCCATTGGTAATAGGTATAGTTAAATAAAAATTGATAAAGATAGTAATGTATACAATGTTGAGCTGTTATGATAAGTAATAATTGGATATGAGAAGGGAAAGTTAGAAATATTTTTGGACTATATATAAAGATTATTAATAACAATAATAATTATAATAAAAAAACAAAACTGTATACAGTTAAATTTTAACTAATATGGGGAAAATGCTATGATATAGGATATAGTTAAATAAAGAAAGGATAATGATAATAAATTATATACATGGAGGATTAGAAAACTTTGGTATTAAATATTATGGATGTTTATCTAAAACAGGATATGAGGACTTAATGTTAATGGAGGATTTTATAAATAAGTAAATGAAATGCCAGCATGTGGTTATGGGTTGAAGCTTGGTATACTTAAGGATGAAGAATGTTTAAATAACTGTAGTCAAATAAAAGTGGAGGTATGATGATGTTAATATAGTAAATTTTTGAGTTAAGATATTTGAATTAATATGAATTATATTTGATGACGGTGGAAGAGATGCACAAAAGCTTTTTGTAACCAGCTGATATACTTTTTACAATATATGTTTGTTTTGAAAATAAAAAAATAAAAAAAAACTAATAACAAAAAAAAAAAACAATTAAGGTACTGCACTCTTTTTACTCCTATTGAGATCCATGCCCAAATATTATGCCTGTAACTGAACTGGAATGAGTTACTGTATATTATTATTAGCAACCTAAAAACAAGAAGATAAACAGCCATTTGAGGTAACAAGAAAGCTCAGCGGCTGATACCCAGGAAATGTATAGTATGTCCAATGGCTGTTAAGTTCAGAAAAACAAAATAATATTGGGTAAGCATTAGAGGTATTTATATTTAACTTTTCAAAAAATACTCATCTCATATTTTAGAAATAAGATTGAAATTACTATTGTTTCTCCAAGCCCGACATACTAAACTTACATTTTAAAAATTCTAATTGTTTTTAGAATTCAAGCACACATAGATATAACAACAATAACAACAAAAATTACTAATGCCAACTGAATTGGAATGACTTAAGAATGACTCTTTTGAGTTAAGTATAAGAAAGTGTACTACTCACCTCTGTTAAACCAGAAACTTCTCCTCGAGCAAAGGGCCTTCTGATGGATGGAGTGAACACTGTGGCCTCTGATACTGGCTGTCCTCTCATAAAATGCTTCCCTGCTTCAAAAATATCCACTTCCACCATCTTACCAATGAATTCTGGGTTCTTTGGTACAAGAATCTTTAAAAGAAAATATATTGATTATTTTTCCTAATACTTTGAAAAGTGCTTATGATTTTACATTCAAAAAGGAAGACAAACATAAATCATGCCATGTGGTATCTTAACATTTGATAGCATTTGCCATAACAGAAACCTATACAATATTAGAAATTTTTTAAAGTTTTTCTATATAAACCATTTCATCATTTTATTGATAATTATAATATTAATGATGCTTAAGATTTTAACATGTATATAATTTTGTTTGTGTGTGTGTGAGTGTGTGCATGTTTTCGTAGATTTTCACTGGTGTAGGTATGCTGGTCTTGTTGTATTTGGGTCTTTTCCCGTGTAAGATTGAGATTGTCTTGGCAACATTTCGGCAAGGTCTCACTCGCCATCTTCAGGCTGGGTTTTGGGCTTAAAGTGTGGTCGGAGCTGCTGTCTTTCTATAAATCTTGGTGGGTGGGTGTGGAGTGCTGGCTTTGTTTCAGTAAGTGGAATGATTGGTTGTGTGGTTGTATCATGATTGGTAGATTGGTGCTGATTGGTGCTGGCTGTGTGTCCATTGTTGTTTAATGTTGTAATGGCCTGGGTGGTGGGTGGGACTCATTTGTTGATTAGGGCTGGTTTCCAGATGTCTGGTAGGCGGGAAGTATTATCACGTTTATTCATGTTGTGGGGGTGTTTTTCTATTTCGATAGCTTCCATAATTATTCTCTTGTTGACGTGTTCAGTTTTGGAGATTAACCTGGTTCCTTCAAAATTAATTTCACGTCCTGTAGCTTTAAGGTGCTGAAAAAGGGAGGAAGTTTTTTCTTTTCTTCTTACTGCGTTCTTGTGTTCTGCGATGTGTGCATTTATTCTCCTGTTTGTTTGTCCTATGTATGTTGCAGGGCAGATTTTGCATGGTATTACGTAGACCCCTTGGTTTTCTAGCTGGATTTTATCTTTGGGGGTTTCTTAAGATGTTGGCTATTTTTTGGTCAGTGTTGAAGGCTGTCTTGATATTGTGTTTGTGGAGAATTTTGCTGATTTTATCTGTGGGGCCTTTGATGTAAGGGAGGAGGGCGATGCCGTTGTCCTGTTCTATGTCTCGGTTTTTGGGGGGAGTCTCCCTTTGGATTAGGTTGGTAATTGTTTTTCTTTGGAATCCATTGGAGATTAATACGTATTAATCTCCTGCCTGGAGTTAGATCCTGACTGACTAAAGGTTGACTCAGTCTTCCATCTTTCTGAGATTGGTAAAATGAGGACCCAAATTGTTGGGGGCAATATGTTATCTCTGTAAACCACCTAGAGAGGACTGTGAAGCAGGATGAAGCAGTATATAAGTCTCTTATACAAGTGCTCTTGCTATTGTTACTGCTAGCAGTGAACCACAAAATATTTCTCCAATTAGAAGTTGATTCCATGTTTCTAATTATTTAGAATCTAAATGATAATTTAAATAGAGATATCTTAACATGAGAGATGTAATTTTTAATGAAAAAATTAGAGGAAATCAATTAATAGGAAAATCATTTCTATTAATCTATTTTCTGCAACCTGGAGAAAACTGATGTGTTTAACAGCTCCAGTCAAAGGGTTGGTGGAAACTAGGTATCAAATTCGTGAACATTACTTTGTATGACAGTTACAGTTAAAGATGACAAAAAGGACAATCTTTTTTCTTATTTTTAAAATGTTACCTGTTCGTAGAATTTATTATGAGCAACATAAAATTTAGAATCAAAGGATTCTTCTGTAACAAGCACTTTCTGTCTCTCCCCAATCTGTGAAATAAAATAAAAAAATGCAAGTAGCAGTGAGTGAAAAGATGCTATTGTAAATCCCTCTTTCTCATGCAATTATCAGGTTGATGTGAAATAATTTAATAGCCACTGGAGGAAAAAAAAAACCTATTACATCTAATTATCGTTTGGACAGATAAGAGATTAAGGCCCCCTTTTACATATAAGGGACGCGGTGATCTGAGATTGATGCGACTCTTTTATTTCCCTAACACTGTGTTGCTTCTAGCTGTATTGGAAAGCTGAACCAATTAGCTCTGTAAGTTAATCATCTCGGCTTATGCTCCAGAGAAAACACGGTGATGACAGCTTCCTCCACAGTGGCAGGAAACTGTGGACCACAACCTACTACTTGATAAGATAGAAAAATATGGGTTAGACAGCATCACTACCAGATGGATTAGTAACTGGCTGACCAACGACACTCAACATATAGTCCTCAATGAAACTGCATCTACATGGAGGGACCTATGCAGTGTGGCTCTTGGGCCAAGTACTTTTAGGCCTAGTACTCTTCAATATCTTCATCAATGATTTGGAGGAGGGGATAGATGTGGAACACTCCAGAAGATAGGCTTAAGATGCAGAAGGATCTTGACAGACCTGAACATTGGACACTATCTAACAAATGAAATTCAATAGTGAAAAATAAGGCTCTATATTTAGGCAAGAAAAACCAAATGCACAGGTGTAGTATAAGTGGTACCTGGCTCAATAGTACAAACTGTGAGGTGGATCTTGGAGTCTTAATGGACAATCACTTAAATATGAGCCAGTAGTGCCAAAAAAGGCAATGTCTTAGTGCCTGTCTGTTTACCTTGGCCTTCCCTCTTTTCCTATCACAGGGCATCGAGTACCAAACAAACAATGAGTACTGGGACAACATTTTCATGTGCAAAATGTATCGCGTACCAAATTTGACAAGTTTTGAAGCAGTGGAGTACTGAGGCACCACTGTATTTCAAAGAACTGCTGGCAAATGATTCTCTCTGAAATAGCTCTTCAGAAGAGGATCTGAAGTACTACAGAGCTCTAATATATTATATTGCACACTGTCCTTCAATTTTTCCTCACAATAACAATTTTTCCTCAGAATAACAATGTCAGCACTCCTCCATTGAATAATTAGGAAAGAAAACCACGAGACTCCATTGATAGAAATCAAGTGTACTTTTACTAATTATAAATGATCAGAAGCGTAGCAAAGCGAAGACTGATTATTTAGGCACAAAAGCAAATGATATATAGAATAACCCATTCCCCACCCCTTGGTATCCCAGTTACAGTCCAATCATAATTCTCCCAAGTGTCAGGTGCGAGATAACTTCGAAAGGCATCACCAAGATGGAATGTCGGTGCCGTTGGCCTTGGTGGGAAACCTCCTCCACATGCGCAGTAAGACAGGCAGCAGAAACTCCAGAATCTTCCTCCAGCACAATTAGTAGCAATATAGCAATAGCAATAGCAGTAGACTTATATACCGCTTCATAGGCCTTTCAGGCCTCTCTAAGCGGTTTACAGAGAGTCAGCATATTGCCCCCAACAATCTGGGTCCTCATTTTACCCACCTCGGAAGGATGGAAGGCTGAGTCAACCCTGAGCCGGTGAGATTTGAACCGCTGACCTGCTGATCTAGCAGTAGCCTGCAGTGCTGCATTTAACCACTGCGCCACCTTGGCTCTTAGTAGTCCTCTTAGTAGTCCCCTCCCAGATACCATGCCCCCCTCCCCGTTTCAATGGCAGCCGAAGCAGCAGCAAAGCAGAGGCTGACAAACAATCTAATAACAATAGTAGGTTATTGGCTCACGGCTGCCTCCAAGCTGCCATTTTGAGTAAATATTATTCTTAAGCCTGCCTCTCCCCAAACCTAATTGTATATTGCAGACTAAATATCTTTTGGATTTGTTCAAATTCTCATTTCTAAATCCTTGCATCACCCAGTATAGCAACAACAATGAAACAATTATTATTTTTTATATTTCTAATTCATCTTTATTTTTGTACAACTGAAAGCAGCCTACAATAACGCTTCCTCTTCCTATTTCCTCACAACAACAACCATGTGAGATGGGTTGGGCCGAGAGAAAGAGAGAGCAACTGGCCTCAAATCATCCAAATGGCTCTGGTGCTTAAAGGAGGACTAAAATCTGCCGTCTTGTGGTTTCCAGTCCAGAACTTCAATCACTGCACCAAACTGGCTCTCCATGATTACACTTCGGAGGCTTAGCGTTGTTGATGATTCTAACTTTGCATATTGCCCCTATGCGCACAATGTATGTGGCATTTGTAATGCTGCTCACGGAAACTCTTGTTTCCTCTCTTTCATTTAGCCAAATAGAATTGATCTAAGCAACAGATGCACACAGTGCAAACCTCCATCTTTTCAACTCTTTCACTGCCTGGCCGGAGCCTTGAGAAGCAGGAAGGATTAAACAGAAATCAAAGGAAGCAGGGCTTGAATAGCATCTTGTTAGCATGACAAAAGGAATACCTCTGTTGAGCATTGGGCAATGCATCTCATTAAACCCAAGCGAAAGAACAATTATTTAGGCCCCCCATGACTGTTTCTGGCACTAGGCTCCGTATCAGAGAGCCTTGTCCAATCTGTGGGGAGAACTGCTGCTTTCTCAGCCCAGCAATCCTGCTTCAGGGTAAATCGCCCACTTCTGAGTACTGCGCACCTGCATCTCACTGCTTCATTTTGATCTGGTCTCCTGCTGTGAAAATGTTGCTTCTTCAAGCACAGACATGCCTTGAAATGCAGCTCATATGAAAATTATATTCAGAGATGTCAGCAGTGACCTAAAAATGACAAATGGGCCTCAATTGCACTCTTTTAAAATTCAGCTTCGTTTAATTGATTTCTTCTCTACAATAGTATCTTGCACATATGATGCAGTTCCATCAAACTATATAGGCAGGACAAGAAAATAATGTATTACCCTATCTGCATCTTTATCTGACTTATAATCACGCACTTCATTTGTTATATTTTCCTGATTTCTGATTTCTTTACAAAGGACGATATGAAAATACCCAGCATTTTCTCTCTCACACATAAACCAAGGGACATACGCACAGAGATACTCTTACCCTTTCCTGCAGAATTGGGGTGGGGTGGGGGGAGAGAACAAGGATGGGGATGCGGTCAGAGGGAAACATTCTCCCCTCCTTTTCACTAAGAATAATTGACTATGGTTACGTGCAAGTCTCCTATACCACTTTTTAAAGTATACATTTACAATTTCCTACTAATGTTTATTTTTAAAAGTATATTTTAATCTGTCTTCTAAGCAGGAGCTGGAAATGTGCCTTCACCAAATTCAATTCCTTTCCCTCTTCACTCTAGTATCCAAGGGAATCTGACTGGCCAGGCCTCCTTCAGGGCTTTCACTAGGAAACAAAATGGAAGCCAAGAGCGTTACTTCAGAAATCCCAGGCATTTCCAAGAGCCTTAAAGACCTGGCTCTCCTCCCAGGCCTTTGGAGAGATGGGCTGCTGCTCCCCTTTTCACTTTCTGTTCCCCTTTGCCATTATCCTTGCTTTGCCTTGTGTGGTTCTCATGTTTGTTGTACTGGCCCCTGTTTTTTTTTTAAATGTCTTAATAACTGCATATAAATTGAATTAATTATGAGCAGTGGTGGGTTTCAAAAATTGTTGGAACCTACTCTGTGGGTGTGGTCTCCTTTGTGGGAGTAGCTTGCCACCCATGTGACTGGATGGGAGTGGCTTGCTGCCCATGTGACCAGATGGGAGTGGCTTGCCGCCCATGTGACCGGATATGAAATTATGAATTAGTACTTAGGTCGGTCCAAGTAGCTATTCAGAAGTTAGTGGTTAGAAGCAATCATAAAGCAAGATATGGAATTAAAACCAGAAATATTTTGTTGGCTATTTGAAAGGGAGTATAATATATATTTAATTTTACACATGTTAGCAGCTGCTGGAATTGTGTTTGCACAACAGTGGAAAAACAGAGATATGTAAATGAATAAATATTACAATGTGCAGGAATAAATAAATTGACAATTAAAATCAAGAAGGCTTTGAATACTTTTTCACGTGGGATTGGTTTTAGCAATTGCCAACTAACGAAAACAGAAATTAGAAATCCAAAAGTATGAAAGAAAACACCAATTATGTAAGGAAAGGTCCCTAAAATGTATAAGGAAATATTACTAGATCATTATTAATGCGTAGATAACTGCGGGACATTACACACCCACCAGTGGTGGGTTTCAAAAAAATTTGGAACCCCTTCTGTAGGTGTGGTCTGCTTTCCAGGTCCACTGGTGGAACCTTTTCTAACTGGTTCAGTAGATTTAACGAACCGGTTCTACCGAATAGGTGTGAACCGGTAGGAACCCACCTCTGATTATGAGGATGATTAGTAAGGAAACAAAAATGGGTTAAGAGTAGCCTAGCCATCCCATTCGGCTTGGGCTATTGCACAAAAGGCAGCTCATATCTCTGTCAATATAACAAAAAATGCACATTTATAAATGACTGGATAGAATCAGTCTACAATTCTACTTTCCCTTTATGGCAAGCCTTTTGAAGCAAGCCTATACTGCTCAGTATAGATATTGCAGTGCTATTCATTCTAAACAGAGTGGTCCAGTTCACCATTGTGCAAAATAATAAAATGACCTAACAAAGGAAAATAAATAAATAAACAAGAGCCACAGAGTGTCACGGTGTCAATGGAATTTCCTAATTATCAAGTACTGACATTCCCATCAGAGCCACAGTCAGGTTCCTCATGGAGAAATTCAGAAGCAATTAATGCCATCAATTAAATCCTAACAATTATGAACGAATAGGACAATTTTGTTTTACAACTGAAAAGAATTTTACAGCTGTATTCAAAACTCATAAAGATCTTGGAACTCAAAAGAGGATTCAGACGAGCAGCGAATTGGAGTCAGATTTCCTTTATATATTAAATGTATGTGCTGCCACTCTTCCAATGCTTATGGCAGCTGGCAGCAATAAAAACCATACAGTGAGAAATCATGAAACACCCACAGAATAGGATAATGCACAGAGCAGTCAAACTGCAACCACAAACAGGAAAAAAAATGAAAAAGTAAATATTGATGGTGAAATCCATCTCAACCCAAATGCGCTACAGAAGTGCTGATCTTAACCGACTTCTGGAAGCAAATTGCACCAAGCTACTGTAGCTTCCAGAGTAAGGCTGTTCTGTTATATTGGTACCATAACTGACAAGTAGAGTTTCCTAGGCTATACTTCTCTTACCTCATCTCACTTCACTAATACGGGATTATCATCAGGAGTTTTTTTTGCCGTGGGTGCACCAATACTGGTTGGAGGAGGCAACCCTATAGGTACTTCAATGCCAAGTCAGAATGTGGCGCCTCTAATTTCCCATCCTGTGGATAGTCCAGAAGGATACTATAGTCAGTGTTACTAAACGCTATCCAGAGGTCTAACGAGGATCAAGAAGGTGCATTATCTCCAACTGCTTCCTAGCTTCATATTAGAAAAAGGATCAATCTAGAATTATCACTTTTAATGATTTCTAACTTTTATGGAAACACACATATTCATGAGAGAGAGAGAGAGAGAGAGATGGAAAGAGAGGGAGAGAGAGGGAGGGAGAGGGAGGGAGAGAGAGAGAGACTTTGTTTTAAAAAAAAACCTATAGTAAGCATATTTATCTTAACTTTTTAATGGTTGTTTCATAAATTTTATTTAAAAGACAGATTGCTATCAAAGTGTTAAGAACTTTTTACCCTAGTTTACCAAATGCATCAAGCCTGTATTTATCATGTACAATAACATAGTTTTATGGGGGGGGGGGTTAAAAATGCAGAAAGCATACATGCAATTCCAACATATCACTTTTCCAATGATTTTTGTTTTCAAATGAACCCTTATCTATGTATGCATATTTATATTACCATAGCTTAATATTTCCCCTTTTAGCTGGAGGCAATGGAAAGAGTTACTGTTTCATATAAGATTAAATTGCCTGATTGTAGTAGTTGGAATCAGTCTTACATATGAATAACATAAATACAAAAGAGACTATGACCTTATCTGGTTCTTTCTTTTTCCAATTTTCAGTACTTTAATGCAGAATAATAATAATAAAAATTACTTTAGCCAGGGCAAAGTAAGATAGAGGGGGGAAAAATGGAGAATTGCCTCAGCCCTTTAAAACTCAAGAACAACAGATGATCAGAATGTGGAAGCTAAATTTGCTAGGAAAAAAATAACGTTAAAACAAATATTAATATTGAGCGAGACTAGGAACAATTATTTTTCATCTTAGATGGCTTTTATATTCTTTACAAAGTCTAAGACAGTGTTTCTCAAGCTTGGTGACTTTAAGTCCTGTGGACTTCAACTTCCAGAATCCCCCAGCCAGCATAGCATAGCTGGCTGGGGAATTCTGGGAGTTGAAGTCCACAGGACTTAAAGTCACCAAGGTTGAGAAACACTGGTCTAAGATAACCACGGATGAAACAGAGTGCTTTCAGGGTAGCCTCAGTTTTTATCCTTTGTGATCTGATGGACGGCAGTTCCCCAGGATTGCCTGTTAAACGGCTTTTTCCTGTAAACTTCTGTTTATGTCATCAGTGATAGTATCTAGTCACCTTGTCTTCTGTCAACCACTATTTTGATTGTGTTCGATTTTTTTCATGCATCAAGGTCTTCTCCAATAACACTTCTTTTTGTCGAGGTTTGAGAACAAACTAAAACATATCCATTCCTGGTCTTCTATGTAAACTGATAGCACTGAACCTTTACGGTGGCCTGATATTTAGATTTTCGGTTAAATTATTTGTGATACTGCACTGTTTCAAATAGATATTAGCCCCCTTTTAAAGAAAAGGTAAGGCATCTGATTGGACACCATGTTTCGTGAACATTTAGTGTGCTAGAGAAATCCTACTTTGTAAGAAATTCATTAACCGAAAAGAAAATCAAAGCAACCCTACTTTTCCTTAATTAACAAATTTAGTCAAGTTCTTAATTGTCTGAGTATTCTTCTCTGCAATTGAATATTATTTCTGGCACATGGATGCACTTATAGGTGAATTACACAATTAATAAAACCTCTGATGCATATTCTTTCAGTCTATGTAGTCACTGATTCAACTGAACATAAAGGAAGCCCTCCAAGAAATCTTGAAGCTTTGATTGGGAAGAAAGCTAATATGATTGTTAAATAGAGGTGAACTGGGGTAGGACAATGAAGAACTTGTGACTCCTACTTGTAGAAAAGTGGTGGACTAGAAGATGGATGACTAGGCTGAAGGACATAATGATATGGTGAACAGCACAGATAGTTGTGAATAGAACACATAGTTGATACTAGAATTTTAGAATGAATCAAGTTCTAGAATAAGCCAAGCCAGTTTCATGAAAAATCAGAAAAAAAATCATATTCAGTTCCTAACCATTATAAACAATTTATCAAATTCTTCCAGAGTCCACATCAGGAAATGAAAGCTTGAAGAAAATAATGGCATGTATAACAGATGTGTAGCCCAGCACTTGTGGGGATAAGCTTGATGAAAATATCATGAATTCAACTCCCAACCTATATATTGAATTTGCATTTCTCAAGCAATAGATAACTGGAGGGAAACTTTCAGAAGATGATGTGCATAAGATATTGAAATGTTATTATGTGATAAAATATACAACATACTAAATATCAATGTACAAAATATGCCCAGGAAACAATTCACATTGCCATTTTTGATAAAGCATAAAATATTATAAAGAGATATAGTACAGAACTATGATCACTATTATAACGTTAATAGGAAGCTAAACTGTATAATATATTCTGCATTCTCCATGGAGGGAAGGTGAATCAATATTTTGAAATTTTTGTGAAGTAATGCTTTAAAAATATATATATAGTGCTCCTTTCCTGAGTTTTGCAGGTTCTGTTTAAATAGATTCAGCATGTTTGGCTCAATTGCTTCACTATTCCAGAGCATGAAATTTTATACTTTCCGTAACTATAACATGTTGAAATTGACCCATCTAGTGATTCTGTCCAGTATGCAACTATCCTTTTGCCAGGAAATTAGAATCCTTTTCAGTTGTTTCCAAAACTTCATCATGAATGGTCTGTTTAGTTTCTTGACAGTAAGCTGGAAATCAGAACAGATGTTGGCTTTATGAATTCTGCATTTCCATTTTATGAATGAAATAAAAATAAAGAAAACTCAACTACTATTAAACATGAAGCTAAATGGTCAAGTAACAAGAACTTAGTCTTGGTTAATGATTAATTAGGAAAGTAATGAATTGGATCAGTTTTTTGTACCAATTAGATGATATAAATTCTGAATTTTACCATCTAGATGATATAAAATCTGAATTCTGAATTTTATACTTTTAATGACGTTTGATTATAATGGAGTAGCACTAGTTACTAATACTATTGCTGGTATGCAAAATCTGAAGAATTATAGAAACCAGCTATGCATAAACATTGTAGGTTTTATACACTTCAAAATTATTGCTTTTGGCAGATCTTACAAAATAATCTCTAATAATGTTAGAAATGTTATCAAGAAGCATTTCAATAATCCTATTATTGATTTGGATCGGAATACAAATAAGCCTCAAATAGCAGTAATAGTATAATCCCATACTATTATAATATAAAAACAATGTAATTGTAAAAACAAGTAATGCTAACAATTTTTTTTTTAAGTTCAGAAAAATATTATGAATAATTCTTCAAACTTATGCATTAGTGAAATTTATTTTCCACTGGCATCTGAAATATCTAAACGAACTACAAAATTCATAGAGAATTTATTAATTATTGCTCTGACAAATAAGATGAATAACCTTCAGATATTTTTTTAAATAATTTGTGGGATGACTACATAGAAGCTAGTTAAATTTCAGCAGATTTCCATTAAAAATTAGTAACTTAGATGTCACAATGTAGAAATGCATGCTAGATAAAATAGTTACAAGGGACCCTTCCTTGAAACTACTGCTGGCTCCATCAACTGCAAACAATTTCAGCCTTATTTCTCTTATCCCGGTTTAGAGAGGAAAACAGAAACAGGGAGAAAGCCAAATTCTCTGTGGGACTGGCAAAGCTTCTGGAACATAGGGGTGAAGAGGATTCAGGAGCCAAGCCGAATTAAGAACCTCTGCCAAGAGGAAAGTACCTGTTCTGCAGCCCCAGAGGAAATGTGAAACTGTTTTTGAAGTGTTTCCTCTGAAACCGGAACCAAAGTAATGATATATCAGTTTTCCAAGTAAAGGTAGCATATGTATGTGTGAGAGAAACAGAGGCCCAGAGAAAGAACATAGACAGGTGCAGTCCTTATATGTGGAAGGGGCCTAAGAATACTAAAGGTAAAGTTTCCCCTCGCACATATGTGTTAGTCATTCCCGACTCTAAGGCTCATCTCTGTTTCAAAGCTGAAGAGCCAGGGCAGTCCGAAGATGTCTCTGTGGTCATGTGGCTGGTATGACACCAAAGGCGCATAGAACACTGTTATACCTTCCCACCAAAGGTGGTCCCTATTTTTCTACTTGCATTTTTACGTGCTTTCGAACTGCTAGGTTGGCAGAAGCTGGGACAATTAACAGGAGCTCATTCCTTTACGTGGCTCTATGGATTTGAACCGCCAACCTTTCTGATTGACAAGCTCAGCATCTTAGCCACTGAGCCACCAAGTCCCTTTATATTAGCTATTTCTATAATAATTCAAAACACTTTTTAGAAAAACCAATATTTGCCTAATGGATCATGGCTTGCTTAAATAGTCCTACTGTGAAGTGGAAATTCCCTATAAGCAATGATCATCCTGGTTCTTTCCCAATGTTACAAGAAATGTATTAAGCCACATACTTCTAAAATACTGTATGCAGCTTAACAGCTATATAAACAAACAAAGAACACAGACACACAAACACACATTATAAACATCCCATCCTCCAAACCTAAAGCTGATTTTAGATCTTAAATTCTTATGCTGAAATACTGGTATGAGATCAAAAATGAAATGATAGATTGATAGATGACAGAAATGATAGATAGAAATAGAAAAAATATTTTTATTGAAATAGAATTATTTCATTCAAAACTTAATGAGGCATATTTTGTATATTTCAAGGATTTTTTAAATAATCACTTAAGAGTTTCTTTTACTGTTGCATATTAAGAAACTTAGTTCTTAGATTTGCATGACATCTGTAAATAAAAATAGCATATTATGTCATATAAAAGAAATATGTACACTTAGTCCTATTTGATGTGTCTGAACATATCTCCATGTACAATTTTATGTAATTCAGGCTACAATGATATCAGAGAAATTCTAAGGTATGATATGTACAGTTTTAGATTACACTGAGTTATAGCATTCACGTTGGCTTTCAAACTACAAACCTACTAGAACACTGATAGAGGAGTATAATATAAATGATTTTCAATTAAAGAAATCCATAGTTTCCATTTCTTCACACTCTTAATTCTTAAAATATAAAACTGTTGAGCTGAAGTTCATCAGAATTCCTAAAACACTCCAAAATTTACATTTTAAGTTTATGTAAATCTATTTTTTCTGCTGTGTATAACATATCCATAATGGAGCCTTAAATATTTATTTTTCCCCCCACTAAATTTACTGACTGCAGATGCTGGCAGTCCTAGAGGAGATCAACCCTGACTGCTCTTTAGAAGGCCAGATCCTGAAGATGAAACTTAAATAATTTGGCCAGCTAACGAGAAGGAAGGACTCACTGGAGAAGAGCTTAATTCTGGGAAAGATTGAGAGCAAAAGAAGAAAGGAACGACAGAGAATGGATGGAGTCACTGAAGCAGTCATTATGGGCTTAAATGGATTTCAGAGGATGGTAGAGGACAGGAAGGCATGGAGGAACATTGTCCATGGGGTTGCGATCGGTCGGACACAACTTTGCAACTAAGAACAACAACAAAGGCCTATCTTTCCATATAATGAACAAATGTTGATAATGAAAAAAAAGGTTCCTATTCAGGATGAAATAACTACACTATAATAGAAAAGCCTACTTTGTGTCAACATATTCCAAAATTCAGTAGATGCAACTGAAATGTTAGAATAACTAAGTAAATATTTCACAGCAACGGACAGCCAGAGAGAATAGGATTCAAAGGTTTCAACTTACTAAAATCAGAGAGTTGTTTCAGCCCTCGGCTTAGTGCAGAATGCCAAGAAGACTGTTCTAACTCTAAATAGAGCTGATTAAGAGCCTACCTCTGTTCTGGGCAACTGTTTGGATTTCTATTGAAAGAGCTATAGCTACGTTGCTTCACAGTCTGTTTCCTACAGATTCTTGGCTACAATCATATTGTCTTCTCTTAGCAAAACCCCAATCTGCTTGCAACTGATGGAGATACAATCCAAAACAACAGGAGAGAATGTAATTGGGAAAGGCCAATTGAACTGGGTCAGGTGAAACAATGCAACAATGCCTTTGTATTCTGCCACAAGGCTGGCTCTCAAACTTGTAAGCTAAGCCCCAGGGGTAGAATTCCCATTTTCACAACAACATTTATGAGAATAATAAAGAGTGGAAAGGAGAAAAATTGAAACATAACCACAGAAAACTACAAGCAGAAAGTGCAAGAGTTAGAAAACAAGAAACAGAAAGACAAGGCACACAGTCAGGGGTGAAATTCAGCAGGTTCTGATAGGTTCTGGAGAACAGGTAGCGGAAACTTTGAATAGTGTGGAGAACTGGCAAATACCACCTCTGGCTGATGCCAGAGTGGGGTGGGAATGGAGATTTTGCAATATTCTTCCCCCAGGAGAGGGATGGGATTGGAGATTTTGCAGAATCCTCCCACTGCCACGCCCATCAAGCCATGGCCACAGAACCAGTAGTAAAAAAATTTGAATTTCACCACTGCACACAGTAAATGTTCAGAACGGAAATCAAAAGAATCCTAGACCAAAAAAAAAAAAAAAAGGTTACTGTTTAAATCTCTTAAAATTAACCAACATTTGAATGCTATAAACCAAAACCTATTCCACATTTGTTCAGCTAGAAGTACTGCAGAATAGTATGGTGAACTTTTAAAGAGTTTTAAAAGGAAGACAAAATCTCCAATTTCTAGAATTACTTTCCAAAAAACCTTGGAAGCCACTTCTAGCGCAAATATATTGTTAAAGATGGTTAGTATTACAGAAGCATTTTGGACAATTACAAAATGATATTGTGCATAAGGGAATGGCCTCTCATCAATCTGTTCCTGCCACAGCATTTGTCAACCAAAATAAGAATATCAGATTCTCCCATTGATTTCCTCCCCCAAAAGGTCACTGGAGAAGCACAGTCTGAAAATCCCAGCATTTGATTTATACGGTGAAGTATAGACTTAGTCCCAAGAGCTTTTCTTAAGTCTTGAAATGGTTGAAAAATGTACCCAATGGTTTAGACAAAACAAATTACCAAGCCATTATAACTAAAGGGGCATATTAATTTCATTTATTTCTCATATTTATACCCTGGTTTTGTGTTGGAATAAGAGGATAAAGGTTGAGATAGTTCTTATGAGAAAGGTTAGTGTGTGAGAGAATTAAAGATAAAGGTTCCCCTCGCACATATGTGCTAGTCATTCCCAACTCTAGGGGGCGGTGCTCATCTCCGTTTCAAAGCCGAAGAGCCAGCACTATCCAAAGACGTCTCTGTGGTCATGTGGCCAGCATGACTAAATGCCGAAGGTGCACAGAATGCTGTTATCTTCCCACCACAGGTGGTCCCTATTTTTCTACTTGCATTTTTACATGCTTTTGAACGGCTAGGTTGGCAGAAGCTGGGACAAGTAGCGGGAGTTCACTCCATTACGCGGCACTAGGGACTTGAACCACCGAGCTGCCGACCCTTCTGATTGACAAGCTTAGCGTCTTAGCCCCCTGAGCCACCACGTCCCTAAGCAGGAGTGCGTGTGAGAGAATTACAATCCCAGAATTAGCCAATGATTTTCTTGGCTGAGTTGATCACAATTTCTCCAGTGAAGTCCAACTTCACCACCAATATATTTATTTAGCAACCCAAGTCAGAAATAATTTAGGTGTTTTTTTTATTAAAAAAGAATGACACAAAATAATTAGCAGTGAGTTAACTTATTAGTCACCTAAGCGCTAAGGTTAATTTCATTTAATTTCCTTAAATGCAAGGGACAGGCTGACCAGGAGTTCTCACCATCATGAAAGAGTCTGCTTTGACTTACAATGGCTTAAAGATAAAAGGATCTATAATCACTAGAATTTCAGTGATAAAAGGAATTTCTGGGAGCAGCACTTAAAACTTAAAGTGACTAATGAATAATCTGAAGACTTCATTTTGCATATTTCAAATTATTGCTCCATGTAACTTGAAAAACAATTTTGACAATTAGTTTTTGGCATACAAATGCTTGTAAATATATTTAGAACTACTCCTGTAATAAATCTTGACGTACTATGTAGAGATCTGATTGTTGCACTTCAAACAGGAAATTTCAGGTCTGGAAAAGGGACAGAAAACACAACTAGGGGAGAAAAGCATAGAATGACTCCAGTAAATAAATAGAATATGGCATTTCTAGCTTCTCAGTTGTCTCCAGTTATCAAATCAAATGTTTTGCAGCTGCTAAGTGATATGCAAGGTCAAACTTATGGATCTAGGGTAATTATTTGCAGGAGTAGAACCATATTGGCTGCAAAAGCTGAACATTCAGAAGAAGCACCATGACCTTCTTCAGACAGATCAATATTTTTCAGTTTAATCCAATTGCATTTTATGAAATTGATTATAAATAATAGCTTCTATTTTTAACTACAGTTGTCAAAAAACCAGGAGCATAACTCTAGGGATCAGAAGCAGTCCATCAAATGAGGACTGCATGGGGTGTGAAAGTGGGAAGTATAAATGAAGAATGCCGATGGAAACACCGCAATAAATCTACAAAGCTTTGCTTGAATCTGTATTATTAAGAGCCCATAGCTGACAGCCAGAGTATAAGCAAATGGCTGGGCAAATGATTTGTAACTTACCTTTTATTTTGGATCAAAAGACCTTCCCTTCTATTCTGGTTGATTTTATACCCTCAGAAGTAACATTTAAGGGTTTTCCAAGCTTCAAAGAAACATCTAATCTGTGAAGGCTGGGATAATATTTCCATGGTCCAACACATGAATAATAGCCAATCACGTGGAAGATGAATGGCAATTCTGTGGAAAAGGCCTGTGTAGTTTCCCCCCTTAGTTGTATGGAAGCAGTTCAAGAATAAGTATCCAACCCCCCCCAATCCCCGAAAAAGGAGAGAATGGTATCTTTAAATAGATAAAGGTGGCGCAGTGGTTAAATGCAGCACTGCAGGCTACTGCTAGATCAGCAGGTCAGCGGTTCAAATCTCACCGGCTCAGGATTGACTCAGCCTTCCATCCTTCCGAGGTGGGTAAAATGAGGACCCAGATTGTTGGGGGCAATATGCTGACTCTCTGTAAACCGCTTAGAGAGGCCTGAAAGGCCTATGAAGCGGTATATAAGTCTACTGCTATTGCTATTGCTATAAGCCATTATGAGCTCCTTGGGAACGGAAAGATAAAGCCTAAATGCTTCTGTGGCAATATTATCATAGGTGTATCAAGACGGACAGATAAGATTAGCTCTATTGGTTCAAATCAAGGCTCATCTTAATCCAGCATTTTCTCACAGTAGCCAATGGATGTTCTGTGACATTCATAAGCCAAAGATGGAGACACACCCTTTCCTGCTACTATCACCTACAGCCAGAGGTGGGCTTCACAAATTTCAGCAACGGGTTCTCTGCCAGGTTGCTGGGTGGGTGTGGCCTAATTGGCCTCCTGCACCACAGGGGGGGGTGTTTTCACCTTTCCCAGACTCCGGAGGCTTTCCCCGAGCCTCTGGGAGGACGAAAACTGCTTCTTCCAGGCTCCAGAGGTCCTCCAGAGGCTGGAAACGGGCCCGTTTCCGGCCTTCCAGAATTTCTGGGAGGCCTGTTTCCCCCCCCCTCCCTGAGCCTTGGCGCAGGCCCTGCGCTTACCTCGCATCCAACATGGGCTTCTTGGAGACTCCTGGGAGGGGAGGGGTGGGATTTGGAGATTCTCTGAACCGGCCATAACTTTAGCTATGGGTTCTCCCAAACCCGGGCGAACCTGTAGCAGCCCACCCCTAATCTATAGTTAACTCTGACTTTTCAAAAGTAACAACCATTGATAGACCTGTCTTCTTGGATCTATCCAGTTCTCTTGTAAAGGCCTTCTAGTTAGTGCCCATCACCACAATCGTGCTAAAGAATTATAGAGTTTTATCATGTGCTTTCTTTTGTCTGTTCAAAGGCTCTTTCTCATGAGCTTAACCGAATAACCCCTGGTCCTACCAACATGGTGAAAACCTCCGGGACAGATTTCCTTCATTTCATGAAGGAAATACAGTTGCTGAACTGTAGTAGAATGCCATGCCAAACTGTGACACCTGTAAGAAACCTTACAGGGACGCCAATAAGAGCATAGGTGAATAATGAAGTCATAGCTGTACTTGCATCATGTTGGACACACATGCAAATTGCAACAGTTGTATGATGTCATCTTATACATGTCACCCATGTAATATTTTGTTGTCCCATAGTCGTCCCTGAGTCACACACCCCTAATCCCATCAATGTTCAATTTCTTTATTATTTTCCTCCTCAGATTTTGACTTTGTTTTTCAAGAGTTAAGGTCAGTGGTGGGTTTCAAAATTTTTTCGAACCTACTCTGTGAGTGTGGCCTCCTTTGTGGGAGTGGCTTGCCGGCCATGTGACCTGGTGGGAGTGGCTTGCCAGCCATGTGTTCTCTCTCTCTCTTTCCTTCCTTCCTTTTGTCTGTCTGTCCCCTTTTCCTTTTTTTCTTTCATCTCTCTCTCACTTTTTCTTTCTTTCTTTTTTCTTTCTTTCTTTCTTTCTCCCTTTCTTTCTCTTTCTCTCTCTGTGTGAGTCTGTCTGTGTGGGTGTGTGTGTGTGTGTCTGTGTCAGTGGTGGGTTTCAAAAATGTTTGGAACCTCTTCTTTAGGTGTGGCCTGCTTTCTGGTAGAACCTCTTCTAACCGGTTCGGTAGATTTGACGAACCGGTTCTACCGAACTGGTGCGAACTGGTAGGAACCCACCTCTGGTTAAGGTGGTATAAAATTGCATCTCGTTTGCTTAACTTTACAGCAGGGGTATCAAACTCGCGTCATCATGGCAGGATCACGCGACTATCGTGACTTTTCCCCGCTTTGATAAAACCGGTTGTGCCAGTGAGTGGAACATCTATCCCGTGGGCCCCAAGTTTAACAGCCTTGCTTCACAGTGTCCTGGCCCTAATTAGAGAAAGGATTTGAAAAAAACAACAACCTTAAACCACAGTGACCACAATGGTAGTCTCCAGCGTTGAATACTGTGATATGCTCTATCTGGGGTCTATTTCTATCTAGTCTGAAATTGTCAGTCAGTATAGGACAAAGTAGCCAGGTTGATTTCTGCAAGGTTTTAAAGTGGCTGTCTTTTACTTGGGCTGAAAAACATCTATTAGTTGCCTTTTCAGATCTAGGTAAAGATGCAAAGTGTTCATGAATACCTTCAAAGCACTATATGCTTGTGAGTGAGTTAACGAAGACAATACTTTTAGATAATTCTCCCATCACCCCAAATCCACACCAATAGAAACTATCTGTGGAAGTTTGCCTAAGTACATTGAGATCATATCCAAAGGTGATTTATTGTTCAACCTTCTCTATAGCTAGCCCTGATCTGCCATTTGCCATATGGTGACAACTGACCTCATTATCTGTCAAGTTTTAAATAAACTTTTTCTTCTCCCAAAAACTCTTGCAATTGTTGATAGTTCAAATGTTTAATGTGATGTTTACTGTAATAATGATATTTGTTTAAGGTAGTGCAAAACATTGAGAAAAGGTGCATCGCAATGTTTATAGTTTATAGTTTAATTGATTTTGTATGCCGCCCACTCCCGAAGGACTCCGGGCGGCTTACAATAAAACAGGGGAGGGGGATAATAGACAAAACTTGAGAGACCGCCTCCTGCCAATTACCTCCCTGCGACCTATAAGATCACATAGATTGGGCCTCCTCCGAATACCATCCGCCAGTCAGTGCCGACTGGCAACTACACGGAGGAGGGCCTTTTCAGTAGCAGCTCCGACCCTCTGGAACGATCTCCCCATGGAGATTCGTACCCTCACCACCGTCCAGACCTTCCGCACAGCCCTCAAGACCTGGCTATCCCGTCAGGCCTGGGGATAAGATCACAATCTGTCCCCACCCGAATGAAGAATGAATGTTGAGTACTATTTTAACTCTTATGTATTGTTTTATGTTTAT
The DNA here is from genome assembly GCF_051295495.1 of Thamnophis sirtalis. Lineage (NCBI taxonomy): Eukaryota > Metazoa > Chordata > Lepidosauria > Squamata > Natricidae > Thamnophis > Thamnophis sirtalis. The sequence goes on from NW_028261382.1 coordinate 166,666,935, forward strand.
TGTTTATACCCCCCTCCCTATTTTATGTAAGCCGCCCTGAGTCCCCGCGGGGAAAAGGGCGGCCTATAAATATTAATAAAATACTAAATACTAAATACAAAACAACATATTAAAATATACAACAGTCACAATTTCTGAGGGGCTGGATATTTCGAGAGCCCCCCGGCCTGCTGGAGCAGCCAGGACTTAACGGCTTTGCGGAAGGCCGGGAGGGTAGTAAGGGTCCGGATCTCCACAGGGAGATCGTTCCAGAGGGCTGGAGCTGCGACAGAGAAGGCTCTCCCCCGGGGAGTCGCCAGCCGGCATTGGCTGGCAGATGGGATCCGGAGGAGACCTAACCTGTGTGATCTAATCGGTCTATGGGAGGTGATCGGCAGGAGGCGGTCTCTCAGGTACCCAGGTCCGATGCCAATGTATGTTATCCAAGAGGTCCTCTCCTTGAAGCATTAAAACAGCTGTATATATTGTAGTTTGCACTCAGGAGCAGTTACTTTTGTCTGTATGCCCAGAGAGAACTTCTGCTAGGACCACCACTGAAGATGAACATGCATGCAGAAACATTTCATATTTTTTTATCTCATTTCCTAGCTGAAATATTTCCTCTTTTTAGAGCTTTTATTGAAGCCTATAAATATATCTCTGAAGATTGTTGTCTTGGCTGTTTTTTGGCCATAGAATATTGCACCTTTTCCCAATATTCTAATTTTCTGAGATTGTGGATTTGGGGTTTTCATGAGCTGTAAGCCACAATCATCACAATTATGACAAATCACGGCTTGAACTATCTTGCTTTGCATGTAATGAGTCTATCTCATATATCAGTTTCACCTTTTAAGTTGCATTACTGAAATAAATGAACATTTGCACGATATTCTAATTTTTCGAGTTTCACCTGTATAATATCTAAGGGAAAAATCTTCAAAGTTTGGCTCCATCCCTGTGGCTTTTAAATCAATCAAAAGTATATGAGGTGAGAAACACGGTTCCACCACAAAACCGCGGTCGACTAAAGCGCGCTCGACGAAACCGCGTACCTGACGTCATCACAGCACGACGAAAAAAGCACGGTGAGCGGTAAAGCTAAAATTAACGCGTAAACCTAAACCTAACCCCCCCAAACCTAACCCTAAACCTAACCCTAAACCTAACCCTTAACCTAATGCTAACCCTAACCCTAACCCTAATGCTTAACGTAACCCTAAACCTAACCCTAACCCTTAACCTAACCCTAACCCTAAACCTAACCCTTACCTTTACGTGAATCGGCTTGCTTTAAAAGCACTTTTTAAAGCGCCCTTTTTTCTCCGCGGTCGTTGTTGTCGAGCTGCTGATGACGTCAGCGACGCGCTTTAATCGGGCGCGCTTTAGTGGACCGCGGTTTTGTCGTGCCACGGAGAAACACAACTGTTGTGAGGTGAACAGAATGTTCACGTTAATAAAATGGAATAAAGAAATATAGGTAGCAGGACTTCAGTATATGGCTGATGCAATTTAGCTCCAGCAACCTCCAGTCTCTGCAGCTGTCTGACTGGCTGCTTTTCATCACCATTGCCTGATGTCCCCCACCCCCACCCCAAGGTACGAGAAGGTAGTATATCAGATTCCTGCAGATGCTGGCAATGGAAAGGAAAGCTTTGACATCCTGTCATAGGATGACAGGGCAAAATGGCCTGGACTAGACAACGATTTGAGCTGGGTAATTTGATGCATTGAGTTCTTAAGCTTTTCAGATGGTGAAGTCAGTTTGGCATGCAGATAAGGGAAATAACATTTACTTTGCGGGATAGTCTGATATTACTGGGAAAAAACCGAAATCCTTATTGAAAAGGAATATCTGTAAAATGAACTTTTCCTACTCTGTTCTTATCACGCAATATCAAGATTATTGAGGGAGACAGCTGTGTGGCTAAAAACGCACCCATCCTTTGCATCAGATTCATGTTATAATTCTGCAGCTATCTTCCCCCCCCCTCGGCTGCTATCTGGATTTTATGTTAAAAATGAAATATATAAGAACTTGTATTTAATTTATATATTAACCTCCCCTCATCTCACATCACTTTTTTTTTTTGCTATAGTCACAACTCTAATTTCATTTGAGGTAGACATATTCTTTTTAGTATTACACTGGTTTATACACGCAACCATTTTGAATGATTGAGAGTTTTAATCACCAATCCTGATAGATTAATGGAGGATATGAATTGTTCATTTGAACACCCTAACTGCTATATACCAAAAATTGGCTCTTTTTAAACACTTATATTTTCTATAATACAGGCGTCTAATCTAAATTTCCAATGCAGAAGACTCCTGAAAACCGTAATTCATTCCAGTTCCTTGGTACACGCACTTAGATCAGTGGCGGGATTCAAATTTTTTTACTACTGGTTCTGTGGGCGTGGCTTGGTGGGCATGATGTTACTTGGGGTGTGTGGCTTGGGGGCATGGCAGGGGAAGGATACTGTAAAATCTCCATTCTCTCCCCACTCCAGGGGAAGGCTACTGCAAAATCCCCATTTCCTCTCGATCAGCTGGGACTCAGGAGGCAGAGAATAGATAGGAGCGGGGCCAGTCAGAGATGGTATTTACTGGTTCTCTGAACTACTCAAAATTTCCACTACCGGTTCTCCAGAAATGGCCAGAACCTGCTGAATACCATCTCCGTTAAATGGTATACTTTCTGCAAGGAGAAATACTACAGAACAGTCCTAAATTTTTAAATTCCCTTTTGATTCATGATGTCTCAGTAGCCAAGGAGGTAGAGAGAAGAAATTTATAGCAAGATGATAGTATATACTGGGTAGCTCTAGTTATGGCAAGAATGAAAGGAGGAAATACAGTTTATACTTTTTATAACAGGACATTTTTGGCCATAACATCTAATTTCAGAATTACTCTATTTTCTACAGACTGAAAAGCAAAGTTTCTTGCTCCAGTAATCTTTTCTTTCTGTCTTCCAAATACTATTTTAGGATGTTCTCATGTCAGAAATAAACTACGTGGTACATCAGGATGAAACCACTGGCTTGTAAACTATTAACATAGAAAACTAAAGTGTTTGATTATTTTAGGAAACTATTGTATGTAATCTCTATCAAAAGGAGTAGCCAGAATTCCTGTGAAGGCTGAACCCAGCAAGACCAGAAGTAAAGTTTCTGGAGTTGAACCAGGGGTGGATTTCAATCTTTTTTACTACCTATTCTGTGGGCATGGCCTATTTTGTGGGCATGGCTTGGCAGCCATGTGACCGGGTGGGCATGGCCAACTTGTAAAATGTGGGGAAACTCACTTAACAACGCTCTTGCTTAGCAACCAAAATTTTGGGCTCAATTGTAGTCATAAATTCTTTCTTTCTTTCTTTCTTTCTTTCTTTCTTTCTTTCTTTCTTTCTTTCTTTCTTTCTTTCTTTCTTTCTTTTGTCTCTTTCTCTTTCTTTCTTTCTTTCTTTCTTTCTTTCTTGTCTCTCTCTTTTTCTTGTCTCTCTCTCTCTTTCTTTCTTTCGTGTCTGTCTCCAACTTTCTTTTTCTTTCTTTCTTTCTTTCTTTCTTTCTTTCTTTCTTTCTTTCTTTCTTTTATCTCTCTCTTTTTCTTTCTTGTCTCTCTCTCTTCTTCTTTCTTTCGTGTCTCTCTCTTTGACTTTCTTTCTCTTTCTTTCACTTTCTATCTTTATCTCTCTTATTTTCATTCTCCCTTCCTTCCTTTTTCTTTTACTCTTTCTCTCTCTCTCCACCCTCTCTCTCTCACACACACACATCCTTTCCAGTTGGTGAAAATTTCTGTTTTGCCAGCTAGGAAGCTGGCAAAGAAGCCTCCCTTACAGTCCATGTCCTCCCGCTATGGATTGATGCCACAGCAGGGAATGAAAGAAGCCGGTCTTGGGAGGGACCTTCCCTCCCCCTCCAGAGAACCCATGCGGGGAGAGAGGAGGCAGGCTGGTTTGAATGCAGGCAGGCGGTTTGGGACTGGCACCTCCTTCGCTCGTTGAAGCGGGCAGAGAAAGAAAGGAGGCATGTGATAAAGCAGCCCCCCCCCACCAAGGGCGAAGGAGAGCACCTTCACCCTTTGCTATCGCGTGCCTCCTTTCCCAAGATTGGCAGGACGCCTCTCCCCACTCCCCACCATACTGGGCTGCTACACCCCGCAAGAGATTTCGTAGCCCGGGATCCTGGGAGAAACTCATCTGCCTAGAGTTGCCAATCCTTTTGCTGGCCCAAGAGGAAGCTTCTGCTGCTGCCTTTATAGGCCAGGAGCAACTGGGAGGAAGACCTTGTTTTTTTGCAAGGTTACCAGAGAAGAGAAGGAGAAAGTGCTCTTTGTCCCACGTTTGGGGGCGTGGCCTGGCCACCATCGCTACCAGTCTGTATGCCAGATTTTCACTACCTCTTCTGGCATACCATACCGTACTAGGAGGAACCCGCCTCTGAGTTGAACCAACATTGCATAGGGGCTCTCAACATTTACGTTTGAGAAACCGGAAGCAAAAAGTCCATTACCTCCACATTCAGGGTGGAAGACACATGAAGCTCAAAACTCAGGAGCAGACATATATATATATACATCTAAAATTATAGTTTCTGCAGTAGTTCATTTTCAGAGTTACAAGAGGTTGTTGAATATATGCAATAAAAGCAACTTATCTAAGCCTTGTTCTTGGATCTTTCACTACTAAGCTTATGAGTCCATACTTGCATTCCTAGAGAGATTTATTACTGAGCCCAGGATGAAGTTGTTATGTCTTCTCTCTATTTCCCAAACCAACTAGTAATTCTCCTCACTTTTTTTTTCCAAGCCAGCAGCTGTGTTCACTGGTATATATTATGATATTAATAGCCCAATAGGGAGATTTTGTCATACAGAACTCAAGATGTTGCTTAGATGTGAAATGAATGTTTTCATGACTTCATTCCAAGAATCAGATTCAGCTACAGCAGGAGCACAAACATCAACTAGCCCCAGTATAACCACAATTTCACCCATAATTCTGCATCAGAAGATGTAAGTCAACTGGATATAGCATCAGGAACTCTCAGCTTACGTGTTGGAATCTCCTTTGGAAGTGTAGCCCTAGATATACAAATTCTACATACGATTTCTGATGTGGGTACTTCCTTTCTAAAACCCCAGGAGCCTTTGTATTAATGTAGTGCTTACTGCAACATTTGCCTTTTTAGAAAATGTTCTATTTTTTTTTTAAAAAAGAAGTTTTTTACACAAAATTAGGAAAGAGATGCCCTGTTTTCTAGTTTTCTCTTTTTCTCCTTTATGTAGGAATCAGGAATTGATGAAACACTATAGGAGGAATAAATGGCATTTATGTAAAAAAGGTACATTTTAAATTACGTTGGGCTGAGCAGTGGACTGATCTAGAGATACTGACTAAATTCCCTGTTTTGCAATCTCCCTGAATTTAGGTCTAGTAATCTCCACATTAAAGCAGCAACACCATCAGCAAATTTTTAATAAGTAGCTCAGAATGAAACCAGAATCAAGAAGAATTTCTGGCTTTCTCTTCCAACCCTCTAATAACAGCTTCTCAAAGCCAAAAGGGACCTACAGTACATGTTGCATAAGGTACTGGAAAGAGAAATCAAGAAAACTAATGATGACTGTGCATTTGTTTGGAAAACCATCTGTTGAAGCGATTCCTTGGGCCAAGAGATGCTCTTCAATTAGGCTGCACCATTCTGGCTATTTGTTAGTTTATCTAAATTCCACCTAATTGGTCTAATAATGGAGCAATAGACTGTATTATTCTGAAGCAGAAATGATTTAGTGATTCTGCATCCAGAAAAGCAAATGACAGTAGCCAAGAGAGGTAAGATTTTCTCATGCGCAGGGGCATTAAAGGGCTAAGTAGATTTTCCTCCTTCCTGATTTCCTCCCATTTCCTCTCCCAATTCCACTGAAAGAATTTTCTACTCTTCAGTGTTAGCAAGTAATTTGTATCACATCTATGGATGTATACTTCATTAAAATTAATCATGATATTCTATGACAATATATGCAAATTTGATGTCAAGTGGAGGCCCAACTTCTATTGTAAAAAAACTTAAAACAAGGCAGTCTTCTTACTCCCTTCTTACCTTGATCAAAAATGAATTCTACCCGTCAATGTTAGCAAGTAATCAGTATCTGTTCTGCTTTATCTGTATCCTCTATTTGATACAAGTTGGTTTCTAACAAGGCCTACAATTCTTAAGACAATTATTGTAGGGAAGACAAAATAAAAAATGACTCTAGTAAAAACAGAAATGATCAAATTTCCAACATATTGGGCTAATCTCATTTACAAATAGGAACCTACAGAAATCATGCTGAACAAGGTAAGATATTTAGCTACTAAAGAACTGTAATGAAAAATCCTGTAATACTGGGAAATAACAGGGAAAAAATTCTAATATAATAATTAAAATTTGTAATGACCACCATGGGAACAATTAAGTCCCCTTGAAGTACACTCTTTCAGACCAAGATGTGGAGCATAATATTCTTAGGGGCACAAATTAGTACCTATAAATAATGGGGAAAAAAAGAGAAGGCAATTCATTCTAACTTAATGGAATGCTTTTTGTCCCTCACTACATTTCCAATGCAAGCTGGGGCCTTGAGGATTTGCCGTTTAAAACACTGGCTAAAACTAATTTTCAGAGAGAGATTACCATCACAGTTAATCCTTGTCAATAAATTCAATTACTCGTGGGAGAAAAAAGTACAGCCTCTGAATTATCTTATTGTGAATTCTTGTTTCAATCATCAATAACAAGAAGGTTGGAGAGGGCCCTATAAGAGATCCGACAATGTATCCTAAATTAAACATACAGAAGGATGAGCAGGCACACCCACCATTATAACATTGGCTTTTGGGATAGATCTTTTTCCCTAAATATTTATACAATATTTTCTCTGCCCTGGGTTGTACAGATGAATTTTTCTCTCGTCAGGCCTTGCCATCAGGAGTTGTGAAAATAAAAAAGGTATAACAAACTTTCCTTCCAAGATTGAATTGTCTTTGCATGGGGAGCTGGTTTGGGTTTGTTGAATCAACATTTCATATGCTGCTAAATTATCCATTTTGCCATATATAATATTCTGAATGAAATTACCCCTCTTTGTTAATCAGCTCAACTGTACTGTGGAGAACACAACATTTTTTATTAGGGATAAATCTTCAGAAATCTGAACAAAGATGGTACAGTATTGCTCATTTATGCCCACAATAAGGAAAGCATAGGTACTGTGTTTCTCCGAAAATAAGAAGATGGTCTTATTTTCTTTTGGGCCCCAAAATAAGCACTGAGACTTATTTAGGGGGGGGTCTTATTTTTTTCCATGTACGGGAGGCCCACTTCTTCTGCATGTTCACAATGGGGCAGGAGGCCATGTGGTGCAGGGGGGGCTAGAGCTGCCCCATGCTACACAATAGTTTGCTACCCAGAGTCCTGCCTTGTCTCATGGCGGCGGCTCCAACAGCCCCATCCAGCAGGACCCTATGTGGCCATTGGCCCACTTCTTCTTGCTCACAGCCACAATGGAGCAGGAGGCTGAGTGAGGTACTGGAGCCACGAGGTGAGGTGGGGGAGGGTTGAGCTGCCCCACATGCACCAGCCCACCTCAAGCCCCCTGAAGCCAGGGCATCCACACCCCGAACGCTGCCTCACCTTGCAGTTGTGGCAACAACACACCACTTGGCCTCCTACAGCCTGCTCCATTGTGGCTGCAAGCAAACAGAAGTGGGCCGGCAGCCATGTAGGCTCCCGCTGCACATGGTCGCGAGGCAGGTGTTGGGGCATGGATGGCCTGGCTGTGGGAGCCTTGAGGTAAGCTGGTGTGGGGCATGTGGAGCAGCTCCACCACCCAACCTCACCTCGTGGCTGCGTCACTGTGAGCAACCAGATGGAATTGGTGGGTGGCAGCGCAGGTTCTTAAGTAGGGCTTATATTAGGCACACAAACAAAAACATGCTTATTTTTGAAATGTCTTATTTTCAAGGAAGCAGGGTATAGTATAAAGGAGTATAGTAAAGCATTGTTATATTGCCCTATGTTAGAAAATATTAGCTTCATTCTTCTTTTTTAATATTTTAGGTCACAGTTGTTATCATTATATGTTGATCTATGACAGCAAGAAAACTCTGGCCCATTGTATCAAAAATCACTGAGACATACTTTTGTAGTAAATATCCTCCATCTTTATAAATTTATAGGCGAGTATAATCTATACAACGTGGCAGGTCAATCTTTTACTGATAATTCAAGAATAGAATCCTGACAAATATGTGGAACACTGATATTCAGTTTTAAATATATTTAGATACCATAAATTTTAGAAAACCAACTTTTTTCAGACCCAAACTTATATATTCCCAATGAAAAACACTATTGACCAAAACCCCAAGAGGTTTACTGCTATAAGTAAAATGGTGCCTATCTATCTATATGACCTTTTGTGTGTGTGTCCCATGCCCTGTGTGTGTGTTTGTGTGTTTAGGTATGTGTTTGTATAAGTAAAATATTCTGCCTATTCATGGCAAAGAAACAGGAGTTCAACAGTTGCATGCAATCATTCTGAATATGTTGAAATTGGAACTTGGAAATTCTCTTTCCTGAAAAAACTACAGTTTTCTTGCAATTAAAATATTTAAAGTACTATTCCTAAGTCCTATTAGAAACAGCCACACAGACTGGATTTTGACAGTTTTCCTACCACTAGCAGCTCTCATATGGAAATTGAGGTATAAATCCAGGTAATGAAAGCAGTCAAACTGCTCATGAAGTGTCACATTATTATGAGAGTCTATATCCCTTCTCAGATATTGCACTGTCAGTCAGTCATAAGGCTATTTCTTACATGACAGTAATTCTAACCTGAGACATCCCCAAAAACCCAATAACAAGCCCCCAACCTAAATCCCATCTCTTATGACAGTTCCAACAATAAAATAGATGAATTCTTCTCTTTAATACTCTCTAGAAAATAGCAGATCACTCAACGTCTGTGGATAAATACAAATAAAAAATATTTACAAACAAGGAGCGAGGAAATATGGACATTATATATCTCTGCACTCGAGAAGATGATTTGGTGGGAGAGGGTGCACAAATATTTTTTTATAGTGCCAGAAGAGAAGTATGACAGCTTGTAACACATTGGGTGCTTTTTTAAAAAAAAAATCAGTATCAACTATACAGCTAAAATTAAAAAAAAAAAAACTTCAGAAAAAGGAGGAAACAAGAGATTTAAATCATGTTTCTAAATTGTCCACCAACCCCAGTATGGGGAAGCTTTGTATATTCCACCAAAAACAGGAGGAGAGGAAGTATGGTTGATTCATACATCCGTTTCCTTTGCAGAGTTCAAATTATATAGAGAACAAGAGAGCCTTTCCTTCTCTAGATGGTTCCCTTAAATAGATTTTTAGGATTTTGAAGAAGAAATGAGGAGCGCTGGTAAGCCTGAATATTTAATTAAAGGGTTTATATTTTGTTCCCCATAACTAGGGCAATGACGCTCTGACCACAAGGTTTCAAGCAAAAGAGAGTGATGTACCTTTTCCCCCCAAATCATGGATAGAACCATTAAAAATATATATATATATATATATCCATCCTCTACACAGGACTAATAAAAGCAGAGGAAATGTTAAGACTTGTTCATTTATGCTTCTGGTTCTACCTATTCAGTAGAACATGAGCAAATAGTGTTATATAAAGAGATAACAGAGATAGAGATATATTATAAATACTATAAATGCTAGGGCAAATTTTAAAAGCCCCGTTTTCATTTTCCAGCAAGAGAAATAAGAGGATTAACTTGGTTTTTTTTTGCTCTGTATTCTTCCACCATCCTTTTCAGGTATTGTTAGGAAAAATATTTTGCAGAGTAGGGCAACTTGTTTGAGTCACAGTGGATGTAATGCTCGTTGCTGGATTAGAAACACACACACACACACACACACACACGTCACTCATGCACACCAACACATAAATTCAGCCAGATATCTCATTCTCTGCCCTGAGCAGCATCTCTCCTAAATCAGCTCCTAGTCAAATACAGTTGAGCTTTCTGAAGACTTGCTTCATCAGAGATTTTAACCACAATAGGATATCTAGAATGGATTAGGGAGATTAAATTAACAGCCAATTACTTCTGCAAAGCCACCTCTCTCAAGTACCTACTCCTCCCTTTCCTGTGTCCTCCTTAGTTGTTACTGTTCTGCAGCCTCCATAGTGGATTTCTTAAAGGGCCTTCTTTCTATTAAGTCCGCTGATCATGGAGATCAGAAGCTGGGGGGTCTTTCAGAAAAGTGGGGGCTGCAAATGAGTGAGGGAAGCAGCATCAAATGAAAAACAGAACAGGCAGTCAGAATGGGCTACTCGGATCCAGAAAACTGTTCTCTTAATGTAAAACAACTATCAAACAATCATTGGGAGCAACAGCAAGAACCACTACTGGAAGATTAGATAGGGATTTTGGGCATCACCCAAGCCACGCCAATGGCCAAGGGTTGAGGAAAATGCAAAAATGTCCCGCATTCAGAAAAAAAACAGGGCTATTTGGAATATTTTAAATATCTGTATATAGCTTTTTCTATATTTGGGAGGGGGGAAAAACCTCTTTTACCTTTACAGTATTTTTCCCCAGTTTATTTAACTATTGAAATACAGAATTTTCTAAATAGCACCACCTTAGCATATATAGGAAATGATTGGCATGAAGTAGAAATAACCACTCTTTGATTTAAGAAAGGTGTTTTCAATATTTTAAGGAGGAACCCTTAAGTAGATAAAAAGTAGCGTATCTAGAACAGGGCTGCCTCACCCCCCCACCCCCCGGGCTGCATCCTATTTGGACCTGGGTCACGTGAGTGACGGGCCGGTGAGCACAGCTTGATTTGTGCAAGCAGTGGGCTGGGGTACATGCACACACATGTGCACCTTGACTTGCACATGTATGCCAGCCCACCACTCATGCAAGTTAAGCTGTACACACACATGTGTGCCAGCCCGCCACTCACATGACCTGGTTCCCCTCTTTCTCCTCAGCCAGGCTGTTAAGCTGGGGACTGCCGATCTAGAAGTATCAAGATATTCCACGTACCTTCTATACTGAATTGAACAGGGAAAACAACTAGGAATACTTGGTGTTGTTATATTTACGTCACTACAGATCTAATATACCCAATTTAAAATATTTTAGGATGTAAGGAACTTGCAAGGCTTACAGAATAAGAACTTGAATAGCTGTTGCTGTTATCCACTGATTTCATCCACAGGGTGATGCAGGACCACAACATATTTATTTAGCTCTATCAAAAGATGTCTTCAGACAGAAAGGAAAGGTCAAAGATTGTTACTCTATGAAAGCATACAGCAGCAGATTACATTTAGGAAATGAAATTGGTAAGGCATAAAAATGATAAAAGCACAATCTTCCTCACCACATTTTGTTTACAAGGTAACTCAATTTGTGGAATGACATCTATCCCTTAGAACATGTATCCCAAGCATTCATTAACAAGTGTTTCCAACTGTGCAAGATATTAGCATCATTTTCAAGGTACAGATGGTGTTAAAATTTAATATAGCAAAACAGAGGACACCAATTTCATCTATAAAGAAAGCAGTTTCTGCTTCTCTAGGAAAGCTTATTTGGGGTTAATTAGCTTTTTACACACACACAAACACACACACACACACACACATCTTCTGAGGTTTTCGTGGCTGTTAGTATGCATGTTTTTGGTTATTCGGGTTTTCTCCTGCGTAAAATTGGAAGTGTCTTGGCGACGTTTCAACAAAGTCTCATTCGTCATCTTCAGGCTTGTTTACTCGGCTTCGTGCTTCCAGGAGCAATGTGAGATCTTAGCTGTTTCTTCCTTTTAACTGCCAGTGGGGGTTTGAGCTGATTGGGTGGGAGCTTGGCTGTGTTCTGATTGGGTTAGCCACTTTAAACCCCTCCAATCCATACATGAAGCACAAAACCCCACCCAATCAGAACACACCTCCACCCAATCAGAACACAGTCAAGCTCCCACCCAATCAGCTCAAACCCCCACTGGCAGTTAAAAGGAAGAAACAGCTGAGATCTCACATCGCTCCTGGAAGCACGAAGCCGAGTAAACAAGCCTGAAGATGACGAATGAGACTTCGTCGAAACGTCGCCAAGACACTTCCAATTTTACACGGGAGAAAACCCGAATAAACACACACACACACACACACACACACACACTCCCATTCTTTTGTACTCTATGATGTTTTAAATAACCACTGGAACTAGTTAACCATTACTGTTCATGTTTAATAGAATTTTGTAAATAAGATCTAAAACAGAAGCTCTTGCAGTACAATTTAACCAAAGGAATTTAAAAAATTGGTTAAATTTGGGCTTCAATAAATAATGAAATGCTATGAGGCGAGCGCAGAAACCGACAATGGACCCTAACAGATTCTGGTTTCTTGATGTGTGTGGCCAAGGGTCAGCCTTCAAGAAAGCAATTTGCATTAAACTGCCAGAAATCTTAGAATAAAATTTTGGCCATAGATCTGTTCTCAGATCCTGGATGACACTAGAAAGGCATTTTACCTTTCCTTCTGCTTTCTGGGAATAATTTTATTCTGCTACAGAATCGGCCTCTGTTTGCAGTGCATGCACAGCTAAAACAGCATTACTTGGTTTTATCCATTCCAATTTCATCTTATCCTGTCGTTTGGTTTTCCAGAACTGTGACAAAGCAACATTTGTTGCTGTTTGGGGTTCAAAGAGCACAGCAAGGCACAAATGCTTGTTAATGAGCCATACATAACAACATTAAAATGATGGTGCATGAGCTTGTGACTTAACATACCACACAGCAAATGAAAGGAGGCCAATGAAAGTTACAAGCAAAAATTCACTTTTGAAGGGGGAATTGCTGGAGGAGAAACATATCTGGAGCGGATTACTTGGGGAAAGAATTAAGTACCTTTCTTAGCATTTAAATTTGGGTTTGAATCAAATATTGGTTTAGCATTATGTATGGAACAGGTCATTATAATTTGATCAGCCCATGGCACAACACAGAGGATAATTGGAAAGAAACCTATTTTCTGATTTTCAGGGATAGATTCCAAACTACGTTACCTATTTTTGAAGTTTTTTTTATATTCTAAAAATGAGAAGATGAGGTGATAGGTTTTTATATGGTCTAGATTAAAGATTAGTTTAAGAATTGGGCTAACTTTATATTGATACCAATTGATATTATATGGATCTTTTATCTTTTATCTGTTAATTGTTCTTTCTTTTTGCTACATTTAGTTTATTTTAAGCACCATAACATATTTAGGGCTCGCTCTTTCCTCCCTTCCTTCCTTCCTTCCTTCCTTCCTTCCTTCCTTCCTTCCTTCCTTCCTTCCTTCCTTCCTTCCCTCCCTCCCTCCCTCCCTCCTTCCTTCTTTCAAATGTACACACACACACACACACACACACACACACACACACTCAAAATCACAGTGGGACAAAGTTCAGTAGTACAGAAAATGGTTTCAACACTTTACAGAGGATAACACTGACTTTGGAGAAAAAGCATATAGTTGCAGGAATCAAAAACAACTTGATGACACATAATCAATTAATTGCTCTCAATGAGAACAGAACCAAATGTAATGGATTTCATAGTATTACATAGCACATGCAATCCATTGTGATTCTTGATGGATTGTGATAATTCATGCTTTTGGAAGACAAAATTATGCTAAAGCAGCAAAATAAAAATAAAACAGAAGATAACAGGAATTATTAAGTGACTACTTTATACCACAATAATGTAGATGCCATAGAGCATGTTCTCTTTGTCCTATTAATTAAATTTATATGGTGGTTGGACATTGTAATCATCTTGAGACTTTGTTCAATCTATCAATAAGTTCAAAAGGAGGCAGCAATCTCGATCCTAGACAGCTTCCAACTTTATATATACACATTCAAGTCTCAAGAACATTTGAAGCATATGTATCACAGTCAGGTTCAAGGACATTTATTACCTTTACAGCACAGACATGCTTATTTAATTTATAGGATGTAAAGATTTAAAAACAAAACTTTAAGAGGCAATGACTTAGCAGACAATAGCGACACGTATATCAGGATTAAATTATATAAACCTAAAGTGTCACATATTATGCTGTAAAGCAAATACGCTGGAACAGCGGGAGTTGGGAATAAAAAACCAAATTTGTTTAATGAATTGAGGTCTGAATGTCTGTGTTTCAGCATTAAACTATTCCTTTGATCTTTGCCATGAAGAGCAAACAATTCTTGTGCTTTCAGCTGTAAAAAAAAAGTGACTTGCATTCTCCTGAGCTGAGATTTGCAGTCTTTCATTTCAGAAGAGAAATGTGACCGCACTATGTCACGCAAAGTCAGAGCACATAACAGCCCGGCATCACAAGTTATTTATAAACATACAGGAGGTTTGGAAAACAAATCAAGACACGGATGCAGTATTGCAGGACATTACGCGCCTCCCATAGGATTTGTGTCTGGTACACACAGATATCATAAAACTATTATTTTCCTCTGAAACATCATTACGATACTATATATATATATATTAAACTAGACATTCATCTTTCTTTGGCCATGTAGAACAAACACAGTGGTATGATCAATGGTGGGATTCAAAAAAAAAATTACTACCAGTGCTGTGGGCATGGCTTTGTGGGCGTGATTGGTTTTGGTTTGGTTTGGTTTTATTCAACTTGTATGCCGCCCTATTCCCGAGGGACTCAGGGCGACTAACAAAACCAAGGGAAGGGGAGGGGACAATACAAAAGGGAAGGCAACAGAAACAAACAACAATACAAAACAATTTTAAAAGGTCTCAACAAGTGCACCAATTCGAGTGGCTTTGTAGGTGTGACTTTGTGGGTGGGGCAGCGGAAGGATATTGCAAAATCCCCATTCCCTCCCCACTCCTGGGGGAAGGTTACTGCAAAATCCCTATTCCCTCCCCACCCCACTAACCTGCTTTCGACCTCCATTCTCCTGTTCAAGGCAACAAAAGAAGATCGGCTGGGAGACTGGAAGGCAGAGGGGGCCAGGGCCAGCCTATTTGCCGGTTCTCCAAACTACTCAAAATTTCCACTACTGGTTCTCCAGAACCTATCAGAACTGGCTGAATACCACCTTTGGATATGATATGACTTTCCTGGACCTATTGCTGAAGCTCTGTCCTAATTTCCATCCGACTGCATTTCAAATAGAAAATGAAGGATGGGAAAGTCCATTTTGCCATTTTCCCCATTGCTTCTCTACTGCCTAACAAATAAACGGTCAACATTAAGAATATGTTTCATCAGTATTTTCATTAGTTATATAATAGATAAAAATTTATCTAAACAAAATAGTTCAGACATATTACACTGACAACATCATTAACGTTGTCAAGGCCATGGTTTGCAACTGCTTTGAATGCTAGATTACTAGAAGGGCTGAATGAAGGAAAGAAAATGTGTCTTTGAATTGTGATGGTGAGGAAAAATCATTGGCAATATCTAGGACTACAAGAAGAACAAATCATTCAATGTTAGATAAACTAAAATGCTAAATAGAGGCATTGATAAATAAGCAAAAGCTTAGTTTTTTCGGACAAACATTGGAAAAGTGAGCATTAGAAAAGAATATCCTAATGCTTGAAAAAAGTTGAAAAGACAGGATGGCTAAATGCTATCACAGCCAACATACTGCAACTGCATGTAATAGCAATAGCAATAGCAGTAGACTTATATACCGCTTCATAGGGCTTTCAGCCCTCTCTAAGCGGTTTACAGAGAGTCAGCATATTGCCCCCAACAATCTGGGTCCTCATTTTACCCACCTCGGAAGGATGGAAGGCTGAGTCAACCCTGAGCCGGTGAGATTTGAACCGCTGACCTGCTGATCTAGCAGTAGCCTGCAGTGCTGCATTTAACCACTGCGCCACCTCGGCTCTTTTTGTATAAGCTTACAAGAACTTAAAGATGCAGTTAATGACAATCTTGGTCCCTTTTGATGTCCATTGGGTCACAACAAGTTGAAAACAAATGAACAAGTGATCAACCACTAAACAGGAGCATAGTAGTATGAATTGTTATATCAATTTATATATGTTCCTTAGTTCAGTTTCTGAATATTCTCAGATATTTATTGAATATCAAAACTGAATATTCACAGAACATTTTCTTCCCAAATTCCTTAACACTTACACAAAATCTTGGAGACCGTTTCTCAATATATCACATTTCCATAAATTTAAAATTATAATTAAACGAACAACAATGTTAAAATGCCTGTGTGGAATTGGTGTGTACTATTCTGCCCTTCTAGGTTTCAGGTCCTGTCCTTAAAATTAAAATTCTGACACATGTGATTAATGTACTCTATATTACTATTTAATATATGTGTTTAGATCATCCATGTAAGAACCATTGTCCATACCCTCTGCATTTATTTTTTTCCTTTGTTTCTTTGGCTTCCTAATAACTTCTCCTTTTTCTTAATCCTCAGAGCAATTGCTCAGAGCAATGTTTAATCATCAGAACTCCTTTCCAATCAACTGCTATTTTCCTTAAGACCTCCTTGTATTTCAGACTTTATTTTTATTCCTTCCAACCCAGGAGCATGTTGGAAAATAAAGTAAACAAATATAAACAAATATTTATATAAGTATACTTTATTTACATAAACACATTTATATTTGAATTTATAAATTTATATAAACATGTAAGTATATTTACAAAGTAAATACATATCAACAAAGTAAAGGGACACAAGGACAGTACTATCTATCAATAGGATCTCAATTCCAAATCAAAACAGTGTGGGAAGAAACTGGAAAAAGAAAGATCAAATCTGAAAGTGAGCTAAATCCAAGTCAGGTTACGGAAGAAAAAGAAATCTAGAAAAAAGCATGGGAGAAAGACTTAGACCACAGCTTGGGCCATTTTTAAGTCCCCAATCTCTTGATCATGTGATGCCGAATAAAATAGTAATAGCAATAGCAGTTAGACTTATATACCGCTTCATAGGGCTTTCAGCCCTCTCTAAGCGGTTTACAGAGTCAGCATATTGCCCCCAACAACAATCCGGGTCCTCATTTTACCCACCTCAGAAGGATGGAAGGCTGAGTCAACCTTGAGCCGGTGAGATTTGAACAGCCGAACTGCAGAACTGCAGTCAGCTGAAGTAGCCTGCAGTGCTGCATTTAACCACTGTGCCACCTCGGCTCTTGCAAATAATTCTAGAAGCACAATTTGGTTACTACATTTATATTTCCTGCTTTTTCTTCTATTCCAACTTGACTATACCTAAGAAACTTAAACTCTTTGGGGGGGGGGGTATCTTCTTAAATTGGCCTAAGCAAGACAATTTTGTTGGACCTAAAACATACTGACATCAGGCAATATGGATCGCCCTGCTACAAACAGGGTTCTAACTGCCTCAATACCGACAAACTTTCTTAAATTCTATCATCTTCCTAAACCCTCCTTTCTCCAACCAATAGATGGTGTAGGTTTCCATGGTGATTCCAGGGCATTCATGGGAAATGTAGTTTTAACAAATCATGGTATAATTGCATGGGAAAATGCCATTGCTATGATTTCCTGTGAAAATAATATTCTCAGACTTGTTCAGAGTATGGGCAACTATGGCACGGTACAGATTTATTTCTATTAAAATTGATGGGTTTTTGTTTTTTGCTTTATTTGCTTTTACACATTTAAAAATCATTACCTAGAAAAATCAAGACTGGCTTTCCGTTTTGGGTCGGTTACAAAAACTGTAAAATAAAACCGGTAACATATCCAAAAATGTATCTAGCTTTATTCCAATACCGTATTTCATGCAAAACCATGCAAGATTTGTAGCTGTTGACCTGCGTCATCGTCATCTTCCCAAATTTTACAAATTATTTAAAAACATGTGAAAAAGATATGTTCAAAAATGAGTGACAGAATAAACTCATAATCTTTTTTATAGTGCAGATGACTGTACTCTATGATTATAATGAAGCTACTTACATTTCGGAAATAAAACTTGCATTGAAAAGCACGACTGGTTATCACTCACACAGCCACTCTGCAGGATGGATGCGCTAAATGGGATAATGGAAGTTTATACTATATATGTATATAACCGCCTCCTGCCGATTACCTCTCTCAGACCAATTAGATCGCACAGGTTGTGTCTGCTCCGGATTCCATCTGCCAGCCAATGTCAGCTGGCGACTCCCCGTGGGAGAGCCTTCTCTTTTGCAGCTCCGGCCCTCGGGAACGAGCTCCCTGTTGAGATCCGGATCCTTACTACCCTCCCGGCCTTCCGCAAAGCCACCAAGTCCTGGCTGTTCCAGCAGGCTGTGGGGAGCTGAGAAGCATCTACCTCCACAGAAATTGTGAATGTTGGTTTTGTTTTTAATATGTTGTCTTTGTCTCGTTCTCCCCTTTCCCTTGTCTTTTGTGAGCCGCCCGGAGTCCTCCGGGAGTGGGCGGCATACAAGACAAATAAATAAACAAATAAACAAATAAATAAACAAATAAACAAACAAACAAACAAACAAACAAATAAATAAATGTAGCATGAGTTCTGGGTCTCTGTGTGTATAGTTGTTCCCCAATTCATCAATAAGAATGAAAAAAAAAACCTCACCAATGTTAGGGCTGCTTATATAGGATTAGTATGTTCTCCTTTATTGGACCTTATTTCTTGTCACCTGCCAAAATAGTAGCCATTGCTGCTTGTAAAAATCGTTTCTGCAGATGATTTATTTTCTGTGATTCTGGGATTTTTTAAACCCGGAAATGTAAAATGCAGTATTAGGGCTATCATATGGACTACAAAGAGTTAGCATTTTCAGTATATCTTTGTTCCCTTCTAGAATTTTTTAGTCCAGATACAGTAGCCCAAGTACGTAATTCGGGATTTAGCAATTTTGGTAAAGAGAATATATGTAGTTTGGGGTTGAGCGGTGGAGTATGTCTTACGTAGTAGATGTTACAATCCTTCCATTGTATATTGTAGATCAGTCTGCTTTTTCTTCTTGGATTACTAGGCCTTTTGGTTTACTCAAGATATTTTGGAGGGCTTAAATTGGTTTCTGTGCTACGGCAATGGATGGAATAGTTTGTTGGTTTTTATACTGCATATAAACAGGGACCAAGCCTTACGTTCACTCACTCTGGTGATGTTATTTAGTTGAGTAATTAAATATCTTCAAGCCAACAACTAAGCTCAGAGTGCACCAAGGATTCTACAGCTCAACCCATGAAACTCATAAAACCATGAAAGCCAGTTGGTGACTTTGGGACAATCATTCTCCCTTAGACCAATCCACCTCAAAGGATTGTTTTTTTTGGGGGGGGGAGGAAGATGAAGGGGTGTTGAATATGTCCCACTTTTATTGAGTTATTTGTAAAAATATTAAAGGTGGGATAGAAATAAATAAAACAAACACTGAGCTGCACATTTTCTCTTCTACTGCAAAGATATTATTTTGCTTTTAAAAGGCAGATTTACACCTTCATTCACAATTCTTAGGAGATTATCGTGTTGGGTTTGCTATAAGAAGCCGACTAACTAAATCACTGGAGCTCAAAGACAGGCTTAGTTAGTGTGTTCTATATTAAATGATATCCAGGTGATAATTCTTGGCTTTAATATATTAGACATCTCGTATTTAAAAAGCACCAGAACTTTGTATTCAATGAAGCAATTGTATTTAAAATATGAACACACAGAATCTTTAGAATCAGGGCTACAGTGATTAAGATCACTGAACTTTCACAGAAGCAAATATACAGAATAACTAAACTAATCTGAATTGATTTTGCTTTCCTTCAAATAGTTCTTCAAATGTAAGACAGCTCCCCATCCTAAACAAATTGTGCTGTATGGCCCCAAAGAAACCTTAAACATTTTTTCCTAACTTAGATCTAAAATACTGCTGTAAATAAACTAAAGTTAACAGGTGTTGTTTCTTTAATTAGAAGAAAGATGAATGTATACTAAAACTTCTGTTCTGATTACTGTATGCTCTATCCCAGTGATGGCTAACCTTTTTGTCATCACATGCTGAAAGCATGTGCAACAACCCCCATGCCCTGCCCCCCCTGTGTATGCGTGTGTGTATGACCCTCCGTACTCCCCCCACACCCGCGCATGCACACATAACCCCCACACCAGGTTTGGGCCTAGTAGGCCTCCCTGCAGCCTCCTGTGAGCAAAAACAGGCCACAGGGTGTGTCACATTCCCCCATCTGGGGCCTAGTAGGCCTCCCTGCAGCTTCCTGGGACCAAAAATGGGTCATGGTGGGAGTGCCAGCCCCTAGGCTCTCCCCACCCCTGTGCATACACACACTCTCCCCATGTGGGGCAGAAATCTGAAAATCAGCTGGCCGTTGCGAGGCGCGTGCACATGTGCAGTGGAGCTGAGCTGGGGTGACAGCTAACGTCAGGGGTGGATTTCGGATCCCGTTCCAACCGGTACAGTTGGAACGGGACCGGAGTCGTCCACATGGACGCACGCAGTGCATGCCTCGTACCTGCCAGCAATGCATCCACAAGCCTCTGCGATGCTCCAGCTGCTTGGTGGAGCATTGCGCAGGTGCTGTATGCACCATGCATGTGTGCGGAAGCGCCAAAGGCTTTAAAGTTCAGGTAAGGAACTCAGGTGGGCGGGCCCTCTGGAGTACCATACCGGAAAGGTACCCAGTGCTCCTGGCAGGCTCCGGTACGCCCGTACCGGGGTGTACCGCCTGCAACCTACCACTGGCTCACATGCCCACAGAGAAGGTTCTGTGCATCACCTGTGGCACGTATGCCATAGGTTCACCATCACGGCTCTATCTTAATAAACGTTTTATAGCAGAAGTGAAAGAAGGTGTAAAGTTAGCACCACACATAAATTTGCTAATTCTGCTTCAAAATTGTTTGAAAATTATTTTATGTGAACTGATTATATTCTGCCCATTACTTCACCAAACAGGCTCAATTTAATTTTATCAAATGTCTGTAGCAAACAAAAGAGAAAATAATATTTAAATACTGACAATGTTATTCTTAAAGAAACCCATGTGAGCATATTCTTGACCTTTCAGTTAAACATCAAGAACTGTGGATTTAATAGCAATCCCAAGGCTTTCCTACGAAAAAATTAATACAATTTTTCACATAGAATACGGGCAGATGCTGTTAAATGCTATATATCCCTGCTTGTGCTCAAATCAGGGCAACTTTAAATACTGCCAAAAACAGCTTTTCCCAAACTATTATCTTACAGATAAGTTATATTTCAATTCCCATAAATCTAGTGAAGGGATATGAAAGTCAAAATTGCACATTTCTGCAGAACGGTCAGTTGGACTAGGCTGAAAATCAACCCTTTCCCCAACTCTAAAAAACTCCCCACATTCATAAACAAATAGAAGTGTTAAATATGCTAAATAAATGTAGAACAACATAATGAGTAAAAATAGGAACAATTCATTAAAAAAATAGACATTATGGCATCTGAAGTGAAGCACAATTATGTTCCTGAACAACTCTGAAATATGTAAACAGATCATTTTGTAAACTGTACAATTGAACATCTAACAAATTTTTAACTACCAATATGACCGTTTCTAATATCTCAAAAAAACACCTCACCACTCTTAACGGTGACATGTCTACACATTAAACAGTCATGAATATATTTTCTTGGTTTTCTTTCCCCAGCAATGATTAATGCAGCCTATCAGAAGCCAGATGGTGCAAAACCAAACCCATCAATCAAAATGAAAAGACCAGAGAGTGCTCCTCTACAATGATGTGCTTGGAAATGGAAATTTTCTTCATAGGCTCTTGGCCACAATCTGCAGAGCAAACCCTAAATAAGCTTGCACAGTCGCCAAAAAGCTGGCAGGAAGGGCTTTGTTAAGCGGTAAAGAGCTGAAGAAGCAATGTTTGCTGCTCAGAGAAGGAAGGATTAATAAAAACCCAAATGGGTAGCAAAAAAAAAAAAAAAAGTTAAAAGTGGGTTTTGAAATTATTTTAATAATGTTTCCTCTGATGACAGATTCTGTCAAGCTGTCCATTCGTTGCTGATTTAATATGGGATAATGCCATGCATTAATAAGCAGCTGCCACTGTCTGCCTGACACAAGAATCAGCATTTAATGACTTGTCCTGCACAAGCAGTTTAAATAAGTATAATCTTTATTGTCATTGTACTTAAATACAACGAAATTGGTTTTAACCTCACTGGTGTAAAATTATAGCAGAAGCGTAAAAAGAAAGAAAAAGGGAAAAAAAAACTAGCGTGTGCAAGGAGTGATTGTGGTTGTATTTAAAAGTCTGACAGCCCAAGGATAGAAACTATCTTTAAACCTGTTTGTTCGGCTGGCTAGACGTTGATGCCTTCTGCCTGATAGTAGAAGTGCAAAGAGACACTGACCAGGGTGTGAATCATCTCTGAGTATCTTCCTTACTCTGCTAAAGCAGCGAGATCTGGCGATGTCATCCAGTGGTGTCAGAGAGCAACCAATGGTTTCTTGTGCCGAATTGATCACTCTCTGTAGTGTGTTTCTGTCCGCAGCTGTTAAACCAGCATACCATACTGTAATACAATATGTGAGGACACTTTCTATGGTGGACCGATAGAAAGAGGTCATCAGCCGTTGTTCCAGCTGATACGGTAATACAGTAATTCTGAATGTCTCGGTTTTACAATATGCACCATTTCCCTTCAAAACTTGTGAAAGAAAACAAATGTTCGTGCATTTCTACATTAAACAGTTACGGATGCATCCCGATTAATGTCTCTCAGCAAAAAGAAAAGAAAAACCATTGTGAATGTACTATTAGCAAATTTCACAGAGTATTTGTGGGGGAGTTTACACAATTCTGTGTGAAAATTCAAAATAAATCACTTGTATTTCTGGGATATACACGCATATGCGGACAATGCATACCTTCATAAATATATGATTGTGGGAGTAAAAGCATTAAGGATTTATTTGTTGAGACTTTAAAGTATATATTTATCAGTCTAGCTATGCATTAATTATACCATTCCATGCTTTTTCACCCCAATGGTTTCACATAGGATTAAAATCCCTTATTAAAAAGTTATTTCCTGTTGGAATGTATCACATAATTCTACAAGCCACTTAATACATACATATTAGAATGAATATGTAAGGCATGCTGTTAAAAATGATATCAGTAAGTTTTATACAAGTGAATAGATTTCAACACTAAAATACACCACATACTATGATGGGTGCCTATGAGTGACATTCCAGCTGAAGACAAAGCTTTGAGAATGACTCTTAGAAAAGAGGTATCTTGTCCTACTAAACCAGAACAAAATACTATCAAGATGGCATGAATGGTTCACATGGTAACCTTTAGAGTTTAGCAGGAAAAACACTTCAGGCTCTCAATTTGAGGATTTTATTCTGTCCTGCCTTTGTAAATACATCTCTACCTTATAGAAAACAGAAAAAAAATCTCTTAGTGAAAGTCGATTCTGTGAATTAATAAAATAAGTTCATTGACACAAGATTTTATAATGTTGTGCTGTAAATAGGCACTACGTGTCATATGTACTATAAAGTATTCATTCATTTGTTCATTAGTTTCCTGCCTTTATTATTTTCACAAATAACTCAAGGCAGTGAATATAACCAACATACCTTCCTTCTCCTATTTCCTGACAATAACAACCCTGTGAAGTGGGTTGGGCTGAGAATGAATGACTGGCCCAAAGTCACCCAGCTGACTTTCATGGCTAAGTGGGACTTGAACTCATGGTCTTCTGTTTTGTAGCCTGGTGCCTTAGCCATTAGGCCAAACTGGCTCTATAATTATGTATGTATGTATGTATGTATGTATGTATGTATGTATCTATGTATGTATGTATGCATGCATGCATGCATGCATGCATGTGTATTGTGTCAGAACCCCTGGTATGCCCAAATATGGGAGGAAGTATACTGCTTCCTTTATCTGTCTATCGGCTCATCACAAGAGACCATCACGACAGAAAGCCATTATTTTTATTGTTGCCTTTGTTACATTTGTGTTGCATTTGTGCTGATAAATAAAGGGAGACTAGTATAGATCTATTTCAAGCTCTTTAGCTCTCATCAGCTAGCCATACCCTTACTGGGAATCGAACCTGGGCTGTATTACATATCAGGCAGTTATATTAGCCACTAAGCCACAGGCTCTCTTCCTTTATCAGCTAGGCCAGGAAAATAGGTATGTATTGTATCACAACCCCTGGTATGCCCAAATATGGGAGAAAGCATATCGCTTTCTTTCTCTGTCTATCGGCTCACCCCAGGAGACCATCACGACAGAAAGCCATTATTTTTACTGTTGCCTTTGTTACATTTGTGTTGCATTTGTGCTATTTGTGTTATTTATTTATCAGCACAAATGCAACACACACACACACATATATATTATATTATTATATAATATATTAATGGTATGCAAATGTCATACATACATCTGTAGAAAGAACCATTCCTTTCCATGCTTTGATCTAAAATAAAACGTTAATAGAGGATATCAAGCATCCTCAATCATGTTAAAAGTTGGAACCAGGTGAGAGACTGATATTAGCTGGTTCTGAGGCTACCTAGCCCAGAAAAGAAGATTTGCTTTCTTCTTTTCAGTTAGTTTGCTGGAGCAATCACAATAGGAAGACTAATGGGACATGATTCTTGAAATAGTGATAGAATGTTAAAGTCTGGTTTTTTAAGGATACAGACAGAAACACAACTTATTTTTCAGAAACACTACATTATTCCCAAAGTACATCCTACAAAAATCTAAAATCTTAAGTATACAATTTCACAAAAGTACAGCAGAAACTCCTTCCAAATATGAGAACCCTTCCAGAAATCAGAGGATAACGTACTCTTACACAAAATCTGAATTTATGCTTGATGTGCATATGTGTTATTATTTATTTAAGATATGTGTACACTTTACCTCATACAGTGAGTGGATCATACACAGGATTAAAAATGCATCTGGATATAATAGTATACAAACCTACTGTCCAAAAAAAGAGAGGAATATTTAACAAAGATGGGGACTGCAGTCAAGAAATTTAAAAAACGCTTGCTCCTGGGGAGGAAAGCTATGGCAAATCTAGACAGAATGCTAAAAACATCAGCCTGACAACAAAAGTGTGTATAGTCAAGGCTATGATTTTCCCAGTTGCAATGTATGGCTGTGAAAGTTGGGCCATAAGAAAGGCTGAATGGCAAAGAATTGAGACCTTTGAGCTATGGTGCTGGAATAGACTCCTGTGAGTCCCTTGAACTGCAAGATAATCAAACTGGTCAGGCCTGGAGGAGATCAACCCTGACTGCTCTTTAGAAGGCCAGGTCCTGAAGATGAAACTCAAATACTTTGGCCACCTAATGAGAAGGAAGGACTCACTGGAGAAGAGCCTCATGCTGGGAAAGATTAAAGGCAAAAGAAGAAGGGGGCGACAGGGAATGAGGTGGCTGGATGGAGTCACCAAAGTAGTAGGCGTAAGCTTAAATGGACTACAGATGATGGTAGATATCAGGAAAGCCTGGAGGAATGTTGTCCATGGGGTCGTGATGGGTTGGACACGACTTTGCAATGAACAACAACAACATTTAATAAAACAAACAAATCTAGTGTTGTCTATTGAAATAAACAAGCTTAAATAAAGCTGCTTGGTTAAGCATTTCTTCTATTTTTAAGAGAGACCGATCAGAAATCTTCCTATCATGAAACCCTATGAATCAAGTTGTTCACTTTTAGTTTTATATTTTTCATTTGATTTTTTGAAAACTCATTCATAAAAATGTTTCAAATTGAAGTTGAAGTAGTGAAGGGAGTTAAGGGAGATGCCACCATAGGTGAGCTATCAAGCTTCAAGTTGCTTGCTTTTTCAAGACATCTGCAGTGTTCTTTCCATGCTTGCCTTCCTGGATTTGATCTTATTTTCTTCCATATATCTATCCTGCCCATGTTCAGAAAAGGCTCAAGCCTCATACTTTCATTTCTTCTATTTGTTAGAAAATCTTTCTGGGTAATTTCCAGTTTGGTTAGCACCTAGCATACTCCCAGCCAATTCCTCTATCCAGATCAGAGCAAGCACACACCACTCAATACAGCTAGCAAAAATATAGCTTTATGTTTATTCATTACATATCATTAAACAGAAACTCTCCCCCCCCCGCAAATATAACAGGCAATGGGCCAAGAGCAGGGAGGGAGATGTGAACAACAGGAATGAATTTATCTACAGCACAGAACTTTTCAGAGCCACAGGAAACATTACTGAATAATTAGCATTGACAATCCCAAGGGAGTGGCCTTTGTTTATTCCATCTTCAAATCTTTTGTGGGCATAATGGCAGCAGAATAGAGATGGAAAGTAGAACACCAGGTGATGATATCTCCTTTATTCAGTACCATAACAGGAAAAAATTGGTGGTTGGAGATGATGTACCCAACAGCATCAACCTAATTAACAATCCCTATGGAAATAATCTACACTGTGTATTATTCTGAATAGCTGGTTTATAACCTTTCTGGTGTGTTAGCCAAGCAGAGAGTCTTCTTATTGTTATTAGTCACCCATGGAATAGAGACCTTATTAAGGGAAAGCTGAAAAAAATAAGGCACAACCAAGCTTCAATCCCATAAGTGGGTTTTATTATACTGCCTAATATATTATAAGGTTCTAAGATGCAACACAATACAGTCTCAGAATAGCCTTGTTTAAAAGCCTAATGAAGGGGAGGTACACTGCAAAGGACTTGGTATATATTTCTTGCTTGCTTTTGAAAATCTTCTAAGATAAATGTTACTGGAAAAATCGCCTAGCTGTTTTGACCTTCAAAAACATGGAAACGAGACTGAAAGAAAGGCTGGATTTATAATTTCAAAAATTATTTCTTTCAGGAGAGGGCAGCCTTGGGGAAATCACTGGCATAATCTGAAACCATCTCAGCACATCATAAATCAGTGTGCATATCTGTCAGCTATTTCATATTCCATTAGATTGAAACTACATGTAGGTTTATCTTCCTATCCACTCTTCAGTTATTTTTTTTCTGTCTTAGCTAATAGAGCAATTAAAAATTTAAAAGCTTTTGGTATTATTTTATAATTTTGAATTTGGCTTAATAAAATTATTGTCCAGATGTTGATTACTGAACTTACCTTGTAATCAACACAGTTAACTAAATTTTTTAATAAGTTTCAGTTCACCATTTAGCTACTCTTCAGAATGTGTCCTTTCATGTGACTTTTATTAAGAGAAGTTGTAGAAACTACTCTACCTCAGGGAAACAAACTTAAAATTCATTAGAAAAATTGCCCTTTGCAAGACGGGAGATGCTATAATAAAAACATTTTTTCCTCAAGGAAAACATACCTTCCATGTTCTTAAACATCTCTTATTTGCTTTAAAAAAGGGGAAAAAAACACCACTCTCTTCTATGCAATGCATGAAAACATCTTTAAAAATGAAATAGCTGATATTGGGAAAGTGAAAAAGTTTAATGGAGACTTGACATGAAATTTTAACAACGCGAATCATACTGGATTGGAAAAAAACACTGAAACTTCCTTTTTGAATCTGAAAGGAATCATAATCACGTAATTTTGAACAAGCATAACACAATACTAGAAATAATGTTGAGATTATAGCTCACCTTACAAGTTTTGAGTAAATATAAGCTAATACTGAGGAAAGAAATTATAGTCAACAGCAAAGTTGAGATCAAAAGGGAATAGCTAGCTTTTTACATGTTAGGCCGCAGAATTTAGGAATGCAAGTTGATTTCTAAAATGCAAGGCAAAACAGTATCCCTGAAACAGATACAATTGCAGAATGAAGACAATCTGAATCACAAACATACTGTATTTTCATGTTACAGACAGGTCTTAACTCATATAATAATATACTATTATTATATAATAATATAAAAATGCCTTCATTCATACTTTATATGCTAAATGAAACAAGGTTGCTTAAACCCAAACCAAGATATGAATTTAGAGTTTTCAACTACATGAATGGAAGGTATCTTAGTTTGAATAAAATCCATTCCCACCACATAATTTAGGAAAAACTAAATTAGAAAAATTCTAGTTTGCAGTTTTTCCAACTTGGAGAAAGACTTTCAGAATGATAAAAGAAACCCCATCATTATTTGTTAATTCTGACATCTGTTTCTCTGAAGGATTTCAACAGACTCCTGGGGCACGTATCAACCTCTGCCATTTTGTTTGCTTGTTTGTTTTAACACAACTATAGTGTCCTTGAACTGTGAGCTATGAAACTCACAGTTCACAGTCTCTGAGGTGTGAATCATTATGGAGGTAGATATATCCCAAGAACTAGAAAAATATGCTTTCTTTGCATCTGAAAAACTCAGGATGAAAAGTGGGGGGGGGGAGCCAATTTGGTTTAGTGGTGAAGGCAACGGGCTGGAAATCAAGATACTGTGAATTCTAGTCCCTCCTTTCATGGTTAAGGCCAGCTGGGTGACCTTGGGTAAGTTATACTCTCAAAGCCCAACTCACTTCACATGGTTATTGTTGTGAGGAAAATAGGAGGAGAAAGGGGGATATATTTATATATAGTTATTTCTAGAAATAATAAAGGTGAGATAGAATGTATGAATGAATGAATGGTTTACTCTACTTTATGGTTGGGAAGAGTTCTTCTCTATTTTATGGACACAGTGCTTCAATCGCAGTAAGTATGCACATATTTTTGCACATGTCTGTGGGGAGGATGACAAACTAGACAAGTGTTTGAAACACCCAAAACTAGACTGTGCCTTCTCCTTAAGTTTCCCTTGTATAGAAACTTGCAGAAGCTAAATTTCTAAATGCTAATAGGGACAAACCCTGCAGCTATGCAGATAAATCCATAT
The DNA here is from genome assembly GCF_051295495.1 of Thamnophis sirtalis. NCBI lineage: Eukaryota > Metazoa > Chordata > Lepidosauria > Squamata > Natricidae > Thamnophis > Thamnophis sirtalis. The sequence goes on from NW_028261382.1 coordinate 166,695,884, forward strand.
TATGCAATTACTGCATCGTATGATTTAGATTCTACGTGGAAATATTTCTGGCACTACGCTAATCCCCTTGGCCCTATTTCAGAGGTTTATGCACACACCCTCCTTTTGGTGTCCTGTCTAATTCAGCCGTCTCTTCCAGTTGGAAAGCAAAAGAGGTTTTGGAATTGCGCTGAACAGAAGGGAGACGGACAGTGAAGAATACAAGCCACCCACTATCTTCTTTAAAGATTAGGATTTTGCTGGATTGTAGCCATAATATGGGGCGGGGGGGGGGGAGAGAATCACTGAAGTCATTTCGGCTAACTTCAAAGAATTGAAAAGAATTATAGTCTTAAGCTCTGCATCTGTGGAAAATATTAAGAACTAAAATATGTAAAGTGAATTAAATAGCTGGGCCACCCTAAGGCAGCAGCTGCACAAATGTATTGAATTACAGAAACTATAACCTAGAAATTTTAACGTCCTGTGAACATTATTAGGTTACAGCAAATGTTTAAGCTAAAAACAATTGCATAGGATTTGTATATAGGAGCTGCTTCCGGTAGCAGGAATGAATCTGGGTAAGGGAACTTATTAATTAAGATTAATAGATACCAACTTCAAATCTCTGGAACCCAGATTTGTTTGGGAGATCATATCTTTGACTTTGCTGAATTCCTCTAATCTTGCAAAACATATCTCTCAAAAGCTATTTGTCATTACTCTCTGCCACCTTTGTTATTTTAGATATGTTAAAATACCCAAGAAAATATTGGAATAACAAACCTAAATATTTATATTCTTTTCCACCCTTTACACGAAAAATGAATGTACATGCTCACAAACAAAGTCAGATTGATTTCAGAATATCTTGATATGTAAGGTCCACAATATAAATGAACTGGAATGGAGCTGAGGGACACCAGTGACCAAACTCTAGCCAGAAGGGCTAATAAAAGAACAGGAGGAGGTGCAGTACTATGCATGGAAAAAATGTCCCACCGCAAAATTGCGAGGTGAAAATATTTCAAAGGTTTCCGGATGTTCAGTTGCCTCTCTTGCTTCTTAACTGAGATACTCTTACACTTAATTTAAGCATCTTCTGCTCTACCATGCAATGAAACAATTCCATGTGTTTCCCTTCTTTTTCCTTTTTTAATCAATTTACATGTTTTGAAATTTGTCCTATTAATCCTGGCATTACAAGGAGGAAGAGGAGGTGGAAGTCAAGAAACATCTAGAACAGAGCAGGGATTACCTTCTCATATGCAATAAAGTACTGCTAACTCACCTCTACAATCATGCCCTCATTATTGCTGACTCATGTCAGGCCTCAATTGGCCCTAAGCATAATTGCGCAATGGCTATGTTTCTTGACTTGTCAACTATAGTATTTTTAATTCCTTTCCTGAGAATAAGATTCTCAAATACAGCAACAGGATCACAGTGAAGATCCCTGGTTTTTTTTCCACTCAAAAGAAAAGTTAAGTAGCTGATTATCCAACATGGTAGCTTAACTTTTCAGGGTTTGTATCACCCCTTCTTATTTCATTTCACAGAGTTTGTCAGTCATGGGAGCAGCTCTGCTCCAACATACCACTCTAAAATTATGTCTGACTTACAGGAAATATGAGAGAAGCATCTCCACAGAAATGTCTACAGTATGGTTTGAAATTCCAGCCAGAACAGTATAAACAAATCGAGTAATTCAGCTGACTGATAAATGGACCACTGATGACAAGTTTAAAAACTGCAGATTCTTGTCCATGTTAAAAGAACCCAATGTTCCAAAGTCCTGCTAAGCTCTTGAGACTTAATTAAAAACAAAACATACTACCAGGGGTGGGTTTCTCGCCCAACGGGGCCGGCGGCGTCCTCGTGCACGCGCGCAGTGCACGCATGCGTACTAGCGCCTGTGCGATACTCCAGCTGCTCCTGGAGGATCGTGCAGGTGCTGTATGCATTCTGCGCATGCGTGGAAGCGCAGAACTCGTCAAAACCGGGTAAGAAATGCGGGCGGGCGGGCGGATCCTGTGGCGTTCCCGGAAGTTACTTACTTCCGGGTTCGCCAACCAACCGGTTCGCGGGGACTGCCGCGAACCGCCTGAAACCCACCCCTGCATACTACTGAAGAAGAAAAAAGGAAGACATGACAATTCATCGATCCATGAAAAGCAATGACTAAGAGCTAGCAAAATGGAGGGCCCTAAATTCCAGCCAAAGAAAAATACTGTTTTTTCTTATATTTAGATTCTGTTTCCCATAATGGATCCTTAAAATACCTTTTTGTAGCCAACATGCATAGACCAAGACATTACTCAGCTTTAATAGTTGAATAATATGAATATCATAAAAATATTCTGCATTTTATTTTTACCTTGTGATCATATGGATTGTATGAATGAAATAGTTTGGACAGTTCTTTTGTTCTTTGTTTCTTCTGTAGGGAAAGAAAACATGATTTTTAAGAAATAACATATTTCATGTGTTCAGAAAATACCAATGGATACAATTTTGCAAAGAAAAAAAAATCCCTCCTCCTTTAAAAATAGTTCTCTTCGTCTAAGGAGAGACATAAAATTACTAGCAAGCAATGTCTACAGATACCATTATGGAAGGGGAACATCCCCCAGTTTGTTACTATACACCTGTGTATATTTTTGGTCAATGAAAATAACAAAACCAGAAACTCTCCCCACCATGTGGGGTCCTTGATGCTCTCTGAGCCTCTTCTTTTCTTGCAGACATTTCATTACCCTAACTAGGTAACATCATCAGTGAGGTTGGATCAATATGCACCAAAGTTTGACATCCTCAAGGAGCCAGAGAGAATCACTGTCTGGTCACTGAGATTGGAAACAGACTATTTGGTAGATTTGAGCAGATCCCTTCACTGTGATATATGTCCCTTCTCTAACATTATTTTGCTCTGTCTCTCCTGTCCTCTGATTAGTATCATTGGGAACCTGGTGCTATAAAAAATGGTATAACTAGAGTTCTGATGTTGTACTAGTTAACACTCTACATCATGTACATATGTAATGTAGGTTATGTATACAGTATTATGATGTAAGACTTTTCAAGAAAGCCTTGAACTAAATCACGTCAATAAAACTGAATGTCCCTCATCTATTGCAAGATAAAGGGTTTAAAAAATAATAACGAGTAGCATCCAATATATCTATACCATGTGGATAATATTTCACCTAAAATCTTTTATTTTTTAAAGAAGGAAAAGGAAAAAGCAACACTTACTATTTGAGCTGGAACCTGAGGCATTTTTGCAGCTGGAGTCCCAGGGCGTGGATAAAACTGGTTAATAAAAAGACTTGGAAACCTGTATTCTTCAACAAGTTTCATGGTTTCTTGAAAATCTTCATCAGTTTCCCCTGGAAACCCACAAATGATGTCTGTAGCAATTGTTATTCCAGGTACTCTGAAATGAGTGGGGAAAAAATTAAGTTGAATCCCAGACAACTTTTCCTTCAGCAAAATGGACAATTAGTGTTGCATCATATTACTTTTAATAGTTTTGAAATGCATTGCCTGTGGAAAATAACATTATAAATATCTTCATATGCAGAAAAGTCTACACAGCAACCTTCAACAAGCAATTTAAATATCCTGGTTTCTCGCCAAGAAACTTTGCAATTTCATTTCATGAGGGTTATGTACAATTCCTGACAGAAATTTCTCAGCATTCAACAAAACAAAACAAAACCCACAACCTGAAATTCCCAAGGTTTACTCAGAGAAGCTAAGACTGCCAAATGGTTTGGATGCTTATAATACAGATGGCTGCCAAGACTCTAAAGAAGTAGCTAAACAGGATAAATTTTGAAAGACAATATATCTTGTCTTTCGGCAACACAAGACGGATCCAATCTGAAGAAAAAAAAAGAAATTAATTTTCAGAAACGACTTCACTTGAGCGTGTGGCAGTGCTGCAACTGGGAGACGGGAAACAGTAACGCTAGATTTAACTTTGTTAATCTTCATTACTGTTTGTTGTTGTTAATCTGAAGCCAAAGGCCAATCAAGATTGTGCAGAGCTGTATTCTTTTCCTATTAAGATTCAGGCCATTCCATACAAGTCTCTGAAGGATGATATGTTGAACGTTCCCTCACTGTTCAAGAAGGGGGCAGGAGCCCCACACCACAACTTTGGGTGTTTGGGTGGTGAAGGCAGAACGACAGCCACATATTTATATTCAACTTTGTTGCTGCTTTATTTAATTGCAAACTGCCTTGACTCTTTGGATGTATGAATCGGTGTGTGTTTCTGTGTAAATAAACAATCTTGAAGCGTCCCTAGAAATATCTTTAAACATATCCCAAAGGTGCTTTTTTCAGGAGGCAACTGGACTTTTTCCATTTGAAGACGTTTCTCTTCTCACCCAAGAAGCTTCTTCAGAAAAAAACAAAAAAGTCCAGTTGCCTCCTGAAAATGCACCTTTGGGACAACCATGCTCTGGATGACTGAGAATCTCTACAGATCTTTAAACACAGTTGGGTCCTGAACATATATTTTTTTAAGGGAAAGTAGTATTGTATGGCATGAAATAATGCATGGACATACTACCTGAAAATAAGACAAGATCTTAGTTTCTTTTGACCCCCCCCAAAAAAAAGCACTTGGCCTTATTTTCGGGGAGGTCTTATTATTTTTGAAGTGCAGGAGGCGGTGAGCGTGGTCACCTCATGGCTGCTGCTGTGTTACAATATTTTTGGGGAAGGCTTACTATTGGGGGAGGGCTTATTTTAACGCATGCGCTCAAAAGCCAAATTGAGCTTATTATCCGGGGAGATCTTGTTTTTGGGAAAACAGGGTATTTCATATAGTGGTTCTTACATCCATTTTTGCATTTGAAGACAGATGACCATATATCAAAATCTGCCACCACATGAAAGTGTGGGGAACCTTTAAAAAGTCTATAATATAGCTGTTACTGATCTATTGGCGCTACTAAGCTCAGCTATGGTTGTCAGTGTTGATAGTTGTAAAAACCTTTACGCATTCTTTGCCTATGTGCTTCAAGAGGAACACAAGGGAACACAAGTACTTATCTTTTGTGTGTTTTTTTAAAAAAAATCTCATTCTACTTAATGAACATTATCTATCACTACCCTTTTTATAATATTTTTATTAATAATTCTAATTACAACAATAAAAACTAGTACAAAGTGAAAAATACAGATAAAAAGTAGAAAGTACAGAAAAGAAAGAAGGGGAAAATAGAAAAAAATAGAGAAAAAGGAAAATAATAAAGAAATGCCTTTCCAATTTCATCATATACAGTATATACAATTTTAGTAACATCACTTTCTCTTAAAATACAACAAACGATCTCTGCGTTCCCTTGTCTTATCTATAAATAAATCCATAAAGCATAATCATTTCCATCCTGATATCAGTAAAAGCCCTTTATGGGTTACCAGGTTTTAACAACATATTTATTTTAATCTCGATCAAACAAATCAACTTTATATTCATTCCTTTTACTTCTAACAAAATCTAAGTTGATTCAAATAATCCCTGAGAAGTTTTCCTTCTTTCTCTCTTCTCATGATATCCTTCGAAATTTTAACAAACCTCTTCTGCAGATCCAATATGGGAAAATTCTCCAAGTCACTCTCTTGGTTTATTGTTTGTACATCCTTTTTAATTATTAAAATAACATCTGGTTCCTTTTGTATCTCTAAGGTAGCATCTTTTTCTATGTCATTCTTGTAGCTTATCATTTGTAAATCCATTTTCAACTGTGTCAGTTTTGTCAGGTAAACCTTGCTCCTCTTCCATAACATTTTTAGATTCAGTCTATACATAAAGGCAGATGTTTCTGTTGATACTATTAAAATTAATTTTAAGGGTTTTCCCCCCCTGAATATCTTTCAATATATCCATTGTTGGAATATTTTGCTTCATTCTGTAATTTGTGTTCGTCTGTCTTAATTGTAATCTTTAGTTGCAAGGGTCCACTTTTAAAAAACGTATTGTGCTTTTTAAAAAAATTCAAAGCCAAAATATTTTTCCATGGCTTTCCCCCCCTTTTCTTTCTGTCCTTTTCCTCTCTCTTTTTTCTTCCCCCTTTCCCCCCACTGCCTTCATTTTCATTTGTATTTTATATTAAGAAGAAAACCTTTCAATCAAAACATATTTTTAAAAAATCAACAGCTGCTATCTGGAGATGATCTCAACTACTCAAGCTTTGTCTGAACAGCTTTTCATTGAGCGATATTTGGCCTGTCATTTTTCTTCCAGAAGTCCAACTTCTGGGATTACCAAAACTGAAGACAGAGAAATTTTCTGGAATGGAATGAATATGCTAGCCATCAAGAGATAGCTACATTGCAGTTTCCGGATCTATTGTAGAACACTAAGAATAAATCAGATTCATATAATTGAATAGAATGAAAACATAACAATAAACTAACATTCCTGGTTTATTGTGAAGAATTTACCAGTACAGATTGGTTATTCATCTTTTCCTTCTATGAGCAAATAAAATTAACCAGGAATGAGCAGATTATTGTCATGTTTGAACCAAAGATTCTGTTGAATTGCTCTCAAATAAACCAAACTTCATAAAACAGGAACACCCCCAAATTATAAATAAAATAAAGAAACTAGGATTTCAGGTTTGAATATAGAAATAAATTGTCCATTCCTGGTCAATTTTATCTACAATAGGGAGCATACTTCCGTATGTTGTATACCAGCATGCTTTTTATAAATAATAAACAGTACAATACAATAATACTTTATTAATTAGTCAGTTGACCTTATGAAAGCATAAGCATCATAAAATGAAGTAAGGTAAGATACATTGAAATAAGTGAAAATACATATGATGAGATGAAATAGAATAAAATAAGATAAGATAAAATAAAAAAATAAAATCAATCAAATAAAAAGCAAGGATATATCTATGTGTTCTTATAAACAATAAACTAGAATTTCTGGTCAATTGACATTTTGAATATGTCTAATGATATTTTTCAGCTCCAATTTGCTGCTAATACACAACTTGGATAGAGAGTATGCCAAGTACTGGACTGAACCCCCTTCTACGAGTGGTAGACAGTGGCAGGAGACCCTGCATTAGCTCTAATATATATTAAATATGCTTTTAAAAACTTTGCATGTGCTCCAAATTATTGGAGCAGAATATTCTGAATTTTGCTCTTGTTCATATGAGCAAAGTAAGCATTTCTGGCAGACTTAAATGAGAGGAATTATATTATTCTAGGGATGAATGAAAAGGGGCACTGTTTGACATCTCAAAGATTAATAGGGTGTACATTCTATTTGATAAAAAAAACAGTCAGAGTTACACCAGTCATTTTAATGACACATACGGCAACAGCAAAAAATATAATATCTACAGCATTTCCAGATCACCTACTTGTGTTTTCCTGTTTCTATGGAAACATGAATGGCAAGTTCCACTTATGCTTGAAGCAACAAAATCACTACTCCTTCAAGTAGCAACAATTCCCTCAGAGTGACAAGGAATATATGTGGATATCTTCACATTTTCTTTGATGTTAATATGGAAATTGCAAGCTAATTCACTTTTCCTAAATAGGATTACTCACCATAAATCCCAAACCGAATGCAAGTAAATGCTATTCAACCGATGATAAGATTAACATTTCACCAAGGTAATAAAAAATGTATACGGTTTGTACTCTTTCAGAATCCAAACCAGGACTCTCTCCTCATGACACCAGTTCATATATATATTATATAGAAATGTAGCTTGCTAGAAAAAAAAATGTTGCAGCCCAAGCTCTCCTAATTATATTCTTGTTCTTTTTATATGTACAGGATTAAAAAAAAAATGATGCCACTTATAGTGTGATGCAGCCTAGGTATGTTTAGTTTATCATTTCAGTAGGAACTAGGCTGTCAAGCACAGGAAATCTGAAGCCAAGATGGTTCAAATGAATGCAGGTTTATTGCATGCTAACACTTACTACAAGAAACTGAAGTATTAACCATCAAAGCAAATTGGAGGTGGGTAAGAGTCAAAAGACTTCAAGGTGGGCTGGACTTAAACCTCTGGTGGGCATGATGGGATTCAAGACTGATGACATGCTTGACCTTCCCTTCTGTTTAATAATTATTCATTATTAAACCAACTCCAACAATAAGCCCCTGTCTACATTTCATTTCAATTAATTGCACATGCTAGTACATATAGTAGCATGAAGAAAATATTATACAATTAGGAAGCCAATGGAAATTTTCACAACCTTAGATAAAATCTAGAGCAAATGCTTGTTTTTTTTAAAAAAGTCACTTTAAATAACCTACCCACACCACATTTTATATGAAAGGTATGTTATTTTAAGCTGCAAAATTTTAAAAAGATAGTATTTGCTTAAGTATGAAATTATTTTGACATCTCTGCAATTTTTTGAGGGGTGTATTGTACAATTCTACCAACGAGCATGAACAAAATCATGTTTTATTTGTTACTGTACCATATAGATATCAACTGAACCAAAAATAAATGTATGTTTTAGAAGTTAGGAGCTTTGTGATGTCTGAAGTCTCTCTTGGTTCTGTAAAAGGCCTTCTTGCCCAAATCAATGTTCAAGCCATAACAGATAATTTCCCTTCCATTTTATCTCCTTCCAACTCTTCTTGCATGTAATTACTGCAATCCAAAACTGAGGCTATCTTTTGGCAACTCTTGCTGTTCTGTTTAATCTCTGATTAAACCATGGCTGAACTGGCCTACAAAAGGTGTACATTGCCAACATTTGTAGTTAACCAAGCTTAAATATAATTACACACTCTCTCACACACAGTTTAGACACCTCTTAATGGATGGTGTCTACTTTAAGAACCAGTTTTTTTTCCTTCAATAATTGAGCAACCTCTCGGTAACAATCTAAATCAGCCTGTCTGCAACCTTATCTAATCTAAGAGTGACACTATATACACTTATTTGACTGGTAAGCAAAAGCTTTTGAAACATTTATCAGCTGGTAACATGCCCTGCATTCCTATCAGAGTCCAATCAATTATCTCTGCCAATATCACTCCGGCAAACAACAAAGGAATTTTTTTTGCCTATCATATGAGAATGTGCGGCCAAAAATGTAGCAAAAAATATAGCAAAATATAGCAATTTCATCACATATATATCAAGATAACTAATGATCTCTTAACCTTATGTAACATACTGGCAAGTTTAAAGAGAATTTTATTATACCTTAAACAATTCACCGAAGTTGAATCTGCCTGTCCAGGAAGAACATGACAAGAAAGTTGGCTTAGAGTCTCTATGCCATGTAAGATATGAACCAGGCAGCAGCTGTTCTCTGTTACAGTCCTGATACTATAAAACTCCTTGATTATGAACAGTTCCCACTTAAATTTCTTAGGACAAAACTATTCAGCCTGTTTTTAACATGCTTTTGGTGGCCATCCGGCAGATTTCTATTCCTTGCTTGTTTTATCTTGATTTTGAATTTGTACTCTGTTATATACTGCTAGAGTTTTTAGTTGGGTTATAAAACCATAACATGAACAAATAAGCATGGGAAACAGCCTTTGTTGTTGTTAGTTGCAAAGTCGTGTCCAACCCATCACAACCCCGTGGACAACATTCCTCCAGGCCTTCCTGTCCTCTACAATCCTCGAGTCCATTTCAGCTCACACCGACTGCTTTGGTGACTTCAGCCACCTCATTCTCTGTTGTCCCTTTCTTCTTTTGCCCTCAATCTTTGCCAGCATTAGGCTGCTCTCCAGTACCCAAATAGTTAAGAAGTAGCCCAGTGGTGGGATTTTTGCTACTGGTTCTGTGGGCATGGCTTGGTGGACATAGCTTAGTGGGCGTGGCAGGGGAAGGATACTGCAAAATCCCCATTTCCTCCCAATCAGCTGGGACTCAAGAGGCAGAGAATAGATGGGGTGGGCAGTCAGAGGTGGTATTTACTGGTTCTCTGAATTACTCAAAATTTCCGCTATCGGTTCTCCAGAACTGGTCAGAACCTGCTGAATACCACATCTGAAGTAGCAATAGCAATAGCAGTTAGACTTATATACCGCTTCATAGGGCTTTCAGCCCTCTCTAAGCGGTTTACAGAGTCAGCATATCGCCCATACAATCTGGGTCCTCATTTTACCCACCTCGGAAGGATGGAAGGCTGAGTCAACCTTTGAGCCGGTGAGATTTGAACCGCTGAACTACCAGTCAGATGAAGTGGCCTGCAGTACTGCACTCTACCCACTACGCCACCTCGGCTCTAGCTGTAGAGTATGTCTATAGAGACGCTCGGTCATGGTTGTCCCCAAAGGTGCTTTTTCAAGAGGCAACTGGAGTTTCTGTTTTCCTTTGAAGATGTTTCACTTCTCATCCAAGAAGCTTCTTCAGCTCTTCTTCGCTCACCCAAGAAGTTGAAGAAGCTTCTTGGATGAGAAGTGAAACGTTCTTCAAACAAAAACCAGAAACGCCAGTTTGCCTCTTGAAAAAGCACCTTTCAGATAGCTGTAGTGAGAGAAAATAAGAGATCAACTGTACTTGGGTGCATTAAATCATTCGGTGAAAAATCAGGAAGAACATTAATTCACAAAATTGTTTACATAATCATGCTTCAAGGAATGGGAAATAAACAATGCAAACTTGAATTCTTAATGTAGCTTTATGCATTACTTATAGGTAATCCTCAAATTACGACCACAACTGGGGCCAGAATTTCTGTTGCTAAGTAAGGAGGCTGTTGTGAAGTATGTCTGATTTTATGATTTATTTATTTATTGCATGGTTACTAAGCAAATCCCCGACTTTGCATATTGAAAGCTAGCTGGGAAGGTTGCAAATGGTGATCACGTGACTCCAGGATACTGCAATGGTAAATGGTAAATCCATGCCAGTTGTCAAGCGGCCGAATTTTGATCACAAGTCTGTGGGGCAGAGGTGGGTTGCTCCCGGTAGTGGTGATCTGGCCTGGGTAGCAGAACCTGCAGCGACCCAGGCTGGCCATGCCCCTGAACCGGTTTCCCGGTCTCTTATGCCATTGCCAGGATATTTCTGCGCATGCACAGAACAATTTTCAGTCAATTGCATGGCGGGCAGGCACGCATGTGAAGTGAATCGTTACCAATTGGTACAGGAACCCATCTCTGCTGTGGGGGGATGCTGCAACAGTTGTAAATACAAGAACTTTGCAATCCATTTCTTCCAGTGCCATGGTAACATTGAACACGTGTTACATGTTACGCAAAAAGTTGTTGCCAGGAAGTAGCTATATATGGCAAATATAATTAATAAAGCCAGCTGAGATCTGGTGATATCATTCCCCCGGAACTGAAATGCAGCAGCTGAAGGATATCTTTTGTTCAAGAGTTTATTACATATTTAAAGTATCTCTATCTGTGCATCACACCTTTCGAAGTCACCCAAAGTCAGTGTACATCACATTCCATTTCAACTTTGAAGCCATTGTTTTAAGTTCGAAACAACTGCTTTGCATTACAAAAGAAGCTATTGCAATAACTTCAGAAGTGTTTCAAACTCAAATCAGCTCTGTTTCTAGCACAAAACATTCTCAAAATGGTCCAAATATGCAGCATAGGAAGAACCTGCCACCCCTGAACCCGATATGAAGCACTCTTGATCTGGAACTGGCGGCAAAGCCTTTTTCATTCTCAGGAATGCTGTCAGCAGCATATGGAGAGCCACAAGTGTGTTAAGACAAAGGAACCACCGCTTGCCGGCCAGGCATCTGATGGAAACTGAAGCTTTGGAGAATCCAGTTTCATCAATTAGAGTTGCACAGCTTCCGTGGACGGTGGGTTAAGTCTTGAATATTTAAGGCCCTTTCAGAGGGAGATTTCCTTCAAGCATACCTTCTGTGACAGCCTATTTTAAATCTCCATAAGGATAATCCTCGACTTACGACTACAATGGAGCCCAGAATTTATGTTGCCAAGTGAGAAATTTGTTAAGTGAGTTTTCCCCTTTTTTTGTGACTTTTCTCGCCACATTTGTTAAGTGAATCGCTGCAGTTGTTAAATTAGTAACACAGTTGTTAAGTGAACCTGGCTTCCCCATTGACTTTGCTTGTCAGAAGGTCGCAAAAGAGGATCACATGGCGCCTGGGACACTGCAACTGTCGTAAATATGAACCTGTTGTCAAGCAGCCGGATATAAATCACGTGACCACGGGGATACTGCAAACGTCGTAAGTGTGAAAAATAGCCATACGTCATTTTTTTCAGTGCTGTTGTAACTTTGAATGGTCACTAAATGAACTGTTGTGTTATTATTCCTTGTAATACTATATTATTTGATATATCGGTCCACACACCTCTCACAACCATCCACACAAACAGCCTAGAGTTGGAACCCCTTTCACAAATATGCATACACACAAATCTACAACAGATGGTACAGATTTGATTGTTTTATAAGTTATATCTCTCATATGCTATTCCTGCATCTAATTAAATGTAAAACTTTAATGTGTTACATATTAATAAATTACTAGCATAAGAAAATAGGCGGAAATAAATGGTTTTAGGGGCTTTTCTTAATTAATAAATAAAATGACCAAATTTTATCCAAACTACGTAAATTTGGGAAGGAAATGATACCGCAAGCCGGTTTGGTTTTCTCATTGGAAAACAATGAGAAAACAATTTATCACAAAGATGTATTTAATTTTCACATATAAAAAAATAACAAAATGCTATATTAATACCAAGTATAGGACAAACCTCTGTATTATGTGAATGCTGATAAAAAGCAAACATATTTTTAACATTTCCAGGTAGCCCAGGTTCTGAAAAGCACGAAACAGACACATCCATTTCTCTCTCTCTGCGTCTACGTTTTGTCACTGATTTCACTCAAGGAATAAGTTTATTTTTGACCCTCCTCCTTCCATGTAAACTTACTTATCTTTACACGGTATATTCTTCCCATACAAATGAAACCGTGTACAAAACTTCATTAAAGATTGATAATTTTAGATCATTACTGTTTTATGACTTTAAAATGAGAGACTTGTGACAAAAGCTCAACATCCTGAAACTTCATTTCCATTAAATCTCTAATAAATACCATCTGGTGTGTACTTTGGGGATATAATACACGTCAAAACCTCAGCCACATTATGAGAACCAGCACCAAGTTTATCTGAAATGCATATTTGAACAGATGTGTTTAAATTACATCTCCTTCTATGCACATGCATAAATTCAGAGCAAGCATGTGTTGATTGAAAATGCATAAAAAGGGGATTTGGAGATGCATCACAAATGAATGGCATCTTAATGGATCAAGGCTCACATTACCAAAGGTTATTATAAAAACTAAGGTTTGCATTTATTAAGGATTGCATCCAGGAAATAATCATGAGAACAAGTTTAAGATTTGCTTCATGATAACTGAAAACTGTCAACTAATCTTCTGCTCTCTCTCCACATTTAGAATTAAAGGTTTTTGGATATAGTAAGATGTTGCTTATTATTCTTTATTAAGAGACAATCTTACTTAGCTTAAACTGCCTCTTTTTTTTGGCTGCTAGTATTTTACTACATTGGTAAGAATTCATATATGGAAGAATGACATTCTCCAAAGCTTAACATAATGGCTACTGAGAAAAGATCACAACTATATTCTAATCACATTAAGCTTCGAGCTAGATTTATATAATGGAATACTCAGGAAGAAAACTTCATTTACTTTAGATGTTTCATTCAGGGGTAGAAAAATGCCTTTTCGGATATTGCTGAATCACCCTTGTCTTTGATTGTGATGGAGTTAAAAATGATTTGATGGCACATAATCAATCAATGCTACAAGAACTTCGAGAGGCCCTTTCCCTTCAGATTGCTAACAAAACCAAGCATATCATATTCATACGTGAGGATAAAGTCTGTGTATCAACTTCCAGAATTTTCAGTAACAGGTTCTCTGGGAATTCCCCACATTGGGAGAACGTCTAGGTTGGGAAGGCTACTATAGAAATATTGCCATAGAAATACTTGCTCAGTAGTCTACACTTAGTAGTGGTGTGTCACCTTGTTACAAATTGAAAACACACAATTTCTGTTTTACAAGAGACATTACTGTGAAAGTTATCTCCGCACCATAGAGTATTTCTATTGTAATTCCATTTATGTTAACATGCAATAAGAGATCACAGATGTTGGTAGATGTTATATATACACACAAGGAAGTATTAATATATTCAAGGATCCCATGGACCTGCATGCAAATTTGAAACTGACATATTATGGCTTAGATACTCAGATAAAGCCTGAATGAAATCATCCAGGTCTTATTGTTTAATAACGACAGTGATGACGAGGTGCATTTTTTTTTAAATTTTCAAGGCCATTGTCAAAAATGCATTTTTCACCCGTTTTTGTGGCCCTGCAGCATTATTTCTTTGAAAATGTAGTCCTTGCTATTTATGGCTCTCGGAGTTCATTCTTTCTAAAAACAAATCTCAATCCCAACTCATAAAAAAGACCACTGTAGCAACAAAGGGGGGGCTAAGCCATCAAGCTTTCTGCCTCTTTTCCATAGAAAAATCTGGGGAAGAAAGCTTATCAGGTCCTTCAACTGAGCAGACACATGGTGAAAAAGAGGAGGGTGGGGGGAGAATTAGGCCCAGCTATGTTTCGCTGGGTTGCCTAATCAGACTGTAGTTAAATAACTTACATATTGCCTCTGAAAATGGTTATCATCATGAATAAACCAACCCTTTTCCAAGTCCAGAGATTGCCTCTTGAGAAATACTCTTCAGCAGATTTAGGACAAGAAAAAAGGGTTGAGACTGGAAAACATGAGAATTAGTTTATCAGTAATTACACAGGCCAGAAGCAATTTAACTTCAAACACTATAAACTGAATAAAAACCCCTTGCCTTAAGGCATGAATTTACCTTTTATATTGTTTATGCCAGTGGAATACTTCTTTTTCACGCTTCACTAAATTCGTGATTACTTCACAAATCAGTCAATGTTTTGAAACATGTTACTAAGACAGCAGCAGAGTGAATGCTGCTTGGAAAAATTAAACCAGACAACATACTTTAAAAGCTATGGGCACAATCACTGGAGGAATGAAAATCTGGAGATTTATTTTAGCCAGCATACTGAAATATACAAAGTCAATGAAAGCCACACTGGGACCTGCAAAAAAACCCACATTAAATAAAAACATAAAATAAAAAGTACCAGTGGAAAAGGCTTGTTCGTTACAGCCAGCTCAAAAGCCATATTCAGGAATTCTGTCATTCCAGCCACCCAAAACATCTATTCCATTTCAACTTTCCAACACTTGATCAGAATTTTGTTTCCATGATTTCATATGTTATAAAATAAAATAAAAAACTAGGCAAAAAAAAAAAGAATTCTGTTTCCACTGAGTCTACTTATTACACCACCTTTTGTTCCCCTAGAGCAGGGGTGTGAAACACAAGGCCCGCAGGTTGGATCCAGCCTGCGATGTGGTCAGATCCGCCCCACGGGGCCATCTTGGAAAATGTAAGGGGCTGGCCCACATTGCTTCAGCCTGGTCTACCTGTGTTGCTTTGGCCCAGCCTACCTAATGAGAAGAGGAAACATGCCAGCAGTTTTGGAAGTCATGTCAAACGGGCCACACCTACCCAGTTGACCATGCCCACCCAGTGAGTGGTGTCAAGCTGGCCACACCCACCCAGTCGGCCATGCCCTCTGTTAGCTACACCCACTGAGTGGTGTCAACCTGGCCACACCCACCCTGTCAGCCATGCCCACCCAGTCAGACACACCCACACTGAGTGGCGGTCAAGCTGGCCACACCCACCCAGTCAGCCTCACTCACCCAGCCCCCTGAGATCAACCATAGCCCTGATGCGGCCCACAATGAAATTGCATTTGACCCCCATGCCCTAGAGATTTTGCTCACATTTCCATGAACCTTGATTCGACCATCTTCTTGGATGGTGATGTCAACAGTGGCAATACCATGATAATGAATGCATGAGAATTATCCATAAGATACAGGCTAGCATCACCTAAAAAGGCAAGTTCCCAAGCATTATCTTATGCTATTTAAATTGATTTATTAGAAAATTTCTGTATGTGCAACTGCCTATGTGAAATGTCATCCAAAGGAAGGAAGAATACCCATCTATCCAATGTGGCATCTATTCATTCACACCCAGGATGTCATCCAAAATTCATTTCTCAGTCTCAAAGGACAACAACGGTTTTCTTTGCTTTGGATTTATTTTTTACAAATGTTCAATGAATGCTAGAGGCAGAGTGAAATAACTGTTTATCCTCTTTGGAGTTTTGTCTGAACATGCTCTGGATAAAATTACCAAACCAATAAAGCTGGGCGATTGGAATCCCATCCCCATGTTAAGATGATAATAAATTGCAGATGGGGGTTTCTGCCAGGCGCATTAAAAAGCAACATGTCCACCTCTTAAAAAAAAGTAACATTCAATCCACGAACCATTTGGAATAATTCAAAAGCGAGTTACAGTTTTGTGATTTCAGAAGGTACTAATAAATATGTGAATCTATTACTCGTGTTAGATATTTTTTTAAGCATAATGGCCCATTGTCCCTGTTTGCATACCAGATATAATTCACAATGATGGCACATTCCTGCTCTATTACATTCTGCTGACTTTCAATCAAAAGTCGATGCACTTTTTAAGGGCAAGTTCTTCAAATCTCTCATCTTGATTACATTTTTGATAGGATAATAAGAATCATAAGTTACATTACTCTTCCATCAATCTCCCATAAATATTGAAGTAAATATTTTAACTTCAAGCAATTTGTTAGAAAATCTTTGGTTTTCTGAAATGAAATGCCACTACCACATTAGATATAAAAGATGCATGGGATTAGTAGAATATTTATTTTCTATGAGTACAAACATAAATGTTTACATTTTTTTTTACAGATTGAGTTGTATTTCTTGATTTTATGTGACATCAATAAATATTCAAGAATATATCACTATGAAAATATGAACAATAGTTTGGATACATTGCAAACGTGCAAAATTATTAAACATTCATTATGAAGAATATAAGCACGGCAAGTATATTAAAGCTTATGAAGAAATTACAGGAATAAATAATGTGGTTTGAGGTATGGTGGAGGGAAAAACTTGCATGCAAAATCTAAACAAAGTACATTTATTTAATTTAGAACAATTAATCAGTGGAACAACTTGCCTCCCCAAGTTGTAAATGCTCCAACACTGGAAGTTTTAAATAAGAGATTGGAAGCAAGGGGTTGGACTAGAAGACCTCCAAGGTCCTTCCCACTGTTATTCTATTCTATTCTACTCTATTCTACATATCCCATGGTATTAAAACAATTACCATTTAGATATAAACTGTAAATGATTGAAATGAATGGAATAAAGGCTGTATCTGAAGGCTGTAGAATTAATATATAAACAGATAAGTGTTATTAATGTAAAGTTCAAAGAAGGAGTATTACAAAACTTGAAGCAGACAGACATGGCAGTTTTCTAGTGATTACTGAACTGGCTAACCCAGGCAACTGTCAACAGTAGATGTACGTCCCAAGTTAACTCGAAAACTGAAGAAGTCACGTGGATAAAGCTACTACTTCACATAATTCCTGCTACAATCTAGTGATCAAAACATTGGAACTTTACACAGCTCTGGGAAGCAACCCAAATAGAAAGATTTTTTAAGGTCAGAATTCACCAACAAATGAACAACCAACAAAAAGTATTATTTTTTTTAAATTTAAATAGCTGGCCTCTAAATTTAAAAAATACATGTTTTAAATTACAGGCTTAAGTTCATCAATTTGTATGCTTAGAAATTAAAATCTTAAATAGGAATACTGCAGAATTTAGGATTAGCAATTAACAGATCAATGAGAGTCACAAGTGAAATACCTAAAGCTAGTCATGTTTATCTTATGATGTTTTATATTGCATATTTGCCTTCATTTGGGTTCCAAATAGGCTAGTTGTTCTCAGCCTGCAGAGTAGAGGGAAGAATATCTTTAAAATCTTTCACTTTCTGCTCTTCGACATCAGGGGCGGATCAATGGGCACTAAAATCTTTCTACTCTCTTCTTATAAAGACTGAGCCACCATTAATGGAATTTTGCTAAAATGGAAATGCTACAATTGATACACCTGCATTTGTATTTTTAATCTGAATAGTTTCCTCTAGTAAAGTAACATATCAATAATACTGCTTAATAGCTAGGTTAAAGAATATGAATCAGAAAGAATTAAGTTCAAGTCCTAGCTAAACCAGGGTCTAGTGAATAACTATGGTCCGATCACTCTTTCTAAATTAAACTTGAATGTATGTTTGAATGTTTATTTTATTTATATGCCGCCCTTTTCCCCGAGGGGGACTCAGGGCGGCTCACAACTCAAACCAGGGAAGGGGGATACCAAACAAAAAATTAAAACGACACAATAATACATACTTTAAAACACACAACAGTCATACCATTCGAGACGGGGGCAACAGTCCTTTAGCCCCAGGCCTGTCGGAACAGCCAGGTGTTAAGGGCTTTGCGGAAGGCCTGGAAGGTGGTGAGGGTTCGAATCTCCATGGGGAGTTCGTTCCAGAGGGTCGGAGCAGCCACAGAGAAGGCTCTCCTCCGGGTAGTCGCCAGTCGACACTGGCCGGCGGATGGAATTCAGAGGAGGCCTAATCTGTGGGATCTAATCGGTCTAGTGGAGGTAATTGGCAGCAGGCGGTCTCTCGAGGACCCATGAAGGGCTTTATAAGTGACGACTAGCGCCTTGAAGCGTATCCGGAGACCAATAGGCAGCCAGTGCAGCTCGCGGAGGATAGGTGTTACGTGGGTGAACCGAGGTGCACCCACGATCGCTCGCGCGGCTGCATTCTGGACGAGACTTGCTTCACAAGGACAGAGTTAATAATAAAGGAGACCTCTTATTATCAAAATTGTTTTGAACTCTCAAGAGAAAAGGCAGGCTATGGGGAGAAAAACCACACAAATCCGCAAAATGTTAGAAAGAGATATTTCACAACATGTACAGTACGTTTTCTGGCAAAATACAAGGAAAAATCCCATTGGGGTAAAATCCACTTATGGTTACGTCTCCATTAATTCAGAGAGAAAAATGGAAATAGTCAATGGATTTGGAGACCATTGGAATGATTAGGAGGGTGCATTGGCTTTGAGACTGATTTATTTTGGTTTCCCGGCTACATAAATATCCATTTCACCAATGGATAGGTGTTATTTTTGGGGATACACGATAGGAGGGTAAATGAAGCACTATTCTGCAAATTATTAGAAAGCAGTTGCATCAGCATTTATTTCTCAAGGACAAATCTTGCAAGGTTAATCTTGAATCATCTTTTCATTGAACGACTTCTTTGATAGATTGTGAAAACATTGTAGGCATAAGGTATCTTGACTTCAGCATTGCTGTTGACAAAGTGTCTGTGACATGCTTCATCCACTTAATTATCATGCTATCAAACTCACACTTAACTGGTTTACAGAAGTGTGGGTTGGATAGCATGGCAATTAAGTGGATACACAGCAGGCTTGAATATGTTATTTAAAGACTTGTACATCAGTAGTTATTAGAATTATTGGAACCATTCCAGACTGGAAAGAGGCACCAAATGCGCTGGCAGCAAGAACCAGTCCTAAACTAGAAGTTTAGTTCTTAACTAATCTGATTTTTCTACCCACTCTTCTTTCCTGAATTAAAGGGAGACAATCTTCATGGAGCTTCAAAGTTTTTCGGTTCACCGACAAATGCGCGATCGACAAATCTGCACCGACGAAACCACACCCGTCATCAACAAACATAATGGGACGCAAAAACAACGTTATAACCCTAACCCTTTATAACGTTGTTTTCGCGTCCCACTATGCTGTTTGTTGACGGTGGGCACGGTTATGTCAGCACGGATTTGTCGATCGCGCATTTGACGGGTCACGAAGTTTTTCTCCCTATGAAAACCTCAGACTTTTAATTTCCATCCAAAGGGGGTATTCAGCAGGTTCTGACTAGTTCTGGATAACTGGTAGAACCAGGCAGAAAATCCCTTGCTAAAATTTTTGATGCCCACCCCTGATTAAAAGACATTCAATTTTTACTAAAATTAAAACATGAGCAAGACAGGATAGGATTAGACATCAATCCCAGGATTCATAGATTGATATCAGCAAACCAAGTTTTAGAATTTTAGAATTTTAATTTAAAATTTTTAATTTTAAAAATAAGAATGCACATAGATATAAACAGCCATAGATATTATATATAAAATGTTGCTGTACAGCACAGGTCCCCAACTCCTGGGTTGTGGTTCACTACTGGACCATGGCTTATTCAGAACCGGGCCCCGTGAGTGGTGGGCTGGTGGACACATGCACGCAGCTCAACTTGCGCTGGTGGCAGGCTGGCATGTGTATATGCAGCTCAACTTGTGCAAGTCAAGCTGCATACACATGCACATGTATGCATGTCGACTTGCCGCTTGCACTGCCCAGTTCTCCTCTTCTCTTCTAAGAGCCGAGGTGGCGCAGTGGTTAAATGCAGCACTGCAGGCTACTTCAGCTGACTGCAGTTCTGCAGTTCAGCTGTTCAAATCTCACCGGCTCAGGGTTGACTCAGCCTTCCATCCTTCCGAAGTGGGTAAAATGAGGACCCGGATTGTTGTTGGGGGCAATATGCTGACTCTGTAAACCGCTTAGAGAGGGCTGAAAGCCCTATGAAGCGGTATATAAGTCTAACTGCTATTGCTATTGCTATTCTCTCCCCCCCACCCCCAGGCTGTCAAGCCACAAAGGTTGAGGACTGCTGTTCTACAGTATGTAATTTGGCACTTTGTATAGTATAAATTCTCCTTCTGTTAGGACAAACTGGTGCACAAAGTCCTCTCTCCAATTGTACTGTTCGCAAACCCGGTTCAATAATAACAGGATGCAAAGAAATGTTAATAGATATGGCCCAGTGATGCAAGTGTCTTTGACTGGAGCTTTCGTTAACTGCAAGCACGGCTATTCAGGGCATAGGAACACGTTTCCTCTCGGCTGGCGCTTGATGCCTTTCTGCATACTCAGGCAGAAATTTAAATAAATATGAGATTTAGAAAATTTCATCAAGCATTTGAAATGATAATGTTACTGCTGTAAGTGCAGGGACATCTAAGAGCCATATTTTAAAAATCCATTAAGAAATCCTTCATTTGAAAGACATTACGATCTATTGGGGCAGTGATCTGTAAATGAAGAAGGATCAGCAAAAGGACTGTAATTAATCGGAAGGTGTTTGTCAAAAAATTGCTTCTGTTAATACTATTTACATGCTGATTGTGAGCATTAGCAGGAAGTGAACTGGGCTGCAATGTTTCTAAGCAAAAGCACTGAGTTTGAAAGGCTGCATATTCCAAGATTTAATTTTACAAAACGTGAGGGATTTTGTGCACGAAAAAGCCCTGAATGATAATTTATGATGATCTAAGCATCTTCCTTCAGTGCACTGTATATTAATGAATTAATTTAGAATAGTTGTAATCAATCTAAAGATAGGGTACCAACATTTAAATGCTGCCTATGAAATATGAAAAATATAGAAAGAAGTAGCATCAGTTAAGTGACATAATCTAAATGGGAAACCTAATGTCAAAACACTATTATTGTCACACTGCAGAGTAACAATATTGAGTTATTGTTATAAATTGAACCAATCCAAGATGGGGACATAATTTTTTAAAAAGAGGCTTATGGTCCTTCTGTTTTAATGCAGGTGTGGAAAAAGTGTTTTTAGTGACTTACACATATACATTGCAGCTAGGATTTTGCTATTGGTCCCTCTTTTTTCTCCTTCAGTTAGGGAATTTAAATGCCCTGCTGTAGGACTTTTCATTTTGCGACAAAAATGTGTTTTCTTCAATCAACGAGAAGAAACCAAGGGAATAATCCAGCAAAAAATACAATGCCATTGCTGAGATTTTGTTATACTTTGTGGCTACCATTCCATCCAGTGGTGGGATTCCAATAATTTAACAACTGGTTCTCTGCCCTAATGGGTAGGCGGGGCTCAGTGGTCATGTAACTGGGTGGGCGTGGTCATGTAACTGAGTGGGCGTGGCCAACTCAAAGTCACTCACGTCGATGGGCACTTCGCCTTAGCCGTTACAATGTAATAAGGGTTAACCGGAGAGGCAGTTTCTGTAAGCAGGGGAATAAAGATTAGGCTAGAAACAACACCAGAATGTTTCCTTCCTGCTTTCCTTACAGGATTAGCCCTGTAAAGTGGAAAAAAACAAAAGGAGATTTCTTCCAACAACCGGTTCTCCAAACTGCTTAGAAAGTTAACAACCGGTTCTCCCAAAAAAAGGTGCGAGCTGGCTGAATCCCACCACTGATTCCATCCAACCTAGAGATGGATCTTTATAATATTTAACCCTTAAGAATGGCTTTCATGCAACTATTAGTTTCTCAGAAAAGAGAACAATCTTATGTTGCTTTTTTTGGGAGGGAGCAGTTTCAGTACATTTCCAATTGTTATGGATTGAATCAGTTTAAAAGTAGTAGAGAAATGCTATTTAATCATTGGCCTAGCATTAGACTCATCTAAAAGCATTTTTATTCACAAATGTTTCATGCAAATTGTTTCAGTTGAAAGCACAGAATGTAGAAGCACATGGTATTGTCCTGAATGATAGTGGCCCTCTGAGTTCTTCAACGCTATCTACTCTCCTGTATCCATCATTGCAGCTTGGAAGAGAAACAAGGAATGTGTCCATAAGAACAGATTCATAGATAATTTGTTTCTGGGAGAAACTGCAGGAATCTGTTGCAATGTTTTGCTTTCATAATGCCTGTGATGAGATGTCTACTGGGGAATAGTTATATAGGAACGTCATATTTGGCTGCTTTTAGCAGATGACACAAAGAAAAAAGACCTACTAATACAGAAATAAAAATAAATGAGGTTTACAGATGTCAGTAGATTCCAATATCCAATATTTTTCACTCTTATAGACTGAGCTTGTTCTGTTTCTGTACTGTATGTTGGAAATAATTTCTCAGACAGATTTTTAAACAAAACATCTTATTTAAAATAAAACCAATTATATCAATAAAGCTTGAAAAATGTCAGAGTAAAAAACAGCAAAAATGGAATAATTTTAAGTTGCACTGATATGTATATGTATATGTATATGTGTGTGTATGTATGTATGTATGTATGTATATATATATATATAATCAGTGCAATCAGTTGCATTGATATATATATATATATATATATATATATATATATATATATATATATATATATATATATATATATATATATATATATATATATATATATATATATATATATATATATATATATATCAATGCAACCCCTGGAGTTGTGACACTAATTACATACCTATTTCCCTGGCTCAGCTGATAAGGAGGAGAACCTTGTGGCTTAGTGATTAACACATCTGCCTAATATGTAATACAGCCCAGGTTCGGATCCCAGCAAGGGTATGGCTAGCTGATGAGAGCTAAATAGCTTGAAATAGATCTATACTAGTCTCCCTTTATTTATTTATCAGCACAAATACAACACACACACACACATATATATATATCAGAGGCAAAGGCAACAGTAAAAATATTGGGTTTCTGTCTGGATGGTCTCTTGTGATGAGCCGATAGACAGAGAAATGAAACAGTAGGCTTCCTCCCATATTTGGGCATACCAGGGGTTGTGACACCAAATACATACCTATTTCCCTGGCTCAGCTGATAAAGGAGGAGAACCTTGTGGCTTAGTGGTTAACACAACTGCCTAATATGTAATACAGCCCAGGTTCGAATCCCAGTAAGGGTATGGCTAGCTGATGAGAGCTAAATAGCTTGAAATAGATCTATACTAGTCTCTCTTTATTTATTTATCAGCACAAATACAACATATATATACCAAACCATCTACTGTTAAGTTTTGGGGAGTCGCCACAAAAGGTGATGTGTAGATTACATGGAATTAACCTTCAACTAGTAAAATAAATCACATATACCTACATGTATTTATACTCAATGGAAATAATCATATGCCAGACAATCCTCACAAAATCACAGAGTATTATTTTCAGTAAAAATTCTACTTAGAAAACTTAGTACTCACATTGATTACAGTCTAACTAAGTTTTCCTACTGCTAGTACTTAAGGAATTCTCCATGAATGTTACCAAAGGAATTTACTACAAAGTTCATTTAAATGGTGACAAAATAACGTATACTGTTGTGAAAAAGTATTTTGAAATATAGTTATTGATTGTCATAATTTGCTAATAAAAATTCCTGGATTAACACACAAAATCCACATATTGCAAATCGTAAACTAGGAATAAAAAGATACTTTCAAATAACCAAATGTCCAAATACATGACTGGAGCAGCACTTTTTTGTCTTTTGCATTCTGTATCAATTACTCTGAAAATCATAGCCAAATCATGAAGATGCAAAAAAGCAATTATCTTTTAAAAATTTATATTATCAAATTATTTAACTTTTCAAATATTAAACTTACCTAGTTTTAAGAAAATCCACCACACGTTTGAAATCAGCTACACAATATTCTCTCTTCATGTCCATCAATACGCTATCAGAAGCGGATTGAACTGGTACATGTAGAAAAGCGTAGACTCTCGGGTGGTTGAGAATTTTTGCCATTTCCTAGAGACATGAAAGTAACATCAGTAATATTTTTACACACTAGTAAATACACCCTTAGTTCTACGTATTTCCAGCATTTAAAAAAAAATGTGATGCACATATTTTTGAGTAAGACAGTCAAGGAGGATGGCACCAGACGCTCACAGTTGTCTAATTTGCAGTAAAAATGTATCCCCTTGTTCATTGGAAGATTGATAATCTGATGCAAAGTAAAATGATAGAACAATAAAATAAAATAATAAAATAAACAAAGAAAATGCATCAATATGACTAGTTAAAAATAGATGGGCGAACAGAACAGAACTCCCATTGAGTCAGAAACTTCAGCTTCTGTACATATTGATTGCCAGCATAAATGTGGAATGTAGGATGCATAGAACATAAAATGATGTAGCCCTTCTTTGCTTATTTACTGTCATAGGAATATGTAAACAAATACCTTTTATATTAGAGTGCTTTCCAAATTGCCATGAGTTCCAGCTAATTGCTGCACCATGTGACATCCACAGTTTTGTGGAAGTTTCCAACAACTCATGAAAGGATGCCAATGGCTCCGTGGAGAGGAACAAATGAAAAACTCAAATTTGCAAATAAAATTCTCATGATAGAAATCTGGTTCGGAACCATAATAAACCATTCAACAATAACACTTCCCCATTGTAACCAAGGAAATGAGTAGGAAGTTCTTACACATTTACTTCACAAGAATAGGCTTATATTAACAGCATGAAAGGCCTACTAAAATGAATGGGTACAATATGAATATCAGGAAATGGAATTTTTATCACTGACTTATCTATTTAATTATTCTTAACTAAAGAATGAGAGGAACTACAGCTTTGAAATACTGGTCTGATTCCGACATAACATTTAGCCCTAAGGTAAATGTATTTTGGAAGAGTGTGAAATGCAAACTTGTTATGGCTTATAACAGAGCTGTCAAACTCCTGGCCCACAGGCCAGATGTGTGGCCACACCCATGCCTAGTTTAGCAAATGGGGAAAAAATCCCATACATTATGTGACGCTACCGTAACGACGTGAGCTTGACATCCCTGCCTTATAATATAAAGTATTATAAAGTTTTAAAAGTAGTTTTGTATAAACTGGACCAAAGCATTTTAAAACTGGTATGAAAAATGAAAAAGGCATTACAGAGAATGCACGGTGTGCAAGCAACTTTACCACTGTACTACTAAATAATTGAGTTTTTGTACAAGAACCAAGAATAAGAAAGAAGAGATTAGCTGTTGTTCTACCCTCCATTTTTAGGCTCTGTGTCAGGGCATGTCTAAAGAAGCCATCTGTAAAGTTATTTGCTCAAATGAAGCTACAGATCACAAATGCTCAGCTGATAAGGAATCAAAGAATGGGAGAGCTAAGGCATTTCAAATTCTTCAAAGGGGAAAAAAAATACACAGCATACAAAATTCCTCTCAATGGTCAGGGTTTCATTGGAATAACCTGAATTAATAAGGAAGATAAAAAAAAACCACAGATGGCATATTGCACACTTTGAGCATGACTCATCTTGACAGGTGACATGGAAGCCTATGCATCTCATCATGTGCAATTAAGCGTTTAAAAAGGCACTGGCAGGTGTGAACAACTTCTTTAAAATACAGACTTTTGTATATTCTCTCCACACTCAGAAACAAGGTACAAACATAGCCCTTATCCCCCCCCCCCAATGAAAAACAGAAAACGTCTATGATAGAAATCAAGTGATTTCTGAAGGAAAAGCAATATAATCAGCAGAGTCAAATTTACCAATAGCATTTTTTCCAACTGTTCAAGATAATTGATGATGATTAATTAATGGCTTTTTAAAAATGTTTATTGTGCAAATGCACTTTTGATTACCCACAATGGCTTCAAGGCAACTCTGCCTATTATTAGAGGCTTGTACTTTCTTTAGGATCAAAATCGAAAGTTGTATTAAGAAGAGAATTCCTAAAACATTCTAGAAAACCTTTGGGTGATCAGAGAAGCAACCCCCATTAGCTGTCAACCACAAGCTGGGTTCACAAATTTTATAGCAGAGGGGGATTCTTTTTTTAAAAAAGTTTTGACTAAATGTGTTATTCAAATCTAGATATTGTTTCGTTTAACAAAATGTTTAAAAAAACAAGGTTTGGTTTAATGTTGAGTAACTTTCCCAAGCACATATACTTTAACAAGCACATAAGGACAGTAAATTACCAGTTACCTCCTCACGACTGATTAGATCACACAGATTAGGCCTCCTCCGAGTTCCATCTGCCAGCCAGTGCCGACTGGCAACTACGCGGAGGAGAGCCTTTTCAGTAGTAGCTCCGACCCTTTGGAACGACCTCCCCGTGGAGATTCGTACCCTCACCACCCTCCAGACCTTCCGCACAGCCCTTAAGATCTGGCTATCCCGCCAGGCCTGGGGTTAAAGATTAGGATCCGTCCCCACCTGAATGATAGAGCCAAGGTGGCGCAGTGGTTAAAAGCAGCACTGCAGGCTACTGCTAGATCAGCAGGTCAGCGGTTCAAATCTCACCGGCTCAGGGTTGACTCAGCCTTCCATCCTTCCGAGGTGGGTAAAATGAGGACCCAGATTGTTGGGGGCAATATGCTGACTCTCTGTAAACCGCTTAGAGAGGCCTGAAAGGCCTATGAAGCGGTATATAAGTCTACTGCTATTGCTATTGAATGAATGTTGCTTCTATTTTTTTAATTATGTACTGTCTGTATATGTCATTACGTGTATCCCCTCCCTATAGGTTGTAAGCCGCCCTGAGTCCCCTCAGGGAAAAGGGCGGCCTATAAATAAAAGCAATCTAATCTAATCTAATCTAATCTAAATGTCCTTATGTCCTAACCTTGAGAAGAACAAAGCAGTTACAATATTTAAAAATGAGGAAGAAATGAATGAAAGCCCTTTTACTGAAACTTAATGGGGCTTAGATTTATTAAAATCTAAAAAAGTGTGCATCTTTGACAAGGCTGGATGACAGGAAGGCTTCAAGGAGGTCTGAATTCATCTCCTGCTCCTGAAATGTCAAGTGCCTCTTATTGATGTTATGAAAGAAAAGCTAAGGAAACCTTCCCTCCTTAAGTTCATAAAGCTGAAAGTATCCTGAAAAGACAAAAAAATAAATAAAAATGAAATAATGCATTATACATGAACTGTAGATTTCCACAAGCTCCTCCAATCTATACTCAGCTTTACCTTTACCCTTAGGTCCCTTTGAAAGATTTTCAGTCATCAGATGGTTGAGATGGAGCAAAGCCTGTCACCGGCTCTTTAAAGCAGCCATGTGTTTTCCCCAGATATGGCTGTCAGCTGTTACACGATCCAGAGAAAGAATGTTCAGTTTCAAAAATGCCCAATAGTTAATGTATGAGTGCCCCCATGTGCTTTCCCTTTGTTAGCAAGGTACTAGACTACAAAAAAAGTCTATATTCTTAAGGAATTTGCTAGCTACTGGGCTAATTGAATATTAGCTTGGTAAAATCTGAAGCAATATGTTCAGAAGATCAAATAGATTTTTTTTGATGTATCACCACTGTGTTTGTGTACTATCTAGAGATCAATTGTGGGTTTTTATTTTAAGAACAGTTGTTCCTGTTACATATGAAAGCTTGTCTGCCCATTTTCTATGGCTTAATGTGTTGCATCTCCTCAGCCAATTGAAGCTTACTGAACAAAGAGTATCTTAAGGCAACATCTGACCTCTGTTTTTTCTTTGAAAAGTATTGCTTTGAGATAAATTGCCACACCAACAGATGTGTCTGTTAATATTCTTTTCAGAAAGAGCTATTTGTATCTTGGAAAATGAGGCTTGCTTGATTTTTCTCTCCCAGAGAACAATGAATGTCCTTAAAAAAAAAACTGCTGACCAAAGTTGTGTGAATGTCGAGCCCTTTTTAATGCAGAAATGGACTAATA
Source organism: Thamnophis sirtalis (assembly GCF_051295495.1). Taxonomy (NCBI): domain Eukaryota; kingdom Metazoa; phylum Chordata; class Lepidosauria; order Squamata; family Natricidae; genus Thamnophis; species Thamnophis sirtalis. The sequence goes on from NW_028261382.1 coordinate 166,724,487, forward strand.
TCTATAACGAGACTGCTTTATGATCCAGAGTCAAGGAGACAGAAGCCCCATTTGGTGACGTCTATATAATGCCACTGATGTAAAGCTGAGTAAGTATGGGATTCTGTCCTTCATTCTTCTTTTGGATGAGAACAGAAAAAATACGCAGGCCAAGTGACAGGCAAATTAATAATGGAATAGTTATGGATGCATTTTCAGAAATGCTCGGAAGTATTTACAGATTCATAAATTTGGCAGGCAAGGGTGCTTTGGAGACTTCCTGTAAAGGAATGCATGAATGATCTTGGGGAAAGATGGCAAGAGATGCTGTCCAGGAAACTATCAGCCAAGAAATGCAGGAGCTCCCCAGTGGCTTAACAGTCAAACCATGACATTTAGGAAGGGCCTGCCCTAATGAATCAAGCGGTTAAAAGTGATGGCAGAAAGTTTGCACCTTTATACTTGCAAGATTTTGTTAATGTAGCCTTACAATAAAATTCATCTAATCCTGTTTTTGGTCTAGTTTACCTGGTACAGCTGACACTTCCTGCTGCACAAACTCCTACACTGTAGTTACCAATGAGCAACTATTTATGGCAGAGGGGCGCTACTTTTTGGTCCATCAGAGCTGTAGGAGGCAAGTTTTTACCAAAGGGGTGGGCTGGAATTTTGATTTTTTTTCCCCCTCTGTTCTTTTTCAAGGGGGAATTACTTTTAAAGAAACAAGCCTATCAGAGGTTTCTAAGAATTGCAGAAAGATTGATTTAGGGCATGGGTGTCAAACCCGCGGCGTCACGTGACGTATTGCGACATTGTTATCTTCGCGGAACCGAAGCGGATGTGGTCTGGCCGTGATGCATCTGGTCCGCGGGCCACCAGTTTGACACCCCTGGTTTAGGGAGAGGTATATCCTAGAGGTTGCAGGCTGCATGTACTTGGAGTAATCAAACCGCACCATTAAAATGCATTTATGCATGTTAATACTATATTTAATGAGAAGTGATAAAAAGTGAACTTATTACCGAAGGGAGGATTAAGGTAGTTCTGTGAGAAACAGCAGACCAAAGACTAGAACTGCCATCTTTGCAGCCAATCTTCTGAAATGCGCTGCCACACTCAAGATAAATAAGACAAGGAAGCAGATTACTGACTGCAGACTGTATATTATGTATAACTCCCCCTTGGAAAGTTTGCATTACTTAAAAATTGAACTGACATGTTATGTTTCCCCCTTGTTCTTTTGGTTGGCCTTTATGCAGAATATAAATATACTATGTATATTTATAAACATGCAAATAAAGCCATTCTGCATGTAAACAAATCCTAAAGAAAAAGTTAAGAACAAACTGGGCCTCCTCCGAATTCCATCCGCCAGTCAATGTCGACTGGCGACTACACGGAGGAGAGACTTTTCTGTTGCAGCTCCGACCCTGTGGAACGATCTCCCCGTCGAGATACGCACCCTCACCACCGTCCAGGCCTTCCGCGCAGCCCTCAAGACCTGGCTCTCCCAACAGGCCTGGGGATAAGTCTCTAATTTGCCCCACCCGAGTGTTGAATGTTGAATGCAAGTTGTGTTTTTATTACTTTATTTGTTTGTATATTGTTTATTTTGATTTGCACCCCCTCCCTGGTGATTGTAAGCCGCCCTGAGTCCCCTCAGGGAAAAGGGCGGCCTATAAACCCTAATAAAATGAAATGAAAAAATGAAAAAAATATATCAGTATTTCTGCTGCTGTATAATCCTGCTAACTAATTCTGGTACGCATCTTGGGATAAAATGTATTCAAAGAAGTTCAAAACAGCATAAATAAACTATGCAAAATCTTCTGAAGTATGTTATTACCCATTAACCTGTGATGATTCATCTAAAAATAGCATAGGTCTTGGGTGCTGCATTGAGAAGTGCCAACATTTCAGTTGGAGAAGTTTCTAGAACAGGGGTTTCACTCACGTTGCCACCACTTTCTTCCCTTTCGCTAAACGGGGCATGGGCGTGGCCAGAGCGTGACGCGTCCGGCCTGCAGTTTGACAGCCCTGTTCTAGAACATTGCACAATCTTGTGAATGCAAGAGGAAAAGAAAGTGTTAAATAGCAGCCTGTCCTTCCGCGTGGTATTATATGGGCTACAATTTGCAGTATCTTCTGCCTTCAGCTTTGCTGAATGGTACTTACAGCGTTTTGTAATCCAAACACGCATCTCCAGGGCATCAGCTCAGGGGAGGATGAGAAAATGTGCATTATTTATTTCCCCGGTGGCCGACACTTTTGATATATTCCTTGGCAATTTGTTTATGAACCGTTCCATCCAGAATGGGCCTCATTGAACCTTTTGGGTTATGTTTCTTCATGAACTTGCCCGTTGCTTGTGCAATTTCTGATCCCATCTTACCTTGCGTTTTTGTGTTATGAATGCGGTTGCAAGAGAGACAAGCTGCAGGCTGTCAGCCCCTGCCTGATGTCAAAGGAAGCTGGTTAGTCACTGCAATTGCTTTGCTCGCGAACGTACCTCCAGATGCTCTAAAATATACGGCGGGTTTGTCATGCCAAGCCTTAGCATTGCTCCCTCAGGGATCACTTCCACTAGCTTCCACAAGAGAGTCGGGAGGTCTGTGCCAATGTCTCTGCCATAAGCCCCGGTATCTTCGCTGGTCAGCCATATCTCGCATACTCCTTCTGTCAACAAGAGACAGACAGAGAGATAATTAACAAACCTGCTTTGGAGCTTGTTATTTTATTATCCAGCTGCTCACCCTTTTTAAAAATGCACTATTTCATAATCCTAACTATTATGCAGCCAGGCTGGGTATTCAATTGCAATGAAAGAGACATATCCCCTGGGTAGTGGTGGGTTACTGAGTTCATTTTATGAGCACCACAGTACTACAACAACGCTGTGAATTATTGCTTGAAAGTGATTAACATTCACAGCCAGTGACTAATGTGAGACGCCTTACTAATGCAAGTTAAACATGAGTAGAGAGCTTCTTTCTCATCTTGGGGAGTTGCTGGCCTATTGGGCGTCTTGAGCAGTACTACTTAAGCATGTAGTATTTTGCACTGATCAAACTGCTAAAAGTGAGCTGACTAATAGTTTAGTTACAGCCTATAAAAGTCCCAAGTACTTGGGAGATAAAACAAGCGACTTGCTGACTAATCCAATTATCATCTACAGTTACAACACGGAACCTTTATATAATATTTACAAGGCCATTAAAATTTGTTAATTGCAAAGACCTTCAATGTCACCTACAGACAGAGTCATTTCGAGAAAAGTTGTATTTTTCCCCCCTTCCAAGCAACTGACATATATTTTCAATGAAGCTGCAAGAAACTCAAATATTTCGGCTGCACCATAAAATGAATAAAACTCTTGTACATGCAAGGTAATAAAGATTTTTTCCAATAAGTTATCACTTCGAGACATTTTGTCATTTCTGTCTGCTGCCTCCGAATGCAATGTTGTAAAAATGAGGCAAAAAACCCCCGAAACGTGCAGCTAGATCCTTCCCACCAAAACTAGACTAGTCTTCAACCTTGAAGAAGTGCCTAATATTTCAGTCCCAAGCTTATTTTAATTGTGAATCTATACATAAAAATCAATATTAAGAGTTTTCAATTGGAAAATGACAGGAGGTTCTAATTCTGTTTTATTACACTGTACAAGAGAACTGTGCTCAGATATTTTAGGGAAGGTACTGATATATTGGCGTGAGTTCTGGAAATCCTGCATTAGGAGGAACTGCAGGCCATGTTTATTTTGGAGAAGATGAAGGAAAGATGAAATAACAGCCTTCTGTGTGAATGGCAGCCATGGGGAAGATGGAAGAGATGTATTCCCTTCTTTTCCAACCAACAGCACTGGAAAGAATGTGTGGATGTCAGCCCTCAGGCTGCCATCCAGGGGGACCCTTTCCATCACCATGCCCGCTCAGCCATGCTTACACGCCACTAACGCTGCCACGTTGATGCTGCTTCTCTGATGTCGATTGAGCCTGTAGCTGCATGTGGCTCTTCTACTCGGGTGCAACTGCCTATTCTGATGTAACTTTTCTACTTGGGTGCAACTGCTTACTCTGATGTAACTCTTTTGCTAGGATGCGGCTAACCAGGGGGTGTGGCTGAGGGTGTGGGTCATGGTGACTGGTGATGGTGGGTGGGTGTCATCTGGGTGGAGTTGTGGGTGGAGTTGTGGGTGGAGCTGGGTGGGGTAATGGTATATATATAATTTGTATTGTATTTGAGCTGATAAATAAATGAAGGGAGACTAGTATAGATCTATTTCAAGCTATTTAGCTCTCATCAGCTAGCCATACCCTTACTGGGATTTGAACCTGTGCTGTATTACATATTAAGCAGTTGTGTTAACCACTAAGCCACAAGGTTCTCCTCCTTTATCCTCCTACATATATGGGTGATGGTGTTAACTTGGTTAGAACTGACTTGGATTTGATTACCTTGGTATCATTGTCATTTAGTGCTGGTTATCACGTAGTTTGCTAGAGAGAGATAAAGGTTTTTCACCAAACAAACTGAATCTCTGTTTGTATGCAACGTGAACGCCGGAACGTGGCAGTGGAAATGTCAGGGACTGAACTGTATGGTCTCTGAGGAATTGTCATCATTTTATTATTCATTACTGGGTTGCATCTGAGTGGAATGAAACCCTGCCTTGTCATTCTAAGTATCTGACCAACACTAAAGAAGCTGACATTCGACGTAGCAGCAAATTATGGTTCAAAGCAGAGCAGAAATAATCTGCTAAAACATGAAACAGAACTTTGTTTAGAAGCCTATTGTTCCTGGCTTTATAACTCTAGAGAAGATTATTTGAATTATTATCTGGCCATGATGAAAACAATGTGCTTATCTCTATCTGAATCAATAATATTGCCAGATACATTATACAGGATGGCAGAACACTTTTTTAAAAAAACAGGATACAAAAATATTTAGGAAATAGTGTAAGTAGACATTATCCACTGTTTTCCCGTTAGAAATATTCATGGAAACACCGGGCGCTTCCAATGAAAGGTTCAGATTTATAATTTTTCCAACAAATCATTCCTCATTTTGACCTATGAAGACAGTTATGGTATGCTGCCTTGCGAATGCCAAATTAGTGTAAAAAAGAATCACCTAGAATAGGAATACAAACAATATTGACATGGAAAATAACAGCCTTGTTCGAAAACTACATAGGTGAGGATCATTAGCCCCCTGGTGGGTTGAAAATTAAATTGCATAACAAGGAAGCAGCTGTAACAGTAAATTAACAACAACAGGAATAAGTCTTTACTGCTCTGACACCAGGATATTAAACAGGGAATCTCTACTTTAAATACAAATGCAATATCAAATGTTACAGAATATTCTTATAACATACATATTTCATGTATGTATGTTTGTATGTAGGTATGTGTACCGTGTACACACACACACACACACACACACACACACACACACACGATTTATGAGGAGATAAAGAAATTAAAACACTTGTGTTGTCAAGTTAAACAAGAGTTTGCTCTCCCCTCCGTCAAATCTGATCTATTACCGGTAGCTGAATTGATCTTCATTAGAAACTTTGCTTCCTTTTTTAGAGATAAAGTAAAACAACATTTAACTACTTTAGTATTTTACAATCCAAATTTCAACAGGAAGACCAATACATAAAGACTGCCATCAACTTTCAAAGCAAGCTAAAATCTAGTGAACTTTTGCAAAACAGATTCTGCAAACTTCTCAATCTACTTCTTCATCAGGATGCTATTCCAAATAGAAGGTACAATGTCACTGTGACACAGAAGGTGGCCTCCTGGATCCATTATGTGACATTGCTTAATTGACTGGACCTAAACCAAACCACGGCATTTTTTGTTGGACTACATGGGGCAGATGAATGCTCCAGGAGATAGGTAGTGCTTCAAATGTCCTTCATAGGTAACATTTAGCATTGAACTGCATTCAGAAATTAACCTATAATCAGTGTAACTCAGGTAGCAGGGATATTATATAGTAATGATGATTAACCTTTTTCGATCAGAATTATCAAAGTTTCAAAGCAACTCTGTGCTCGAACCCCCAAAATGCAATGAACACACACCCTGCCCTCTGCGCAAGCATGTGCAAACCCCATGTGCCCTGCTTCCTGCGTATGCACGTACAATCCCTTACACGTGCCCCGCCCCCATGCACGCCTGCATGATCCCCGCATGTGCTCTGCTCCCCCACATGCGCAGCAGAGACACAAAGACCAGCTGTCCAGCACGAGGGGCACGTGCATGTGCGGCGGAGGTGAACTTGGGCGACTGCTCTCGTACCATCAGAGAGGGTGCTGCGTGCCACCTCTGGCACATGTGCCATAGGTTCCCCATCACAGTTATATAGGTAGAGCAAGACTTGTCCAGTACTCTTATGCAGCAGCATCCTGGACCAGATACAGCTTCTAAGCAGTCTTCAAGGGTAATTCCATGTAGAGCACATTGTAGTACTCCACCCATGAGGCAACCAAAGCCTGAATGACAGCAAAGAGGGTCTCTCAATACAAGAATGGATGTAACTGATGTGTAAACTGCACCTGTGCAATGGCCTTCTTGGCCACAGCTGTCACCTATTCCTCCAACAGAAGCTGAAAGTCTACCAAGATTCCCATATAGTGCATCAATCCCAAATGCACGGCAACCTGTGTGGGTCAGACCAATGGATGTTGGAGCTGCATGCTTTGGAAACAACAACAGTTTTGCAACCAAGCACTCATTGGAAGAGAACAGGGAGGTAGCAATAGCAACAGAAAAATTTTAGTCTGGACCGGAGTCCAGATCATTGTTAAGGACCTTCCAAGGAAGCATGCAGCTCCCTCCCTTGCCTCTTCAGGTGTCGATTTGGTCTTCCATGAACTGTACTGTCTGCTTTCCCTGCTTTTTTACGTTCATAAATTTTTCTTTCCCCAAAGTTTTTAAAACTCACAGCCTGTGTACACACAAGACATTTTTAAAACTCACAGCCTGTGCACAAACACGCACATACTCTTCCACTTGAGAGACCGCCTCCTGCCAATTACCTCCTTGCGACCTATTAGATCGCATAGATTAGGCCTCCTCCGAGTTCCATCCGCCAGTCAGTGTCGACTGGCAACCACACGGAGGAGAGCCTTTTCAGTAGTAGCTCCGACCCTTTGGAACGATCTCCCCGTGGAGATTCGTACCCTCACCACCGTCCAGACCTTCCGCACAGCCCTCAAGACCTGGCTATCCCGTCAGGCCTGGGGATAAAGATCGTAATCTGTCCCCACCCGAATGATGAATGAATGTTGTGTACTATTTTTTACTTACGTATCGTTTTATGTTTACTGTTTTGTACCCCCCTCCCTATATTTTGTAAGCCGCCCTGAGTCCCCTCAGGGAAAAGGGCGGCCTATAAATAATAATAAAACTAAAACTAAAACTAAAACTAAACTAAACACTCTTTTAAAAACGTCTGAATGAATCCAGGAAGAGGGAAGAGGCAGAGAGGCTGAAAGTGTGTGTGCTGTGCACAGGCTGTGAGTTTTAAAAACATCTGAGTTAATCCAGGAAGAGGCAGAGGGGCTGGAAGAGTATGTGCATGTGCATAGGCTGTGAGTTTTAAAAAACATCTGAGTGAATCCAGGAAGAGGGAAGAGGCAGGGGGACTGGAAGGGTGTGTTCCTATAATATCTTCCAGCCCCTCTGCCTCTTCTCTCTTCCTGGATTCACTCAGACGTTTTTTAAAACCCACAGCCTGTGAACACGGACACACTCTTCTAGCAGCCCCTCTGTCTCTTCCCTCTTTCCCAACATTCTCCCCCCCCCCACCTCAGCCACTCACCAGTTCTTTTTTCTTCTGGTTCTTCTTCTGAGAACTTTTGGGCAGCATGGTGAGGATGGGCGGGGCGAGTGAAAGAGCGAACGAGGGGAGGGAGCATTCCGGTACGGGGCCTCCTGACCAATGGGTACGGGAAGGCATGCTAAATTCACCATCCGGTACAGCTGTACTGGTTCGTACCGGTTGAAACCCATCCCTGATATATATATCCTTTTAACATTGTTTAGATTACATGTTTATAATACAGAGAATACACTTTTTTCCTTAGATTATTCCAGTTTAAGAAAAGGATGGTCCTGTGTTGAAAGATCCTCTTTCCAACCTCTGCACTTTGTAAAAAAAAAAGTTTTTGTCTTCAAGAATTTTTTTTATTCCATGCCTTTCGAACAGTTTAAATCACATTCCTACCAGTTCTTAAATCTGAAAAAGTAAATTAAATTCTCTATCAAAGGCCAAGACGATCTGTGAAACAGCAACTGGGGTAGCTAAAAGATTACAACTTTCCTTCCCCCACTTACACACATTTTTCTCTCTATGGTTCTTTCTTAAAGCTTTACTGAAGACTTTGAAAATGGGAACAGGTTACCCGTTGAGTGTGTGAGTGAGTGTGTGTGTGTGTGTGTAAACAGAGGCTGGGTCATTTGGATTGCTAGATAAACAGATTTCCACACCAGGGACATATATTTATGTAATATAGTGTTTTTTAAAAATCAAATATAGATGGGAAAGTTTATAACTATTTGCAGACCTATTATATAAGGAGAAGAGAACACATCAGATAATATTTAGTATATTTGTCAGCATTCCGATAGGGTTGACTTTTTATGTTTTATGTTAGAGCAGGGCTGTTCAACTCGCGGCCTTTGGGCCAGATGCGTCATGTGCTGGCCACGCCCATGCCTGGTTTAGCGAAGGGAGGGGAGTCATGAGGTGGCGCAGTGGTTAAATGCAGCACTGCAGGCTACTTCAGCTGACTGCAGTTCTGCAGTTCGGCTGTTCAAATCTCACCGGCTCAGGGTTGACTCAGCCTTCCATCCTTCCGAGGTGGGTAAAATGAGGACCCAGATTGTTGTTGGGGGCAATATGCTGACTCTGTAAACCGCTTAGAGAGGGCTGAAAGCCCTATGAAGCGGTATATAAGTCTAACTGCTATTGCTATGATACATCAAGTGACACCACTGTGACGACACGAGTTTGACACCCCTGTGTGTTAGAGAGATTAACATATTCATATTTGTTTTTTCCCCCTTGGTTTTGTATATGTTTTTTCATTTTTATTGTTAGTGTCGGATGGTTGTTAGTTTGCTTTTCTCTTTTTTTTGTCTTTATTTTGCATTTTAACTTTGGAAATGAAAAAAAATAGAAAAAAATTGAAATGGGAACATTTCAATCCTATTGCAATGAGTGAGATTCACTGTAGGGAAACCATATTAGGAAAAAAATTATCCTAGCTGTGACCTTCAATACCTTCACCCCCGCCTCATTCTTATCAATAATGGCCTGACCATTTTGTTATTCCCTTTTCAGCAGAGAATTCTTCTGGCAGTTTGCCATATTCTCTATGTAAAAGAGAAGCCTCTCTCCCATGTACCTTTTAAAAAGACCATCTGCCAAGGATAAGTCTGATTTTTAAAGCATTTGTCAAAAATTGCCCGCAGTCTCAAGAATAATTAATCTGAAATTGCCATTTCTGCTCATGCCTTCAGAATTCATTAGTGACATAACATTAGCCTTCAAAAAACTAACTCAGATATAGGTAGCGAGCTTAAAAATCCAACTTATTGAAGCTCATTGTTAAGGTTAATCTCGCTCTGGCTAAATTTTGTGGGTTTCGATTAACTGCATATCCTTAAGCTAAAACATAATAATTAGAGATAAATCCTATTTATGGATTAAGCAAACTAGTGTGACAACTTCAGAAATAGCATTGGAAACTTGTACTTTCCAAAAAGCAAAAATCTGCTATAAAGAATGAACTGATAATGAGGGGGAGAGAGAGAGAGAGTGGGGGAGAGAGGGAGGGAGGGAGGGAGGGAGAGAGAGAGAGAGAGAGAGAGAGAGAGAGAGAGAGAGAGAGAGAGAGAGAGAGAGAGAGAGAGAGAGAGAATCTCTCATGGAAAGAAAGAAAAGGGGAAATACTTTCATCTGTTGCTATTGCTATTAAAGCACATTCTAGTTAAGCTTGTCTCGGCTTTCGTTACTGGACGGAGGAGGGGGTCAGAACACATGACTAAGTAAATAAATAAATACAGAATTATGCTTATAACTACATATATTATATGACACGGAGAAACAATACAGTCTAGTTCAGATATATACGTGTACATGGCGAGAGGTTTACCAGTGAGTTACTTGTGAGTTTACCAGACGGATGGCCTAGGAACAAAGCTGTTACAGAATCTGGTAGTCTTTCTAGGAATACTTTGAAACCTCCTCCCAGAGGGGAGCAACAGAAACAGAGCGTAAAGTGGGTGTGTGAGATCTCTGACAATGCTTTGAGCTCTAAGCACATAGCTCTTAAAGCAGTATCCTGAATGACAGGAAGTGAGCTTCCTATAATCTTCTCGGCTGTCCTTACTACTCTCTGAATGGACTTTCTCTCTGAGGCACTGCAGCCACTGAGCCTTGGCAATGAAAGAAGTGGGCCAAAGTTAACAACAAGGAACATTGGTTGCAAGGAAACACTAAGAGGGGTGTTGGACAAGCAACTGCAAGAAACCCAGGTGCTGCCACCTTCACGTGGCCTGGATCCCCCTAAGAAGTAAAATTTCATATGCTACCGAAGAAAGGCCTAAGGCAGAGTTCTCTAACCTTTCCGCCTTTGCGAACCAGCTTGGGGGGGGGAGGGCTTTGCGTGAGCAGCCAGAAAGCGTGTACACTCCATTTGCATGAATGGCTGGCATATGGTCCCACCACTTGTGCAAATGGAACACGTGCACACATGCTTGCCTGCTGTTTGCGCAAATGGGGATCATGCATATGGTGGCCGCCTACCACTTCTGTGGCCCAGTTCCAAATAACTCACGACCCAGTAGTGGGCTGCGGCCTGGGGGCTGAGGTCCCCTGGTTTAAGTCATTAATTATTACTTAAGGTGAAACATTACAGGTAGTCCTCAACTTATGAGCAAATGTTCTGTTGCTAAATAAGGCAGTTATGTGAATTTTGCCCCCATTTTACGACCTTTCTTGCCACCGTTGTTCAGTAGGTGAATGAAGTTGTTAAGTTAGTAACACGTTTGTTGGGTGAATCTGGCTTCCCATTGACTTTGCTTGTCAAGATCCTTCTGTATCTTAAGCCTGTCTTCTGGAGTGTTGGCTATTCCTGTCAGCTTGGTGTCATTTGCAAATTTGATGAGTTCCCCATTTATTCTCTCATCCAAATCATTGATGAAGAGTACTGGGCCTAAAACAGAGCCTTGGGGTACTCCACTGCATACTTCCCTCCATGTAGATGCAGTTCCATTGAGGACTACACGTTGAGAGCGGTTGGTCAGCCAGTTACGAATGCATCTGGTGGTGCTGTTGTCCAACCCACATTCTTCTACTTTATCTAGTAGTAGGTTATGGTCTACCTTATCAAATGCCTTACTGACGTCCAAGTAAACTATATCGACGGCTTTCCTCTGGTCCACTAATTTTGTCACTTTGTCAAAGAATGCAATAAGATTAGTCTGGCATGATCTGTAGTCTGGCATAAACTATAATCCATTGATTAATAATTAATTATTAATTGATAAATAAATAATAAAATAAATAAGTCATTGAACCTGGATCTTGCTATAACCAATGGGAAAAAATCAGGTGAACTGATTTCATTGCAAGCCTGAATTCCTCGGTAACAATTGTTGCCGTGTCACAAAATCCCACATAAATATTTGATGGAAAAATCAAACTAATTCCATTTCATCTTAGCTTGTTTGATTAAAAAAAGTACTGAAGGTAAAAATAAAGCAATTTCCTGAATTAAGAGGCTAACTGTAAAGGTAAGGAGGTTTTAAAGACAGATTCTCCCTTAAAAGAGGTGTGCTATACATTTTTCACTTCAGCAGTAAATAGGTCTGTGCAATCATTAAATGCTAAATGGAGCATAACTATTTTTCCTATTCGAATGCAAAGCATTGTATTTGCTTATAAAAGAGGTCATTCTACCCCTATAGGGAGTTTTTGCTTTTGTGGCCTGGCAGAGTCTGAACTAAGAGCCCTTTCTCACAGTAGGTAGCAAGGGAGGGAAATAAAAAAAATATAATGGCTCACTTGATCAGTGCAAACAGTACAATAGCTACGCTCTATTAACAAAAACAGACTCTAAAGGAAACAAGACAGACAGAAAAGTCTCTACTGTTATTTTAACCAGTACTTCTGGATTATCATGTGTATTCTATTGGAGGTGGGGAATCAGTAATATCATTTGTCATGATTTTAGGATTAGTTGGCCACTCTAAAGCTATAGGGAAAATTGAACTGCAGATGAGAAAATGCAGGTTTTCTGATGAGCCAAAAATTAAGCATTTCCCATTAATGTCCTGTTTATGAGGGGCATTATCACATGTGCGTAAGTGTTTGTGTTTGCACACATATAGACAAGCATACCAGTGGTGGGCTGCAGGTGGTATGCCCCAGTACAGGCATACTGGAGCCTACCCGGAACACCAGGTACTGTTCTGGTACAGTGGTCCATCCGGAGGACTCACCCGCCAGCCCGAACTCCTGACCTGTCCTTTAAAGTCTTCAGCGCTTCCGTGCATGTGCATGGCACATACAGGGCCTGCGCAATGCTTCGACGAGCAGCTGGAGCGTCACAGAGGCTTGCGGAAGCATCGCTGGCAGCTACAACGCAAGCATTGCTGCACGTCCATGTGGGCGATGCTGGGCCTGTTGCAACCGTACCGCTTGGAACGGGACCTGGAACCCACCACTGAAGCATGCATACACACACACACACACACACACACACACACACATCCATTCTCTCTCTCTTCCTGTGTATATTTGTGTGTGTGCGAGTGCGCGCGCGTGCGCACACACGTGTTTCCTCTGTTTAAGCATGTTCAATTCTTGGAGGAGACTGCCTGAAGAAATGTCTGCAGTTTTCTTGGCAAGGTTTTGCAAAAGTGATTTGCCATTGCCTCCTTCCTAGGGCTGAAAGGAGGTGACTGGCCCAAGGTCACCCAGCCTGCTGTGTACTTAAGGCAGAATTAAAATTCGCAGTCTTCCAGTTTCTAGTCTGATGCTTTACCACTAGACCAAACTGGCTTCCTCTCCCTCCCTCCCTCCCTCTCTCTCCATATATTGTATATACATCCATCCACATGTCTTACAAACCAGTAGAAGAATATGCCTAATCCACGAGACTGCAGAATATAAATTCTCACTTACAAATATGGGACAGAAGGATATTGCAATAACAATACCACCGAGACTTATATACCACTTCATGATGCTTTACAGCTATCTGAATATTTTGTTTTGAATATGAATAAGGGTACATCTATGGAATTTGTATGGGATGCAAGCAAAGCGTATATGAGAGGAGTTTTGATGAATATAAATAAAACACATAGAAATAAGCAAGGGTTAAAACGAACAGAACTGGAAGAGGAAATTAAGAGAAAAGAGCTGGAGTTAACAAGGAAACCAGACGATACAAAGGTTAAGGAAACTATTAACATATTAAAATCTCAATTTGACATGTTGATCTCTGACCAGGTAGCTACTAATTTACTATATGCAAAACACAATACTTTTTGTAATGCAAACAAACCTGGCAGATGGTTAGCTTATCAGATTAGGAAAAAAAGGAAAACTCGAAATATATCTAAAATGATTTACAGAGGGAAGGAGGTGTTCCAACAGGAAGAGATTCAAAAGGCTTTCTGGGAATTTTTTACAGAACTGTATAAAGGGGATAAAATTAATGGTTTAGACATAGACAAATATTTAGACAAGGAGAAAATACCTTCAGTTAGAGAAGAACACAGGCAAAAATTGAATCAACCAATAACCTCGGGGGAAATCCTGCAGGTAATTAAGCAATTAAAGCCAGGGAAAGCACCAGGTACAGATGGCTTGACAGCGGTTTACTATAAAAACTTACAGTTAGAAATGGTAGAACCTCTTAGAGAATTATTTAATATGATTCAAACGGAAGGTAAAGTCCCTCCATCTTGGAAGACAGCGTTTATATCTTTGATACCCAAAGAAGATCAAGATACTACTCAACCCAAAAATTATAGACCCATTTCATTACTGAATGTAGATTATAAAATTTTTACTAAAATATTAGCAAATAGGTTAATGTTGGTCATTCAACAATTGATACATACGGACCAAACAGGTTTTATACAAGGGAGACAGATGAAAAGTAATGTCAGATTAATTATTAATGCATTAGAATATTTGGGAAAGAACAACCAGATCCCTGCTGCGTTTATATTTTTGGATGCTGAGAAGGCCTTTGATCGAGTTAACTGGCAATTTCTGTTGAAGATATTGCAAAAAATGCAGATAGGAGATAATTTTTTACAGTCAATTAAAGCAATATACCAACAGCAAACAGCACAAATCATAGTCAATGGAAGTTTAACAGACTCTATTCAAATTGGAAAAGGTACAAGACAGGGTTGTCCTTTGTCCCCATTATTGTTTATTATAACTTTGGAAGTATTGTTGAATAAAATACGGGGCTTGGATGGTTTAAAAGGGATCAAGATTAGGCAGCAAGAATATAGAGTCCGCGCTTTTGCGGATGATTTGGTCATAATATTGGAACAACCGCAGGAATCCAGTAGGGTTTTAATGAATACGATTAATCAATATGGTCAAGTGTCTGGCTTTAAAATAAACTTAGGAAAAACCAAAACATTAGCTATAAATATGAATATTAAACAAAAGGAAGAATTAGGAGTGATGCTAGGATGTGAGGTAGTTAAAAAAGTCAAATATCTTGGAGTTAACATTTTAACTTCAAATGGGAAGTTATATAAGCATAATTATGAACCACTTTGGCATAGCATACAGACAGAGATGAAAAAATGGGAGAAATTGCACTTATCTTTGCTGGGCAGGATAGCGGCAGTGAAAATGAACATTTTACCAAAATTTTTATTTCTTTTCCAAATGTTACCTATACTTAAAAAAGATGCGAACCTTTTAGAATGGCAGAAGGGTATCAACAAATTTGTGTGGGCAGGAAAGAAGCCGAGGGTAAAGATGAAAATAATGCAAGATGTACGTGAGAGAGGAGGACTGAAACTACCTAATTTAAAACTATATTATGATGCAGTGGTATTATCTGTAATTAGTGATTGGATTCATTTAACCAATGATAGAATATTGAACATTGAGGGACACGATCTGGTATTTGGTTGGCACGCTTACCTGTTATTCAACAAAAAATTGGATAAGAACTTTAAAAGTCATATTTTAAGAAATGCTTTATTGCGGGTTTGGAAGAAATACCAATATAAATTAAATGACAAGATACCCATGTGGGCAATTCCTAGACATGCAATTGAAAATATGAATACAGCACAAAAACAGGACAGATTTACTTACAGACAGCTTCTTACCTCGGAAAGGGGGGTATTACAATTAAAATCTTTAGAGGTATTAAAAGAGGAGAAGGTAATTCAAACATGGTTCCAGTATGGGCAATTACAGGCTAGGTGGAAAATAGATCAAAAAATTGGTTTTATTCAAGTTGAGGATAATCTGTTTAAACAAATAAGAGATCAAAGCTTAATGCATATAAAGAGGATATATAATGTATTAATACAGATGGATTCGGAAACAGAATTAGTTAAAGATTGTATGATAAAATGGGCTCAAAATATTGAGGAACCAATAATGTTGGATACATGGGAAAGAATCTGGGTAAGAAATGTGAAATTTACACAAGCTCAAAATCTGAGAGAAAATTTTTACAAGATGTTCTATAGATGGCATTTAGATCCTAAAAAGTTGGCTTCTATGTATCCGAATGTACAGCCTAAATGTTGGAGATGTGGTTCTCTCGATGCTACATATTATCATATATGGTGGACCTGCCAAAAGGTTAAAGCATTTTGGATAAAAATATGGTGGGTCATGCAAAATGTTTTTAAAAGAAGGATAAAGTTTAGTCCTCAGTTATTTTTACTAGGTATATGTACTGACTTTACAGTGGTAGAGACCAATTTGACTCTGCACCTGATAACTGCAGCAAGACTGTTGGTGGCGCAATATTGGAAGAAGGAAGACTTGCCTACAATTCAAGAATGGACATTGAAAGTAACAAACTTAGCTGAAATGGCTAAAATATCGGCATATCTCAAAGATCATTCAAATGAGAGATATAAACGAGACTGGAAAAAATGGATTGACTATATACAAAATAAATACGGGACTAAGAAATTCCAGTTAGCCTATGCTTAAGATCAGAAATGATTTAAATTGTTTAAAGTTAGTTCAGTAAGAAGAAGCTAAGGTCAATCTAGAATGTTATTAATTTCTTTATTTCTTTTTTCTCAATAGATTTTAGACTGTGTTAGTTAAAATTCTATACCGTGTACGGGTTCTGGGAAGTCGGGGGGGGGGAAGGAGGAGGGGAGGTGGGGGGGTGGAGGGAGGGAGGGGTATACACACAAAAAAAAATTGTACTTCAATGTTTTAATGATTGACAAATGATGACATATTTGTGTTTTTTTTTTAAAGAAAAATAAAGAAATTATTCACAGTGATGATGCTTTACAGCCCTCTCTAAGCGGTTTACAGAGTCAGCATATTTCCCCCCACAATCTGGCTCCTCATTTTACCAACTTTGGAAGGATGGAAGTTGAGTTAACCTTGAGGTGCTCAGAATTGAACTGCCGAGCTGCTGGCAGCCAGCAATCAGCAGAAGCAGCCTGCAGTACTGCATTCTAACCACTGAGCCACCACGGCTCAGTAGCTGATGGAGAGACAGTGTGGTGTACTGGTTATAGTGCTGGACTAAGAGTGGAGGAACCAGGTTCTAGTACTCCCTTAGGCAAAGAGGTCATCTGGGCTGCCTTGGGCAAACCATTCTTTCTCATCTCCCCAAAAGCCATTCAGCTCTATGCAAAATGGTTGAAGAACAAGCTCTCACTGCATTATGCATAGATAGCTTTGCCATGTGACCTAGGCAAAAGGTACAAAGAAATAGTCCTGCATTCAGTCCAGGTGTAAGAAAAAAAGAACAAAAATATATTTGAGACAGAGGTGGGATTCAGCAGGTTCTGAACAGTTCTGGAGAACCGCTAGTGGAAATTTTGAGTAGTTCGGAGAACTGATAAATACCATCTCTGACTGGCCCCACCCCCATCTATTCTCCCAGCTGATCGGGAGGGAATGGGGATTTTGCAGTAACCTTCCCTTGGAGTGGGGTGGGTTTGGAGATTTTACCGTATCCTTCCCTGCCCACCAAGCCACGCCCACCAAGCCACGCCCACCAAGCCATGCCATGCCCACCAAACCACACCCACAGAACCGGTAGTAAATTTTTTTGAATCCCACCACTGATTTGAGAGCCATCATTACGCTGTTCTTCATTGCCTTGCTTAAGACTCTAGGAGCTGGTTTAAGGGACTAATTAAAACACGGATAAAATAAAATAAAAGATCACATAAAAGGAAAGAGAAGAAAGTGAGAAACAGCATACTATCAAGGAGTTTGCCTTACTGTGTGATATATAATATATATCAAAGCCATTATTGCTACAATTTAACCAAACTTCTGTTTGGAAAATTTACTATTAATTTTGCCATTGCTGCACATCTTCCAAATATGATTTTCCAATCTGATATTGCTGGGAAAGTATCTCGTTTCTGGGCTAAATCTCTCTGCTAGCTAAATTTGCCCTCATGGTCATCAAACATATATCTTAATAAATTGTGATACATTTAACTTATTTCTTCTGGAAAGATTCCCCATTAAGGAACCCCCCCCCCCCAAAACACCCCATTTTGAAGTTTTTTATATGACTACTACATATGACCCACGATAAAGACAGTAAATCTAATCCATTGTGCAGGTAACCAGCCTGCTACTAGGTTTAAAGAGGAATACCAGCTGTCCTTTACAGTAATTTAATCCTTGGTTAATGGCCATTTCTTCAGTGACCATTCGAACTTACGATGGCGCTGAATGAGGAGACTTACAGCCAGTTCTTCAATGTTATAGCCATCACAGCGCCCCCATAGTCATGAGATTGTGACTATGACAACCGGTGTTTGCAATGACAACAGTGTTAGCGCCTGTGGTCATGTGATCACCATTTGGAACTTCACTGCTGGCTTTTGAGAGGAAACGTCAATGGGGAAGCCAGCTAGAAGTCATAAATGGTGAGCACGTGACATCGCACCCAGTAGCTGCAACTGAAACGTTGCCATAAGTCATCACACCATGTGATGATGTGTGCTTTACGGCCGCATTGACCTGGGTACTTGAGAGACCGCCTGCTGCCAATTACCTCCCAAAGACCCATTAGATCACACAGGGCAGGCCTCCTCCGGGTTCCGTCTACTAGCCAATGTCATCTGGCCACTACCCGGGGGAGGGCCTTCTCTATGGCGGCTCCGGCCCTTTGGAACGAGCTCCCCGCAGAGATTCGGACCCTCACCTCCCTCCAGGCCTTCCGAAAAGCCGTTAAAACCTGGCTGGGGTCGATGAGTTCCCTTCCCCTCTCGAATCGTGTGGCTGTTGGTTGTTTTAAATGCCCTGTACTTTCTGTTGTAGTTTTTGTGTTTCCCTTCCCCTCCTTGGGTTTGTGCGCCGCCCTGAGTCCCGCCGGGAATAGGGCGGCATATAAATAAAATGAACCTTGAACCATTGCTTAGCAAGCGAGTTCTTAATCCCATTATTATCCTTAACGAGGACTATTTGCATGTTCTGATAGTTGACTCCTTCCAACACAGCTGAAGGATGCTACTCTTTGATCTCATGCAAGGGAATCAAGGATCCTGCCTCCAAGGAGAAAATAAAGACAAAGATAAAACCCTCCTATATTCAGTGATTCTAGATAGAAACAGCGGTTACAAGAAACTTGATTTGCTTTCCATAATTAAATTCTAGTACCTGATCTCTCTCTCTCTCTCTCTCTCTCTCCCTCTCCCTCCCTCCCTCCCTCCCCCCTCCCTCCCTCCATGCCCTTTCTGTATGTATTATGCCATATCTGTAATCTCTTTGGGGATTTTTTTTTGTCTAAAGAATAGGAAATGAAACAAATAAATAGTAAAGGAACAGCAGGCTATTTATTGATGGTTGAAATATTAACACGGTCATGGACTGCTATTATTAAAATATACACGATAGTTATAGCTAAAATATAAGGCACAAAGGACCTTATTTTGAAGAATTACAGGAAATGTTAATGGGACCTACACACATGGCAGGATGTGGTGATGATTTTAAACTATTTATACTAAATAAGAGTTGGAAGCACTTTGCATAACTTGTTTCTATAAAAACAGATGTCTTCCCACATTTTTGCAATACCAAAGCATCAATAGACACACACACTAAATAGAACAGGGTAGAACAGAACAGAATAACAGAGTTGGAAGGGACCTTGGAGATCTTCTAGTCCAACCCCTGCTCAGGCAGGAAACCCTATACCATCTTAAACAAATGGTTGTCCAATCTCTTCTTAAAATTTTCCAGTGTTGCGCGCAGTAATGCCGGCTGCAGCCCACCTCTGCTCCACACTGCAGGTAAGAATGTATGGATCAGGGTTACAATATTCTAAAGAACTTTTTTTCCTCTATAAGCGACACGGAAAACGGTTAGCAGAAAATTACACAGAAAAATTACAAGACCAATTATATGCACCTCAGTTCTGTACACACTGAATTAATTGTAAATCCCATTAAAAATCGTGGGATGCTATCTAAATCTGTGTAGGTCAAATTTTGGGTTGAGAGAATGTTGGTGAAATAATAATGAAAAGATTGGTGGTTTTAAAGGTAAGAGGAAAAGGGCATTTGCATTTAAGCTGCAAATGGTTAAATGAGGTTGAAGAGTCAAGAGGACAGACCCCTTAGTTTATTTAGTTACCATGGCAAGCTTCCACTGGAACAGCAACAATACAACTCTTTCCTAACCTTTTATTAAAAGGAGGAGGGGAGAAAAAAATGAAGTATGTTGCATTTATTCTTTATCTTTTGAAACTTCTGTGGTAAGAAAGGTTCTACTTGAGAATTGCTGAAGGTATTAATTACTCCTTTGGGAATGAAGAGAAATAGCATAAAAGGTCTTGAATTGTGTGCAGTCCAGCCCCATCCTGTTTGAAACAAGACATAATTAAATAAGCACAAAAGGGGAGAGAAAATGATAGCAAAATGGAAAAATCCTGTGCTTGGCTTTGATCATCACACTGGCTCCTGGGAAGTGGCAGGCTCTGGCCCAGAGAAACAGACAGAAGAAGAGATGAAGCAGCTAAGAAAAAATCGACAACTAAAAAAATAATTATTTCATTCCTTATTAAGATAGCATTTTCCTCTTCCTTCTCCTGCTTTTGAACATGATCAAGCGTAAATAATCCATGAGACTGGGACTGCTAAAGGGAATATGAATTTAGGTCTGCATTCTCAATTATCTTACTAACAAAATCACTTACATAGGAAAAGAAGAGAAATGGGCAATCTCCTAAGAGTATCTTCTACGTAAAGGAAGCAAATTCCTAAAACTCATCAGCTAAGAATATTTTTCGTTTTTCTGCTCAGCTCCAGCCCAACATGCTTTAGGGATCACTATTCAAAAGGGACTTCAACATATATAGGAGGGAAATTTTAAACCGTAATGAGCCTCACCTTACTCTCAGATTTTTCTCGCAGGACTATACAATGATTGACAAGGAAGGGCATATTAAATTCTTCTTTCCCCCCCTTCTGAAAGAATAAAGTAAGCATTTTGGGACAGGACAGATTCCCAAGGGGTTTTGAAGGGACTAGGCCAGAGGTGGGCAATTAGAGTTGCATTATAAGCCATGAACTTCAACTCCCATAATTCCTGAGCCAACCATGCTGGCTCAGAAATTCTGAGATTTGAAGCCCACAGGTTGTAAAGGGATCATAATTGCCTCATCCCCACTCCTGGATTAGGCCATGGTACTTAGAACAGTGGTTCAAGAACCTATAGCGTTGAAAGGAATGTGTTCAGATTGTCCATTTTTCTTTCTTACTACAAGTTTAAGAGTTGTCAATTATTACCTCTATGAATATGACAATTAAAAACCTTCTGTAATGTTTTGGTGAATAATACTGTAGTTGGGCAATCTGAATAAGCCAGATCCACTTCTTAAAAACATAGCAAATTCCCATTGAGAGTTGAAGTATTTCCAGGTATGGCTCTAGTGAAGAACCAGGTAGACATCTTCGATGAGTGAATAAGGAAAATAGCCAAACTATTCTGTGTAATACCATTAGTTACATTGGGCAAATATAGTTTGGCTGTTGTACTTTTTTGTGGGTTTGAGTTTGAGTTTTATTTCATTTATATGCCGACCTTTTCCCTAAGGGGACTCAGGGCGGCTCACAACTCAAAAAGGGAAGGGGGGAATACAAACAGTTTAACAAGAACACAAAACTATACATAGTTAAAA
Source organism: Thamnophis sirtalis (assembly GCF_051295495.1). Taxonomy (NCBI): domain Eukaryota; kingdom Metazoa; phylum Chordata; class Lepidosauria; order Squamata; family Natricidae; genus Thamnophis; species Thamnophis sirtalis. The sequence continues at coordinate 166,745,905 of NW_028261382.1, forward strand.
AGCACAATAATCATACCATTCGAGATAGGGGCAGCAGATCTTTAGCCCCAGGCCTGTCGGAACAGCCAGGTTTTAAGGGCTATGCAGAAGGCCTGGAGGGTGGTGAGGGTTCGAATCTCCACGGGGACTTCGTTCCAGAGGGTCGGAGCAGCCACAGAGAAGGCTCTCCTCCGGGTAGTCGCCAGTCGACACTGGCCGGCGGATGGAATTCGGAGGAGGCCTAGTCTGTGGGATCTAATTGGTCTAGTGGAGGTAATTGGCAGTAGGCGGTCTCTCAAGGGAGAGGGAGAGTGGCGAAGGGAAGTGTCTATACATCTGTATTTTTCAACCTGGACAACTTTAAGATATGTGGACTTCACTTGCGGAATTCCCCAAAATCCATACACTTTAGAGTAGCTAAGTCTAGAAACAAAAGTTTATATGTTTATATGCAGAAAAGGGACTTTATAATGAAAGCCTGAAGTAGAGTAGAAATAGAGTAGAGTAGAGTAGAGTAGAGATAGAATAGAATATTCTTTATTGGCCAAGTGTATATGATTTTTATTTGTGTAGGTATGCTGGTCTTGTTGTATTCGGGTCTTTTCCTGTGTAAGATTGAGATTGTCTTGGCAACGTTTTGGCGAGGTCTCACTCAACATCCCCAGGCTGGTGTTTTCGGCTTAAAGCGTGGTCAGAGCTGCCGTCTTTCTATAAATCTTGTGTGTGTGTGTGGAGTGCTGGGTTTGTTTCAGTAAGTGGATTGATTGGATGTGTGGCTGTATCATGATTGGTAGATTGGTGCTGATTGGTGTTGGCTGTGGGTCTGTTGTTGTTTTGTGCTGTAATGGCCTGGGTGGTGGGTGGGGCTCATTTGTTTACCAGGGCTGGTTTCCAGATGTCTGGTAGGTGGGAGGTATCGTCACGTTTATTCATGTTGTGGGGGTGTTTCTCTATTTCGATAAGCTTCCATAATTATTGTCTTGTTGAAGTGCTTCAACAAGATAATAATTATGGAATTATAACTTCAACAAGAGAAGGCCAGTTGTTCAACCTCTTATCTGTATGCAGACTGAACACCATCTCAAAGGAGACCTATGACTGCTGTATCACTTGCAAAATTCAGTATTTTAACTGAGGGATCCTTTGAGATGCAGTCATTGGTGTAGGGAGAAAAGAGTAATGGAGAGAGAGCACACAGCCCTGGTGTGTTTTTAGCTGTGGCATAAAAACTGTGGCGATGAGCTGTTTCGGTGTGTTTATTTCACACAGAGGAAAAAAGAGCAGCCACATAACTTTATTAGAAATAGTGATTTAAAGTGAAAGTCTTAGAGCACTGTAACTTCAACTAGATGCAGATTTGCATAATGGACTATAATGGCATCAAAAAAATGGGAAAGACAAAGTAGACAGTAAATATTCAAGACTGTTAAAAGTTTTGGTATAAATATTTTTATACTCGAGAAGGTTTGGTGTACACATTAAATTATTCAACTATTCCTAGATATGAAACAAACTGTATGATAACTGCCAAAATGTTTCTTTCAGTTTCAGCTATATATTTCCTAATGTCAGGGATATGAACCGAGAACCTTTCATAATCTTTGAAATGGAACGTGAGTTGGGACTACAACTCTTGCAATTACAAGAGATCCATCCTTTAGTCCTAGCATGCCTGGAAGGTTCTAGTTTTGAGAAAGTTGAATTATAATGACATACAATCCTGGGCTAGAGATGACACTGAAGTCTTTCAGTATCAATCTGGACATGGTGATGATTTACCATTCTGATCTTCCGCCTATAGCAGTTACTAAATCTAACAAATGTAACTGAATATGACAATTTATTAAACTATATATTCCCATATCAGGGTACATAAAAACAATGGGAAATCAAATGATTTGAAATTCTCTCTCTCTCTCTCTCTCTCTCTCTCAATCTCTCTCTCTCACTCTCTCTCTCTCTCTCTCTCTCTCTCACACACACACACACACACACACACACAAAAGTTATGTCTCACTGAACTCACATAAGTCCTATTTATGTCACTGCTCCCAGGTCAGCAAAAATTGGGGCTGATTTACCACCATCTGTGCATGGAGATATTTTCATTTTACATTAATTTTAAGCCCGACATTTAATAACCCATCTAAATTTTGCATCTGTGGGTATTAAGTTCTAAGCACTCTCCCTGTTTAATTGATGATCTTGAAGCATTCCTGTAAAAAACAGTGAAATTTACTCTTAAAAGAATGGAAGCACAGACAGGGCTATCTATCTATCTATCTATCTATCTATCTATCTATCTATCTATCTATCTATCTATCTATCTATCTATCTATCTATCTATCTTATCTATTTATTATTGTTTATTTATTTATTGTTTATTTATTTATTTTTTATTTGTCAAATCTTTATCACTGTTCATCTCACAAAAAGTAACTCTGGGCAACGTGCAATAATTAATTAAAAAAATAAACATATAAAAGTAGTCATTATTTATTGTTCCTTGGAATACTGAAGACAAAATGCTCAAGAGAAGTGTTTTGCAGATACCCCGGTAATGCACGGCTGCTTGTCTAGTTTTTGTTGCTGAATATCCTTACAACACAACCTGACAATCCCTCTACAATGAGTTAAGGTGGCATGGAAAAGAGTTTAGACACACAACATTGGAGTTGTCAACAGTTGAAGAATGAAAACAAAGATACATTGTGATAGGAATTTCGGGGAAAGGGCTGCATTTCACAGCCCATAAATCCTCTATTTCACCCTTGTGAATAATATATGGCATAAAGTATAATAACACATAAAATATATTAGTGGGAATACCAGTCTTCTTAAAATCAATATATATTTATACACGGTAGGAGCCATGTAGCTTATTATCAAAGGGTGGGCATTTGATTTCATGCATTTATATAAATGATAAATCTTAGTTACCATCTGAGGAAGAATAATTAGACAACTGTAACAGATGAATCTTCCTCTAGAATAAGACTCCTAATAAAGGAGAATATTTGTAGCTCAGAGTTAAAACGAGGGGTCCTTGGCCCTCTCTGAGCTTGGCTGTTTTTCATTATACAAGCTAGGTAACATCACTAGCCCTGATGATGTTACCTAGTTGGGGTAGTGAAACAATTTAGTAAGCACCAAGGACCCATCATAAAACTCTCTGTCCAAGGCTCATCACTATCCCCACTCATCACACTCTTCCCCTACAGCTATTTAAATGGTATTCCCTTTATTTCGTGTATCACAAAGTCAAAAGGCATCAACAAATTTGCTCATAAGTGATTCTTGAAGAACAGGATTTACTTGATAGTAACTGAACTTTCAGCTGAATGTCAACAGGATGGCCACAGCCTCTAGTATAAAGCTAGCACTATCTCATTGCTGGAAGTAAGATCTAAAACTCGCACCACTGGATTACCATTGTTACTGTAGTACTACAGTTTACCATTGTTACTCTAAACCTGGCAGACCTCTCTGACATACTTACTTCTCCTCCAGTGGAGGGTTTCAAAAATTGTTGGAACCTACTCTGTGAGTGTGGCCTCCTTTATGGAAGTGGCTTGCCACCCATGTGACCGGATGGGAGTGGCTTGCTGCCCATGTTACTGGATGGGAGTGGCTTGCTGACCATGTTACCGGATGGGAGCGGCTTGCCGCTCATGTGACCGGATATGAAATTATGAATTAGTACTTAGGTCGGTCCAAGTAGCTATTCAGAAGTTAGTGGTTAGAAGCAATCGTAAAGCAAGATATGGAATTAAAACCAGAAATATTTTGTTGGCTATTTGAAAGGGATTATAATATATATATTTAATTTTACACATGTTAGCAGCTGCTGGAATTGTGTTTGCACAAGTGGAAAAACAGAGATATGTAAATGAATAAATATTACAATGTGCAGGAATAAATAAATTGACAATTAAAATCAAGAAGGCTTTGAAGACTTTTTCACGTGGGATTGGTTTTAGCAATTGCCAACTAACGGAAACAGAAATTAGAAATCCAAAAGTATGAAAGAAAACACCAATTATGTAAGGAAAGGTCCCTAAAACGTATAAGGAAATATTACTAGATCATTATTAATGCGTAGATAACTGCGGGACATTACACACCCACCAGTGGTGGTTTTCAAAATTTTTTGGAACCTCTTCTGTAGGTGTGCCCTGCTTTCCGGGTCCACTGGCGGAACCTCTTCTAACCGGTTCGGTAGATTTGACGAACCGGTTCTACTGAACAGGTGCAAACTGGTAGGAACCCACCTCTGTTCTCCTCCTCCGGAAGTAAAACAACTATGTTCAACTCTTTTCTGAGAAAACTAGAAGCAGCAGAAAGTATTCTGGGAACTTTGCTACCAATCTTGACACCACCAAATAATGGTCTGCTCCACATGCAGAATCTTGTATGCTTCTCTAAATTCCCCCATACTCCCTTGTACACAATCAAATCAATCATGATAAAATGAACACAGGTTGCAAAATCTGCTACTTGCATAACTGTAGAAGATGCTGTCGCACAGGTACAAAACAGTGGAGCTGTCAAGATCCACATTTTATCATTTTGGGTTGGTCATGTTAGGGTGCTTCAGAGGTGGGTTCCTACGAGTTCGCACCTATTCGGTAGAACCGGTTCGTCAAATCTACCGAACCGGTTAGAATAGGTTCCACCAGTGGACCCGGAAAGAAGCCACACCTGCAGAAGAGGTTCCAAAATTTTTTGAAACCCACCACTGGTCCTTGGATATGATTATTCTACACTATCATGCTCATATTTATAAAACTCAGTGCCTCTGTGAAAGGTAAGGATGACTACTGCGTTTGTGGTGCAATCAGAACATTGCGTGTATTGAAGTTGTTTTAACGCAAACCAAAGATGCCTTTTACAAAACAAGTTTACATCATATTCTTATGCATGCCAGTGCTGTGTTTGAGGTAATTTAAGGTGGTTCTGACAAGTGTCGTCGGCATCTTCATATCCGGTCACATGGGCAGTAAGCCACTCCCATCCGGTCACATGGGCAGCAAACCACTCCCACAAAGGAGGCCACACCCACAGAGTAGGTTCAAACAATTTTTGAAACCCACCACTGAGGTGCTTGTTCTTGTTCGTTATCATCTCTCTGATTAGCCCAACTCCTTTGTCAGTATTTCTTTTCTTATTCCCAGTTATACAGTCATTCATACTCAGTATAATGAGTAAAAAAAATACAGCATCGCAGGCAAACTCATAAGGTCATAAAGTTGCCATAGCTGCCCATCCCTGCTTTAGGGAAACCTATTTAAACGGGTATTAGGTAAAGATTCCCCTCGCAGATGTGCTAGTCATTCCTGACTCTAGGGGGCGGTGCTCATATCCGTTTCAAAGCCGAAGAGCCAGTGCTCTCCAAAGACCTCTCCGTGATCATGTGGCCGGTATTACTAAATGCCGAAGGTGCACGGAACGCTGTTACCTTCCCACCAAAGGTGCTCCCTATTTTTCTACTTGCATTTTTACATGCTTTCGAACTGCTAGGTGAGCAGAAGCTGGGACAAGTAATGGGAGCTCACTCCCTTACACGATGCTAGGGATTCAAACCGCCGAACTGCCAACTTTTCTGATAGACAAGTTCAGCGTCTTAGCCACTGAGCCACCGCATCCCTTTTTAAACTGGTATTAAGAAATAGTTTTTCACAAGATTTGTTTTTAGGACAGAACTGGGGAGCTTTTTAACTGTGTAATATACTGAGCCAGAAGTGCAGAGCACAATAGTGCTGATTCTCAAATTAACATAACATTTTAAAAATTAAATTAAATTATAACAAAATCACGCAGAAATATACAAAGTAACCTTTCCCAAGATTGTTATGTTACACACACACACACACACACACACACACAGAGGTACGTATATGTGTATGCGTACCTGTTGCATAAAACATTCCTGGCCATCTCTTTGTAGTTTGACAGCCTGATTATTGTTACTGTTATAGCCCTTAGTAAAGTATTTAAATAACCTCACAGTGTTAATCTTTAATGTGAACATCCCAGAGAGTAAAAAGTTATGATATATTCATAATAAGCACATCTCACTGTTTACAGAATACTAGAATGAGATTATAAACCGGGCAGTAGGATAGTTTCTCCGCTTAAGGTCTGAAGCCGACGCACCTAACTCAAAACTGCAAACTCATCCTGGAGAATTCCCAGCCTTCTTGCTGCCCTGATGTGAATTTTGAAACATAAGCAAGAGAGTCTCTGCTCTCGCTGCAGTGTAAAATGAACTTCGCCCGACTTCGTACAATTTTAGATGAAAGAAAAATAAGAACGGTATAATTATATATATTTACCTTGACAAATAGAAAGCAGTATGTGATTAGAGCATAGCAATTAGGTACAAAATGCTTCCAATGGATTTAATTACCCATCAGTCTACAAGTTTCTTAATTACTTCTGTCTCACTGCATCAGTAACACTTTCTGCCTGAGGCAGGCAGCCATTTATTTACAAAGCCTGGAGATTTTTAAAAGCGAAGGCATTGCTTTGCCACTAAAACAATAAAAAAGGGCTATGGTTACACTATTTAAAAAGCATGTTCATGCTTTTCATAAGGCCTCTGCCAAGGCAAAGCTCGGCTGTCATTCTGCTTTTTTCTATGGCCCTGTTCTCACTCTAATCCTGAGCAATATCCATACATCTGTTTTTTTTTAAATTAAAAAAAACACAAGATTATTTTATTTTCCTTTAATGTATTTAAATGGCTGTCCATCTACCAAGGGCACTCGGGAGGGATGGCAGATAAATAAGCTAACTATGTTGAGTGTAAATAAATAACACTGAAGGCTAGTAGAATATCTATTTTCAAAGAATCTTATGGCACACACAAACATTGAAGGCAACTTTGAAGGCAGAAGCTAATCTCTAATGGAAAGAAGAATAGGAAGTAATTGTCATAATGAATATTTAAACAGCCACCCGGATCCCCAAATTGCCAGAAAGGCTCACTTGAAACTGCCATTTGGAACTTAATGTGGTTTTTAGAAACCAAGATTGAGCTCGCTATAATTAATTGGTTGATTATTATTTTTTTACACAGAGCCTAGCTATGAAGATTTTACTGGAAGATGAGAGAGAGTCTACTTTAAATCTGCCCAAGCTATTTGGGAATGGCCGAATCCTTTGAATCATTTGCTCTGACTCTCTAGTTAAGCATGATGGTTGGTGAACAGGAGAAAAACACCACGCTTAAGTTATTGATACCAGTCCATTCATTTCAATCATCAATTGCATGACAGGAGAAAATGAAGCAGTACCAGTACAGAAACCATTCTTCATTTCATTTCATTTCATTTATTGAATTTCTAGGCCGCCCAATCCTGAAGGACTCCGGGCGGCTTACAGAAATGAAAAATTATTTAAAAAGAATTAAAACAATGAGACACAACAAAGTTAAGAAAAAAACACAACATACACCCAATCAGAGAGGGGCCGGACCTCAGTCAAGAGGTCAACGGCCTCAGGCCTGCCGTAAAAGCCAGGTTTTAATAGCTTTGCGGAAGGCCATGAGAGTAGGTAGGGCCCGGATCTCTGGGGGCAGCTCATTCCATAGGGCCGGAGCGGCAACAGAGAAGGCCCTACTCCTAGGTGTTGCCAGCCGGCATTGTCCCGCTGAAGGCACCCGGAGAAGGCCCATCCTGTGTGATCTTATTGGTCTAAGGGAGGTATGTGGCAGAAGACAGTCTCGCAGGTATCCGGGTCCTAGGCCATGTAAGGCTTTAAAGGTGATAACCAGCACCTTGAATCGTGCTCGGAGACCAATGGGAAGCCAGTGCAGCTCGCGGAGGATAGGTGTAGTATTGCTCGCGCGGCTGCATTCTGGACTAATTGTAGTCTCCGAACACTTTTCAGGGGCAGCCCCAAGTAGAGCGCATTACAGTAATCCAGTCTTGCTCTCTCCTTTTCATGATGAAGTTCCATATTCAGTTAGGCACCCAAATCTTAAGCTGTTTCTCCTGATAAGATTTCCCTCAAGTCAATGGCATAGTTTTTGCTGACTACTACAGTGTTTCCCTGAAAATACAACCTACCCCAAAAATAAGTCCCAGCCTGGGTTTTTATGTGTGCACCTAATATAAGCCCTCCCCCCAAAGTAAGCGCCATTGAAGGGGAGTGGGGTTGGTCAGCATAGGAGGTGGGCCGCAGCCCGCACAGTACAGGTGAGTTGCAAGCAGCAGACAGAGGCACAGGGGGGAGGCAGGTGATCCAGACATGCAGGCTATGGGAAGGCCGAGCAGCGGTGGGCCGGCACCATCTGCCTTCTACTCTGTGCCTTCTGCTCTGTGCAGCTACAGAGTGGGCCAACGAAGGGACTGGCAGGCTGCAGTCGCTGCTGGATACCGTCGGTCCCCACACTGATGGCTCTTGTGTGTGCACTGGGACTGGGGTGTCCAGCTGGGCTGATCATCCTGAAATTGTGTTTCCGCAAAAATAAGCCCAAGTACTTATTTTGGAGCCCAAAAGAAACTAAGACTGGGTCTTATTTTGGGGAAAACGCTGTATGAACAATGCAACCTTGCGGGGCGCTATGGATAGGATGAGTAGCCCTTTGTTAAAATGAATGCCTTTCTTATATTTCAACCAGAGTAAATCAACCAATGTCAGAAGATGTAGGATTGAGCATATGTGTCTTCTTTTCATCTTTACACTTATGTAAAGATCTCGGCAAGAGCCAAGGTGGCGCAGTGGTTAAATGCAGCACTGCAGGCTACTTCAGCTGACTGCAGTTCTGCAGTTCGGCTGTTCAAATCTCACCGGCTCAAGGTTGACTCAGCCTTCCATCCTTCCGAGGTGGGTAAAATGAGGACCCAGATTGTTGTTGGGGGCAATATGCTGACTCTGTAAACCGCTTAGAGAGGGCTGAAAGCCCTATGAAGCGGTATATAAGTCTAACTGCTATTGCTATTACCATTACATCAGTCATTCCTTGGGTGATGGGGGAGATGTGCTTATAAACAACATCTTTGGTACATATCCCAGTAGTTTTTCTTTTCTTTTCTTTATTTTAAACATTGTTTTCATCAAACACATAAAAAGAAACTGGTATACCGAAAAGCACCAGCTTCCAATTATTTCCATTAACCATAGCCAATGCAGCCATCTGTCCTGCTGGTTAAGAGTGATGTGTCTTTAAATACATCTGCAGGGTACCAGCTGAAGAAGCTACTTTAGTAACTAGAACCTTCTACAGTTCTTTGGCAGTAAAGCTTCCTACATATTAAAAAGTGAATCTATATGTTAGTATATGTTTTAAATCTTCAGGGTATACGGTGCAGGAACATTACATTATATTAAGTTTGATTTCTCTTTCACTTTGCCTAACTTATTCCAATATTGTTGGGGAGACAGAGACAATGAAAAAGAGGCAGATGCTCCATGTTTGACACTACAACAGGTGACAATGATTTTTTTTAAAAAAAAAATCAAGAAACTTAGTCATATATTTCTATTAAATTTTCTAAACTGGGATTAAAATTGTCCTTTGCTGTGAAACTGTTGCTTCCTTGTATTGGGTGTTGTGCTATCTTACAATGTACCCGCTTTAAGAGAGGAGTTATTCACTTCCTCATCAGAAAAGAAATTCACCCGTATCCATAGCCTAAGGCACCTCTACTATATCTATCTATAGATGCCCTCCTTAATAGGCAGCTATAAAAACCACGATTTTCCATTTAGCCACTAGTTAAAAATCAATGAGTAAAGTAATTTTAATATAAAAAACTTGTCTCAGGTCAACTAAATTATTAAAGTAAGCAATGCAGTTAGGGGAAAAAAATGGTTCACCTGTCTCCCTTGCATTTCCAAGTGATTCTGAAATGAAAGGTGCTGAAGCATGAAGATTGTAGGCCGTCGTTGCTTTCTGAAATCACAGTTTGGGGAATTGGAAGTGTTCTTGCCTCCTTCGGTGCTGTGAACTTTCCTTGAAAGCAGAGTACAAATTCACAGGGGTACCTTGCCTTCAATCAAGAAAATGCTCAAAATGACCCCCATCTGCCTCCTTAATGTATTCTGCCCAGAGGCTTCCATAAATATTTAATACGAGAAAGGGACTATTTAAACACAATGAATTGCTTGTGAAATTAAAGTTGGCTGATGGATTACACCGAGTAATACATTGTCAACAGTGTCAGAAAAGGCACAAGACACACACACGTACCCTGTCTACTCTTTGGTTCGGAGAGACATGAAAGGTACTCTAACCACAATGAGGTTAATGTTTTCATATTGCAAAGTAATGGCTTGGATCCAAATTCACTCTTGAAGGTACTTCTTCATGCCCATAGCTGTGTGTGTCAACCACTGCTATCCACCAGCTGCAGCCTGAAATCTGCTATCCAAGGACAACAGAGAGGTTGTCAAACATCAGGAGAAATATGTGGTTAGAAAATATGAGCTACTTAGGATCCAAGCTAGTGAGTGTTAGCAATTTCCTCCCCAAATTGGAGAAGGGTCTATTGTTCCTTCATATTTGAGTGCATGATAAATGTGCATTTTGCATGCAAAGCATGTATTGGTAAAAGAGATGATAAAACTCCTTCCAGCATGTTACTATCTTATCAACCAAATGCCATTGTGATAGTTAACTACGGTATAATGAATAATATTTTTTGGACAAAGTGCAATCAACATACATTGCCAACAGATGACAGAGAAAAATCCATATGCTAGTTTTATATTAGAGGAACAAAGAGGCACAAAGGAATGAGCCATTAGCATAGAAAAAAAGGGGCATTCTCCAATGCTATTTTTAAGGTTGACTAAAAATATAGTTTTCCTAAAATCCTGGAAATATTTCCAATGTTTAGTTGCTCAATATTTATATCTACAAATATATATTTATCTCATAAACTGCATTCCAGAAAAAAAATGTTAACACACAGCACAGTCTAAGAAAGTTCAGTTATTTTCTACAAAAGATAAAATTATGTTTTAGGTGTAATTGGCAAGTATGATTCTCTTTTATATAGAGTATGTTTACTGACAACATTTTAAGTAAGCATACAGATCTGGAGTTCTTCATTTCCTTTAATATTTCTCCCTGTTTCCCATTTTCATTCCTCGGATAGAATTAGAGGTTCTTGTTATACAGTTGAAACAAAACATCTAGAGAAGAGGACATTAAGATACAAAAAGTGGAGGGAGAAAGTATGTATTTGCAAAGCATAACAAAAGGAAATCATCTGCTTTGAATCATCTCATTTCTAAACCCCACATATGCACTCAAAGCTGCTTTACAGATGCACTTGATGACACAATTGAGATATTGCCAGTATCGAACGACCAAATAACAGTTACAAGACCTCCTCCATGTAAGGAACCTTAAGGGTAGCCATCAGATATCGTATTATATTTTTTATGGTCTAAAAAATATCTTTGTCTCAAAGTCTACACTGAAGCTCCTCGAGACCTAGAATTTTCAGACGTTAATCAGACCTTGCTGAAAGACCTAATGTGCAATGGGGGTGGTGGTTATGTTCTATTATTCTTCATTTGATGGAAAATCTTTCAAAATAACAATTCTGAAATCGTTATAGGACTGGGGTGTTAAAGTCGATTTCATTGAGGGCCGCATCAGGGTTATGTTTCGTGGCACGACAAAACCGCGCTCGTCAAAATCGTGGTGATAAAATCGCGGTGCTAAAGCCGCGATGTCATCACCGCGCGTCATCACTGCCGCGACAACAGCGCGGCAACAGAAGGGCGCTTTAAAATGGCGCCACGGCAGAAAGCCGACTTCAATTAAGGTAAGGGTTAGGATTAGGTTTAGGGGTTTGTTTTAGGGTTTGTTTTAGGGTTTGTTTTAGGGTTAGGTTTAGGTTTAGCGTTAAGTTTAGGGTTAGGTTTAGGGTTAGGTTTAGGGTACTGAGTGCTTGGGAATGCGCGAATTTGCCCTTCACGATTATGTCATTGCGGTAGGGTCGCGTTTTTTCCTTAGCGCTTAGAATGGTGCGAATTAGTCTTCGCGCTTATATCTCCACGGATAAGGGCTTCGCGGATTTGTGGTGGAACCTTATGTTTGACCTTGGGGGAGCTGAGGGGTGTGTGTGGCCAGCTCGACATCACCCGCGTCGGGGGTGCCTGTAGTGGTCTGAGCCCATTTCTGCTAGCAAAAATGGGTTCCCGAGCTCTGTTTCCATCAGTGACGTCCTCCTGCAATCCTCTGCCAGCGAAAACAGAGCTCGTAAGGGTCGCAGGCGGCCCTCACAAGCTCTGTTTTCGCTGGCAGGGGCATCGCCGGCCAGTCTTTTGCTGTTTCCAGGGTGGCCCCGTGGGCCAGATCTAAGCACCCTGCAGGATGGATCCAGCCCGCAGGCCTTGAATTTGACACACCTGTTATAGGATATAGAAAGACTAAGTTCAGTCTGGGATGGATGGATAAATAGACATGTTTTTCCTCCTAGCATTGCGTGAGATTCACTGCAACTTCTAAGGCCAAATCACAGCATTAATGAAAGCCAGCAAGTACTGCGTTTGAAACTGATATGGGAGAATCATGTATAAGCTTTGTTACAGAGCCTAATTGTGGGTTAAAGAAGTACAGGAACAACTGATGGGAACAGCAGAGATACTGACATGAACGCAAGCAGAATCTTGGCCTAATGAAGAATTCAAACTACAATCAAATAGTGCTGATATCTGAACTGGTAAACAGTGCTGGTTCCTGAATGCACTGAACACTGCCGAATTCCACAGACCTTTGGGTACATTGTTTACCTAACCCAATAATATTTAATTGCAGAAAAGCGATAACGTGCAAGAGGTCATACTGCCCCAAATTATTGCTTTTGGGAAGAAGGGAAATTAAAATATTAGCTCCATTTGCATAATTTAACATCCGAGCAAGATTCACAGCTCAAGGAGGCTCATTAATTTTGCATGTCCATTCTGCATAACAATGCAAGTTTCAATATTTGCTTATATTAAACCAAATATTGCCATGTAAACCAAAATGACACCTTCCTTTGCTCTGAGGTTTAGATGCCTCTTGACATTTTCTCTGTATCAACACAATTCTTGTATCTGTTCTCATGACAGGAATAGGCAGGTAGCAGGAAGTTATCTACAACTATTGCTAGAATTCAATTATAGCTCAAGGTCTACATCTCTCTGAAACAACAATATTCTGAGCCGGTGAAATCAGAAGGCCCTGATTCCTATAGAATGTTGCCCTTCATGAGCCCCAGACTGAAGCTCTCTTTGATAACTTTCCCTCTCTCCCTGAGATAAGGGCAGCTTGTCTCTCCTACTATTCAGGAGGACAACTACAGACGGACCCTTCCAGAGGGCTCTGAAATGGTCTGAATAGTTGATTTGCTCCTGAAGGAACAGCATTAGGGTGACTGTTCACAATGATGGTGAAGTTAGATTGTTGATTATAATTTCTACTGCTGGGTCATTTTAGGTTTCCTGCATTTTTTGATTCTAAGTGTTTTAGCCTGGTTTTTGCATCAAAGAGTGTAAGCCTGGGGGAATCATCTCTGACTCGGTAAATAAAGAAATTTAAAAAATGAATCCTGTCTTTGCATAATTCTGATTTGACAAAAGTCCATAAAAAGTCCATAATACTACTTCTTCCTTTTAAATTTCCCCATAACAACAACGCTTTGAGATGCCTTGAGCTTTCAGAAAGTGGCAAGGCTTTTATGCGTTGTGGCCTCTGGGTCTCTAGCCTGGAGCCTTAACCACTAGACCAAATTGACTCTTTAATTATTATCTAATAATTCTAGAAGAACAAAAAAAAATACTCCTCCATCACACTTATTGTATCTTTGTCATCTGGGAATGTGCAAGGAGGAACATCAACGTACAATATGTCATTAAATATTATAGCCATGACAGACCAAAGAAACCTGGGCCCCTTTTCCCTGTCAGTGAAGAGTTTTAGTTTTAGTTTTATTATTATTTATAGGCCGCCCTTTTCCCTGAGGGGACTCAGGGCGGCTTACAAAATATAGGGAGGGGGGTACAAAACAGTAAACATAAAACAACACATAAGTAAAAATAGTACACAACATTCATTCATCATTCGGGTGGGGACAGATTACGATCTTTATCCCCAGGCCTGACGGGATAGCCAGGTCTTGAGGGCTGTGCGGAAGGTCTGGACGGTGGTGAGGGTACGAATCTCCACGGGGAGATCGTTCCAAAGGGTCGGAGCTACTACTGAAAAGGCTCTCCTCCATGTGGTTGTCAGTCGACACTGACTGGCGGATGGAACTCGGAGGAGGCCTAATCTATGCGATCTAATAGGTCGCAGGGAGGTAATTGGCAGGAGGCGGTCTCTCAAGAGGATAGAACTGCTATTAATATTGGAACATTACAGGGAGAGGAGGACTAGAACCCCATTAGATCAATCAAATGTTGTCTGTGTTGATTGTGAAGAGGTTTCCTCACAAAACAGTCACATCTCAATGTTGTTCACTCCAAGGAGGCATTCCAATTGTTGCAAGAATTACACTGCCACATTTGAAGGAGGTATGACATCCAAAGGATAATTGCACATTTGGAGATGTAGATCACATCAGTTCAACTAAAAAATAAAACTCCTGAGCCTCCCTTGAGAACAAGGTCGATCAAGACCCAAGGATAATAAACTACCTCAGCAGATGCTAAACATTCAGTTCAGTGGTTCATCTTGCAGTAATATTTCCCCCTCTTGTCTGTTTCTGGCCCTTCTCCACAACATTTACTCCTACTTCTTGATTCGAAGTTACTCACTCGATCTACTTTCCCTTTTGTCATGCTCTTCATTTTAATATCTCAGAATCAAAGGATTTTAATTAAGGTTAGGCAATCCACCCTTTCCTTAACCTCTCCCCCCCCCTTTTTTTTTTGTTCTACACCCTTAAGCCTTGTCATCCTGAGCCAGGCCCTCAGAGGTGGGTTCCTACCAGTTCGCACCTATTCGGTAGAACCGGTTCGTCAAATCTACCGAACTGGTTAGAAGAGGTTCCACCAGTGGACCCGGAAAGCAGGCCACACCTACAGAAGAGGTTCCAAATTTTTTTGAGACCCACCACTGGTCCTTGGATATGATTATTCTACACTATCATGCTCATATTTATAAAACTCAGTGCCTCTGTGAAAGGTAAGGATGACTACTGCGTTTGTGGTACAATCAGAACATTGCATGTGTTGAAGTTGTTTTAACGCAAACCAAAGATGCCTTTTAAAAAACAAGTTTACGTCATATTCTTATGCATGCCAGTGCTGTGTGTGAGGTAATTTAAGGTGGTTCTGACAAGTGTTGTCGGCATCTTCATATCTGGTCACATGGGCGGCAAGCCACTCCCTTCCAGTCACATGGGCGGCAAGCCACTCCCACAAAGTAGGTTCGAACAATTTTTGAAACCCACCACTGCAGGCCCTCAGTAATTCAGCTCTTTGACCTTAGTATTTTATTTCGGTTGCCCACAATGCCACTAACCATAACAACCAAGGAAAAAAAACAAGAATAGAAATTACCGATTAACATTTATTTATCTTGTCTGAAATATTTAGGGCAGTCTATTTAGCTTCTTGGCAAGCGAAATACCTTGAATGCTACTTCTTTCAGACATTTTCAAGGAAACCAGCAATTAGATGCACTGAGCCATTTCTATACCCTTGTTTCTTTTATATTTACTTTTTTCTTATTTTATTCAATAAGTTTTAAAAAGTTGAGAGGCGGAGATTTAAAAAATCTCCCCCACCCCCCACTACACTAATTATCAGTAAGACCTGGTGGCAATTCCTGGTATCATTTGCCTTTCCTGCCTTCCATGCTTCTCAATACCATCATAGTAAGATTGATGGCATTATTATTAAATTCCCATATTTATTTCAAACAGTATATGTACAAAATTTGAAAGTGAGAGTGGGCCATTTATTATTTATTCAGCAATAAACTCTATATCCAACTCAGTCATCCACAAACATCAGTCTTGTTTGAGATGTCAAACAGGCCTTTCTGTGAAATGCTTTCAAGAAGAAACACCTGGCAAAGATTAAAGCTGTACCCCTGAAGAGGGTAATGCTGACAGGTTTGAGAACAAAGCAAGAAATATTCCTGCATATAATTCAAAACTTCGCGTTGGTTTTGACTTTGAAACTTTACAGTCACATCCTTTGGTAAATAACGCCGATTGCACTAAGGTTGCAAGATGCAGTTTGTTTCAATGTAAATGCTCAACCCTTACACATCTTCTTGAAGAAATGTTTCAGAGGTGCATCTCATTCTGAGAAAAACCACTGTATTCATCATATACACACGGCGCTATGTAGAAACCAGGCACCTTACACCAAAGTTGAGAATTACAAACGAGATTGTGGCATGCAACCCTGTACAACTGGGGGAAAAAAATGTAAATCAGAAGGAAAATATCAAATGAAATTTGCTATGATGAACTTTGAGCTTTGTTGCAAGTGCTTGGTTAAAAGTTTGAAAGAAAGAAAAAATGAAAACAGCAATAGCAATAGCAGTAGACTTATATACCGCTTCATAGGCCTTTCAGGCCTCTCTAAGCGGTTTACAGAGAGTCAGCATATTGCCCCCAACAATCTGGGTCCTCATTTTACCCACCTCGGAAGGATGGAAGGCTGAGTCAACCCTGAGCCGGTGAGATTTGAACCGCTGACCTGCTGATCTAGCAGTAGCCTGCAGTGCTGCATTTAACCACTGCGCCACCTTGGCTCTAACAAGAGTTTCAAGTAGGAACTACTACGGAACTTTGTGGATGCTGCCTGCAGCCAAAAATGGCATTTTTCCACTCACTGTACAGCAAGGAATATGAAGGCAGGTTATTGGACGGGGAAATGCCCCGTTTCTAAACAGTTACAGGATTGATGAACAAATTAACAAAACGCTGCAGCTGAGACCAAATGAGAACAGGAGCAAAAGTAAGGATAAGAATAGCTCAAAGGGTATGTCAGAACAAGCGAGAGAGAGGAATTCAACCCAGGAGTACCAGGATCTCAAATTGACAAAACAGAAAGAAACTTCATTTCTTAAAAGCAGGCTAGCCATGAGAGTTTTGTGGGGAAGGTCTACAGTGATGGGATGCTGCCGGTTTAACAACTGGTGTGGTGAGCTTTGCGTCCACGTTTGCCCAAAGAGCTTGCATGCAGCGCTGAAAATTGAGCATTTGGAAGTTCTGCTGCTTACTTTCCAAGTCAGCAATGGTAAGTGGAACCATTGAGAGGGGGATAATCTGTGCCGCACGATTGAGATGAGCTAGAAAGCAGGAGATAAAAAATAGGATAGGGCAGTGGTGGGCAACTGATCCTCGGCGCTACCGGTTCACTCGAACCGGTCTGAACTGGCTGAATACTACCTCTGAAAGTCTACCAACGCAGACACTTCCCATGGCATTGATGGCGCAGTGGTTAGGGTGCAGTACTGCAGGTCACTTCAGCTGACTGTTATCTGCAGTTCAGCGGTTCTAATCTCACCGGCTCAAGGTTGACTCAGCCTTCCATCCTTCCGAGGTGGGTGAAACGAGGACCCAGACTGTGGGGGCGATATGCTGACTCTGTAAACCGCTTAGAGAGGGCTGAAAGCCCTATGAAGCGGTATATAAGTCTAACTGCTATTGCTATTGCTATTGCTAAACAAGACACCAAACAATTTGGGACTGTAATCTGAGTAATCCTAGTTACCTTGTAGATAAGGCCTGTCTCTCCTTCCTTTGCATTTGTAGTATGTTTGTGTCCTACTTCCACCAATAAATCCCAAAGCTGACAAACCTTCTTCCTCCAGTTCTTTAGGACCAGGCCAAATTGTCCTGGTATGGGATCCAATCCGGGTTGGTCCTGAGATCAGAGGTTTTGTCTTTCAAGCATTCGGATTCATGCTGGAGCCCATCTTCAAGGAACTTCTTTCTAGCAGGATGTGTGTGTCCAGATACAAATAAGTCCTGACTTTTCCCTCTCCTGCCAGCATCCTCAGTAATGATAATACTGAAAACCAGAAGTATCTGAAAATCAGCTGTTACTTATAATGGATTCAGAGGGGCTATTCAAATCAAGACAGTTAAAGGACACTTAAGATCATCTTAATTAATCAACTTTACAAAGCCAGTTACTTGGTCATGTACGCACAGCATTGAAGTCAACAGTATCTGATAGAAGCATTGTCCCCAAAACAGGTGTGACTCTCTGACTTGCTAACTAAAGTTGATATACAAACCATTCCAACAACATTAAAGAGAGTAGTCTTGGCTGCCAATTGACCTCATAAGTATTTAATGTTGCTGCCACCTCCTCAGCTGACCAGTTTGGATTAATGACAGGCAGACAGCTGTTCAGAAAGCATGTTTCAGATGTGTAAAAGGGATATTCTAGTTCAGTGTTTTTCAACCTTTTTTGTGCAAAGGCACACTTTTTTCATGAAAAAAATCATGAGGCACACCACCATTAGAAAATGTTAAAAAAATTTAACTCTGTGCCTATATTGACTATATATAAAGTAATTTTCCCACGGCACACCTTACACTATGTCACGGCACACTAGTGTGCCGTGGCACAGTGGTTGAAAAACACTGTTCTAGTTTATCTTAGTATGCATTCAGAGCAGATATATTGATATTATGCATCAATCCACCACAAAACCGCGCTCGACTAAACCGCGCCCGACTAAACTGCGTCGCTGACGTCATCAACAGGGTGACAACAGCGTGGAGACAGAAGCACGCTGTAAACCCCAAACCTAAAATTAACCCCTAAACCTAAACCTAACCCCCCTAAACCTAATCCTAAACCTAACCCTAAACCTAACCCTAAACCTAACCCTTAACCTAACCCTTAACCTAACCCTAAACCTAACCCTTAACCTAACCCTTAACCTAACCCTAAACCTAACCCTAATCCTAACCCTTAACCTAACCCTAAACCTAACCCTAACCCTTAACCTAACCCTAAAGCTAACCCTAAACCTAACCCTTACCTTAAGTTGAATCGGCTTGCTTTCAAAGCGCTATTTAAAGCGCCCTTCTTTCTCCGCGCTGGCTGTTGTCGCCCTGTTGATGACGTCAGCGACATGGTTTAATCGGATGCGGTTTAGTCAGGTCACGATCTTGTTTATTGAAATTATGCATTAACCCTGGGCAGCCTTTCTCAAATCTTGACCACTTTACGTGGACTTCAATTGCCAGAATTTCTCATCCAGAGTCCTTTGTAAACCAGAACTAAGTAGGGAAAGTATTTTGAAAAGAAATAAGAACTCTCCCTTTTTACATTCAGACATTGCTGTCCATCTCTATGAAAGTAGAGCTTGGCAACATTTAGAATGTACAATTGGCAAGAACAAAAACTCCACCAAAATTTCAGCACTTCTTCCTATGCAGTGAAAGAGTACTCAGAAAGACTGCCAAGGTTTTACACAGTGTTAACACAAATGGGGCTAGTAATGTACATTATTGAGCAGTCAAACCATGGAAGTAAAACAACAGTGATACATCAGTTATAGTGCCACCAACAAGCATTGAACAAAATATATGGGAAACTGTTAATAAAGAAAATGGGAGAAGTTGGAGAAACGAAACCTTCCCAGACTGAGTGATATAGACCCACAGTAGTGATCTAATACAGAAGCATGATGAATGTTAATTACTGTTAAGGAGGCATTAAGAGGTGATGCTTATCAGGAAAACACAAATATTGGAACTCTTTGGAGTTCAGTATCCATCTGTGCTGGCTGGACCTTACCAAGGACCACTGCAAACAGCCCTTACTCAAGATTCATAAGAATGGTCTGGTTTTGCGCTGGATTATTCCAATTTTGTCAAATGCTGTTTGGTTTGCAGGGGCTCCTATCTTCAGGAATTCACATGCAAGCTTGTATCATCACATCAGGCATTTGTGACTGCATATATTGATGATATTGTCATTTCCAATCAGAGTTAACACACTCTGTACATCGAACATCAGTAAGTACTAGTCTCCAGAATGGGGGCATTATTGCAAACTCCATCCTGATCCCACCCCAAATAACTTTAGAGGAGGTCAGTTGACTATCTATGTAGGTTAAATGAGAGTTGGGATTATTCCACCCCTCAAAGCAAAAGAAAAATTCTTTGATGAATGGGCCAGATTCATGTAATCCCCAAATGAAAATGAAAATTAGCCAAAGGGGCCTATTTTCCAATTAAAAGGAAAACATTGCCTATTACATGCTTGTCATTAGGTTTAGGTTTAGGTTTAATTTATTTGTATGCCGCCCTTTTCCCTGAAGGGACTCAGGGCGGCTCACAACTCAAAAGGGGAGGGGAAATACAAACAGAGTAACAAAAACATAAAAACCATACATAGTTATACTTGGCAGGGTCTTCTTTTATAGTAACTCCCATTGATACCCATCTCCATTTTGTTATCCATGAAGGATGCCCTCCGGCCAAATACATACCCATGATACTTGGCATTACAACCATATGTTTTTACAACGTAATGCTGCGAAGAACAATTTCACAATAAAGTCAATGGCTTGTCTATGAAGTTCTTGATGTTCACCCATTGTGTTCGAAGAGGACCTTGACATCTAACAGGTTGTGGGCTGTCCACGATGTGTCTGCAGGTGGCTGGTAAGGCTTATAAGGGCATGAAATGGGTTCCACCACAAAACCGCGGTAGACTAAAGCGCGCTCGCCGAAAGCGTGTACGTGACGTCATCACAGCACGACGAAAACAGAACGCTGTGAGCGGTAAACTTAAAATTAACACGTAAATCTAAACCTAACCCCCCCAAACCTAACCCTAAACCTAACCCTAACCCTTAACCTAACCCTAAACCTAACTCTAACCCTTAACCTAACCCTAAACCTAACGCTAACCCTTAACCTAACCCTAAACCTAACCCTAACGCTTAACGTAACCCTAAACCTAACCCTAACCCTTAACCTTACCCTAACCTTTATGTGAATCGACTTGCTTTAAAAGCGCTTTTTAAAGCGCCCTTTTTTCTCCGCGGTCGTATTTGTCGCGCTGCTAATGACGTCAGGTACGGGCTTTAATCGGGCGCGCTTCAGTGGACCGCGGTTTTGTCGTGCCACGATGAAATGTTCTACTGCATGTCGGGCAGACAAGTGTAGTCACCATTGTTGCAGCATTTGCAGCTCTGGCTTTACGGAGTGCTCACTTCTCTTGTGCCATGGCTGTTCTTCTGTCCTCAGATGTCTGGCAGCCTCGGTGGATCAATGTGCGCCATATCGATCGATCTAGTGTCAGGGCTTCCCAGGAGGTGGTGTCAATTTCCAGGGACTTGAAGGAGGCTTTCAATGTGTCCACAAAAGTGTATGGGGTGTTCAGGGAGGAGTAGCACCTCTGGTGTAGGGGCATGTCGTGTCTAGGACTTAACACGCTGTCGAACACATTCAACTCCAAGGAAAAGAGTGTGGCAGGAGTGGGTAACTATGGCAAATTTATGACCTTTGGACTTCAATTCCTGGAAATCCTGATCACAGCTGAGTTCACCCAGAAGATCGCCAATCCAGACACCTCCAACAGCATACATATCCAAGCACAATACCGACAGCCTTGGGACTGTAGTCCAAGGAAATCTTCATCACCCAGAAGATAAGGCCTGTTTCTCCTTTCTTTCGCTTTTGCTGAATTTCAGTGAGTGCCAGACAGGAAAAGAAGGCTGCTGTTGGAGTTGTCATATTTCCTTTGTTTCATTAAAACATAAGCTGGGGGAGGTTTTATCCTCCTTTTGCTGATAAAGCCCAGCTGACAATGTTTTCATTTTGTGGATAGAGGTTCCCAATCCTTATTACAAATAAGTACTGACTTTTTTTATCCATTTACTTTGGCCAGCATCCTCAATCACATTACCTTATAGGGCTTTAATAAGAGGGGAAAGCAGTCAAAATCGGAAACATAAAACTAGTAACGCAGGATTGTACCCCATAATTTCACTCTTTTTTCTCAATCCAGAATCTTAAGATACAACTTATTATATTTCACAGATCTCATTTACCCCTTTGCAAAGTTTTTGGGGGCATACAGAATTTATAAATAAAGAACAATTTGCAACTACATGCATCCTTCTCTCCCATCCCCCCCAAAGCACTACGCCAAATTGCCCCTCTATAACAATAGTAACACTAAATATTCGGACTGGACTTTTCCAAAAACGTGAAATATTTTATATAGCCGTCTTGATAATTGCTAAAGCAGCCCTGTAAATGAGGTCATTATTATCCTTAAGAGACTGATATGAGATGAAGCTAAGATAACGATAAAGTAACTTGTCTAGGCATGTATTAAGCAATAGCAGCTTCCAGCGCTGTTTCGCTTTTTACTAGAACTTAGTAAAATAGAACATTTATCCCTACAAATCTGTTGTAAGTCATAGACTGCAGTTTCATATTACCCTCACAAAGACACATACATTCAAGCATTCAATGATTTGTCAGTCAAATAAATTGGTTTGGTGGTCTAGAAATCTAAGCAAGTAAATAAATAAATAGATTGTTTGAACGATTTATTATTTGCTTTTTAATTTAGACAACTTTGATGTTCAGTGATGTGAAAGGCAAACTGAGTGAAACGAAAGCCATTATATATACATCTATAGTGAGCGGCAATACAGGAATTTGCTTTATTTCTGTTTTAAATAATTACCCCTAAAGTAGAAATCTACAGCAAACACACACGTATACACACACTTTAAAATAGTTATGACTTTTTTCAAATGCTGCAGTAACAGTATTTATAAGATTAACCACTTTGTAACTATTCGAGCAATTAGAATGTTTTCAAGAGAATCCCCCTTTAAGGGTTCTAGACATAAAATTATTTGTACATATAACTCCACTTGGAGAATGTAGGTGGAAGTGGAGCCACTAGTCATCTCAAAATAGATTTTTAGCCCTTTTAAAAGAAGATCCCTGGAGAAGAAGCTTAGTGTTTTCCTCACCGATTCATATTCAACCATGCCACTGAAACTTCACAAAATTACTTGCTCACCGCACCTAAAAATCCATCAAAACGATCAGCTGTAAGAACAAGGAGATGATCCACAAGGGATCACAGCAAAGTTTACAAGTAGAACTGAAAAGGAAAGAAAAAAAACTAAGTCAAAATGAAGCCTATATTTTTCCCTACTGCATTTTATTCATAGTTCTTTATATTTTTGAAAGTCCCATTCCCCAAATCTAGATATATTTTAGCATTCAGTGGAAGAAGCTAGGGTGTCAGTTTGCCTATAAAGTCCAGTCAAGCAAAGCCCAACAGTTGGATTTTTCTAGCCATAACACAATATTTTTATAGAGACATACCACAGCCTTCCCTAAGAATAATTAACTCCTTCCCTCTTTCCTAACCCAATATCCAGAGGGCCTGTTTGTATGTAGGCTAAATGAGTCAAGAGGTGGTATTAGTATATCTTGTAAGTACCCTGATTGACTCAGTCAGGGAAGTGGCAATGAACCACACTGTGTGAAGAGGAATGAGTGGGTTGGAGGATTAATACGCCTGCACAGTTGCCAGAGACAACTGTAACGCCAGGAAAACAGGACTTCGCTACGAACTCACCCTCTTCCCCCCCCCCCCTTTCTCTTTCCAAGGCTACAAAGAGGAAGAAGTGAAAAATGAGAAGAAAAGGAAGAGTGCAGTAAAGCTCATCAGGCCATCATGGATGGCTTAAGTTTATTTTCCCTATGAAGTATTAAAAAAAAGAATTATAGCTCCATCTAAACATCCATGCTCTCATCAGCCTAGTGACCACCTACAGGCGTGTCAAACTCAAGGCCCACGGGCCAAATCTGGCCCATGGGGTGCTTTGATCTGGCCTGCGGGGCTGCCCTGGAAACTGTGAAGGATTCGCCCACAGTGCCTCTGCCAACAAAAACAGAGCTCCATTTTCGCTGGCGGAGGGTTGCAAGAGGCTGTCCCAGCCGAAAATGGAGCCCATTTCCATTGGCAGAGTGCTCGGGCTACCCCAGGCACTCTGGACACGATAGAGCCGAGGTGGCACAGTGGTTAAATGCAGCACTGCAGGCTACTTCAGCTGACTGCAGTTCTGCAGTTCGGCTGTTCAAATCTCACTGGCTCAGGGTTGACTCAGCCTTCCATCCTTCCGAGGTGGGTAAAATGAGGACCCGGATTGTTGAGGGCAATATGCTGACTCTGTAAACCGCTTAGAGAGGGCTGAAAGCCCTATGAAGCGGTATATAAGTCTAACTGCTATTGCTATTGATGTCAAGCTGGCCACACCCACCCCGGCCACGCCCACCCTGGGACCCCGAGGTCAAACACAATCCTGACATAGCTCTCAATGAAATCAAGTTTGACACCCATGACTCTAGGGCCAAGTAATACTGTGGATTTCTTTACATTTCCTTCACCGCATCAACGTTAGACTGATTTAATATTAAACAAAACATGCAAACCTCTTCAGTATCATATTATTTTTCTGCTTCTGCTCAAGGTTCGGAACTACATTTTTTCCTGAATCTTCAAATCTTCTTAAAAAAAAACCTGTTGTTTGGGATCACTGATTCCAAGGGGTTAACTGAAGGAACAGGTATAGGGAAGAGCGCCATATTTAAGTTCCTACTTAACTTTGCAATGTTGTTCTGTTCACAGCAATAGCCTCTGCTTACCTGAAGTGAAGCAGGTGCACGAGAAAGAAATCAAACTATCACCTGCTGTATCAAATTATGGTAACCCAGTAGAAATTATCTTTGTATACCTGTCACCACAGCAGATGTTCACCAGGACACCAAGATAGCCACACCCACATATCTTTGGCTTAATCTTTGCCTTGTTTATCCAATCTGATTAGAGTAACTGAGTGGTACAATAAAAGTTGCTTGTCTAATTACAGCCAATCTGTTCATTCAGAAGGTGAACAAATCTGAAAAAGGAAACTTCTATTGCCTTCTTGTTACTTGGCTCTCTTGTGTACATCCCCACACACCATTTTTCAGGTATAATACCTCAAGCTCATTAAAACTTTTTTTTTCTTTCTTTCTACCAACAGCACCAATGGTAAAATATAACTTCTCAAGTTTCATTCTAAAGGTGACAAGCCTTGTGGAAAGTAAAACAAAAACAAACTTGCCTGTCCCTGATTTCAGTACTATATGGACCTTTTTTTTAACTGATAAAAAAAAAAGTTATATGGGCCTTTTTTTTTTTTACTGATAAACAAAAGCGTAACCAGATTAATTTGTCTTCATTACAGAATTATCATAGGCTAGTGGAATGTCCAATAAGCTTTCCATTCAGAAGACTTTCTGATGGAAGAGTTGAAATTTGAAGATATCTGTGTATCAAGTGAGGGGGATAGAAAATCATAGGTTTCTATGGCTCAGGATTTTCTTCCCAATGAACAGCACGGTGGTACATATCAACAAGTGTTTCAAATTCTAATAATTAATTGAACCAGATATGATTAGCTCTTATAAACTAGACAAGACAATATTGAGTTACGTGGGTCTGATGAAATATAAGGCAATGTAATTTGTTTAATATGTTCCCACAAATACCACAAAGAGCCTATAATACAAAACTAAATTTAACTAAAATCCACTTATCCAAATAGGTCAATCTGAAGGAAAATATTCGATACAAATTCTAATGCCGCTTCAGAACATTTTAAAAATGTTTTTAAAACTCATACAAGAAGCAAAAGAGCAAATGCCATGGTGAGATGGAAGGATAGATCGATTAGACAGACAGACAGACAAACAAACAAACAAATAATCTTATTCCACAGTGATTCTTGATGGAAGTTTACTTTAAGTTAATTTATCTTACCAAAATACACTACTTACACTGTGGTGTGAATACAAATAGTGAACCTAATAATACGGTTCAGTGCAAAGTGGATGACAAGACAGGGTTTGATAAATACATTGTTAATACATTCATTTATGGCTATTAGATTGATTCTTTCTGGATCCATAAAACGTCAAGGAGCCTCGTGCATTATTCATTTTATACTTATGGTCACCCTTTCAAATAGCGAGTGACAAGATTGCCAACTGAAATCACAGCGGAGAGAACTGGACATCAATTTTACAAATTAAAATTTACAAGAGAAAGAGTATAGCTCCCTCCAAAGAAAACACTTCCCCTTTCAATAGAAATTGTTTTCTGTACACATGCTGTTTATCTAGGAAATGTTGAAACATGTTGACAATCTTCAATCAGGTACAATATATTGGGACAATTTCTACACAACACTGCTGCCCCCTTCTGGCCTGAAATTCTCTCCAACTGAAATACTTCTAACATTTTAATACTAAGATCAGGAGGGTCTCTACAAACCACCACATGCTCAAAGTTACTGAATTAAAACTAATTTTTTTCGGAACAGTGTGTGCCGCGCAGGCTAAAAAGTGTGTTAGGAGTCATAACTCACTAGTAGTGAAATATATGTTGCTGAATGATTGTGATTTTACCAAGCACCAAGAAATATGGATTGAAGTAAGTTTGATGCAAATAACGTCAGCAAGAAAACATCTGGAATAAATTGGAAACATCTCTGAAGGAAGTATTTCTGTGACTATTCCCTCCCCACACATGTATCCACATACCCCCAAACATACAGACTGACATAAAAGAACTTAAAACCAGTGTTGGGATTCAGCCAGTTCGCACCACTTCGGGAGAACCGGTTGTTAACTTTCTGAGCAGTTTGGTGAACTGGTTGTTGGAAGAAATCATTAGGGCAGAGAGCCGGTTGTTATATTATTTGAATCCCACCACTGGTTAAAACCTTGTCTCTCTCAGGTCTGGGTGTGATCCGAAGAGATCATAGCTCCACATCCAACTGACATTTAGCAGCAAATAAAAGCTGTGGCACATGGAAATCTAAATCAACACACATTAACACAAAATAAATCGCCCTTTCTCCTCTGTTGTAGCCACCAACAGCTTGTTAGTAAATCCTTAAATAAGACTTCCAGTGCAAGTTCATGCAATGTTCAAGAGCTCCAACGATTCACTACATGCTGTTTTCATGATGCATGGATCATTCTCTTCCTTCTCCCACACACAGCTTGCCTCCAACTGATTTGGCATGCATATGTTAACCTTTCACCTTTCCCCAATGACAAGTAAAGCTCCCAACAGCAAGCTTATTCAGAATTTGCCCAAGCTTCGTATGGATATGCAACTTAAAGAGAGGGGGAGGTCCTTTTCAGAATAAAGGTCATTTTTGTCCTTGGGACTTGCCCTTTGGTCTTAAACAGAAATGGAAAAGGCCAACCAAAATCTCTTAAAAATCCCCAAGGAAAACCTGAAATTTCTGAGACAGTCTACAAACTTCCTTTAATTTGGAAAAAAAAAAAGGAATGTACTGTTAAAAATAGCGTTTAAAAAATGCACTAGATCCAAGAGATGACCGCACTGCACTTAACGGGTATGTGCTGCAAAATAAATTATATTTCTAAGACTTGGAAGTTGCCAAAGTACTCTCAAATTCTGCAGTTGAGTATCTTTGGTCTTCTGATGGAGGAATGTAATCTCAGAATGATGTCAAATGTACTTCAATTACAGTGGGAAGCCTTTTGCACAGCCCACCTCCAACCTCAGCTGTTTTGCCCAGTGAAATCAACTGATTATCTGAGTACTTCTCCTCCCTACAGACCCACACTGTGAAACATAATTAGCATATGAAAGAAATGAGATTTTTTTTCCCCTCCTGAAATTCATACAAACCATTCTTTGCCAGAAGTCCATGAAACTTCAGTATGAAAAGTTAAGGACTGCTCAAAACTCTGTTCTTTGATTAGATAAATAAACTTTCACTGAGCAAGTTTTTCAAGTTTAGTTACTGGCATGGGCAAGTATGTTCTGTAAATAAAATAAGCATAAACTCAGGGTAGCTGATTCAATCTACTTTTATCACTGAAAACTACCCTCCAGGACTGAAGCCCGCTTATTTACAGAACGTGCTTGCCTGTTCAGGCAAAATACATCTTTCTAAAATAGATCAAATAAAAATTTAATATCTAGAATTGATTCATGTGTTCCCTTGTTTATTTATCCCAAATTCATATATTTCCAATGTTTGGAACTGACCATACTTAGAACACTGAGAAATTATTATAGGTAGTTTCTTAACATAGCTAACAGGAGTTTATTCGTCGTGATTTGGCCGTTTGTAAAATGGTCATGAGCATAGTTGGTAGCAAAACACCAATTCATAAATTTAGTAACTGTCTTCCACAAGATACTTTTCCTGTTTTCCTTTCTTGATTATATCATGATAAGTAGTCACACTTGACCCCAAAAAAAACACTGAGTCAAATTTGCTCTTAGTTTTTATTTTCCAAGAAGACTTTCAGAGACCTGTTTGGAATCTTTTATTTCTTGGGAATAAAAGTGATGTTGAAGATTGTCAAGGGGGCAAAGATTAAGGATTAACAAAATCTTCACCAAGCACAAAGAACTGAATATATGAGTAATGTCATATATTGAAAACAGTTGGTGTTTGACTGGCTGTGTGTTTCCTGTTAAATATCCTGTTAAAGCTAGACTTCCCTTGCTTTATTCATTTCAAGTCCCAATAATCTAATTTACAGTCTTTTCATTTTCCCTATTCTGAATACAGACCTATAATCCACTCCATCTCAATTCTGCTTTCCCATTCTGCACTTTCTGTAGAATGTGATAGGTGTTTTCTTCCACGTCCTCAATCCAGAACACATCCAGCCTCCCACAAGATTTCTAAGATTATGCTCAAGAATCCAGTCTGAATTGTGTCAAAGGGCCAGATGTTAATTTTAATTGTACTTCATATCCTGCATGGATCCATGCTGCACGATGTTCTCAAATGTAGTGATGAAGCAAAAAACACACAGGATGTTTTCTACCAAGTTGTCCCCTTTAACAACATTCCTGAGAACACTTTAAGATATTTGTATGTTCTTGCAAAAACATGTTTGCTGCAATTGTTTCCAATGCATGATTCTATATTTGTTCACTAATTAATGTTGTGCTTATTGTCCTTCTTTGTGTATGTCATGCTCGGTTGCACAGCCCGCTTGTTTTTGCAGTGTTCTTGCTGTTTCATACAGCACAACTATCAGTGCACAATGTGACAAAGGGTTTTGTTTTTCAAGCAGTTCGTTGCAGAGGATGACAGCAATTAAAGAAGGAGTGACTGGCAGAATGTTATCCAATGGTTTCCATGTCTAAAGTAATCTTAGAACTGCTCCTGATCCAGCACTGCTGATACAGCAATCAGTATCTTGGTTCCCAATTAATGTCAATACATTCATACACTAGGGGTGTCAAACTCAAGGTCCATGGGCCAAATCCAGCCCGTGGGATGCTTATATCTGGCCCATGGGGCCAGCCTGGAAATAGCCAAAGACTGCCCCACAATACCTCTGGAAGCCAAAATGGGGCATAGGGGGGCACATATGCACCTCTCCCGCACCCCATTTTGGCTGGCAGAGTGCTGCAGGCTGTCCATTCTGAAAATGGGGAATGGGGGAAGGCACCCTCCCTGTGCCCCGTTTTGGCCGGAAAGGTGTTGCAAGAGGCATCCATCCCATCTCCACCCCCCGGTCGGCCCGCAGAGAACTACAGTGATGATCCGGCCCTCGAAGAAATCCAGTTTGAGACCCCTGCAATATGCAGTATCTGGGGCTACATGCTTTTAAGATGGAAGCCAATGCGGTTGTTGATTCGTTATATTCTCTTCTATTGGAACAGTTATTAATGGTCTTTGGTCTGGTGATTAAGCACCAGGCTAGAAACTGGGAGAATGTATGTTCTAGTCTCACCTTAGCCATGAAAGTTAGATGGTTGAGCTTGGGCCAGTCACTCTCTCTCTCTCTCTCTCTCAGCCCAATCCATCTCACAAATTTGTTGTGAAAATAGGAGGAAGATGTGTTGGATATGCTCACCGCATTGAGTTGCTTATAAAAATAATAAAAGCAGGATATCTATATCTATCTCTATCCATCCATCCATCTGAATAAATACATTCACATCATTTGTCCTGTTGAGCTGCAGGCTTTGCTTACTTTGCCCTATTATTCATAGGGCAAAGCTATCAATGAATAATGCAGCAAAAGGTTTGTTCTTCAGCCAGCTTGTTATAAGTCGGATGCCATTGAGGGCTGAGTGGGAGTGACTGGCACAAGGCCACCCAGCCAGCTTCTGTGCCTAAGAACTAGAACCTTGTTCTTAGTCAAACACCATAGCACTATGATGGCTCTTAATTAATTCACAGCGATGCAATGTGAATATTAAATTCTTGTGTTACTGAGTGGCATATGTCAAAATAATTGGGTAAATCTGATTTCACACATCTTGAAAGTTATTATTTTCCATGTTCCCTTAAAATAAGGAATCACAATAAAAAAAATTCTTATTAAAATTATAAATTGTATTATGATCAAATCTAAGGGTGCTATCAGTCAAAGGGTCCCACATGTGTCTCCTTTATTAGCATTATAGTATTACATTTTACTTCTCGATTTGCAAAAAGTTTATTTAGAATCATTTAATAAAAATCTATTTTTCAGTTTGGATCAGAGAATGTTTAGCGAACCATATTTTCCTAGTTAAATTATACTATTTACATTAAAAGGAAATGTATTTTGAACTGGTAATTTCACTGATATATCCCTTCAGTTTTTCTGGCAATACTTCAGGAATAATTTGCCACAAACTTTGGGGGAATGTTGTTGTTGTTGTTTTTCCCAGTGTAATCTATAATCTGTTATTTTCTGGAGATCTTTCATCCATGTATTAAGCAGGCTTGACCCTGTTTAACTTCCACCCCATGCAAGATCAGCAAGATTGATGTGGAGATGATTAATATGGCCTGGTGATCCATTGTATGATTGGATAACTATGATTTACACTTGAAGAAAGATACTTTCTGCAGATTGAGGCTAGCAATTTAAAGAGTTAAGCAAAACATGCCACTGAAATCAGTTTAAAGATTTTTTCCTGGAAAAGGGACATGGACAGACTTTTAGGAAGCATACATAACTTACACAGTTTATGTCATTCAGAGTGAAATGCATAAGCCACAATTACCTTTGCTGTGTTATGCTGGGAGAATGTAAGTTCTAGTCAGTGGTGAGTTTCAAAAATTGTTTGAACCTACTCTGTGGGTGTGGCCTCCTTTGTGGGAGTGGCTTGCCACCCATGTGACCGGATGGGAGTGGCTTGCCGCCCATGTGACCGGATATGAAGATATGAAGATGACACTTGTCAGAACCACCTTAAATTACCTCACACACAGCCCTGGCATGCATAAGAATATGATGTAAACTTGTTTTTTAAAAGGCATCTTTGGTTTGTGTTAAAACAACTTCAACACACACAATGTTCTGATTGCACCACAAACGCAGTAGTCATCCTTACCTTTCACAGAGGCACTGAGTTTTATAAATATGAGCATGATAGTATATAGAATAATCATATCCAAGGACCAGTGGTGGGTTTCAAAAAATTTTGGGAACCTCTTCTGTAGGTGTGGCCTGCTTTCCGGATCCACTGGTGGAACCTCTTCTAACCGGTTCGGTAGATTTGACAAACCGGTTCTACCGAATAGGTGCGAACTGGTAGGAACCCACCTCTGGTTCTAGTCTTACAATGATACACTGGAAACTGTTTTATACCTGAATTTATATTGAAAGTATTTTAAAATAGCAATCTGTGATTGCATGGTTTTGTGATTTTGTTTTGCTTTTGTGATGTAGTAAGATTAAACGGATGTGACAGATGAAAAAACAAGATTATGGTCATTAGATTTTAGAGGCAAAGAACATACGTGTTTAAAATGTTTCATTTTTTTTTCTGAATTAGAACTGATTGCTGCTTATGACACTATAAATGTCCCAGCTACTTCCTTAATAGATACAGCTCTGAAAACCTTTTTGTAACTGGTGTAGATTCAACGGGTTAGAAACTTTAACCACATCCTCATGACCTTTCTTTCATGCTGTCGGTATTTCTG